>NC_084962.1:4320599-4998932 GCF_949316205.1 Platichthys flesus | reverse complement strand
TCACCTCTGCCTCTGCGTCTCTGACTGCCAAAAGGGTTTATGACAGCAAGATGTGATCTCGCACCTCCTTCTGCTTTTTCAACCACACAAGAAATCTTATGATTTTCTTTACGTATTTTCCGCCGTGAGGCCTTCCAGTCCCCCACCCTCTGGGAGACTGTGGCCCCCAGAGAAATTTGACACATGGATGCGATCTGTCAAATTTTATCAGTTTTTTTCCACCAGAGACGTTTCTGCTTTGGATTCTCTGTGTCAGACATTAAGAGCTCCACTGTTCAGGCCTTTGTCTGCTGCCCGGAAATGACTCAAATGGCAATAATTTCATAATTTCCTTGGGGTCACTGTTTCCTTACATTATTATTGGAATTTTCCGTAGGGGAATCATTCTGTACATTCTTTTTCGGGTCAGCTGAAGTAAGTCAGTGGTTCTTGCATAAGACAAAATGCTCCAAAAAATGACTTTTACCAGCTTCTCAAATTTATGTGAAATATTTTTCAGCTCAGAGGGCTAGTCAGACCAGGCAAGCAATTTAAATCAGCATCACCCTGCGGACTTGTACATTATTTTAACTCTAATCAATATATTGCAGATGTCATCAGTTTACTGCAGTGGCAGCTAGTGATACAGTTTTTTGGAGGGGTGCCGTGTTGGGGGGGAGGAGACAAACAAACTGAAGCCAGACTTAACAAAACAACACAATATGCCATTCCTGTAGCCTTCATCGAGCTGCTGAGCAATGCTAAGCCTGCCACAAAAATGTCGCCTCATTGTCTTGTCTAAGTGACTGTGGCAACTTTCATGCCGTTTGCATATTTCAGAGAGATGTTTTAGGTCTCACACCCGCGTCGTTGTCCGCAGTACCTCTGTGTTGACACTTTGAAACAGCAAACAGGGAAAGCAGTAAAATACATTTCTTATTACTTACACCACATCTAGTTAGCCAGCTCTGTTTCTCATAACAAAAGAGGGAGAAGCCCCAGGAGTGAATACCTTGTTAAAAGGGTGTTTTTGTAAATAAATGAAGGGTCAGTCTGCAGTGGAGGTAACTCAGAACGGCAGATGTACCTGAGACGGTGTCGAGGATTGACCAATCACATTAGACAGGAAAGTAATAAGTATTGATATAGTTTTTTCATTAATTCGCTGTAAATAAAAGAGCGCGTCAGGTCCTGTGGTTGCCAAAAATTAATTTTAAATTTTTTTTTTTTCTCAGGTTGCTTGAAACAATCACTGCTTAAAGAGAAAATATTTAAAAGTATTTATAACTATAAAATTTAATAATTATACCATTATATGTATTTGTATAGTTAAACAAAATATATTATATTTATTTACATGTTTGTATATTTATACAGTGATAAGCTGCATATTTATGTATGTTTATATGGGACCAATAAACCTAATATTATTTTAATTTTGATCCAAAACCAAATAAAACAGTTGCGTTACCACAGTGTTAAATTTAAAATATATTTTTTAAATTCTATGAATAAATTATGGAGCTCATAAATAATATTGTCCCTGGTGCATTTCCTTGACCGAGCTTAAGGGCAGCCTGTGCATATCCTGAACAGCAACATTTTAAAAAGGTGTCACAAAGCTCAAGAGGACACTTCCTGAGAAAGTTTCAGCAATTCTCGTAAACTGCACCACAAATGAAATGAACATGTCTCTTCCCTCCGCTGAGGAAATTCTGCCTCTTCATTCTTGCGTATTCTCACAAATATAAAATAGTTTCTGGACAGGGAAATACACGTGTTGGCATAAGCACGTGGACACAGTTGCGCAAAAATACCCCTGCTCCTTTCCCAAAGGGTGGACAACCCACTCAAAGACACACACACTTTGTGTTTGTTGAGTGGAGGCTGGGCGGGATGTTGAGTGTAAAAAAGCTGCTGGCCGTGTGTGTGTTTGGGCAATTCCTCAAAGACCGTTGTCCTTTTGATGAGCAAACGCTAACTTCGCTCCCCTCAAAGCCTCTCATCCCTCTCTCCTTCCAACTTTCCCTCTCTCCACTCTGCATAACTTCCCTGTTGTCCTGTTTGTGTCGGAGATCAAACCAAGGCTCCGTTCAAACAAATCCAGATCTCTTCTGTGCTTTGCAGACTCTCCTCATTTGCTGGACTCTTCTGTGCTTCCTCTCTTCAACTGGATAAGAACCTGCGTTTGCATTCCATCCCTCTCCCTCTTTACTCTCTGCTCTCTTGGTCTGTCCCTCCCCTCTCCACTTCTGTCCCTCTCAAAGACAGAAGAAAGAAGAGTTTTGATGGAGTTGTGTCTTTTCCCATACTAGAAAAGTTACTCAGGAACTTGGGAAGAAGTAGAGGTAGTGAGGAGTGGCGGGAAGAAAGGCAGGGGTGATCCGTGTTAAAGAACAACAAAGGCCTGGTTGAGCTGCTCTAAAGCCCATGACTACATGTGAAATCCTTAGGAAAAACAGATGTAATTAGAAGGCTGAGCCTAGTTTTGTGCCAAAAGTGTGCATACTTTAATGCGTTAAAGCAACAGCAGTAAAACAACAGGCCTCTGTTTCTAATTTCTTAATACCGTAGTGTTCGTCTGCCAAATAATAGCAGCTTGCCACTATTGATGCTGCATGCAATTCAAAAACCTGATGGTAGTTCCTGGATCTGTCATCACATTGAGGTCTGTTTCTTCTAAATATTTTTTGTCAAGAATCGTGATGGAATTCTCTTGTTTTATTTTTATTAGTTATTATTACTGATTTTTAAACTTTGAAAAAAATCTTTTCTCCCCCATCCAGACACCAAACTGCTTCTTTGTATGGGTGGGGATTTTGAAAAAAGCAGATTTGAAAATAATTTTAAGATTTAAAAAAATCCCTCTATGTTGTGACCCTTGGGAAGGGTCATTTAGCCAATCCGCACAGCCATCTAGTGCCGAATCATTCTCTTGTTTTGTGAACCTTCATTTGCACAAGTCATTGTTTTTCATTTGCTGCAATCACAATAATATTAACTAATTTATAACAGAAAGGAAAATTTGGGTATATTAGAATCTCGTTGATTAAAAGGGATCCATATTTAAGACAGAATACAAAACTTTATTAACCAAATTTGAATACTTCTAAAGTTATTTGATTGTTGCCTTTTTTTTTACAGGATCATTTTTGTAAATTTGGGCTTTTTCTCTCCCAATACTGTGTTTGAGCCAATTGTTTTAGCTCATTGGAGAAGAGTCGAACAGCTCTGTCAATTCTGTTAATAAAATGAGTTGAGTGATGGAAGGGAAAGCATTTTGGCTGCGGTTCATTAATCTAAAATTGCTGTAAGATCATAGCACATTAAAATCATTTTATCATCCACAAATCAACGAGTATTATTGCCTTTGGGTTTTGCACCCGCCAACCCTTGTTAATCGAACATGTGCATTAGACGTCTTCTGCATCTTCGAGTTGCCAACACATCGGAGAAGAATGATGACTAGAAGTGGACCTAAAATCCTCTGCCAATCTCTAAAAGATGTAGCCAACCGCTTTCCCTTTTTTCTGCTTTCCTCTCACCCTTGTATCTGTCATTTTCTTTTATCTCCATGCTGTGTATGAAAGGAAATGATAAGAAGCAGACCGATGGGTCAACTGGTTTCAGCATGTCTCTGCACAACCACAACCACATGGCTGCCCCACTCGCTCGTTCTGCACCCGCCCTACAAAGTGTCACTAAGTCCAGATACCCTCTGTTTGTCACAGGTCAGGTGTCGACCCACAGACGGCACAATGTGTGTCAAGTCACTGAGCTGCAACTCATTTTTTTACATCAGAAATCTATACTGTGCAGCTGTATAATGCAGCTGTGTCATAAACCTGAACAACCTGTATCATAAACCAGACCAAAGGCAGAGGCCTCGCCAACATATGTAAAAGCAAAGTTTCAACCCAAATATGTTCTTTTTAATGTACTCACTGGATAGACTTTTCCAAAATAAAGTAAAAAAAATCTACCTTCTGTACAAAATATCTCTTTAGACCTTTGGGAACCTATGTTGTTCACCAGTTCCAAACCATCTTCACAGGGCTGGTCTTTGAGGTGACATCCACACTATTTCGTTTAGTTTTAAAATACATCACTGTTGTTTAAATGCTAAGTTGTATGTCTCTGGGGCACATTGTATGAACTTGCATAAACCAAGACGTTGTCAAAACTGCTTGTGATTGGTCCACAACTCAAATTAATACATCAACATTTACCTAAGGTCAAACTCGAGATGGACATATTACTCAGATTGACTTTACCCTGTTAATCAGAACCTACTGCAGAAATTATTTTGAAATTAATTAATTAATTTTATATAGTTATTGCGACATCTGCCCAAACTCGACAAAAGGCCCTGAATCAAGCCAACCACATGTTTACCTAACGCTGACGTCAAAACATGAAGACAGTTATCGTTAGGCTTACTCCACAGCTCCAAAATACGTCTTTATCCCAAGCACCATACATATAGACGGACAGACAGAGCTACAGACAGGCTCTCAGGGGCAGCTTAACAAAGAAAGAGACAATAGTTTGTTCAAGAAACCATCTCTACACAACAAAGTAAAGCAAATGGACATGGGAGACACATGGTTCAAAGATTTGAAATACTTCAACTTCCCCCATGGGCTTTTCAGGCAGTGTTCCAAGAAAAATGTAGAAACTAGGGAGTAAATGTTCACACATCCAGGGATTATAGGACAAAACGTCGTCCACCACAGGATAAAAGAGGAGGTCTGCACACTGTTAAGTTCCCAACTGATATTATTCTCTAGTTTAACAGCTCTATCTACAGCATAAAGTAAAAGATGCAATACCAAAAATGTTATCGATATGATTGATCTGTCCTCACAAACATTGGAAGGACCCATTGCGGTCTAAAAACTGCAAATATCTAAATGAGAACTATGGAATTCAATCCTGGTAATGAAAACTGGATAAGTTATGTGTGTTATTGATGTGTTTTCTGGCTGTTTTCCCTGTTTATATTTGAATTTAACTCTTGAGGCTTTTGTCTGTGGAATTCATTGATAACATTGGGTTAATAGATTCCAAAAACACCAGCATAGCATAGTGGGGGGATTAAAACTCACTCAATGATCCTGACACTCCAAAACAATAGTCTTTTCCCTTGAGAAAAAGCCTCAGTCATACAGGTGCTGGAGGTCATTAAGAAGAGCATTAGTCATCTTGTGGCACAGCTTGAGTCCTGATTCAGTTATTTCTCGTACATTTTATGTATAATAAATGTTTATGTATAATTCGCTTTTTGGGATTCACATTTTTTAGCAGGGGACATAAAAGAAACCAAACTATACACATAAGGCCTCCTGTCGCTAAAATGGCATGTATCTCAAACATAAGCTGTCATTCATGTTGCAGCCATTCCTCAGCCCCCTTGGGTCCTTCTGGGCAGACATCAGGGAGCTAAGCACTAATTGGGTCGGAGATGTCCGTCCTCACTGCCAAGGTGTCGAAGGGATTGGGTTTCCCTGTTTTCCGAATCTCTGACCTATGGAAGCCAGAGAGCAGCCTGATCAGTGTGCCAGGCAGCGGCTGTCTGCTTTTTGTCTCGGTCTCGTATTCATCCAGTCAATTAAAGTTGCACCTTTTTCTTTTTCCTCTTTCTTCAGTCAACAACCCACAATCACCCAAGCAACACCTTCTTAATGCAGTCTCTCAGCTCTCACTTCTTCATTGATTGCCCCCCTCTCTCCTTTAATTTCACAGACAGACATTATCACATGCAGGGGTGGGTGAAAAAGTCAGTGGGGCTTCTAGGATTACCTGCTTCTTTCCTGCCTATGTCAAAGCACATGACAATCCAGCACCTGAATGCTCAGCCATTAGAGGACTGTTAACATGCTTTTAAGGCATACAATGAGTTTGGTCATTAAACCTACAGTTTTTTTTTTTTCTGTTTTTCTTTTTTGCAGATGTATAAAGTGTTTTGTTGGGCATAGAGAGAAATCAACAGTAATTGTTTGAGTTGCTTGTTTGCTTCATTCATTCCAAAAATGAAAGGGACTGATGGCTGTGGAATTGGCTCTCTAAAAATGATGTGAAACCATGATGGACCACGTTGAGCATTATTTTTTTACATGTCAATGATTCAAAAACATCTTGTCCTCTATCTTTCTCTACCTCATTCTTGTCTCTCCCCCCTCCTTTTAAGTTGCTAAACCTGTCACTTTGAAGAGTTGTGGGCAATCATCACAGGCCGTTGGGCTTCCACCAGGGCCTCTGTCCTTCCTGGTACAGTGTGGCCTTTGATGTGGTTCCTTCTTTAGCAGGCAGACCTTGGCCCAGGCTGGCAAAACCAAAACCCAGTTTCTCTAATGTTTAACCCCACAAATCAACTCTGTGTTAATCCTAGTGGAGGTATGACGCTAGACACAGTGTTGGAAGCGCTGAAATACTTTGGTGCTGTGATTTCAAAGGACTGCCCTGAGCTGACAGGGCGCATGACCACCATCAGTGAGCCGGTGATGGGGAGTGTAATAATTCACAAACTGCTCTGTCACTGCTGCACTCACAGGGAGCTGGCTCTGAGCCTCAGCAGCATGATATGAAGCGTGTTTTGGAGTTGAAAATATGTTTGTAAAAGGCTGTAGCATGGGACCAAAACTCCTTTTCTGTGTTGTTAATTCTTGGAAAATGGCAATGATATAAATATAAGTGGCCTTTTCAAGCCCAAATGTAAGCTGATCTCTACCAACCTATTTTTTGCGATTTCTGTTACAACAGGCTCAATATACAAGCATAAATATACACAAAGAAAGACAGTCATGCAACTTGATCTATTGAATGCATAATATTTGCTTTGACATCTGTTCAATACAAACTATTAATCTTTACAGCATCTGTTCAGTATTCTTCTCAGTTCAACAATAAGTTCTGCAACGGAGCTAACTACTGTATTTTTTCTTGTTTAAAAGTAATCCTGAGTGCTCAAATACATACCAGTACTATAAAGTATGTAGCCTTGTATCTTCCGCTTCTCCACATATTTCACAGTTTCAACAGAAACGAGTGCTTTTATTTTGAAACGGGTACAGGAAGTGACATATCCGACAGATAAACATTAAAACTCAGGTGAAAGAAAATGTTCACTGTCTATTCTGCTGTGAACTGCATGGCTGTCCAACTTTTGAATATGTCACAAACATACATATTTGCAATACTTCCTGTACCTGTCACAAATCAAAAGCACTCAAGCGTTTCTGTTGACTCAATCCATACGTTTTTTTAACAAGGCTTGATTGTTATTGCAAGACCGGAAGATGCACAGCTTCATACAGTAGTGTTCTGGCATTTAGTTGAATACAGTACCCGACCTTTATTCAAGGTAAATACAGAATTTTTACCAGCAGTACCCTATTAGACACGCTGCCAGTGTGGACAACACACAACAGCGACATGAAGCAGATCCACAGCGAAACCACAGCCAGTGTGTCCCAAGCAGTGAGGGAACCAACATCGAAGGCTTTCCAGATAGAGCTGCCTCTTGTGCTCGACCTGCTGGTTACCTCTGATCTAAAATATATCCCTTGGTATCTATATGCACAAAATCTAAATGTTACTTCTTTTTCAAATAAAAGAGAATCACAATTCAACACAACAAGCTCTACACAACTTATCAATAGGGGGCTATTATCATTAGAGAAAACTACAAAGCACTAAATGGCCTAGGCTTTGACTGCGCCTTGGGGCCATCTGCGAGTACCTCACCACTGCAGATGATTACAGCTGGCTATATGAACCATGTCCTAATCCTGGTGGACAGCTGAAATTAAAGCCAGGTATGGCCCTCTGTCTTCCCAGCATTCCCTGTAGTGAACTTCCTCCCCTGCTGAGAGGAATCAGTTGTTTGTGAGCAAAAAAAAAATTCCAGAAGAGTCTGTAGTCTGTAAATATGAGGCACTTCTTAAAGCAAATCAGGGGCCACTGATGGAACTGCCAGATCAAAATGATTATTTTCCATTTGGTTCCTGCTTTGTTTCCCGCCTGAGATCAGAATTTGTGTGTGAAACTTCCAACTTTGCAGACCTTATGTGGACTTGTATCTTCATAGTTATTTCCTGTTCATAACCTCTTAATCAAAGACATAAGTAATTTTACTCTATACGGCTTGACATAATAGACAACAGCAGCAACAGGACATAAAATGAACACACTTATCTGACCTCATTTATCACTTGAAATACTTTCTTTGCGGTAAACTGGTATCTACAATCATATGTTCTGAAAGAGGGTTGAACTTCCTGAAACTCTTTAAAAAAAATGCATTTTTGTTCATGAACTATCAAAACTCTGAGTATGAACTGTGGCCTGAACCTGGATAAAGAAGATAGTTAAATGAAACGTATTAAATTCAGGATTTATTGACTTGGACAGTTCCACCCTCTCTGAGGTTTGATTGAACATACTTATCCAGAGCATTTGTTGCCTTGGGTAGGGATAGACAGACGAAAGAGAGCATGTTCAAATAGTTATTAAACTAAACCTAGAAGAGGAGCCAACACATCTGAACAGTAATCTATAATTTAAGTAAACCGTGTGTGTGAAGAACGGGTGCAGCCATATTAAGGAATTATGTGGTCGAATGTCTGATAATTAAAGGATGTTTACTGTGACTTTAAGTAGGGCTGTTGCAAGCCTACTGTGGTCATTTTGTTAACATCAACTCAATAGAATAAATGCTATCCGACGCTCCTGTTTGATCTACTGTAGTGTTTGTCTCGTAAAAAATACTAATCTTATCTCGGGTCGGATTTTGTCTCCTATACTGGGGACTGTGATTAGCAAACTACAAGGTTTAGGGGTTTCATTCAGGACTCTGCCTTTCAAGTCAAAATGTTGAACCTTAATAAGAATACTCTAAATTATCCAGGTAAGATACAGATTTAGCTCTGCTGTATTGAACAGCCTGTCCATTTTGTTTTGACCGTAAGCCATCTGCAATGTTATTGAGTTTAATGAACTTAAAATTTGACATTTGGAAGAATATAGTTTTCAGTGTGATGATGATTTTGTATGGCTACCAGGGAATAAGCACCACCCAATAGTTTCCTTGACAAAAAAGCCAATGGAAATGTTTATCAAGGCTTTAGGATAATTGCGGGAAATAAATATCACGATAATGACTTCCATGTTTGGTTCAGGAAGCTAATCTTCGCACATGTACGAAGCCTAAAAACAGCACCAGAATTACATCGCCAATGTTAGGCTACAAACAAACTATACCACAGTCACATGACCTACTCGTCACCACTTCCAACTTATAATTTGATATTGAATGCTTGCATATTTTGCAAGAGCCTTTCCCTTGTAAAAAAAAAATATTTTTAAGAGCGGGGGTATAAACACAACAAGGCTGTAAATGTAGACTAGTGAATGGCTAGTTTGAATGTATAGCCACTTGTTGTAAAACTGCCTTTTTAAGACACATAACATAAGAAAGCCACAGGTGGGTTTGTTACCAATTTTTTCATGTTGTAGTAAAAATATTACTGCACGTGAGCAGTTAACACATGGCTCTGGCAGCAAGAACCATTATTCTACAGTTAGCTAGTAGCTCAAACGGTCAAAAGACTGGATGTATTTCACACAAAAAGAAATGTCTCAAAGCAATTTCGTGTAAAGGGAGGAATGCGACAAACCTAATTGGCGACGCACCGGACACACTTGAAAGTAAAGGGATGCTCCATATTTGACTGTTTGCGTGAATCCTGTATTAAGCGCTGAAACTGTTATTTAATGTTAAACGATAGTAGTTGGATTAGCTTTAATTTACTATGTAATTACAACAACTAACGAACTGATCACGTTGTTCTATATAACTATTTGATAGCTGTTAACAGTTAATCTGTTAAATTACAAAAAAAGGGAATTGCCCCTGGCATCGATCAGGCCAACGGTTCAGGCAAGTTAAAAAAAATTATACCCAACCCTAAGTCTCTTTTAGCCCTATGTTGTCCAGCTTCTTATTTAAGGCACGTAAAAGCATAACATAGTCATAGTGACATTGTTACTGATGTATTTCATCTTGTAAAATTGGGAAATAAACACAGACCTTATTCAGGCATCTAAACAGTAGCCTAAACAGTAAAAAAAACTGTCCAAACTTGTTGCCAGGTTTTATTACGTATTCGTGCAGCATGAACGGTGTGTTGAAAATAAATGGAAACCTCTTCACCTGTTCATTCACTTATGCACATGTGGGACTGTCCACATCCTGATATCAGATATTAACAGTGTATATTAATAGTGGACCTTTATGTTTGTATTTATCTGTATATACTAATGTATAGTTGTTAACACTCCGGTGTTTTTCTGAGGCTTGTTGTAGATGTTTTCCTTGGAAGATTTTTGTTGAAGCTTTGGCAGCGAGAGGGTTAAAGCTCACCGTGTGACCGTCCTATCAGTGCTGCTCCTCGGTGCAGTCCCAGCCCACCGCCTCCTCCGTCCCTCTGGAGAGAGCCGCGGTCTGTGTGTGTGTTTGTGTGTGTCTGTCTGTGTGTGTGTGTGTGTGTGTGTGTGTTTGTCGTCCTGGCAGGACACACTCCATGAGAAGCATCTGTCTCTCTCTCTCTCTCTCTCTCTCTCTCTCTCTCTCTCTCTCTCTCTCAGAGACGTGTAGCTGCCTTCTCCCCGGGCTGCGCTGTTTGCTTAAGAGCCTCGCGGATATTTTAACCCAAAGTGGAGGAGTCCAGTCCGTGTGTGTGTCCGTGTGTGTGTGTCAGTCGGTGAGTTTCCTCTCTTGGTGGATACGAAGCGCCGCGTGCTGCAGATCGCCCGGCGACAAGAACCGCGCAGGAAGAAAGCCGAAAACACGGTAGGATACAGGCTGAATCCCGGCTGCTCTTCTACGTGTCCATGTTCTCCCGGCTGTTTTAAAAGGCGTGGGAGTGGGTGAGTGAGGATCACGGTGCGGGTTCGTGTGTTGGGAAGTTGCGGGGAAAGGAAGGATCTGGAGTCGTGTGCGTTCCGGCTCCATGCGTGTCCTCTGGTTGCGTTTGGATGTGAAGCTAGAATATGTTAATCTCTTCTAGAGCTGATGTTTCTACACTTAAAAAAGTAGCAGGACCACAGAGTAAATGAATAAAAAGATATGTATCGTCCGAAGGGACTCATTAAAGGAGAGTGTATAACAACTTACTCTTTGAAAACCACACATTTTTATTCAAAGGAACAGCTGTTGTGAACTTCTTCGTGCACATCTTTACCAATTAACCTTGATCCATTGACTAGCCCAACCCTAACTTAGTTCAGTATGAGGGCGTAGGAGGTAGAACGGGTCTTCCACAAACCTGAAGGTCTGCGATCCCATCCCAGTCTCAATCCCAGTCTTCTTTATTCTGCCTGCCTAAGTGTCTTTGGGCAAGATACTGAATCCCCTGGTGCCAGCAGTGTGTGGGTGATAAAGTGGGTCACATCGATGCACTCTGTGTGTGAATTGGTAATTGGCCACATTTTAGTGGTCATCAAGACTAGAAAAGTGGTTTATAAATACAGACCATTTATTACATAGTTGCTATTATGTCGTGCTCATCGAGAATCATCATCCGTTCTTAAAAATCAGCCAAAGTTAAGTGAATTTACCACTTATTCCAGAATCTGATGCTGTTTTTACGTTATCATGACTTCTTTAGTCTGAATGATGATGCTGATGTAAATATGAGGCAGGGAAGGTTTTCGTTTTTCATTTGATTGTACATGTTTCTTCTACTATTATTACCATGTCTATTAGTACTATCTTATGTAGTAACAGTCCTAAATCAATCAATCAAATTTAATTTGAAGAGCACATATTTACATCTCAGAGTTTCGCTCATTGGGCCTTACAAGGTGTAACGTCCTCTAGACTTCGCCCTAGAGAAGAGACAAAAACAAACTTGATCATAAACTTTAAAAGTGTTTTAGTTACATTTGCAGCATCTTATGTGCATGCAAGGTGTTTTAACATAGTTATAAGGAATAAGTTAATCCCTCTAATTCTTACTTTTATGATTCAAATGTCATTGTATTTGACATCTTTGGGTTGATGATGATACGAGCGGCAGGTTGACTCAGTGCGTTCCTCTCATTTACTCGGAGACTCTGTGCTGTAGCCTTGAGCCAGCACCATCAAATTGGTATGTATAACATGCCAGCTGTGAAAGAGAAGCGCCCTCAGGGGGTCGAATCTGCACCATATCTCTCCTGACAACCAGAGAGTTGTCCAAAGAAGCGTACCTCGCAGGGACGCCTGCCTGCTGTTGTGTATGTTGTTATTATTATTATTATTAGAAGCAGCGTGTGGTTATTAACCGTCTCTTGACTGATTCCTGGTAATTGCCACCTATTAGTTTTAATTAAAGGGATGCAGGATGCCTCGTCTTATGTTGCGTATAGCTGCCTGTCGCCTGAGGTCTCTCTATTTCTCTCACACCCCATAATCATAAAGTTCACATGAAAGACGGTTAAAAAAGCGCTTCGTCATCACCTGCACTCAACCCAACCTGGAATCAGTAAAAATGTGGGTTTTTATTCCACTTTTTGGGGTTATTTATAAGTTTAATGGACCGTAAAAATGTTTTGTAACAATGCAGATGTGCAGTTTTTAAAGTTGCAGGTTTTTTTCTGAAAATAAGACACACTTCCACATTTGGACTCCAAGACAGAGTTTGAACTGTCGGATTTAACTGAGAGTGATGATGTGTGAAGACAAATGCGACAGTGAGATAAAAAAATTTAAGGAAGGAAATCTTGCTTCCACTTAATATCCCTCCCTTGCTAGCCAGCTTAACTTTTCTCTTTTGTTGCCGTTGATTACTACCAGGCTACACTCGCTGAAGAGCTAATGTACTTTAATTCAGTTATTCCGGCTCTGTAATCAAGCTATATTTGCATCCTGCATAAATAGATGGAACTGTGGAAGGTGCCGTGTTTGAGCCTCGGTTCCAGTCGTCTGTGGTGTCAGCTTTTATTTTGAAGAGAGACACAAGAGTCTGCCTATGTCCACACAGACCATCCTAGATGTCTCACCTGCCTGTCAGCGCTCTTCATCGGTGTATGCACACACACAGTGTTGAGTCTGAATTCCTTTCCCATCTAGACGTCAGGAACACTTGGCTGCACATTTATGATACAAACCTTATTCTTCTCCTACGGTTTTAATACTTAATCTCCATGAATCCTTCCTGGTTCCTTCCAGCCTCCTTCAGTCATTACAGGCTCTTGACAGCTGTGGGAGCCTCACTAATGGCTTCATCTGGACTTCCCTCAGCACTCCGCTATTCTGAGCACTCGGAGCTCCGGAGTCATTCTTCCTCTACTTCCTTTTTCTCAGCCCCTCACCCCCCAGGCACCCCTGACCCAACGGGTCTGTCATGCTCATGTTTCACCGCTCACTCATGTGGAGGTGTCACAGAGCACATTGGTCGCATACGCAGCACGCTTGAGGTCGGATGGGAAAAACAGGCCAGTGTGATGTATCGCTTGGCGCGCAAATGCAAGTGCATCCATTTTGCGGCAAAATATTTTTCAGGGGTCACGACGCATAGGTGAAATGAAAACCTGTGTTTGTGTGTGTGCATAGGTTTCATGGAAGACTAGCTAAGGTTAAACTCAAGGTGCTTATGTTACTTTAGATTCAACTATAAAATAATTGAATCCATCCATTTTCCTCAGTTTATCTGAGGTCCGGTCAGGAGTCAGTAGTCTAACCAAGGTATTCCAGATGTCCTTCCCTCCAGCAAAGCTTCCTTGCTCCTCCTAGGGGAACTTAAGAATCCAAGTTCTTCAACAAGACGAGGTCAAAACCATGAATCTGGCTGGGCCATGTAGGTTCATTCCACGTTTTCCCCATATACACATAAAGTTGTATACATTGCGTATTTCTCCTGCTGGGTTGCTGACAGTGTTGTCAGCTGATGTTAATTTGGCACAACAACCGTAGTTTTTGCTTTAGCTGTGTGCGTTCCCACAACTGGGATGCAGAACTATGCATAACACCTGACATTTGATCTGAGAGTATTGGAGCTGCTAACAGTGAGGAGTAACATACCATGATGATGCAGAAATAATTGTTTGTGCCAAATCTTTTGAAAGAGCAGCAGCCAATGGGAAAAGTCCTACACCAACTTTCTCAATCATGCACATTCACATTTGAAGGGGTGGCAAAAATATTGTTTAGTTACATGTTGCAGATGACCAAATAAGATATATGACCTCTTATTCATTCTGAAGTGGCTCCAGTGACGGTGACTGAGTGGATATTGTGACGGCACAAAGAAATCAGTCTTTACAGGATATGGGTGCAATGGACCACAGTAATCCGTTTAGGTCTGCAGCATCTGAAACATTATCCACGTCATCAGCCTCCAGGTCAGGGTCTTATCTCTTGATGGCATCACAGATAGTGGAGTCTCGGCTCTGTCTTCACGCCTCAGAACTGAGTTATCCACAATTGACCTAGAGGCAAACTCAAATATATGATGTTTTTAAGTTCTACACTAATGTATTACATCTTCATAATGTCAAATAGTAGCAGTCGCAGATGTGATCTGTGCTCACTTCAAACATCTTGACTTTTTCTTTAGTAACTGTACAGTGGTTAGACCTTTCAAGCCAAAACCATTGTTCAAATGTGTAAGAACATTTAATTTGTTTTAAAGTCACAATTTACATTACATTTTTTGTTCTTTAATTCACCCAAACTTTGAGTTGCTTAATCTACCTTCCAGTGTGATTCTTTGCTGTTTTCCTCAGTTTTACATCATTTTATATTAAAAATATCTTTGGGTTTAGAATACTGCTGGCCAGACTGAACAAGGCATTTGAAGATTTCCCCTGGCAATCTTATAACAGAGAAATGAACTGTCATGCCCAGATCAGGTGATGTGTTATTAGACAATAGACATCCATAACATTAACTGACAATTTCTCCAGACATGTTCATCATTAAAGATGATTTTATAGATATGGAGATATTTACAAAAGGCCGTCGGTAGAATCTGGTCAAGGATGTTGCGTTTGTGTGCTGTTTACATCTTTACCACTTTTCCACAGCGGCTATCCGATCAAGCATTTTTCACCCAGCCTACTCCATCTTGAGCTTACATATTTTAGAGGCTTAACAGCTGATTATATTCATAAGTGTTTACTCTACTAATTATTTTTGTCAAATAGCAAGTTATTTTCACAAGTGTTGACAAACGCATGTTCCCAGAGCACAGTGTGAGGTATTAAATGTTTCCTTTATCCAACCATGAGTTTAACGCTGAAACATTTATAAGTTAGTGTCATATAGGAGATTTGAATCCACATTTGACAAGCTAAAGTTTCTTCCTCTGTGCTGCCTTGACTTGTTGTGTGGACCTTTCTTTGTGGTTACACTGTATCCACTTTGAATCGCTCGCAGTTTTCATTCATGGTTTGAGTCCAGATGGAAGTTAAATTACAGTTGTGATTTGGTTTCATCCAGTGTTCCAGATTTTCTTCTTTGGTTGGTGTAATAATTAGGTTTGCTCTGGTCAGTGGTTAGAAAGTGGCGCTGGTAAATCGGTTGACAGACTTTTTTTAGGGTTCGGTTCTTGGGTTCATAGTTCCTGAAATGTCTGTGTCTTCGGAGCTCAGTCTGAGAGGAACCAAGAATTAAGTGATCTGTTTTCTGGTTTAATGGCCTAGTTCTCCATTGACTGTCATTTTTTCTTGGATGTTTAAGGTGGATGTTCAGACTTATGCAAGGCCTCTATGCAGTGCGTGCCCTCTCTCGTGTGTTCCACCCTGTGCAACTATAGGTCATGGGCTCTGATCTAGCCCACCCCACCTCGACCCCACATTACCTGTGAAACACAACTCAGCTGCTTTTGATATGCATCAAGCACATCAGAGCACAAAGCTGCGGATACTGTTTTTTTGTCTCTGCTCTCTTTCTCCCGAGCTTCACTAGACTAGCCCACGGAATCTCATTTTAACATCCCCTTATCCTGTGAGCATTTTGTAGTTCAGACAAAAGCATCAGGGCTGAAACTGTAGCATCAGGGCTGAAATTTCTCAACCTGGAACCCTTTCCAAGGCAGGACTGATTCATGCTTTGTTACCTGCAGTATATGAACACAGCCTGTTCGTGCTGGGCCCTTTCATGCTGCATAAATCTGAATTTCCCACGGGATTAATAAAGTATCCATCTATCTATCTATCTATCTAAATAATAGTGACCTGAAATCAGATAAGTTTCTTAAATGAAACTGTGGCAATTGAAGAAGCCACCGGGGTCTCCCAGCAACTCTCCCTGGTTCACATGGAGTAGCTCTATCGAAAGACCTCCACAGAAACGTATCTAACTTTACTGGGCCGATGTCTTTTTACAGATGTGTCTCGTTTAAGCTTATCTGGTGAAGTGCATATTTTTCACTCTCTTTCAGTAAGTGGGTCAATTTCGTGCCAAACTGGGCATTGCACAAGCTCTAACTTGTGTGTTGGCAAATTTTAAAATATTTCAAGGCCGTCTCTGTCCTCTCTCACCTGTTGCTCCTCATTCTGAAGACTGGTGCTTTTGAGTTTAAGAGAGAAAAAAAGAGAAGGCTGTTTTACACTGAAGGTTTGATATTTATTATTATTATTATTAGTTAATTACCAGATGAACAGATCCCACATGCACACAGAATTTTACCTACACTTCACCTGGGTGTTTCAGTCCAATCATCATCTGTCCTCTTCTCATACATAATACTTTTATCTTATCTTTTTGGGGATTGTGTGGAACATCTATTCAGATCCTCCTTTATGAATTTTTTGTTTGTGTATTGTATCAGTATCGAGGATATGTGTGTGAATAACCTGTTCTTTTCATTTAATAGATTTTGATCTGAAAAGAATGTATCCCAAAAATAAATTTAACATTAAGAATTTAATTAAATATTGTAATACACTAATCCTTTTAGTTTTCACTACCACCAGTAGCAACTTTCTGTTTAACTTGGCATAAAGACTGGAAATGGGGGGGGTCATAACAACATAAGCTTTGCCTAATGGTGTTTCTCTTCACTTTTCTTCTTCCCTCCCAGAGGAGTGACAGTGTCCCTGCCAGGCCCGCTGGGAGAGGACCATGGCCCTGAGTGATGCGAGCGGAGACCCTGTGGCCTTCAGTAATGGAAGGCACCATCCCCTCGGCTCCAATGGCAATGCCCCTTCAAACACCTGTACACTTGTCAGCAACAGCCAGGACCCTCTCACAGCTGCCTGTAGTAGTGACTGTCTCTCCGCAGATGGCGGTGAAGACGTTACAGTAAAGGACGTAGCATCTAAAGTGCAGCAGAAGCAGCAGAAACCAGTAGTTGTCAAACGAACAAATAGGCTTAGCCAAAACAGTGCGACGGTCAAACAGAACGGCTCCCTGAAGAACCTTCCACCTTCCTCCACTGCCTCCTCTTCCTCCTCCACCGGCGCCGTCACAGACACCCAGAAACTGTCCGACTTCCACCTTCCCTCCACCCATTCTTCGTCCTCCTCCTCATCTCCTCTCCAGCCCCCACCACTCTGCTGCCAGCACTGTCACTTCCACTCCGCCTTCTGCTGCCCCTGCGGACAGCAAGAGTGCCCGCTCTTTCAGAATCCAAGCACAGGCACCGTCCCCGGCTCGGTTCCCCAACCCGGGACCACTTCATCCTGCCCGTGCTGCGCCTCTGGCTGCACATACTCCCATCCCCACTCCCATCCTCCTCACTCATCCTCCCCTCTCTGTCTTCATCACCACCATCACCAGCGCTGGCAGGAGCACCTCCAGAGTCATCCACATGCAACTGGAATCAGGTACGGGGAAGGGGAAGGAAGAGTCTTTCTGATGTGTTTGTGTGTGTCTGTGTATGTGTGGATGATTGTGTATTAAGCGCAAACGCATCACCAGTTTGGGCACTAGGGTCTTTCCCACAACCTGCTCCCCTGAGGGATCATGCTGGGCCTGAGACTTTGGAGGAGGTGGTAGCAGCTCAGAACACAATGTTTTGGTTTTACCGATAGAGGCCTGATGCATAATTTAACCACTAGTTGATTACATGCTTTTCACTGCCATGTTAAAGGAATAACACCAAGTGATTATTGGAATATTATTGCTCATATACTGCTTAATGTCTTGACCTAATGGTTTTAACTTATATACATTTCATGAGCTTTAGTCTGAGTTAGTTTTTTTCTGTTTTAAGTTAAAGTGTGTCTTGATTTTTGTGCTTCAAATTGATTGCAGTAGCAGGTTTTGGTTGAATCTCAAGCTGAAGCTCTAAATCAACGCATCAAGTGTTAATCTGTTGATTTTTTTTTTGGGGGGGGGTAAATAATTAATATTTAAGCTAAAAAAAGATAATGATGAAAAAAAAAAACATTTGAATAAGTCACTTTTAGTCACAGTTATGATAGAGATTCAGATTTGTTGATGGTGTGTAGACCATTGAAAAGGTTAGTAGGGATCACCTTGTTTAGTCTTTGATTCAAATTATTTCAGTTTTTCAAATGTGCCTGTGTCCTGAATGTTCCAATGTTGAACACAGGCTTCTAGAATCATGTATAGTCCACTAACAGTGTTTGGAAATAGGAAGTGGGTTGGAGTTCAAGTTTTGCCCTTTGTGGTTGACAATGAGGACCCTGGTGTTGTTATACTGACGTTTTTGGGGACTTTTTATGGCTTGGGTGCTCAAACCTCCTGGCTGTCGGGATACAAACAGCCAAAGCAAAGTTTATCCACCAGATGAGAAAGGAGTTTTCCAAGTTTTTCTTCAAATTATGTGAAAACTGCAAGCAAAGCACACACACACGTATACAAATGTGGCGACCATCCCTTCTCCGTTCAGAAGTGAATGTTAGCATTGAACTCATTGGTTTGCTAACTCTGCCTACTTTCCTCAACTGATCCATATTTAGTGAGTTTCTCTTTTACTCCAAAACCACAGGCCTTCCACCGCATTTGAAACTGGAACCATTTAATGCCTTGCATAATCATTTGCATAATCCCGTATTTACCATCTCCACGGAGCAGGGGTGCAGAAGGTGAAAGCTTTGCAGCAGTAATTATTTACTCATGTCAGCTCCTTTTTTAACAGTAGCGGCGCGTTGTGGGGAATCTGAGAGATGAGACTTTATTTCTCCTCATTTACTCGATGTGGAATTTTCCTGAGTCAAATTAAGTCGGATCTCCCCTCATAACCATTTCATTAGACAGAGGGGCATTGTGGGTGGTGCTGAAAGATGAGGTTTGTGTAACCACAGTGGGTATGTTCACCAAACCTGGTGTGCACACATTAAACCCTGGGTGGGCAGAGAGAGGCAAAACAGTATTGTGTTGCAGGCATCTTCTCCAAGCCCTCCACTACTCGGTTTGTTTTTTCTTTCTCAGATTTTCCTCCTACTCTATTAACACTCATTCTTTCTTAATTCCCCCCTCTCTCTCAGTCTGTCCCTCCCTCCTCCATCTCTTGTTCCACATGAGAATGGGGAGCAGATGTGGCGTGGGATGTATGCGTCTCTAATGTTGAACTGCTCTCTTATTTACCAAACAGGTCGCTCTTGTTCAGCAATGACAGGTTTGAATTACAGGGCCTGGGTTTGCTCCAAGACTACCCAACTCCCCCCTTTCCTGTTCTGTGGTGTTTAAGTGTGTGCATACGCGTGCGTGTGAGTGCGTTTGCGTGTGTGTGATGCTGAGAATAGACATATAGGAAACAATATACCTGCCTCGGTTGTGTAGTTTTGCCCTGAACCCAGACATTAACAAAAAAAACTTCAGACCTTGTCTCCTTTTTTTCCCAGTCCATCGCCCCTTAACTGACGGGTGCTGGCGTTTGCTACTTAAATATATCTTACACAGACTCACTCACACACTCACACATATACACACACACAAACCATGGCCTTCTATATTCCTAATACCCCTGATAATTTGAGGGTATATAGTCAGACAAGATGGTGTCAGATATCGGTTTGATCTGCCTCAGGGCTGTGATTTGCCAGATTAGCCGTAGGATTACTTCTGTGATCACAGCACACTTATGTCTAATGCACACACACACAGTAATAAGTTGTAACATTAGCTCTTCGCGGAGACCGTTTTATGTGTGTTTCACAACAGGGGGATTTTTCCTCAGTTCTCAGCTTCGCAAAACATTAATCCATTTACCAAGATTAGCTCATTCTTTAGCTGCCTTGATTTTCTATTTTGAGAACGATCAAAAGCCTTCAAGCCCCAAAAGCTGAGGAACAACTCAGCAGGTTCTGTTAAGTGTCTAAAAAAACAAATTCAGAGATCCATTGCATATGAGTCGCTCTTTTCTCCCTCTCTCTCTCTCTCACTCTCACTGGGTCTGTTAAAGGCATTAGGAACATGTCTGTGACTCTGCTGTAAGATTAGCTCTCACAGCCATTTCATGTGTATTATTCAAGATATGAAGGGGGGTGTCTTTGACATGTCAGCGGTCTGGGTCAGGTCAGTGAGCCGTCAGGTTTGAAAGGCCTCAGGAGAAAGCCTTTAAGCCAGTGTGGAAATGGCTGGACCCCAGTTGTGCGACTGAATGTGTTGCCACTCATGAGCTCTGAGTTTCAAAACTCGTAGGAGTAAAAGTAAAAGTAAAATTTAGCACACATTTATTTTGGGTTTAGTTTTCTGATTCAACTTTTTGGAAGTCAACCAGTCGCTGCTGTTGACCAAAAGCTCGGAGTTTGCAATCCAGACTTGTTAATCTGGAGTTAAGTAGACACACTTAGACCAGAGCCACAGTTTCAAGACTGTACTTTGGGATTAAAGTGCACACTTTAAAAAATGTCATTATGCGTAGCTTCAGGGCAAGTGAGGTTCAGCTAACCTGCTTCTACCTGCACTGATGACCCCACATGAGCCACCAAACAGCTCACCCCCACTCAACCATCCAGGGTCAGGTCGAATATTTAACCTCACTCATTTCCCTCCTGGAGCAAAATGTTTCTGCCCTCCTCACCGATACCTCTTGCTGCGCCTCTAGTTGTTTATGGCAACCACAACGTTTGGTTTATATTCATGTCTTGTCAGATAGCGAGAATTCCTGTGTCTCACTCCCACCGACGCTGCCTCAGGAAAGGTCAGCTTTTATTATCTTGAGCAAGTTGGAGTGGTGTATTTGTAGGCTGCAGGTGGTTTGGTTGCTATGACGCATGGGAGAAACTGTATGAAAACATGACAAGTCCAAAGTGCTGAGCAGTTCATCATGTGTGATTTAGCAACTTTTTATCATCTGGATGGGGCTAAATACTTTTGGTGGACAATGTTCCTGCACCTTCCTGAGCTCCATATACTGCAAAGCCTTTTATTGTTAATTTCTATGTTGTTTACACCAAAATACGAATCTCTAGATTTTTCTTTACATACTGTTTGTCTTATATTCTTTCTCTCTATCCTTACCACCCTTATTTTCTGTGCCTCAATCCCTTGCTCTCTGTCAGACAACCAGTATCTGAGAGTGATCTGCGTGCTCTGCATTTGAGGGTGTCAACTTGACAAGGCTTTGCACATTATCAAGAATAACAACTGTATGCAAGGCCTTTGAAGGCGGTGTATTGTCTGATATTTCGGTCGCCTGGACGAAATAAGTCCTTCTGGTTCTTATTGATGAGATTTGCATTGCTTCTCTTCAGAGCTACATTTCCATTGAAAACCTATGTGAGTGCTGTGGGTCTCCCCTTATGTGAGTCCACTGTTGAGTTTCAAGGTGTTATTTTATCAAAATATTCATTAGGATTTATAAATAATAGTAATAATACAATTTGTACATATTTAACACAAAGTAGAATGTGCCGCAGAACAGAAAACTAATTATCAGAGTGCCTAGAGAATAAAGGTAATTCTAATTCTAATAGACATAAAAGAACAGAAATAACCTGGCACCCAAGTAAATTCAAGAACATGCCCCCTGAAAAAGATTTTAGCTGACACTTAAAAGAAGACTCCAAGTCAGACATCCTTATTTCCTTGCAAAAAACATGTTATTTTGCAATGGTCCGTGAGATTGAAGTGTTATTATTTGATTCAAGTGCAGCAATATCTAGTTTTGTTTCTATATCTGCCAGTAATGTTTTTAACTGCAGTAGAAATTTCAGTAGTTTTTGATGTAAGCACACAGGAAACTAATAGTTTTTTGAAGCTTGTATAGACGCTAATTCTGAAGATCTGCAATAATGTGAGTGAGTGTTGACACACAAATTGGAGTAGTTAATCAGACAAACCTGCAGGCTTTGTGAAGGGCAACACTCTAAGTGTGGAGTTCTAAGATTTGTTTTTTTACAAATGCAGTATACCAACAAACGCACACTCTGTTTGGAATTCCCTCTGACACTGAAACTACAGTGCCTTGCATAAGTATTCACCCCCTTTGGACTTTTCTACATTTTGTCATGGTATAACCTCAGATTAAAATTTATTTCATCGTGAGTTTATGTGATGGACCAACACAAAATAGTGCATCATTTGGAAGTGGGGGGAAATATTACATGGATTTCACAATTATTTACAAATAAAATCTGAAAAGTGTTGAGTGCATATGTATTCACCCCCTTTACTGTGAAACCCCTAACAAAGATCTGGTGCGACCAATTGCATTCACAAGTCACATTTGCAAGTCACATAATTAGTAAATAGGGTCCACCTGTCTGCAATTTAATCTCAGTATAAATACACCTGTTCTGTGACGGACTCAGAGTTTGTTGGAGATCATTACTGAACAAACAGCATCATGAAGACCAAGGAGCTCACCAAACAGGTCAGGGATAAAGTTGTGGAGAAATATGAAGCAGGGTTAGGTTATAAAAAAATATCCAGAGCTTTGAACATCTCTCTGAGCACCATAAAATCCATCATAAGAAAATGGAAAGAATATGGCACAACCGCAAACCTACCATGAGGAGGCCGTCCACCCAAACTGAAGAGTCGGACAAGGAGAAAATTAATCAGAGAAGCAACCAGGAGGCCCATGGTTACTCTGGAGGAGTTGCAGAGATCCACAGCTGAGGTGGGATCTCTGCAACCGAATCTGTCCACAGGACAACTATTAGTCGTCTACTCCACAAATCTGGCCTTTATGGAAGAGTGGCAAGAAGAAAGCCATTGTTGAAAGAGATCCATAAAAAATCCCGTTTGGAGTTTGCCAGAAGCCATGTGGGAGACACAGCAAACATGTGGAAGAAGGTGCTCTGGTCAGATGAGACCAAAATGGAACTTTTTGGCCTCAATGCAAAACGCTATGTGTGGCGAAAACCCAACACTGCCCATCACCCTGAGCACACCATCCAAACAGTGAAACATGGTGGTGGGGATGCTTCTCTTCAGCAGGTACAGGGAAACTGGTCAGAATAGAGGGAAAGATGGATGGAGCCAAATACAGGGAAATCCTTGAAGAAAATCTGATGCAGTCTGCAAAAGACTTGAGACTGGGGCGGAGGTTCGTCTTCCAGCAGGACAATGACCCTAAACTTTCAGCCAGAGCTACACAGGAATGGTTTGGATTAAATAATGTTAATGTCTTAAAATGGCCCAGTCAAAGCCCAGACCTCCATTCAATAGAGAATCTATGGCAAGACTTGAAGATTGCGGTTCACAGACGGTCTCCATCCAATCTGACTGAGCTTCATCTTTTTTGCCAAGAAGAATGGACAAACCTTTCCATCTCTAGATGTGCAAAGCTGGTAGAGACATACACCAAAAGACTTGCAGCTGTAATTGCAGCGAAAGGGGGTTCTACCAAGTATTGACACAGGGGGGTGAATACTTATGCACCCAACAGATGTCAACTTTTTTGTTCTCATTATTGTTTGTGTCACAATAAAATTTATTTTGCTAGTACTCTGCATGTTTTGTTGATCAAACGGGAAAAAGTTTATTTAAGTCTATTTGAATTCCAGTTAGTAACAGTACATAATGGGAAAAAGTCCAATGGGGGTGAATACTTATGTAAGGCACTGTATTCTGTGTTGAACAGGGATTTTGCTTCATGCTTTCCTCTACACAGAACCCACAGAAGCAGGTCAGAAAGAGCTTTTTCTTCCCTCAGGGAACCGTTCATCACCAGCTTTGACAGTTAAAGACTTTAACATGAATATTTTAAGCATTTAGCTCAGTTTCTGCTTCAGAGCAGATAATGAGTGTAGCAGTAACATAAGCTGCTGTACTCGTCATTATTTGTCTGCCACTGCAGGGAGATCACAGAACAGAATAATTTACAAGAAAAAGGGACATTAAAAAAAAAATCTATAATGTGAAAGCAGAGGAAAGGTCTATGTTGGAGCAGGTGATGGGGGGGTGCATCTCAAGGACACCTCTGCTGGTTGTAATATAGGGATAATATGTGACCCTGAGGGCCCCTTCACCTTCACAGTTAATCTGCAAGGAGAGAAACAAGCAATCTGGGTGTCTTAAAAGCTTGTTTCTTGTCCTTTTACTCTGTTGTTTGTTGCCTCTTTATATGTGTCAAGTTACACTTTATTAAACTCACCTGAGAAGATGAGATTGTGTTTGGAAAGAGTTTATATTGTGTGGCCCCTGGGGTTTGTGTGAACGCTCTGTGATAGATAGCTACTGACATCCTGTGTCTAATCCCCTCTGTGCTGCAGCAGAACAAAGACAGCTACAAGGTTAGGGCAGGATAAATGTGTGATGCATACAAACATTCAGTAGAAAACAAAGATTTACAGCACAGGGATGATTGTTTGGATGATTGTGCGTTCTGTATTTTATAATTAAATGGAATAATTGAACACTACCAATCAGTCTACACTCGATAACCCTTAATGACAAAGTGAAAAGGGATTTTTGCAAATATTATAGAAAATATTACATTTATATAATTCCCATTTACCAAGTATTCTGTCCCTTGTTTATAGCACTTTAAGTAGTAGTCCGTTGTATCCCGTTAACCTTACAATTATTGAGATGTATCCAGGACAGGATTCATCAACACTCCAGAGTTTTCAAACCCTCCAGTCACTTCCTGGTAGGGTTTTATCTGTCACAACATATCCTTACCTAATTTGTCACATTCCTACGACATGACTCTTTTCCATAAGAAAACAAATGGCATCAATCTAACTGACCAACAGTGTTGAATGCAACATGAGTGAAAAGTGTGACCAACCTTGTTGCTAGCAACTGTTGTGAATGTAAATCCAGCATATTTCTATAGCACACACATGTATACGTGAATGGCCATAATAAATTGGATTTATATGACACCTTTGAAACATAAAATATATGGATTAATGAAGCACTACCTTAGGGGCTCTTAAACATGTTTTCACTTTGTCACAAAGGGGTTTTCAAACAAAGATAATATTAATAAAAAAATGATTTACAACATTACATTACATTATTACATTACATGTCATTTGTCCAAAGCGAGTTACAATTACTACACTCAACATTCATGAGGGGCCATGCATAGAATGCATAAAACGTGACTGGTTCTAAATACTAAAATAGTAATTTTCATCTCTGTGTGTAGTTCTCTTGTGGTGCTCAGTCGTACGCTACAGTTCCTGTGTATGAGGCAAAGCCCATAAAGATAGCTGTCGCGGATCAAAGTCCCATGCTCTCCCATAAAGCATGATCAAAGCCCCTATTGAGCACAGCGTTGTCATAACTTCTCATAAGCTGGCCGAGCAGCTCGCCAGGCCTCAGCTGGATAAAGATGACTTGTTGCTCCTGCCTGGTTAAGATTATTACCACACTGTGAAGGGGATAAACCACTACATGTGTCCAGACTGGCAACGTGTAGTAGACTTTGTGAACCTAAATTGTAACTAAGGGACATTATCCATACAATCTATACAATAAAACAAATATATATTCAGGATGAAATATTGTGTCAAATAGTAAAGGTGATTGTCTGAAACCTCTCTAACTGGTTGTTAGCAAAAGTCATCATTTCAAGTTTTCATTGTAAATACTGTGTTGTGCTTTCCCTTTAAGACCAACGAGGTTCGGTGCTTTCGTCCTAAACAGGAGCTGTTTGTCGCTGTGGCGGCAGAAGGCTCACAGATAAAAAGAAAGAGCAGTGGCCACTTGGAGTGGGGGGGGGGAGTGGCCTGGTGCGAACAAGCCTTTACTCTTATTCCAAATCAACCGACCAAAAACATCGTCACCACTCACAGAAATAACTGAACCACAGTTACAGCACATTGACACCAGCATTGGCCCTTATCACCAAAAGTTCTCTTGACACATTTTTATATCTGTGGTGTATAAAGAGCCGCCTTGAATGCACTCATTCACAGTGAATCCTGCAGAAGATCTCCTGCTGTGTTTCAAAAAAGGGTCATTCTGATATTCTGGAATTTTTTTTAACTTCAGAGCTGGGCGGAGATAGTCCGGTAAAAGTCTGGAGCCTCTCACTCCGACATTTGTTTTTTCACAAAAAGCCCCTCCGGAGAATGTCTGGAGATTATCCAGAGTTCAGTGCGTGTGCATTGCCAAATAATACATTGTTTTGAAAGCTGCGAGTCTTCTGATTATATCTGTGCAAAGTGTTTTAACATCCCTGTATCGCAGTAACAGCTGTTGGCATAGAATTAGTTCAGACTTGTGGCTGCGGCTCCAAACTGTTTTTCAAACAAAAGGTTAAACTTCAGGCTTTATGTTTCCTTTTTATGCCAAGAAAAATGGGTGAGGCAAAACCAAACTGTCATGTTTGTGACTCTGTAGATTTGGTTCATTATCTTTCTCTAACTCTTAAAATTTACTGAGTTTCAAAGGAGACCAGCATGTATTTTAGGTACTTAAGTTTCTGGCTTGTGCACAAAACTGTGGGGTGTGTTTTAAGGGTTAAAACAAACTGACGGGGGTGATTATAGATGAGCACAACATTTCAAGTGGTTCAGAGTGACATATTGCCTCAAAGGGACCATTAGGTTCAGTTCAAGTTCAGCTTAAATTCACTTAACAAAAGTTTGGCTTCAAATATTTAGGTAATACGTGTTGTAAATCAACATTGTATCACTTGGACTTCACTCTAATGTAGTACATGCAGCAGAATGGAGCTGCCATTTTAAAACAAAAGTCAAGTTTTGAATAAATGGAAACTGGCACTTTATTCATTCACACTAGTTTGATTGCAGTCCATCGACCATACCACAGGCTAATTATGCTCACACAGGACTTTTCACATTTGTTGTCACAGAGTAAGCTAACACCTTGTTGAAAAAAGTTGTTGATTAACAGTCTCATGGTTTTCTGTTATTTTTCTGACTATGACAAATCCCCAAAACTCCACATGATGCTGGATCTTTTGTAGCCGTAATTATAAGGTCAGCATGGCTTTGTTCTCAAGTTTCCCCCTGGATTTCTATTAATGAGTAATCATTTTTACAATGCCCTCTGCTAGACCTTAACACAAACTAATTGAAATTATCTAATTTGTTTCTTAAAGGAATCATTTACAGAAAGATTCAAATTCACTCATTATCTTCAAACGCAGACAAAACAAAAAACCCAAGAAGTGCTAGATTAATAGTTGTCATTGCATTTGTTACCAGAATTATTTTGGCATATTTATTCTTAATGGAATATAAAGAAAACTATAGATAATATATATTAGCATTTATATAATAAGAGTTATTTATGACTATTATATTCATGGCACTGGCAACACATATGTTTTCAGATAAACAACACTTTGTGAACTTTTACTTGGAATTTTCCAGACACCTCCATTACCAACACAGACACACACCTTCCTAACAAATGCACACACAAATACACAGTGTCTGTCCCTACTCACAGGAGTAGGGATGACAGGTTTTGACTCAACCATCATCATTAACTCTTCTGACCTCTGGTCCTCAGCTGTCGCCAGGTCTCCTGAAATCATCTTGGTCAAAATAGTGTCTGATATCATCTTTGTTCCATTTCATCTTCATGAAACACAGTTGATCTTTAAGTTGCTAATGATAAATGAGATGGGAGCAACAGGCACAGCTGCACCAGGCGTCTTTTTATCATCAGACAAGTCTGAGATGTCACAGCTCCAAAAGCAGAAAAGCAAACAACATAAAAATCCTGCCATACAAAAGGTTGGCAAATGATCGAAGAGGGAGTGCCAGAGAAAAGGAAAGAGAAGAAGCGTTGACCCCTGCAGCTATAACGCCCTTAGATGGCCCATATTCAGACAAAGCAAGAACAAGTAAAAGCACAGAGGAAAAAAGATTTATGGTGTGCGATGAGGTAATAACAGAGGAAGAAAAGCGGTGCAGAAAAATCTGCCTTTTCTTTCCCTACTTTGTTAATGAATGACATCAAAAGAAGCGTCAAACTGAAGCTACAGGCTGCCATTGAGTGAACATGAGATCATATGTCAACACAGGAAGGTGGAATTAGTGATTTAAGGGAATTTGTGGCAACACAATCCAAGTATGATGACAGTAATGTGTTTGTTATTATGGCTTCTATGGACTTTATTTTAATTAAGACAGTGACTTTGACTGTGAGGTTCAAGTGACTTTAAGCTTTGAAGTTGTGATAGTGTATTGGTTGTGTGGCCAAGGACTAGTATCCTGTTTTGCCTTTGGAACAGTGTATTCAAAGTACTAGAGGGTTCATTGTTCTTTGTCTTTTTTTTTATATTGTGACTTTAAATTCAACTCATGCTGAAAAAGTAAGTTGCCAAATCTCAAAATTGATGTGCTCAAATTGTACAGTCCGATCATCAAGCCAAGCTCCTTGACCCATCGACTCCTCCAGACTTCCAATTGTCGAGGAAATAGAAGTTGATTTGCTTTCAAAACTACGGGAAAAACCTGCTGGCTTGTCTATATGTCTCATTCTGTGTGCCAAAATGTAAATATATATTTAAAACAGATTTCACATTTCTCTCTGGTATGTCTTTTGTGATCGGAGGAGGAAACCTCAAACAGGCAGGAATGATGTTGCAACCGCTCAACCAATCTCATGTCGCTATGTCCCAAAAAGCACTGAGTTTGAGGGATTGTCAGATATTCAACTAACTGTCCGGCGCACCTTATCGCCCCTCCCGTTTCCCTGTGCACTGCACAACACACAACAAACTCATGCGTCTCAGAAATGGGGCCAAAAGCATGCTTAAATTGCATTAAGCATAAGACTTGTTACTTAAATAGGTCACTGTCTAAATTGTCTCTCAAATGAAACATGGCGACTTTGCCTAGACGCGTGTCTTCATCTTTTATGCATCGTAAACACTGTTTAATTGAATGAAATGACTCATCTCGTTTTAATACAGTGTCTTGGCTTTAACAGGGGAACAAGCTGCCTATAATAAATGGGCTTTTTATCAGTGCAAGACATTTCTCTGTCTGTACTGTCGGTCATGTAGTTCTTTGGTTTTTGTTCCTGTCACTGTGACCATGTTCAATTAGATCTCCTGCTCTCTGGTCACTGCTCAGCAGGTGTTGTTGCACTTCTTTTTTGCCCGTTGGAGGAAGTTAAAGGGTCGTCGGTGCAGAGACAGGTGTAAAGGATTAGTTCAAAGTCTGGGGGTCTTCTAAGAAAGCCTGCTGCTCTCACTGACCACACATAACCATTTCTGGCTGGCATGCTTAAATTGCACTGAACCATGCAGTGTGAGGTTGGCAGGTTAAAAAGGATTTCTCGATTCATTCCATTCCTCTGGAACGAAGATTCCTTCTGGCACTTTTCTCCTTTTGCAGACGGTCGTCTTTTCTGCTGTAATTATAGATTTTGATAGCACAGGATCCAAAAAGACGTACCCCCCCTTTTCAATCCTTGCCTGAGCACAGGGCTGGATCTATGAGCTCTCGTTAAGATGTGACTTGGAAGAGCCCTAATATAGATGTCATGCTGACTGACAGCTTGTAACTATTGGCTACGGTGCTCAAGTCCTGCCTGTATGTCTGGAATTTGTGCGTACCCGTATTTCATCTCCCAAGAATTCAGGGGAATGGCAGGTGCAACCAGAAAAGGCTATGCTCACCGTCTATTCAGCTATTGAGAACAATGTCCTCCCACACATGTTACCACGTAGACAACAATTTTTCAATTAGATTGATTGATAACTCTGAAATGTATCAGCAACTGTCTTTCACACAGAAAACAGAAATTCAGGCGAGAGCCCAGTGTCAACTGGGATTGGCTCCAGCCCCCCCCCCCCCCCACAATCTTCAGGCCATACGTCTTCTTTGGAAGCCGGACATAAAATCTTTCTGTTTTCATCATATCTTCACAAATGGCACATGACACATGAGGCATGTGTTTGATTATGGAAACATAGAAGCCTATGGTTTCTCCTCTAAGTCAAATGCAGCATCTAGACACGGCTGGTGTATGAAAATGTACCCATGCTCATACATGATGTTGAATGTACACAGGGATGAGTAACAGAATCTCCTCTACTCACTGGTTATTGCACTTAAACTCTGGTTGTGTTGCCCTCCATGTCATAATGAGTGTGTCCCCAGCTGACCTCCATTTAAACTCTGTGTTTGAACAGCACTGGCCTGATCCAGTGTTTATTGGAGGCCTGCTGGAAACACGATGCCCTGTGAATCACACTGTGTCGCTGCTGAAGCGAATGTGACAGGTCCTCCTGTAACTTATCACCAACACTGATCCCTGATTTGTGATGCAACAGTGGCCTTAAGTTTTGAGATATTCTTTCCTTTTTTAATGTTAAGGTTTTGGGGAGGTTTATTAGAGAAAATATTAAAGGCTTATTTATATTTGTGATAGATATACATTTAATGTGCAAGACTGTGTACATAATTTCTTTATAAGAGTGATGGAACTACACATCCCAGAAAACATTGTGAATGACCCCCTCTCCAATGACTTAAATTAGTATAGTGTTGCGAAATATATTATGGTCTGTCTCTTGTTTGTAGGTATATAGCGTTTAATAACCTAGTAAAGTCATGCTGAATGATCCAATCACTACCGATCATATATAGCCTATATAGCATCATTTTCCCAGTTGTGGTAAACATTTCCCTGTTAACAACAAGCTCCAACAATCAAACGCGTCTCTATTACACTTAAGATTATGTATAAAATATAAATATATACTCAAAGTTTATCTGCTCTCATTCAGACATAAGGTTTAATTATTGAACTGCTTGTTTCACACGCCATTAGCTCTGCTGTGGTTTAATCCTTTACTCCTGTGGTTCTTTTTAATATTTACCGTCTTATTAATGTCATCCTGCTGCACACACAGGCTCACTTTGGGGGATTGTTAATATCCCTCTCAGTATCTGCTTTTTCCACAAGAGACGTTGTGTAAGCGCACACAAACTCACACCCAGGCCTACTTATCAGGCACAGTGCAGTGTTTTTTTGCCTTAACTAGTCTCATGATGTCATTCGTACGGGAGCGCTGGTAGCCCGGGCCTATTTCACGGCTAGGTCGAGCCCCTAATTGTGTGCAGCGTTCCAGCGAGGCACTAATCAGGGCGAGGCAGCCCCAGCAGCCTGACGCTTGACACTAATTGCTCCTGCTCAGACCTGAAGGCCTTGTTCATGAAATATTTACCCACCCATCTGTTGACAGTTAACCCCCGCCTCGTCTCTGATCCTTCAGCCCCCGGTACAGATAGAGACGCTCATGTTCAATAACAAGCACACAGACACACACAAAGGCCAAGTATGGTTACGTTTATTTGCATCACAGATGATCTACATCAATATCTTATGTTAACTGAAAACATCACATACTTATACAAACACTTATACTGCTACTACACTGTGTGTGTACAAACATCCCACCCCATATATCACACATACAATAAATAATCTCACACATCTATTTGCGCACATATCCTTGGTCCCTATACTTAATATTTGACATGCCATGCACAATAATCCTGCCATTAGTTCAATGAGGTAGGTCTATTGGTGTCCGGGTCACAAGGTTGTTTCTGACTGTATAATGTCAGTCTTGTGTCAGTTCAGATTGAACGATGATTGTTTATTCACACTACAGAGTGAATAAACAGAAACAATTCAAGCAGAAACCGCTACTTTAAACAAAATTGTGAAAAGGCCAAACCCCCCCTTTTTTTTCAGGTTTTTCTTCTTTCTTCTGTTAGAATTTCACAAACTTTGAATCAGGTTGTCTTGGTGCTTGTTATATTTTTGAACAGGGTCTCAGGAAGTACTCACACCTGTTACATTGTTTAACATGGTTTCAAATTGTAGTTTAGGGACCAAACCCTTGTGGTTTGATCCGGACTGAGACCACCTCTGAGACCACCAACTACATATTGTCATTTCGCTTTATCGAAACCAGTACAACAGTGGGAAACTGTGAGAGGAGACCCCCATGTGTTAAATTCATCAAGTATCCCCTCCCTCTATAGTCAGGTCCTTCAAGTCTGGCTGCTCAAAACAACTATAAACACTATTGCCTTTAGAGACTGTAAGAAAATACCAATGCCAAACCCATTCTCTGGTTCATTAATATACTGTACATCTCCCACACCATTTTGGAATTGACCAAATATTTCACCACATCTTACCCCAGCACTGCGGAGCTTTTAGGGCCTGTAAGCAGACACACATACACATGGTTTACTCTCAATCACACTCAGTCCCAAGTGCTTCTCTGTTTCTCTCCTCTGTCAGCGCAGCGATGAGTGAGCGGCTGGTGGTCTGTGTTTACCTTATTAATTAGCCCAGTGATCCAGAAACACTCTCCCTCTGGTAAATAGAATAACACTGAAAGGTTAGTCAGGGCCCGGAGGAGAGTGTAAAGAAAATAAGAGAGGGCAGGAGGCGGGGAAAAGAAGAGAGAGAGAGAGGTAGAGAGACTTGGATAGAAAGAGAGGGAGGGAGTGTGCCAGCATTTTAAGTTTGCTTTTGAGCCGTCATGAGTAGAAGTGATCAGAGTCGGGGGGGAAACCTGACGCGCTGGGTTGTCATGTTGCAGAATTTAGAGCCTCTGTGATCATCAGTCAACACCATGTCTTTCTTCTTCAACCACACTACCACCTGGCCTTTTCTTTACCCCTTTCATTTATATTTGAATCTTGGATGCACTGTAATGGAGAATCCTTTATTTTCTGCTTTTTGTAGACAACCGACAAATTGAGGCTAAAATCACAATCGAAGGACCAGATATTAATCTCATCTGGATAAATCTGAAATCAATCCCTTAAAACTGCTACGAAAAAAATCACATGACATTATGCGAGGAATAGGATAAATAATTACTGTTGACGGGACAGATTCTTGATCCATCTCATCTTCGTCGTTTTAAGAGTCTGGGCCCTAATGGCGGGAGCAGGTATGCTATGCATCTTTCCAGTTGGCTGAAGTGGATACAAATGGGAGCAGCGCAGACCAAAATTTAAAACAGGCCTTTAGTAGACAAATAGATATGCCTGAGAGCACTGTTATGAATCCATTCCAACTATTTCCAATAACTCGGCTCCTCCATTTCAGGCCACATATCTGTCCTGAGGTTCAAGGCCATACATGGAAAGCTGAGAGAGGGAAAGAGTGCAGTGAAAAGAATTACATTAGCAATACAGAGTTTTCCCGTGGTTACTAGTTCAAAGCAGGGCGGAGGAAATGTGGTTTTGATTTAGCATAGTTGGTTTAAAGTAGGTTAAAGGTCACTTTAAAAGTCCGCTTTACAGAAAAACAGCTTTTTTTAACTCATGAATTATTTATTGTGTTGTAGCACACAAGCCGCCCAAAGCTAAAATCCAAAAGAAGCATGATTTAATAACTCATGTTTTCACATATGTATCCAGATGCTTTGTGTGTGTGTACTTTTAGACTGTGCTCTAAAGGGGTGCCACTTGACATCTGGCTGTCATGTGAATGTGTCCAGTGAAACTTGAAGGGATTTACGGCCGTTCTCCCCCATGGAGTGAAATTCCTTGCCAATAGCTCGAGTTAATTTGCGCCTTCCCATTACCACTAATTACAGCATTCCAAAGATTTTACTCTGACGGCAAAACAGGCTAAAATACGACAACAACCCTTTTGCCTCTTTGGCCAGACTGCTTAAATCGCAGTTGCAAACGTCTTGAGTGCTAAGGACCCGATTGGCTGTGGACGAGAGCGACCACTGCGCTCACTTCCTGGTCCTTGGTGCCATTTGCCGGATAAATTGAGGCCGCTTTATAGTAGGTTTGTAAATCCAGCCTGTGATGCACAATAAAATGTTTTTTAAATAAAACTGAAGATTTATCTTTTACAAATTAGGGTTATCTGAAATTTAAGTGTTCCATCTGTGCTGCCCCCTCTACTCTGTGTCTGTGGTAAAGTCTAGCTTTATTGACATCTCAGTGAAGTGTCAACTCTACTCTCCCTCAAACCTCCACAACTGAAAATGCCCACAATGAGAATCCGGGCAGAGGATATCCAACATAGAAATAGTTTTTCCTCTTGTGATAAAATCTGTAAGTGGATATTAATCATAGCCACACAATTATATAAATAGATATATCGTGTGTGCTGTGAAAAATGTAACATCTATTCATTTCCTGAAATCTTTTGTATGGTTAGACCAATATTATCTAAGTATATTAAGTAGGTTTATGCCCTTTGTAAAACTTTTACTTTTAGGATTTTTGCAGATTTAAGGATATCTCAGGATCTCCTGACTTTTTGACCTTACTTCTTCTCACATACACCAGTGTCTCCCCCATTTAGCCTTTATCATTTATCTCCAGCAGCCCTGCTGGGATCACATGGCCATATCTGATTCTCCTACTTCCTCTTCTTCCCTCCTCCTCACCACCAACCGGTGTGTCCGTTGCTCACAGCATACCGGACGCTACTGCATGGCTCCCATGAGGAGCTAACGAGAAGTCCAGATAGACGTTAAGCAGCTGAAGGCTTCGCGTGCGTGCATGCGCGTGTGTGTGTTCCTATGCTTAAACCATTTTAAGCATAGGACGTTTTTGGAAAGTGAGGACATTTTTGACTGGTCCCCACTTCTTCAAAGGGCTGTTTAAGGGTTAGAATTAGATAAGGGTTAGGCATTTGTCTAACCATTGACAAATCATTGGGACCTTTGGTTTGAATTCAGTCAGAAATCCTTTAGAATAATCTTTAGCCCGGCAGGAATTTCTTGATCAAATCAATCAGTGTAAATGTTTATTTATTGCTTATGTCTTACATTGTCTGCAGGAGGAATATGTGGATAATAAAAAGAATTAAGATTTTATTTCACATCTTAAAAGGAATTTGAGTATTATGGTGAGATCACTGAAAAGTTTTGACAGCCGTGTCAGTTTTCATGTCTTCAGTGATCCTGTACAAAAAAGCGTGTGCTGCAGAAGGCAGATCATGAAGAGAAGATCTTGCTTAGAAGTCTCAGAAAGTCTGTTTTGGGTTGGCTATTGCTTTGACTCAAAAATATAAACCTGATTTATCTCCCTCTTTTTGTTTTTCAGCCCTGCAAGGCCCTTTCGATTCCCCAAAAGGTAAGACCTGCCAAAATAGCTTTCGCCCCTGTTGATGATCTGGATTGCAAAGCTCTCTCCTCCTCCTCCTCCTCCCTTTATTCCTGACATCCATCCATTACTGCTCCTGTGGAGCTATCATTCCTTAGTAGTGAGTCATGAAAGCTATTGATGGGAGTTGTGAGACTCGTTGTGTACCTGGCCTCTGTTACTCATGGGCCTAGAACTCTTCATCCCTGCATTATGCAATAGTAAATGCTGCTGCCTCAACTTTAATCAAGGAGAATGATCGATAGAGGATTAAAGCTTTTCCAAGGTTTTTGGGTTACAAAATCACATATTCGTTGAGTTTTGCATACAGATGAAGTCTAAGACCTGAGACTGCCTTTAATACGTACAATACAGTTAAACAGATAAAAGCCTCAAGCAAAAAGTAGAGGAAATAAGCAGCATTGGATATTTTACATCTTCTTTTCTTCTTACTGCCAGTTTGTTGAATAACTCCAAGTCTCCTCTTTGTTCCAGCTATTCTGAGCTGATAGCCGATTGGCCAGTTGTGGTGCTGGGGGTGTGCACAGTGCTCATTGTAGTGTGCGCCCTAGTGGGCGTCCTGGTGCCTGACCTCCCGGATTTCTCTGACCCATTGCTGGTGAGTGTAGACCTACAAGGCTCTCATTTCTGGATACATGTCATCCAGCCTCCTGCAACACAAAGCTTCCAAATAACCAGCCTCATCCCAGAGATGTAACATTGATGGTTTGATATTAATACTGGATAGTATGATATTGCAGTGTAATGAATGAATTTTCTTTTAAACACTTTGTATCCTTCTCTGTCTTCCCAAAGGGTTTTGAGCCACGGGGAACAGCCATTGGCCAGCGACTGGTCACATGGAACAACATGGTGAAGAACACAGGCTACAGAGCCACACTGGCTAACTACCCCTTCAAATATGCAGACGAGCAGGCCAAAAAGTAACTTCATGCAAATTACATTACATTTCATTCAGCTGACGCTTTTATCCAAATTGACTTACAATAAGTGCATTCAACCCAGAGGGTACAAAACCAGAACACCAAGAAACAAGAAAGTAAAATTTCTTCAAAAAAAGGGATACTAGATTGTTAGTTTCAAAATTTTATTCAAGGTATAGTCGGAAGTTTTTAATTTGCGGCGGACATCACATCTCTTACATTACCCACACAACGAAGAAAGATCAACTGTTGTTGTAGTTGAGTATAGGAAAATCTAAATATTTTTCAGTGTATCAATTGAAGGGTTTTTATCCAGAAATTGGATTATTTTTTTTTTTTTTATCCAGCTATTAATACTAGTCTCTTACTACCATCTCAGAATGTCCCTTCTTCTACAGAGGACCTGTAGACGAGGGTGGGAGACAGGGTTTGCGGGGGAGGAGAGTGTGAGAAGGATGAGGGGGGAGGAGGGGGCCGGAGGAGTTGAGGGATGCTGTTGATAGACACACTGAAAAGTCTGAATCCCCTCCTGAAAGAAAGGGGCACGATGTAGAGATATGTCCGTCTGCAAGGTCGTCCTCTGTCCTGTCAGGGGGAGTCTGTTCACTAATCAAGTGCAGGTCTTTGCGTGTTTGTCTCTGTCTGTCCCTCTGTCAATCTGTCCCTCTATCGTCTCTCTGGGTCTGTCTCTGTATGAGTGTTCATGCTCGATTTTAAATAATTGCTCAGAACTGATATGTTAATATATATGAATGAATATGTAAACACAATCTTTATTGATACCAGAATATTTTGATTATTGTGTGTCGCTGAGCTGAGATTGAATCACTTCATCTCCTCCACTTTGACGTGCAGTTTGAATGACATTGACGTGAGGTCACATCGTTCTGAATCCGATTTTCTATCCACGTGGCTAAGATTAGAAATTCAAAAATGCGGCTCCACTCTGCTGATTAAAAAATTGATCCTTTCAGCAGCAGCCCGTCTCTTGTCTCTTGCCGTTTTTGTCTTCCTCTCGGTCGCGCTCCACATGTCTGTCTGCAGATGTAATTGTGTACTTATACATGTACGGTGTACCAGAGGCCTCTGCTGCTGTCAGCAAGCTTCCCCCTGCTTCATCCCCTTTATCTGTCAACCACTCTGTCTCTCTCTCTGACAGTCACCTGATTGCTCTGCCTTTCCTGTTTGTAGCTCAGGATGTGCGCACGTACACACACGTATACACACACACAACACAGAGGGTCTGAGCCATAATCCTCGGTTGAAATACGCAACACACAGCACACAACACTACTTGGCTGCAGTATTATTATTGCAAGATCACATATTTCATAGTCCTCCATGCTCAATCAGAGCCACCATTATGATTATTATAATAATGTCAGGAGTATCCCAGAACTGTAGGGAATCATTCATCTGATTTTGGAGGGAAGAGCAATTACTGCTGCTTATTTCATCACCGAGCTTCAAATCCGCTTCCTTCGTTTTGTCTCATGCTGAGTTTTGGACATGTCAACGTCTCTGTTCACTGTTTGCCTAAGTTCATAAAAGACCAAGCGGGCTCCAACGGGGTGGGGAATCATGAGATGCTTAGGTGCTTTTCCCACTTGTAGGGGATGTTTTCATCTAAAAAATTCTCAAAAGCACACAGAACACTGGGTGCTGGACAGAATTAGTGAAAATCAGAGGACGAGAAAGACTGCACACCAATGAATTCTTCCATGAACTTTTTTGTTTAGCCTCCCAGGTAGCTAACGTTTCGAACACAGGCCCTCACTTAGGTCTGAACTGCCGTGCGGGTGACCTCGTGCTCCGACTTTGGGATTTTCATCTCAAGCCTTTTTAACATTGTTTAGTTTATGATAAATTATCTTAAATATACTCCATCAATGTGAAAAGAACCATAAAGCTCAAAGAACAATACATGCATTGTCAAGGACTCAAGGTCCCAAACTCTTATCTATTGTTATTTTAACTAACTGCTAAACTGAAGATTATTTCTTGACCAACCTTTTCAATGTTGCCATTGAGGCATTTTTTTCATAAAGTTTACATCTGAGTAATGTTAACATTGCCAAACTTTGCTGTCTTGCAGTCACCAGGAGCCCCGGTGGCCAGAGGACCACTTTGACAGAGACAAACGATCAGCAGAGTGGGATTTCAGCAAAGAGTTTTTCTGTGATGTGCCAGGTACTTTTCTTAAATACACCGACATACAGCAAAACAGGTTACGGGTAAAACTGAAGCAAAACCTTTTGAATTTCCACGCAACTCCCAAAGGAAAAACATTGTGTTCTTTAAAATAATATATATTTTAAAAATCGTATTTATTATTAGTATTCATTTATTGATGTATTTTTTAAAAGACTACTGACAGCACAGGGGGCCCTCAGATTTCACTGGCCCTGCCCTTGGAAATGCCTCTGTCTTATTGGACATGTACTTTCCACATATGAGAAAAAAAAAATATTGATAACTAAATACTAATTCTGCCCAAATGAGTCACATTAGTATGGGCTAGTGTTCTGCTACTAGTTCTTTTCCGGTCTGATTGGTTGTCTCTTATTTCCCAGCTATTCAAGTTTCAGGGAAACATTTTCTTCCCTTAAAGTAATGACACTTTATTTAATGCAGGTGACAGTTACTCTCGATTGGTGTTCACATCAGCTGAGGGGAAGAACCTGTGGAATATTCAGGCCATCAAATCAATGTGCAACCTGGACAACACAAGGGTAGGTACATGAGACAGCACAAACCTTGATCATGGTCAGTACTGAGTGATGCAGTATAAGTCATCATTAGTTTATTTCTTTCTTTTAACCCACTTGTGTGTTATTGTTTTTTCTTCGTCTCAGGTACGTTCTCACCGGGACTATTGGAGTCTTTGTCAGCGCACCAATGACGCCTCCTGTTGCCCCAGCTGGACGCTTGGTAACTACATCGCAGTCCTCACCAACAGGTCGTCCTGCCAGAAGATCACTGAGCGCGATGTGGCGCACACGCTCAAGATCCTACGCTCGTGCGCCAAGTACTACCACAATGGCACACTGGCTTCTGATTGCTGGGACATGACCCTGCGGCGAAAAGACCAGCTGAAGTGTGCCAGTGTTCCCCGGAAGTGCACCAAGTACAACGCCGTCTACCAAATCCTGCACTTCCTGGTGGACAAGGACTTCCTCAGTCCCAAGAGCTTGGAGTTTCCTCCGCCTGTGCTCAAGTACAGCATGCTCTTCTCCCCCACAGAGAAAGGAGAGTCCATGATGAACATTTACTTAGACAATTTTGAGAACTGGAACTCGTCAGATGGCGTCACCACGGTCACAGGGATCGAGTTTGGCATCAAACACGACCTCTTCCAGGACTACCTCCTCACAGACACAGTGTACCCTGCCATAGCCATAGTGATCGTCCTAGTGGTCATGTGTGTGTACACGCGGTCAGTTTTCATCACACTAATGACAATAATTGCCATCATCAGCTCTCTGATTGTGTCTTACTTTCTTTACCGAATGGTCTTCAACTTTGAGTTCTTCCCCTTCATGAACCTCACGGCTCTCATCATCCTGGTAGGCATTGGTGCCGACGACGCCTTTGTGCTTTGTGATGTGTGGAACTACACCAAGTTTGACAAACCCCATGCCGAGCTGTCAGAGACAGTCAGTGTGACCCTGCAACATGCCGCCCTCTCTATGTTTGTCACCAGCTTCACTACTGCTGCAGCATTTTATGCCAACTATGTCAGCAACATCACTGCCATACGCTGTTTTGGTGTCTACGCTGGGACTGCCATTTTGGTCAACTATATCCTCATGGTGACATGGCTCCCAGCTGTGGTTGTGCTACATGAGCGCTACCTGCCCACCATGTTCACCTGCACCAAGCCTCCGCACCCGCAAAGTGGTTATTGCACCCGCACTTTTTGGGCAGGACTCTGCCAGAAGGCCAACAAATGCCTGTTCTCTGTTTCTGAGGCATCCAGGATCTTCTTTGAGAAGGTGCTGCCCTGCATTGTCATCAAGCTGCGCTACCTCTGGCTATTCTGGTTCCTCGCCATCACCGTGGGCGGGGCCTACGTAGTCTGTGTCAACCCAAAAATGAAGCTGCCATCTCTGGAGCTGGCAGAGTTTCAGGTGTTCCGATCTTCGCACCCGTTTGAGCGCTATGACGCAGAATACAAGAAGCTCTTCATGTTCGAGAGGGTTCACCATGGCGAGGACCTTCACATGCCAATAACCATCATCTGGGGGGTGACCCCTTTGGATAATGGAGACAACTTGAACCCCAAAAACAAGGGGAAGCTGATGCTGGATAACACCTTCAACATTTCCAGTCCAGCGTCTCAGCTGTGGATTCTCAACTTCTGCCAGAGGCTGAGGAACCAGACTTTTATCTTTCAGTCAGAGGAGCAGGACTTTACCAGCTGCTTCATTGAGACATTCAAACAGGTCAGTGCTGCATGTGCACTAAATATCCAAAAGTATTACAGTAGTAAGTTCAGTGCCAGTTCTAATCCTGGCAGTTCTCTTGTTCTGTGTTAAAGCTCTGGAGCTAGTTCAGAATTATTCTGTATCATTAGTGTCAACTCCTCAAACAGTTCTACAATATGCTGTCACTGCTAATGTCTGTGTGCTGGGCATTGTGTACAGTTTAAGGAGCAGAGTGAAGTTAGAAAACTTTGTGTTTATCTGACTTAGTTTATCTGCAATGAAGATTGTATAGTCGATGTTTTCTTTCAAATTAAATTTTTATTTTTTACTGTTCACTTGTGGTTTATATATAAGTTTGAAAGATTTACTGAACTGCTTTAATTTACATACATTGACTATTGGCTATTTCAGACGTCTATTAAGAAATCAACCAAACCTTCAGTCCCAAGCTCTCAACCTTTCCAAATAAAAGCCCTGTAATTCAGCTGATATACAGCAGTACAGCAATTGAATTGATGTTGTGCTTATACTGAGTAGACAAATAACTTAAGAGGAAGTGATTCAATGAATGTTGTTACCATGACACAGATCAGCACCTGACAATGTTTGTGTCAGTCCAATATGGTGAAATATAAATATCTAATCATATTATTATTATTATTATTATTATTATTATCATCATCTAAAAATGATATGGATGCTATCTTGACAATTGTGGAAGTAGTCAGTATATGTTTTCAATATGACCCCAGTATAATGCAAATTCCCGAATGTGACCTGATAAATTTACAAGTTTTTGAATGTCTGAAGTTTAAAAAAATGTAAAATGTAAGTGTCATGGGAGATAATAAACTGTTTACCTTTGCCCGATTTTAACAGTGGATGGAGAACCAGGACTGCACAGAGGGCTCTGTCTACCCCTGCTGCAGTCAGTCCACCTTCCCCTACAGGCCTGAGGTCTTTGAATTGTGCATCAAGAGAGCCATCATGGAGCTGGACCGCAGCACGAACTACCATCTGGACAGCAAGACCCCTGGGCCTCGCTTCGATATCAATGACACCATCAGAGCCATAGTGTTGGAGTTCCAGAGTACCTATCTCTTTACACTGGCCTATGAGAAGATGTACCAGTTCTACCTCGAGGTAGGCCCCATCATATTTCATATTTCATGTTCAATTGTGAGCATCATTTGCACACAAACGCTCTGCTAGCAGCGACTTGTACATTTTTGGGTAGACTTGCTCAGTACGTACATGATGAGTTTTCAGACGTGAATGCTTTGTGGTTTAGGTGGATGCCTGGATCACAGAGGAGCTACGCCACGCCCCTGCAGGCCTGAGTCACGGCTGGTTTATCAGCAACCTGGAGTTCTTTGACCTGCAGGACAGCCTGTCAGACGGCACGCTGGTTGCAATGGCGCTGTCCGTGGCTGTGGCTTTCAGTGTCATGCTCCTGACCACCTGGAACGTCATCATCAGTCTATATGCCATCCTGTCGATTGCTGGCACCATATTTGTCACAGTGGGCTCCTTGGTGCTCCTGGGCTGGGAGCTGAACGTCTTGGAGTCTGTGACCATCTCTGTGGCAGTGGGGCTGTCGGTGGACTTTGCAGTCCACTACGGCGTGGCCTACCGCCTCGCTCCAGAGCCCGACCGTGAGGGTAAGGTGATTTTCTCCCTCAGCCGCATGGGCTCTGCAATCGCCATGGCTGCACTGACCACCTTTGTTGCTGGGGCCATGATGATGCCCTCGACAGTGTTAGCCTACACCCAGCTGGGCACGTTCATGATGCTGATCATGTGCATCAGCTGGGCCTTTGCTACCTTCTTCTTTCAGTGCATGTGCCGCTGCCTGGGACCTCAGGGCACCTGTGGGCAGATTCCCCTGCCCAAAAACATGCAGTGTCAGGCCTTCACTGAGGCCACATCCACAGTCCCCTCAGCTCAGGGGAAAGGCTCTGGCCAGGCCAAGTACCAGCTGGACAGCAGAGATGGGCAGGTGGAGCATTATGAGTTGGAGCCGCTGGCGTCCAGTCAGAAAACTCAAGACAAACCTAGAGATGAGGATGAGGTCTGTACTAAGCTTTATAATGGAGTCCCGCCACACCACCACACAGCTCCTTATTCACACATTCATTATAAAAGCCAAACTGAGTCTGGGAGAGCTGGCACTGAGAACGGGTTTGTAGCCACACTGAGCGCACCTTCCAGGTGCCTGTATTCTCAAAACACGCCCTGCACCTGTGGGGACCCCACTACTCCTCACCCGTCTCAGCAGTTGGGTTCTCCATCCTGCGCTCAGCCTCCCCAGGACTCTACTTCCTGTCCTCCCACCCCTCAGCTCTTTCCTCACTCAGGAAACACACCATGCAAACAAAACACTTCTATCTTACCTGCAAATGTGGACCCAGTCTACACACACATCGAGTGCCGCATGCACTACATACACTGTCACCCCACCCACTTCCACCACTGTTCACAGGGAAGAGTGGCCCCTAGACAAGGACCTGTGCACAACTGCCATCTCAGGAAGTACTGCATCCACGCTGCAGACCTGCAGGCTGGTTCAGCCAGAGAACAAAGGTCCACAGGCTCAGCCTCTGGCTCAGACTCTGCTGGACAGGATGAGTATCAGAGACATGAAATAAGTCAGTCAAGTCTTGACCAAAATACCAGCGACAAAACCCAAACGCAACCTCACCCTCAGTGCCCCTCCCCCTCACTGGACTCATCGCACACAGCCTGTCACGAAAGACAGAAGACGAGGGACAGAGTCCATTGTTGTGGTGATAACCACGTATCCATCACGACTGCAGAAACAACAACCCGATTGGATGCTTGTTGTCAAATCCCTGGCAACCAGGAGAAGCTTGAAAATATTTCCGTCACACGGGAGCAAAGTGTCAAAAAGTGCAAGAGGAGCTCCAAGAGTGAGCGGGCGTCCTCTGCCTCTCCAAAGAAGCTCTACTGTTTTAACAGGACGTTGAAAGTGAAGTGCAATTCAGCTTCAGAGTTTAACGTGCCAAAAAGTGAAACCAGCGTGCCTCCTATCGCAATAAACACAAATCCCTCATCTGAGAGCTTGTGTTGATGATGAGCGGATATTTTGATCTACTTGATCCAGAACAAATGGTATATGTCCAGAAAGAGAAACAACCTACTCAGTGTTTTTGTGCAATGAGACAGTGTTCGAGATGTGTTGGCTGATCAAGTGCCTCAATGTGTTTTATCAACCAGCACGGACCCACTTAACAATCTGTTTACATTCTCTTTTTTATTTGTACTCACCTTTTCTTCACATGACAGATTCTGTGCTTGATTTTACAGTGAAACACACACCATTGATATAAAGCTATATCACAGTGGGAAATAAATGTTCACTTTTTCTTCACAAAGACAACTCCATTGAAGTAAAGTGTTCAGTGGACAGCAGCCATTTGCACCGACAGGAAATCGTACAGTAAATGTTGTGATATTGTGTAATTATAGATATATACGTTGTCAGATACGATCGCACCAACTTCATCTAGAACGTGGCAGATTTTACAAGCTGATAAAAAAAGTCATTGCCGGACACTTTTTGTATTTTGTGGGAGCAAGTGTTGAAATCTCTATGTTGTGTTCAAGTCTCCACATGCCTCAGATAAAAGATGTACTTTATGATTAAAATGTCTTTTTTTATCACTATTGTCCTGCCGTCTGCTTTTGTCTGCTCTTTCTGTCTTGTCTACAAACACACACACACACACACACACACAAGACACACAACCAGGCCATGAAATGAGATGAGGCTAATTTCAAAGCAGGAATATCTTTAAGCATAACAGTGTACACCCGTTTCATTGTCTCATAACTGCTGGCGCCTCCAGTGATATCTGTTACATCTGGCCAGGACAGTGCCCGGATTTAAACGGGTCTGCCTGCTCTCTGGGCTCATGTCGGCTTCATTTACACAAGACTAATGGATCATATTTTATTACTGGTTGTGATACAGATCTCATCTTCTCAAGCCTGCAAGTCAGAGAACATCATCAGGGTTCCTACACAGGAACTGTTGACGTTTGAAAATGGGTTTGGGAATTTCCCTTTAAAGAAAACAATTATTTTGGGAAAGGTTTCATATATTTTTACAGAGAAAGCTGTGAGGGGGGGGGGGGGGGGTGAGGCTCATTCAATGTATTGTATAAAGTAAATGTAGTTCTGTGACAGCAGTCGTCGGCACTGGTTTAGCTTGTATGAAAAACTGGAATTTTAAATGAGTTGTGTAACATCAGAATAAACCCTCACATTGTAATAAACCTTTTTCATATCCAAATGAGTTTTCACAATCAGTGTTGAAGCAGCCTTAACTAACATTTTACAATAAAAATAGAGCAAATTATTTAAGTGTACGAAAGGTGTCTAAAAATTATTGAAGATGATCACTTGAATCTCCTTATCCATACATGTGTACTGAGCTTTAGTGTGTCTCGTCCTGTTTCGGTTTTTGGGCCTGTAACTCACTCTTGTGGCTTTTTTTTTTGCAAACTATTTTCAGTGAAATTTTTTGCATTCATAAATATCAGTTTCCAAACTTCATTAATTTTGTTGTCATTAAGATCTCACCATCATTTTTTTTTTTCAACTTTAAAATTTCCAGGAAAAACCCTGTCTCGATGCAATCATTTAGATTTAGGTCACCTCTCCAGCTAAAGAGAATGTTTAAGGTAAGGTAGAACACCGACATAATTGAAGAAAAAAAGTCAAATCTAGAGGCACAGTTTTAAAAAAAAAATTCTAATTAAATAAAAGATTAAAAAGGGCAGAATAAAAGCAGTAAAAATGATTAAAAGAGGTAAAAGGATCAATCTGTACGAGGAAAAAATGAATAAAAAGGTCCTGGAGGATTATAAACTAAAAACTACGAAATATGATGACGGTGTGACCTTATAAATTTGCTTTGTTAAATGCACTTGTGAGTAAAAAAATGTACAAACCTGGTTTTAAACTTTTAAATGAAAGGAGCATTCCTCAGATCATCAGGCAGCTGGTTCCAGTGCTGGGCTCCTTATTGACTTACAGCTGCTTCTCCATGTGTAGATTCTACCCAGGGCACCACTAGCAGTCCACTCCCCGCTGATGTCGGGTCCCGCAGGGTTATATTGGACTAACATGTCTGCTATGTATTTGGAAGCAGCTCCATTCAGAGATTTAAAACTGAGCAGTAAAACCTTCATATCAGTCCTCTGGCTTCCTGGCAGCCAGTGTAGAGATGACCCACGCTGTTTGTCAGTTTATGATGCTAAATGAAAAGACTTAAACGAAAGTGTTAAAATAATGAAAACATTACTATTATTAATTTGATAAAGTATTATTATTCCTATTATGATGATGATGATGATGTAAAGCAAGAGTTATCTTCCTACTTATCACAGATATGTGTGAGATCGGACAAGAGTTTGAACAAGGGAAAGAAGCCAACTTTTTTGGGGATAATAAAGAAGTATAATTAGTATGAAGTTAAGAATACCATTGCTGGACCAGCACAAAAACAACAGACCAGTCTAATCAGCAACAAGCTGCGGAAGTGTTTGCAGCTAAATATTTATATTTCTCCCTCTTCGTCGAGAACAAGGCTAAATGGTGAATCAGTATTGGACTGTGATCATTTATCGTTCATTAACTTCAGATGAATGTGAGCAACTGAAAATAAATGATCGTCTGGTTTTTAGGTAAATTACACTGCCCCCAAGTGGCCAATAAAAGCTCCACTAGTGCAGCTGGAGAAAGTTATTTGCTCAGAAGTCACATATGTTCCTTTCCTGTCTTTCCACACGATCGCCACCGAGCTAACACACAGAAGTGCCGCGTGTTGAGAAGTGTCCCTGATTGAGTTCTCTCTCCAAACAGCTGGCAGATGTAGACCTAACATCGCTCCTTTTTCATCCGTCTCTTCCTTCTCCTGACCCCCTCACCTTCCCCCCTTCTTTTCTGCTACCAAACCCCTTCCAACCGAAGTGCAGAAAACACCTGTTTCCTACGAGGTCAGCTGGGACGAGAAGCAGCCGTCCTCCCTGCTCGTCTTTCTGTCCCCTGTCCGTCCTCCGCTGAGGAATGTGAAGGCCAATCTGCTCCCACTGTAAGTTTATGGTGAGCTCCCCACTGGGTTCAGGCTGTTTTTGTCATGAAGGGTGGAACATATCCACTCACTGGGACATAGAGTTTGAGTTAGTCATCTCTGTTTTCTTCATCTTCTTCAGGCTTCAGATCCAAATCAAGTAGCCAACTCCTCCATTGATCCCAAGTTCCACTGTTTGTCTCTTGATGTGGAGCCTCACACCAATCTTCTGACTATATCCAAGGCCTGCTTTGAATTCTCTAATGTGGAGTTTCATCCTGCGGCACAGACACTTCTCACACTGAGGGGGATTTCTGTGGAAACCTAATTAACCCATCAAAAGGCATTAGTTTTAACACGAACTGCTGCTTTCTACCACAAGTCTGGCTCAGGGCTGCCGTTGGAAAATGGAGGGATGATGCACCAAAGGCTCAGTTTAGGCCGATGGTGCCAGAGGAGGGAGGAAAAGTACAGTGGGGCTTCTGCCGCTGCATCCCTCTAACGCCCGTCACAGCCCTTAACCCCAAAATCAGACTCCCACAAACAAACAAGTCGTATAAAGTCATTACATAAGACAACAAGCCACACTGGGCAAGCTTGATGCTTCTGTGTGGAAGGAAAGATTTTATTTTGGCTCGTAGGGCTCAGACTCGTGCCCCCCCCCCCCCCCCCGGCCTCAGATCCCCCACGGCTGTGTTTGTTCTCCCCCCTCTGCTGGGTCGCTGCAGGGAAGATGAGTCCGCTTCCCTCAGACGATCCCTCCTCCGGCTTGCGTGAGCATCCCTGTAATTATATTTACTTAAACAGAGGTCAAATATTAACTATGGCCGCGGGGCAGGGTTTATTACATTTCTCTTCAAGGGAGAATCTCAGAAGCATGTGTGTCTGTTCTAAGTATATTCCACAGGCCTGAAATAACTGTGAAGAGGCCGCCCGAGCTGGAGAGCTTGTTTACAAGGTAAACATTTGCTTCCACTTTTCAAATTAGATTTTGGTGGAGCTGCTGCACAGGGGCAGATTCATGGGCCAGAGTTTTTCTTCTTCCTTTGTTGATCGGTGGAGGAGACAAGTTGTTTTTTAACATCCATTTATTATTTTCTCACTTCTGCTCCATTGAATCCCACTCTGAAAATAAAGAGTGCTCATTAGTTTCTCCTTTTTTACCTCTTTTTTAATACCTCAGTTTATGTGTTGTTATTGCTGTGTACTAGCAGCATGGCCTTGTGAGGTGGACCAGTATTGATTGACCCAACGTTTACTACAAAATCTTGTACAGAAATGTATTTTCCCCAGAGGATGAACCTCATTCACTTTGATGGTTTCCTGATTGGTCCTGTAGCAACACAAGATTGGCATTTGTGGTTTTGAGCAAAATGTCTGGATTCTTATGTTACATGCACCTAAGCTTCATTGATTTGAGCCAAAGCTGTATCCCTGTCTATGAGAAGCAATATCCCTCTAAACTCAACGACTAAAAGGATTTTTTTAAACATCACACAGTTTTCACAAATAATGCCTGCTGCCTTTGGGGTCAATAACTGCAGAAGTTATTCCTGATAGTGGTGAAAATTCCAGATACTGCAAGAAGAAAAAAAAGAGAAGCACGGACAGATATTAATGGACTGTCAGCAGTGCATAAGCAGCAGGGGCCTGAGGAGCGGCTGTAATGTTCTGAGCAGCTGGCTCATAAAGGCCGGGAGGATGGCGGCTGCTGGGGCCAACAGGACGGAAGCTTTCCTCTGCCCAGTAGCTTCCTGTTTTCAGACACACAGCTCGAATGAGAGGGAAGCCGCTGACACCGGCCTCACTCTCATCTTACAGGCCGACCAACCCCAGCGCTTTGGGACAGGGTATCATGTGCAGTGGCTGTTGGAGAAGGAGCAGCGTCATTTTGCGACACACCCAGTGCAATTGTAAACAGTCTTCATGTGTTTCTCTCAACAAGTAACACTGAGTTGTCCCTGATCAACCGAGGCTGACATGAAGGGTCAGTACACATGGGCTAACTCACGCTATCTAGTGGCGAAAGTACTAAATTCAAATCCAAATTCGGTTCTGAATAATACAATTATTAATTAATATAGTTTATATATTACATGAATCCACTCAAACATCATTACTAAGTTCTGTGTTTAGTTATTTTATGTCTTTTCACTATGTTGTGTCTTTATCTGTGCTTATGTATATTGTTAAATATCAGAAAATAGTGAAACGACAAATATACATAAACAATTTGCTGTTTACTTATATATATACTGCCCAGTTCTTTAGGGGCTGCTAATAAGACATTAATAAAACAAATGACAATAAAGAGCTGATCTATTGTAGTTTTAGAATAAAAAATCAGATTAATTTAAATTTGAATGATCAAATCAATCATACAACTCAAATTAATTAAGAGATATTAAGAGAATATTTATCAATTATTAATTTGAACCACTGAAAAATATATATTCTACAGTATATCCATCAGGAATCAAACAGCCGTCCAGCAGGAGTCACCTTTATTACTTTTTTTAAAGGCTCATTCAAATAAATAATACAAAATTTAAAGAGAAATGTAAAAAAAATCTAGAAAAATCACAGTTTTTGGTCACTATAAAAACAGACAAGGAAATTATTAAATACACTGTAATAACACTAATCACCCTAATAACATACAATTTTAATAATTTCAAAAACATAGACAATGGTGTGTTTGCATTGTGCATGTGATTGAACCTTGGAGTGTTGTAAATACTTGAAATGCCTAAAATCTTTCTTCACCCTTATTCTAGTTCTAGTTTACTGGTGAAACTGCAGCAGGGTTTCAGTCCCGATTCTGTGACACAGAGTTCACATGGCAACAGCTCGGATGTCCTCCAGCTCGATTCTGTCCTCATTCTGAGGCTGCGGCTGCGCAGCCTGAGGTTTGTCCTCTGCGAACATTTTCATCTTGGTGTTTCGGAGGATCTGTGAGATCAGTCGCTCATAAAACCAGTCCAGGTCCTGAGGGTCCTCTGGCCATGTCAGGTACTCTCTCTTCTGAACGAATTCTCTGATTGCATTGTACCTCATCAGCTTGTAGTGAGCCACCTTTGGTTGTATTTCAAATGGAAAAGAGATTTCGGTCAGCATTGAAAATCTCTCTGTTTTCAATACGAGAACAAACAGCACAGCAACAGCTTTCTGGCCTGATTGAAGGAATGTTCATTTAAATGTGACTGAAGCCTGCCATCTACTGTTGAAAAGTAGGCATTGAAGCTGCAGACCTTAGGTTCTACATGGTCTGTAGTCCCCTGGCACAAGACACAAACAGAGTTTGGTAATTGTTGCCTCGAACCAATGATTGTATATTAACAATGTATGACATGAATACTTGAAAATGAAAGACGTTCCCTGTAGTTCACATTTTTAGTGTGTGCAGGCTCAATAGTTTTACAACCCACAGCCATCATTAGTGTTGTTATTGGCAGCAGATCAGCTAAAATTATATTTTAACAGGGAAATGTCATGTACTTCTTTCAGGAGTGGGTCGAGACTGCATTAGAAGCAGGGAATATTGGGCTTACATTTGTCAGGTTTTCAGAAAAATCCCTCCAAACTGGTTATAGTGGTGCTCATTAACAGTTTGCTCACTCACACACAGGGATAATCTGTCAATGTTGTGTGTACAAGTAATGAACCATGTTCAGTCACTGACTCAGCTGCCTCATACACACCTTCCCTATCACCAGCAGAATCAGGACGTTTTTCAGCTCCTCCACCATCCGGCTTTGGGCCAAGGTAAACGCCTCCAGGCACCAGCCATCTAGACAGAGACACATACACACATTGTTTTTCTAAGGCTTTGATATCTTTGATTTGGTGCTTAATTTTGTAATTCAGAAAAAAAAGATGACGGAATCCGAGCCTTAGCTGGCAATGGTATTAGTTAGAATGACAGCTTTCAGAAATCAGGATTGGATTAAAGGTGGGGTTGTTTATTTGGTTCGGAAACACTTTCTATTTTATTTGTTGAAAGCCTTTTTACTTCGGGACAGCCATCAATAAATATAATCATCTGAAAAAAATCAATGTTAAGCAAGTGTCTGTGGTCATCCCATGTCTGACAAAAACCAACCGGATCATCTCATTCAGTCCGAATAAAGTGATTGGCTGTCATACCCGTCTGTCACGTACCAACCTCACCTATGTTGCTCCCTTACAGGATTACCAACCCTAGCTTCAAGGGTCTTTGTTTGACATAAGGATAATATCAGTGTTCACAGCCTTAGATGAAACCACTTTCACATCTGTCTATTAAATATGAAGCCAGCAGCAGGGTAGTTAAGATTAAAGACTTTAAGGCATCGATACAGCTAGCCTTGGTCTCGTCCAAAGATCGCGAAAAAATATAGCTTGGTTGTTTAATCTATCCAGAAACCTACAGACTTAATGCTAGGCTTACATTAGATAAGCTAAGCTGTGGCTTCATATTTAATGTACATTTGTTGAACTATTCCTTGAAAGAAAGACCAGAACCCAAACGGCCAGTGTAGCCGTGTGAAAATAAGATGAGCTGTACCTTTGAGGAACTCCTGGGAGATGACGCACACCGTCTTCCTGCTGCCCCAAATGGCATCTCTGATGTTTGTCAAGTGATCCTCACCGGGCAGGAAGTCTCTGGCCTCGAAACAACAGTGTAAGACGTTCTCCTCTGAAAATTGGTCGTCAAGTTTATTCAGTAAAGCAGCCTCCACCCACTTATAGTCGCTATTGCTGAAGCAGAAGAAGACGTCGTACTGCATTTCTTCGATACAAGGCGAAACTTTCGGCCCCTCGAGAACCCTTCCGACGATCTTCTTGTAGATCACGAATATTTGCCCTCTTAGACGGGCGTAGACGACCCCACTTAGGGTTACAGTCATAATAAGGAGGGCAGAGAAGATGAAGAGGGCAAACTTAAGATCTTGGACGTCCTTTTCATCGTCCTTCTCACATGGTTCTACGATGGTGGCATAGTCCAGCAGGGGAAGGTTACGGACAGCAGCTGGAAACTCACATCTGTAACCCTCGGCTGGGCTCAGGACGGTTACATTCGTCACATTGAGCCATTGCAAGAAGCTCTCCAGATTACAATCACAGTAGAACCGATTATTTGCCAGGTTGAGAAAGAGGAGAGACTGAAAAGTCATAGGATCTGGGTAAGCTAGGAAGTTGTTCGAGAGGTCGACTCTTTTCAGGCTGACCGGAAAGACATCCGGCTGCAGGAAGGTCAAGGAATTAGTCGAGAGGTCTAGATCTATCATCGAGCTGAGGCCTCTGAAAATCCCTTGTGGGAGTGCAGTGAGCAAGTTGGAGCTTATACTGAGGCCAAGAAGATTATTAAGATGATCAAACAGGTCAAGGCATTTCCCCTGTGCCCAAATTATCTGCAAGGAACTGTCACTAAGAAATAACACTTCCAAAGTGTTATTATAAGGTATAGTAATATTCTTGTTTAGTGTGCACCCCTTGATGAGGTTGCTGCTGTAGAAGAAAGTATTGAGACGCTTGAAATTGGTCACTGTTGAATAAACCTCCTCTAAGTTCGTTAATCGGTTTTCGCTGACGTCCACATAGGTGCTGTTCATACCCAAGTCAGCGATATTGAACAGTGACTTCAACTTGTTGTCACCCAAAAGGAGGAACTCTAGGTTTGGTAATGATGCCGGAGAACCCAGCCTTCGCAGCGAGTTCCCTGTCAGATATAACTCTCGTAATTTAGGAAGATCACTGAAGGCTCGGTATCCCAACGCACCGATGTGGTTGTAAGACAAGTCCAGTACTCTTAAGTCTTCCAGATTGGCGAATGTGTCGGAATATATTTCTCCGAGTAGGTTGGATGAAAGATTGAGCATCCTTAAATGTCCCTGAAGACCACTGAAGGCATTTTTGTTTATCTGATTGATTTTGTTTTTGGAAATGTCAATGATTATCGCAGTCTTCAGGGGACTGAAAATAGACTTCTGCAAAACAAATATAAAGTTCGTAGACAGATTAAAGATTTTAACGGCACTGTTCGAGAGGCCTTCGAATGTGCTTTCATCCGGATCAGGTAAGTTCTCAAATGAAAAGCCTTGACCTATACTTCCAGACAATATGAGATTAGCGATCCGAGTCCCCTGTATCGCATTGAAAAATCTTCTCATTTGGTTGATGTTGAAGCCGTTGGTTGATAAGTCCAAGGTGTCAAAGGCCATATCTCTGAAAGGGTTTCCACAACTGCCCTCGTCAAAGTGGCCTTCATACATTTTAGCCAAGTGGTTGGAGTTCAGGTTCAGGGTTTCAAAGTATTTCCCCCTGAAGCCAACAAGATCCTCTTCACACAATCTTACGATCGGATTCAATTTGAGGTTTAAGTGTGTGAAATTAGTGAGTCTTGAAAAGAACAGTCCAGGTTTGAGTCTCTCTATTTGGTTCCCGAAGAGATCAAGCATTTCTAAGGAGACAAGGCTCTGCAGGTAGCTGTCAGCCAGGATGGACTCATTCAATCTGCAATAGTCCAAAAACAGCATTTGCAATTTGAACAGTCCTGCAAATGCCCTCGGCTCCAGCTGAAGCCCAATGTTGTGGCCTAGAACCAACTTGATCAGTTTTCTCTGTCTGAAGAAAGCGTTGTTCCTGATGACGAGCGGCACTCCCTGCATGCCCAGATCTAATTCCTGCAGCTGCTCGTACAGACTGAGCGAGGTGCTGTTGATCTCACTGATGTAGTTCATTTCCAGGTACAGGTGGGTGATGTTGGGAGGCAGAGCAGGAACCCAGTAGTGACCCCCGTATTGGCAAGCAGCTACAAGGCCATACAAAGGGCATGATTGGTAGCATGCGGTTACCTGCAGATTGGAAGATGAAATTATGTCTGTGAATAGACACCAAAACCCTGAACTTTCTGCAGTTGATGTATTTGGAATATACCCCAGCTCACGTTGTTACTCAGAGTATGATGAGATGCAAGGTGTAACTCTAATGTCTGCACAGAAACGTTGGGGCTGGAGCCAACAGCCTGTTAACTTAGCTTTGAAACAGGAGGAATGAGATACTTTTTAAGTGTTTGTACAATAAGTATAAAAACACACTGAGAGACTCAGGTCACTATTATAACTTAATTATTTTTTCTTTTTGTTTATTTATTTTCCATATCGGTCATGAGAGAAAAGGGAGTGAGGGGGAGGCTGTGTGGAAATGGGTTTAGAGGTATTTTTCTAGATGGGTTTAAAAAGGTAATTTATCCAACCTATCCAACACAACATAAACTAATTTAACTGAACTGATGTAATATAATTAACCCAAACTAACATAGTCTAACCTTATCTGACATAACTCAACCTCACTAACTAACCTAATCTTAGCTAACCTAACCTAGCCCAACCTCACTACCTAATCTAATCTCATCTAATCTAATCTAACCTAAAAAAACTTAACTAAACTAACAAATTATGTGCTGTAGTTTCCTATTTACCCAACAATATTAGAGCGCTATCTAATTTCTCATCTGAATCCTGAACATTTTGAATTCAATAAACATTGTTCCGAAAACACTGAACTGCCTCTTTTATTGTTGTCAGGCATGAATCCGAATGGTTTAACTTTTTTTGTCAGGTCAAGATCCACCAACTGTTTAGTTAGTGGAAAATAAAGTATAACTAATCCTTTGTGAGCTCCTTGTTATACAAACTTACCTGTACGTATAAACCAATGAAGGCAAACTGAGGGCCCAGTGTCCACATGCTGTCCTCGCCCTGAAGAGACGTCCAGAGAGAAAAGTCAGAAATGAGCAAAGCTTTAAGGATGCGGTGTTGTTGCATCGGGCTAGCAGTGCAAATATTAGTGAGGACAAAAAGGTGGGGGGGGATTGCCAGGCTGTTTGCTTTAGCAGGTTCATAGATAACTGGTGCTGCAGCTCCGCCATCCAACTGCTCAGTGCACAACCATTCATCAGTATGATACATGAGCTTTGATAAGGAAATAGTTTGGCATTGGTGCTTGTGGGAAACAGTTTTTGAATATCCCCTAACTTTGTACATATAAACAATCTCTGGAGTTGGCTACTTCTTAAATAATAACACATGGGTGGCATGATTTGAAATCAAGACATATTGGGATGGCCCATAATTCCGAGTCAAGGTTTTATACATCAGAGTATTGTCCTAACAGGTCAGCCTGCAGGGAGGTTTGGTCATCATGATATAACAGTATATTAAAAATATGTGCATTCTGCATTGCAGCTGTGGTATTTGATCACACTTGCAGCCCACTATATAGACCAAAGCAGTAATTATTACCACAACCTTCGCTCAGGAGTCTTTAAAAGTATTGACATATATCGTGATATTAATATTGCAGATGTATGGATCTTTTTTCATAAAGCTCACTTCTGTCTGTCAGCCACATGTTGCCTGCTCTCATGTTTCCGAGTCTTTTGCACTCTCACCTTGTAAATAGTGATAATGAATCAAAGATCCTCGAGCTGCAGCCGCTGAAATTCTCCAGCGAACGTTGCACAATGTGAGAAGTTTGAAGACGCGTCAAGTCGGAAACAAGACACAGACAAGTACTCACCAACTGTAAAGAACGTGTTCAGTAAGATTAAGTGTCTCAGTGGATCAACACATTAGTGAAGCAGGTAGCAAAGCAGAGATCTCACCCTCACTGGAAACCGTAGCGCTTCTTTCTCCGCCTGTTAAAAAACACCGCGGTCAAACCAGCCGCCCCTACATTTAAGTGCGCTCGTATTCCCAGCTTTACGGTTAATGAAGGTACGTCCCCCTTCATTTGAAGACAGGCTATGACCTCGTTATTGTCCCAAACCGCAAACACAATTTTAATCAATAAGTAAAGTAAGCAAGTCGTACTTCCGTTTTTAAAAATAAAGGGATAACACAGAGTATACACATAATACGGAAATAAGATCTGATTACTCTCCACTCTCTCTCTCTCTCTCTCTCTCTCTCTCTCTCTCTCTCTCTCTCTCTCTCTCTCTCTCTCTCTCTCTCTCTCTCTCTCTCTTTCTCTCTCATATGTAAGTTTGAATGATTTTTCATATGTTGCATGTTGACTATTCCAGATATCTGTAAAGCAAGTGGTGTAATCTTCAGTCCCAAATTCAAACCTTTTCAAATTAAAAGCTCTGCACTTCATCTCATCATCTTGTGCTTTGGAAGACAACTTGCTAAAGAGGAACTGATTCTATGAGTGTTGTTGCCATAATGGAGATCAGCACCCTTGACTCTTATTCTCTTATATACTCTTATTTATTATCATGCTCTATATGGTTTGGACTTGTGGATCATAAAGATTTCACCCTGTCTCTGTGTCTTTGGGGAATTGTTCTTGGAGGAGGTGGCTCATTTGACTGATACAGATGGTAGCTGACTTGACTGCAAGGTTTTTGAGTCGCAATCTACTTCCACATACATCAACCAATTTCAACCATTCAAACATCAAAGCATTCAGGGTATTAAGGACCTTTCAGGTTGCATACAACTTCTTCTTAAATGTTCAGTTTATTTGGTGGGTGACAACCAACTTGCATTACCGCCATCTACTGTATCATGATAAATCCGATAAAATTAGTTGAGCACTTCCTCTTCTTCCTCTCCCCCTACTCAGTCCACTAGCACGTGCATTGGTTGCCACCCGCCATTTCTGCTTGCATAATCTGGGTCGATGCAACGACCATAACAGGCAATTTTTCATCTTGGCAGTGTGACAAATCTCTTGGATCCTTTGATCGGATGTGGCATTATCACATGCCTTTGATCTAAAGCAGATCAAAGAAGAGGAAGACGGATGGCACAGTAGAACCGGTAATGCACCGAACAATGAAAGTAGGATTATTTGTTTGTTTCAACCAAGCATTTTAGAAGCTAAGCCGCAGAAAAGCATTTTGTCTCCTTAGTTACAGCATCCATGGCTAAAGACCCGCTAGCAAAGACAGGCATTTATTTTGATGAACTCAAGAACCTCACTGCAGTGGAGCCTGATGTCAGCCAGAAGACCACAGAGCTGCAGGAGGGGGCGAAAGACTTTGTGGACAGTGAGCGCTAAAGATTTTGTCGAGGCCATTTGGTCATGAGTGTTTCCCTCTGTCTATACCAACTTGATGTACATCTGTTGGAATTTGTTATATCCAGAAATTGAACATTTTCAGAAAATAGCTGCACACTGTAAAATCCAATAGCTGCCCTGACATACATTCATTAGTTAACTTTACTAGGTTATCAACAATATGCACTTATGACTGGTATTTATCAAGTAACAGTTACTTGCATGGTGAAAAGCGCAAAATACTTAGTGTTAAGAGTGAAGATTACTTTATTTAGAGTTATGCTCACTCGCAACAATAAGTAGCCAACACAGTCTCACTCCCACTGCGCATTCAAAGAAGAAGAAGAAGAAGTGTGCATGCGCAGTAGCAACATTCAGTCTCTCCCGCTCGCCAGTCCAGCACACAGGCCGGGACACTGAGGGCAGCCTGCTGACTCGACTTTTGCGCCGTCTTGTTTATTCTTTTGAAAAATAATAAGGTAAGTTATCAAGCAAGTGTTTCTGTTAATATGTTTTAATTACTGCTAGGACTGTTAGCGTTCGCTAGCTAGCGCTAGCGCTAGCGTTAGCGTTCGCTAGCTAGCGTTAGCCCTAACCCTAATTTTTAAATCATGACCTCTACCTCTGATATTTAAAAAGAAATCTTAAGACATCATTTTAGCCTGAATTTTAAGCAAGGTGCCTCCATTATTAGTTGATTTTGCCTAATGCTATCTTAATTTTTGTGCCCTTGCTCACCTGTGGTTTTTGTTTTTGTTGCAGTGTCTTTCTATCACGTGCAGCACATTGGGTGTAGACATGTGCTATATAAATTAAGATTGATTAATTACATGAATACCTTTGAGGTCTAATAAAATTAAAATGTTACATTTTCATATTTTTCCATCCGCTCCCATTCTAAGCTGCTGTGCCAATGTGAGGACAGAGAACTACTGCATAATAGGAGCAATAAAAAAAAAAATCTGATAATTTTTTTGACCAAAATTATTAGGAAACTATAGCCCAAGGTTGGATTTGCCTGAACTTGTACTTTATTATTAAAAACAGGTTCCTGTAATACCTGTGTTAAGCATGCACATATTAAGGAACGTGTCAGTAATCTACAAACCACGACATCACTGGAACTTCCTTGTAACTACAATATTTTTCTCTTTCAGAACAAGTGCTCAGAGCTACTGAAGAGCTGCTTTGACAACGTGGGCCCAGTGCACTGGAGGTGAGATGCCAGTAGTTTATATTATGGGGGACATTTCATTTTAAAAAATCCAAAAAACTTCTCGTGAGCCATAATCCATATGTCCAGAACCAGCGTCATGTAAATTTATGTGCAAAAGTTGCCATTTAATATATGTTTACAGGCTAAATCCGTCTGTATGCTGTTAGCTTTTAGGCACACGTGCACGAGCAGTCATTTTGTAATTTTGCATGTTGCGGGTTCCGGACATATGGATTATGGCTCATGAGAAGTTTGGAGGGTTTTAAACCTTTTTTGGGGGTACTTTTATTCGGTTTTGCCTGTGCTTACCGCAGACATCCATTGTTTGGAAAAATACAGGAAGCTGTTTCCCCGTGGAGCTCCAGCAGTGCTTAGAGGGCTAAAAAACCTTCACCTGACATCTTATCAGCAAGGGGGTGAGTAGATGATGACCGTATTTTCATTTTTGGGTGAACTATTCCTTTAAGGAGTTATAACCACCAGCAGTAGAACAGTTTTTGACAAAGTGCTGCACCTTAATTAGATTAAATTGAGAGACTATTCTTACTTATAATGTCCTTTGAAAATATTTCTTGCAGATGCTTTGGAACTGTAAGCAGTGCCTCTTTTCCGCAGACAAAAGAGGACAGTTGTTAAAACACTGTCGCCTAAAACATGGAGGTTTTACTGTAGCTTTTGAATGCTGCATTATCTATAGCTGAATTTGTTCATCATCCACTTCTAGAAACCAGATGTGACAGCGGTACGCACCGTTGTACTCCGAGGCCTCCCTGTTCTACTTGGTTATGACCCCAGTGACTTCTACAACACCTGCTTCGTAAGTTTTCATAGGAGCATCTTAAAGGAGCACACACAGTTATGGGGAAATTTGATTTGTATTTACCAGTGTCTCAATTAGAGTGAGATAAAAAAACAAAAAAAACGTAATACTGAATATATCCATGAGTTCAGTACAAACATTGGCATGGGCTGCTTGCTGACTGACAGTTTGATGTCTACCAGAAGTGTAAAATTACCAGCCTAGCTCCTGTGAAGTGAGAGGAATACCTTTCATCTCCAAAACTGAGTTATTTAAGTACAAGACCTTGTACATATTATTTTTTGTGGTTTCTGTTTTATTTTGAATGATGCAGTGGAGCGAAACAGTAAATCCAGGGGGAGGGAGAGGGGATAACATGCAGCAAATGGCCCAGGACAGATTCAAACCTGGGGTCACTGTGGTAAGGACACAGTAGGAGATGTGTCCCCCAGCAGTCTAAGCCTATAGCAGCGTAGCTATAAAATGGTTAAGGGCTACCTGAACCAGCCCTAATTAAAAGCTCTGTCATAGAGGAAGGTTTTAAGCCTGGACTTAAATGTAGAGAGAGCGTCTGCCTCTCTGACCCATTGAGAGAGCTGATTCCACAGTCACTATCAAATAAAGCAGAAATGCCTCAAAAAAATCTTAAATGTTTTCAACTTAGCTTAGTGCAAATCATGGCAGTGAATATTTTGTTCACTTTTACCGAGTATGCCACTGACTTCTATCCACTGCCATTGTTTGCGCTGAGCTAAGCCATGATGTTAAGAGCTGAAAGCCAGCTACTGGATGTACAGACACAAAAAAGGTATTGATCATGTTGTCTCACTATGAAAATGATAGAGAAAGTATTCCTTTAATGCACAAGGCTGGAAGGCAGTATAGGGCAGGACACAACAACTGCCAACAACATTTCCCTGTTGTAATGTAATGTTTTTGTTTGGTTTCATCACAGGATTGTGACACTGATGAGACCTGGGTAAAAGTATCTGTCGGGGTGCTGACTGTTCTCCCTGAAGATCTGCAACTCCTTCCAAATCAGCTCCACCTTCACCCAATGTCTACTGCCATCATTGTTGAGGGAGGTATTGTAATGGATGAACTCCAGAACCTACCTGAGGCACTTTGACTTTTGTTTGGAATGTCATACGCTTTGCATTTAGACCCTAAAGCCATGAAAAACACTTTCTGCTTCATTCAAAGAGTGATGCTTGGCTTGGGAGAGGACAAACTCCCACCAAATTACAAAGTCTTAAAAATCTCTTGTTGAGTTAGAATGCAAATGTAGAGTGGATTCAGTTGTTTTTTATTGTTCACTAAATTAACACACTCCACTCAAATTGTCAGCCCATGGGTTCATCAGCAAGTATAGAGGCTGTACATGTATGTATATTCATTCACATATATGTGAGATCCATTGCCAGTTATTACCCTGTCAGGTTTTTGCGCTCATTGAGTAAAGCCACTTTGCACTTTTTTTTTATTTTTTATATATATGTAGTTTTTATTTAGTGATTTTTGAGTAACATTATTCAGGAATACAAAAGTGCACTTGTCAGCTTGTGGGTTATTTCCCATTGGTGGGAAAGAACTGTTAGTTGTTACAGTTTTAAGGCTGTGTTTACTGTATTATTGATCTTGATATTGATATTGAGCTGTGTTTGTGGATGTCCTTCAAGGCAATCTTAAGAAAAAAAGTTGATATAAATGGAAGAAAAATTAAAAACAATTGATGTATTTGAACATTCAACTGTGTTATTACCTCGATTTATTATATTTAATTGTAACTCCGATTATTTTAGGAGATTGGAACCTTTTTTTCATTCCTGTATAGATATTTGAGCCACTTAGATTGTTGAAGTAACACTTACTTGTTTTTTTAAGTGCAATCGGTTTGCATGGTTTTAGCAAGTAAGTTAGATTGCTGTTCAAGTAAATATAACTTAGAAATGCTAAGTTAGTCCAACTTAGATAATTATGTTATATGGACTAAACACAGAGTAAATTTCACATGCAATGACTTAGTAGATTAAAATAGGAATTCTGAGTAGTCTTTACTAAGTCGAGAGTACATCTAAAGTAAGTTATCAAGCACACTCTACTTGATTGTTTTAGTTGCTTAAACTCATGTATAAGTATACTCTAATAAGGAAGCACTAGTTAGTACAACTTAAAATACCTAGTTCTCTTTACATGTTTTTTTAAGTGCAACCGGTTTGCATGCTTTTTTAAAGTAATGATAACTAATTGGATTTTACAGCAGGTTCGATTCAGCTGATTGATGAACTGCTCTCTTCACTGCAGATATTACGAAAATGGATTTCTGATCTAATGTTTTCATCCTGAATTTGATTATGATGCATTTTAGCTGTTCTCAGTCTAGAAATGAGATCTCTCTCCAAATCTCCCAGTGAGCCCACACACAAGAGTTACATTATTTTTGATGCATTCATAAATTCCATCATAAATGGTCGGACCATTTTGAATAGGAAATTTAGTTTTGCATTTATGAAATGTATATTTTTTTAAAAAGAAATCTAGAGCTGACCAGGTTGTGGGTTGTGTCATGGAGCCACTCATGAGTCTAGCACAATACAGTCATGTTCTATGTGGCAGCTTTCCAGTACAGTGTTTGATTTGTACTATTCGTTTTTATAACAGTAAATGATAATAGACACACATTTTAATATTAACATTTAGTAGGTAGCTAATGCCATGACATCATCTGGTGACTGTTGTGATGTAGCAAATTGTTACCATTTTAAATTGTTGTCTTCTATCATCATTTCTACTACACACAACATTCGTAATTGCTTTCCTGTGAGTGATGGGTGTTTTTATTTTGTATTGTATTAATTTGGTCATAACAGTTTGTTTACTGTTGTGTTTGCTTGACTCAGGTACCATATCGAGTATAAAGCCTTGTCCAAGGTGGAGTTAGAGCAGAACAAGCTCATCAACCGGTTCATTAAGCAGAAGTGAGGATGTGACTGGGAGACTGGGATGAGAACACAGTGTCTCTCTGTATGTCTGTCATTGATGACAGGGCGAGTAGATTTACTTCTTTTGATTAGATAAATTCTGTCAATTGGACAAGAAAAGTATCATGCTTCACTGAAAAGCTTCCTTTTTTTTAAACATTGTGTTATTATGTGTTGTTCCAATAAATATGACTTGATATCTATTATAACACTGCTGTCATGCAGCTAGACGAAAAAATGTATTTTCTCTAATTTGATTTCAGAATAGAAATAGTTGTTCAAAATATCTATTTCTGTATGGTAGCAGTTATAAGATTTTTTAAAACACCAATCATTCCTTGAAGTGCTTCATATTCAGTAAGAAAGTAGCTGCACCCTCACCTGTCAAGCATCAGTATCATCTCAACAGGAAGGCACAGAAACAGGGTGGTAGAAATATCCTGTCTTTTCGACTCCTTTTTTTGAATCAACCTCCAAAATTCCTATTCCTACATTTCCCATAATGCAACAAGAACAAGGATGACAAGGATTATATCTGAAGTAGCTCCAGAGCTTTAACACGGGTGAAGAGAACGAAACATTACAAAAAGGGAGGATTTACAATGGAAACTGTACTATTAATTGAAGTGTCAACGGACCGGAGCTTTTATTCTGAAATCATCTCTGACCCGCTGTTACCGTAATACCTGGTGTGTACACGCAACACTAAACAAAGTTTGACAGTGTAAATATCTGCTGCTCGCTACACTCAGTTCTACCTGACCTGCCCTCGACCCTGACAAAACAGAGGAATTTCACAACTTGGCCCTCTTCCTCTTTCACACACTCGTTTATCCTCCACTCACAGTTCCTGCTCAAACTCTGGTGACATCCACTAACTTCCAACTGTCTGATTACTTGTAAATCCCTCCTAACCCTAACCCCAACCCTAACCCTAACCTGCTTACTACCTCTAATATCACTGCTAAACACTACATGTAGTACTGCTACCCTTTGGTGAGAGGCAACCGACTACATTTACTGTGCTTTAAATGCCCATTTAATAATGTTGTATATGATATATATCAAGAATGATGGTTGTGTGGTTCCTTATGTTGCCTCTTAGATGATATATTATTTTCACACAGCTACATCTCATGGATATATGTAGATATACATTTATGTATAATACCAATTGTAAAATTAAATGAAGTTATATTTAAATATCTACACAATACATATTCTATATGATATGATATGCTATTTACACCGATGTTATTGATAAATATTTAAACATACATTTGTCCATCACTGTTTTTGTGTTTTTCCTACTTCTTTAGAGAAGTCATGACCACCTGGATTTAACTTGTGGGCACCAAACAATAATTTGGGGAAACTATTGGGTAAGCTCTATATATAAGTATATATGTATATGACAGTGAATTGCAGAATAAGTACTTTTCTTCATTCATACATTAAGTGTGTATTAATATACTTTTATCACTTCTAAACTTTATACAATAGACTTATTGTAGTGGAAAAGGCTACTAGCTTTTCATATATCTGTATTGGTACAGTCACACTGCAATAACTACTGCCTCACTGTATAAAATGGTACCAAGATTGTTTTATTACGACATTAGTCTCCAAAATAATTTGAATATGTAGAAATGCAGCCTGAGGTATCTAAGGGAGTTACTAATTTATTTATAAATGATTAATGTATTGTTTTTTAGTATTAATATGTTTCCTTGTTTTGTGTTTTTTAAGAGGCTACTGTTCAATACATTTTCACTTATACCTGTCTCTTTATGATCTTGGGTTGCTGTGAGTTATAAGTGCAATGTGTGCTGAAGTCATGGGTTTCTTGTGGTTCATCATTTGAAGGATTGTGTACATGTACCACTGATCTTTCAAACTTAAGTAATAATAAATAAAACCCATTTTGCAGCCGTTTCTCTGCCCTGGTGACCTGTAACTCAAGTGTTCGTCCACATGGTGGGGCACTCCGCCTGTGTCTGAAGGGAAAGAGACAAAAAAAAGAGAAACAGACTTTTCCTTCATTCAGATTTTTCAAATTTTATAGTTTCAGCACAAACTAAAAAACAAAAAAAACTCTATGTGTTTATTATTACAATGATTATGTTCTGTGTGAGTTGAATTGACGATATGTCGTCAGGGCAGTGGATGCTTACTAAAAAAAAAACTCGAGTTTGTGGAGAAATATTTGTTCTTGTGAGTTTAAAGTGACTTGTTGCTCCAATGACATAACAACATCCCCGTCCTCCCTATCTGTTATGATCTGTCCATGTCTCGGTGGCTCTGGACTCTCTCTCTCTCTCTCTTTCTCTCTCTCTCTCAGGTGTTTTTAAGTGTAACTTAGTTGACGTAAACCGTGCGCCTCATCCTCGCGCGCCGTGAGCGCACTGGCGCTGTCAATCTTCCCTCTGCGGTTCAGGATGTGATGCGCCAGGAAAACCAGCGACACGATAAAAAAGACAGTACACAATATAATCCCAACGAAAGCCCCCACTGACACCCCCGAGGGTCGACTCGTTGGGTCGGGGTAGGGTAAATATGTGGATGTAAATGGAGCTGTGGTCTCTGCTTCACCTGTGAAATCTTCGATTGCTACGCACATGTACTCTTCTTGCAGCTCATATCCTCGATAGCACGAGCACACGTAGCCACCGAATTTGTTTTCACAGCGTTGCTCACAAAACTGAAGGTCACACTCGTCCAAGTCAATGCAAACTGTCACGCCCCCTCTCTCCTCCGCGATGTAACCTGGGGGGCAGTAGCAGATATGCGCGTCATTCGGGTCGCACTCCGCCGCGCACCGCTCCATCCCGCAGTAGAGCCTACACTTGTCCGGCGCCTTTGGATCCACTTCATATCCATCGTAACACGAGCACAAGTAGCTGCCAGGAGTGTTTTTGCACGAGTGCTCGCAAGGGGCGGACGCGCACTCGTCCTGGTCCACGCACAGCCCGCTGGTCATCGTGTATCCAGCCTGGCAGACGCACTGGAACCCGCCCGGGGTGTTGACGCACATGAAATTCTCTCCGGGACACTGGCGCTGGTCCGTGCAGTCATTGAAGTCCACGCACGACCTGCCGTCCGCAGCCAGTTTAAAGCCGTGGTCGCACAAGCACGCGTAGGAATCTCCGGTCGCGTAACAGGCGTGCGTGCAGCTCAGGTCTTGGCACGGGTCTTCTATGCCCACTTCGCAAGTGACTTTATTTGCAGGGTTGACGGTTTGTCCCCTCGGACAGTAACAGGCGGGGACCCTGTTTGGGTCCGTTGCGCATTTGTGCTCACACCCGCCCTCGCTGATCTCGCAGCTCCAGGGCGCCTGCAGCCAATTCTCGGAGAAGCAGACGTATTTAATCTCAGATGGCATGCGGATGGCGGTGCTTCCAGGGGGCACAGACACCCAATCCTCGCCCCAAAACCCCATGGGGTTACTGTAGACGACTGACTCGCCCAGTGCAAGCTCCAGACCAGTGCACGGGTTACTGAAGTCGATCTCACAGAGGAACCCGGCCGCCTGCTCGCCACATGGCTCCTGGACCCATGTAAAGTCGCCCCCTCTGGTAACTGAGACGCAGCGAGGAGAAGAGCAGCTGCTGTCAAAACCCGGCGCCCAGTTGAAGAAGTCGCTCTGAATGTCCTTGGTCACCCACTGGAAGCCCCTCAGAGGTGGAACAACGTCAGGACAGTCGCTGCTTAAATGCAAACCGATCCAGAACCGCCCCGTCGAATTCCCCAACAAGATAAAAAGAACATCATGTGATACAGATGAGCGCACTGTCATTAACTGGCCCCCTTTAGATCTACATTGCCTCTGCGCTGTCGTGAAATCGCTGGACTCTTGGGCCACCGCGAAACACTTGGTCCCAATACAGTATCCGTTATTCTGCTCTATCCCGCCGGTTCTTCCCAACAGGAAAACCAACACGGCAGCAAACAGTCCCGTTACATCCCTCATGTTTGAACCTCTGTTGTTGTTGGAGCTGTGGCGCGGTCCAGCGGTCCTGGACGAGACGAGTTTGTCTGGCAAAGTGTTTAGCTCGCATTTATAAACCAGCCCCTGCTCCACACCAGTGCCGGCGGAGGAAGGAAGTCCCTCTTAATCAGCCTGCCGGGCCACTCACTGTCTCTTCAAACTTTCTCCTCTGCACGGCGGACCACATCCCCAATTACTCACGGCTTTTACGCACGTACGTAACCAGGACGCACGCACGCAAGAGGTGCCTCCACCCCAACGCCCCCTTCTCTTTTTACAGTTTGGCCCCTCCCAACTCTACTCAACACAGAATGTCAGTTTGAGTTAAGTTGTGTAGTTTTTGTTGAAAAGAGATGAGGTGACGACATGAAACTTTTTCCGTGCACATTTTCACTAGTATGAACGCATTAACATCGAAAATAAGGAGTTCGAGGAACTGTAATTTATTGGACAAGATAAAATGAGAGAAGAGGAAACAGAGAAAATGCAACAGAGGGTGAAAAGTGGTAAGGGTCAGAAGTTGAGATTCTGGTTTGTTTATATCTCTACCCAGAGTAAGAGATTAGGTTCTGCCAAGCTTGTTCTTCCTCCTACTCTTATTTTCTGTTGTAAGTATTATTTCAGGACCGTTGTTCCCACTTATACCACCCCCCCCCCCCATAGTTTCCTGTGAACTTTTTCAGCAGCAATGTGACTTTGCGTCTTGAGCTTACTATTGTCATGACTACAAGCCACAATATTCAAACTGAAAATAAACTCTTAATCAGTAAATTCAGATCATTATGAGAGGACATTGTGTAAATCATGTGAAGGAAAAAACTGTACAGGTGAAAAAGTCCATTTGCATTGCTTTGCATCTTTAAACAAATCTTTATGACTGGACATTATTGGGATTTGACTTGGTCAAACTTCAGCAACTGTTTTATATAATATTTAGGCAGCCACAACATATAAACAACTTTTTTTCTTCTCCTTACGGGCAACTCAGCCAAAGAGGGCAACGTTAGCCTTTTGCACGCATAAGGTAACAATGTTGGTCATGAGTCTTAGTCAGCTAAATGGAAACAGTAGAACAGTAAAATATTTAATAAACAGCAGATTTTTGTGTGTTAAATCTGCAGGGAGAGGTCATCAGAAGCCAGTGGAGGAAAATGAACTGAAACAAAAGCTAGAAAGAAATCTTTTGGGTGTAGAAAAACGGAAAAACATGAATAATTCAATTAATAAAAGAATGAATAAAATTTTTTTTACAGTATCATTAAATCAAAAAATATTTAAAAAAAACATCTTGCAGAAAGCCTGTTATACAGACAAAGAGACTGGGTGCATCAGGGGGTGCATGTGTGTTTTCTTTTACATAAATAGACGTTAGCAGCACAGTTTTACATTCGTGTTTAGCAGATCTGTCAGCAGCAGCTGGGTACACAGTGAATAACATACAGCTTCATGCTAAATCACAGCTTGTATAACATCTCTGCATCATCAGTGTGATAGATTTGCACAGTAGACTTATTCAACTTTTCATGATACACATCTTACAGGTCATTCCTAATAAAGTCTTTTTTGGGGGGATGTAAAGTATGGTATTTTCACAAGTCATAGCATTAAGAATCACAGTTTAATCTTCACTAAACATATCTGAAACAGAATTTGGGAATTTCAAATTTCAAATATATTCTACTTTTCTATTTCTCTTGGTGTAATATGATGATCAGAGGGAACCCAGCCATTGGTTTCAAGGTCCTGATGTCAGTTATTTTAAAGATGAAAATTCCAGAATGTGAATAAACCAACAGGCAAGAATGGTCCTGGGCTGTTTTGATAAAAACCTCTACGCCGGCTGCCATGCATGCTTCATGGAGCCAGTTAACACTATTAAAACCAACAGTGGTGGTCCAATGTCAGTGCTAACTACTGAGAGACTTTCTTCTTCTCTTGGGCTTTTTTCATCGATAATATGTCCAGTGTGACCTCATAAAAAGATGAAATACAGTAAAACAGCTGATTTGTGTAATAAAACATTAAATGCAAAGTAAAAATGTTGAGCAAAGACGAAAGCACATTTTGTTCTAAAGAATTAAATATAAAAAGCTTTTTATTCTTCTACATATATCAGCAAATACTTTCTTATCTAATCAAATTGAAGGAGCTTATTGTGTTACATGTGTGGTACTTTTACTTTCTTTTGAGTGCATTTAAAATGTTTAAACTGACCCCTCTTACGTTTTAGTACCATTACCTGACACTGTTGTAAAAGCATCTTGTTTGATATATACTGCTCTGACTGCTGGAAATCCATAATTGATGAACTTTTAAAACCATGAAGCAAATTTACAGCCAATTCCATATAGAAATCTGTAACACATCCAGGAAGCGTGAAGCGGTTTCTCCTTAAAGTCTTATTTTACCTCAACCATCGCTGCTGTTAAAAGTTTCTTATGACCGCTTTCTGGATAAGTGTGAAAAATAAAAGTCCCATATGCCAACTCCACATCACAGTCTTTGCAAGTCACTTTTGAACTGTTTGTCGAAGGACAGCCTCTTGTAAGTCTCCGAGGTCACCTGCTGCAGGTAGAAGACATCTATGTCTGGACGTCTGAAAGAGGAGAGCTTGAACCTGCCGCAGCGTTTCACCATGGTGTGCACCAGCAGACACAGCAGCGCCGCGCACAGTGCCATGAACACGGTGATGCCCAGGACGCTGCCGGTCCTGATGGAGGAGGGCACCGCGGCTGGGTGAGCGGTGGCCGGTATGGGCTGTGTAGGAGGAGCGCCTGACTCACCCTCCTCCAGCTCCTCGGTTTGCACACACATGGAGTCACCCTGCAGCCTGAAGCCCTCGAAGCACGAACACCTGTGACCACCGAACGTGTTTTCACACTTGTGGTCACACATCCTTTCCGTCTCACACTCATCGATGTCCGTGCAAAGGTCCTTGCCGTCTCTGATGTAGCCCTCGGGGCATTCGCAGTGTCGCATCTCCGGGCTCTGCACATCTGCGTCGTCGGTGCACACGGCCTCGCAGTCTCTCTCAGTGCAGTGTCGGTCGCACTTGGTGGGGTCCTTGGCTGACACCCTGAACCCGTCCATGCACGCACACTCGTACACCCCAGTGGGCTTCACGCACTGCATGTGCTCGCACCTGGAGCAGATCGCCACGTCTATGCACGCCCCATTCTCCAAATCAAAGCCATCTCTGCACCTGCACTCGAACCCTCCATCCGTGTTCAGACACTCCTGGCCCTCGGCTGTGCACGGGTCCTCCCCCTCCTTGCACTCGTCCACGTCCACGCAGCTTTTCCCGTCCTGCGCCGGCTTTTTGCCCATGGTGCAGGAAAGGACAGGGTGAGGAAAGCCATCCGACGGGTCCACGGCGCAGGTGATGCCGTTGGGGTGGAGGGCTTGTCCCTCGGGGCAGATGCAGGTGCCAGTGGTTTCGTTGCAGCTGTGCTCGCATCCTCCCTTCAACACCTCACATTTCCAGGGAGCGCGCATCCACCCCCCAAAGGCACACAAATGTTTCGAGTCCAGATATTTCTCACCGACCTTGTCCGCCACAGCGAAGGTTCCTGGTGGAAACGCTTTAGAATCGTTGACGTCGAACCCCATTTGAGTGGTATACCTCACCTGTGCGCCCCCGTCCGCCTCGATGCGACTGCAAGGCTTCTCGTACGTGTACTGGCACAGAAACCCGTCCAGTACGTTGCGACACTGCTTCGCGGACACCAGGATGTTCCCTTCCCCCGACATGGAGACGGAGGAGCAGTTTCCAAGAACTGCCGTGGCTTCCTGTGGCTTCTTGCCGGTGCCCTGCAGCTCCAGCCAGTAACTCCCGTTTTCCCCGCTCAGGAGACCCGTTAATGTCTCCTCCGCTTGTTCAGAGCTGATCGTGAGCAACTGTCCCCCCGTGCCACTGCAGTTTCTCTGCGCCCCCGGAAAGTCCTCGGATTGGCGTAAAAGCACAAAACACCGATTGTCGGCGCAGTGTCCGCTCAGGGCGAGCACCGCGTCCTCCAGCCCGAAGAGGAAAACCACGCAAATCAGCAGAGCTTGTGTTGTAGGACTCATGATGTCGATGTTAGAAAAACCCAAGATGGTGTGAAACTCAGTGCTCGACGATCCGACTCTGATCCAGTGACTGAGAGCTGAACATAGTCCCCATTTATAAAGGCCTCCAGCTGAGTGTGTTTTTTTTTTTTTTGTTGGACCAGGCCAGGAAGGAAGTTCCGTCCTGGTTTGTGGTTTAAGCCCTGGTCTGATTGCTCAACCCCCACACTTATCAGAGAGAGACTAGCCCACCAACACACACAAACACTCACACAGACACACCCACACTGGAGTAGAGGGACTTTAATGAGATGAGCCCAATCCCATGAGATGAGTAAAAGTTGACCTTCTTTATCTAGATGATAAATTGAAAGTTTAAGTCTCATGGGAAGAAAAATATTTGCCAAACATCCAGTTCTCACAGAGTTCATGTTCAAGTATAATCTTTATTTTGCCCAGCCCTCACACACAATTAATTGTATTTAAAAGTTATTTCAGTCTTTTAAGCAGATTATTTATAAATGTTACACTCTCCATAATGTCATCATGTCACATTATAATGTTAAAAAGTGCATTTCTGGATAAAGCTAAAGGTGAGAGATTGTTTTGAGGCAGAGCCCAGTGTATCATCAGAGGTAAATCGATATAATATTATAAATAATACCGTGCACAGATGTTAAGATAATTCTCATAAAAGTAATAATAGATCGTACTCAGAAATGCAATAAAATAAATCAGATAAAAGAATAACAATAAAATAAAAATAAAACTAAAAATGCCATACTGGTAACTTTTAATTGTTGTTTTAAAATGAGCCGTTGAATCACGAAACAGCGTTTGATGCTCTGTCCTCGGGGGTTTAATTTATGAAATAAAAAGCGGATGATTTAAGGTTAAGTTGTTCGGATACACTGTTTGTAAAGGATCTTGCTGCTTTATTCTTTACCAACTTTATTTATGTAAATTATTAAGTATTAATCAACAGCCTGTTGAAAATGGACTCGACCAAATTGTTGATGAGAGACCTAGCTTATAATAGAAACAAGTCTCCAGGAGCAGGCACTGACTCACAGATTCTCGAAGTAGACAGACTTCCTTGAGGCACAATAATAGCTACAGAGGTAGAAAGTCAATTGTCTGACTTATGGTAAGTCTAAATCAATCATAGCTCTTCCTAAATTGTTCAATGTCTTCTCTTCATCAGCACAGCAGAGGAGGAAGAGAGCTACCTTCCACTTTCCTCAGGGGAGGAAGTGACTGGACGTAGAGGAGGAAGTAGAAACAAGGGAGCTGGACGGACGTCCTATAGCCGCAGGGGCAATACGTGACAACCACATTATTTAAAGTGTTTTTTTGTGTTGTTATTCCTTGAGCTGCTGTATTTCAAGGTGGAGTCTTGGTTGAGTAGGTTTGAAGGAACGTGATCACATCCGACTGATTCCCTCCCAGAGTGACTCAGAAGATGAAAGACCTGTTTGTGTGGGGAAAGTTAGAATCATAAAGACGTTACTATGTAGCTGTAAGCTAACTTTTATACGTAGAGATCAGAAAACAGACTTATCACTGTGATTACAGACATTCATGACACAGTGAGTAACTGTAGATAATTCACGAGGTGTTAGACTCAGTGCCCCCGCACTTCCCCTACGAAAGGGGTGTGGTGCAATGGGATGGGGTGGAGGGGATGTGAGCTTTGTTCGTGCTGCAGCAACAAAATAATCAGTTCACTGTTTTTATTTGGGTAGGGAATGTTGGATTTTTTTATTATAACCTTTGCAAGGACGCCCACCACTGGATGGCATAGATGATAGATTAAGTCCAAAGCAGTGACACACACTTCTGTGTAACGGTAACACAAAGTCAAATCAGTGACAAAAACCAGGCCGCACGGCCCCGATACATGTTTTTCTCTGATTTCTAACTTTAATGGCATCGCTGAGTTTACTCTGGAGGATGTTGAAGCGATCCTGAAGACTATTTTCATTGTTCTAAATCAAACACTGTTCTTTCCCGTTGTTGCTTCAATGGGATTTCACAGTAAAACCTTGAGATGCACTTGAACAAGGTTTAGTGACAGTGCCAATAACAACATTCTCAGTACAGCTATGTTTTTAGTTGGATATTTGTGACATTGCTTCATTTTCTGTTTAAATTTGTAAGATCCATTACGCCTTGCCTGACTAACGCTGTGTGGGCTTTGACGGTTTTCCTGCTCCCTGTGAAAGACTTAATACGTCCAACTGAGGGCCAAATGTTAAGGTCCCCTTCTTTATCATATCGGTGCAGTAAAAAGACGTCAACGGCCAATGAGTAATATTTGCTCCCTCTACTGCAGGGGTGTAACTCAAAGGTCTGGGTACTCCCAGTGGGCCCCCATTGCCTGTTGAATGATTCTTTGCCATGCTTGTAGAAGTTAAAACATTATTATTTGTAACCCCATGTATTTGTAGAAGATATAATGGTAAATATTAATAGTCTATTAATCCATTAAGACCTGATGCACCAAATATAAACCCACTGTGAGAGTTGTGTGAAAAAGATCCCCTAAAACCGGACAGTTTTCTTAAGAGCTGGCAGATTTAACCCCGTTTACAAACCCGTTTCTCAGCCTCTGAAGCAGATATAGACATGAAATGAAAATAAATGATAGATTCAATATTTGGCTCTCATTCTTAACAATTGTCGTTTCCCTAAACTTTGTGAACATTCAAAAATTGTTGTATTGGACAGCTGTGGTGAAAAACGAGCTGAGCCGCAGGTCAAAACTTTCACTTTCACTATGTTTGATCTAGGCTCTAACCTTCAACTATGGTCAATAGCTCTGTGTAGTGACTGGAAGATTGAGGTTTCAAATGCCTGCAGCCAAACTAAGTTTTCTGTATCACGTTTCTGGGCTAAGCCTGAGAGATAGGGTGGGTCATCTGGAAGGACCTCGGAGTACAACTCCTGGGTGCCTTCAATTGGGCCTTTACTGGGCGTAGTAATAGTATAAAATATGATGTACATGACTGACAGTATGTTAGAGCTGTATAATACCCTGAGTGAAAGGTGGAAGGTCATCTACATCCAGAGAGTATTACTCTTTACATATATGTAATCAAACAAGGATCTCTGGGTAGCCTAGGCGGTTGCAGTATAGAGTTATCATAATAAAACATTGGAAACCTAAAGACACAATCCATAGATATATGAGAGAGGTATTCGGAGTATTGAACCTGAGCCCTGCTGTTGCTCTCAAAGTGACTGGTGCTGATGCATTACTAAAAAATAATAAAGTGTGAGCTATTCAACTCTTCTGCTGATTCTGAAGGTTTGTTCCATCATAAAGACTCATCAAAACATTACAGTGAAATGATGGTGTTTAAAAAGTTATTACTTCAAGACATGTCAGGCATCTTAAAATGTAAATTTAAATAATGTTGTGCAAAATAAATAGTTGAAAATGTCTGTTTGAAATAACTTGTCTGCATAATAACACGATGGACCTGCTGCTGATTCATTCTGTGTGGCTCAGCCAACAATAATAGTTGCCTATTTGCCTGTTCAACAATGTTGAAATCATGGATGAAAACAATTTCAATTCATGTGCAACATGTGTTTTTTCTGCAAAACATCTGTGTCCTCATTGAATGAACTTTCTTGTTGTACTAGAAACATTTGTCAGACACTGAGTTGCTCTGCCAACACTCTAGCTGAACCGGTTCCATTGGGAAGAAATTAAATCATGAAAAAAACACTGTGACAGTGTTGAAGTAACAAGGAAAACACTCCCACATCGTGTAACATATACAAATTTAAAAAAGTAGAACAGTACGACTGTGAGCTGGGCTTTTACACTGTATTTTCGAGCCCTTACTGATGGAGACGGTAGGAAGTGGTGAGGATGACATCACAAAAGTGGTTTCTTGTTGTCTTTTCACTGGTTGAGTTGAGTTTTTGGGAAGCCACGTGTGCTTCTCTGTAAAAAAGTATGTTGAAATATTTTAGACATCCAGGCAGGTCAGGCCCCAAACAATTGCCTGGGGCCTGACCTAAGAAGGGGGCCCGAGAACGAATCATCCATAGCAACAACAATGTGGTTAGCACCCCCTTCTAAGATCAGCTTTGCACAGGAGACTGCATGGTCAGACCCCTTCAAATGAGTCTGAATGCCACCAACTTTCTGCCATTCACTTTTATTCAATCTTGGGTGTTGTTAATACGGGCATGGGGTGTTGATGCGCTGTAAACAGAAACACTGGATCCCATTGGAATGAATCTGTTACGTCCTACCTCCTGCATGCTGCCGCAACCCCTCTGTCCTTGATGAGGATGAAAGGAATAGAGAAGATACCTCACCACACACACACACACACACACACCCACCCCTGAGATTTCAGTTTGATAAGAACTATCTTAAAGAACAGAAAACCATCGTGACCCGTGTCCAGTCCAACACCTTGGAGGTGGCAGCTTATGACCTATATACTGCAGCAAGCCATAAGGTGGTGATCAAGACACTTGGCCTAACTTTTTGGAGTTGTCATGCTGTTCAACTTTATATATAATCTATGATAAAAAAGACACAGACACACACACACACGCACACCCACACACACACACACACACAAAGAGTCTACTTAATACAGAATTCCCTATTTGTATAGCTCACCCCAGCACGTCAACCAGGGATCCTATCTCTTCTTAATGGTACCTATCATTGGCGCGATGTACTGTATGATCACATGTTTCAGTAAATATTTTGGCTGTCATTCAATCTCAGCCAGTCACCGTTATGAAATTTGGCAGAGGCTTGCTTTCCTTCTCTGACCCTAGCTGACCTTCGAGGAACTTGCTCTGAGGATATTGTGTTTCCCCATCTGAGACACACAGATAAATATTAACAGTGTAAATCATGTCCTGTGTTGAGGTGCAGGGGTGGAAAGGTAGGTCCACTGCCTCAATGGCAGGAAATGCCCCCTGGGGACTCTTGCGTGATATCACAGGACTTTGGGTTAAAAAAGCAAACTATATTCCAGCTTTGTCATCTTTAATGTCCTTGTTTTCACCCGAGTGACTCTGTTTGATAACTGACGCGCAAAAAAAGAAAAGAATAAGAGGAATCAAATAACAAACTATGAATTAATTTATATCATACTACTAATCAGAAAGAAATTATTTGTACATTCATGGTTAATTAAACTGTTGAAACAGAATACATCTAGGTATGTGGATATAATTATTCTGTCTCGTTTTTTGAGCAGAAGCTCAGCGGATATGAAAGATATTTTACACTGAACACAGGAAATTATTGTATGAAATTATGTGACCTGGGTTTTCCTTCTCAGGGATTGTAATAAATAATAAGATAAGGACCCAAATATTTGTTATTGTGACTGTGAGTAAATAATTCTAGTTATTATAATTTCTTACAACATGTGGCCTTAGATTTGTTTTGTTTAGCCCTAAATCCAAAATCAACCAAACCTGAAGTTTTCTAAACTTAAAGCTGCATTACCTGGTTCCAAGAACCACTAGATGGCAACACTAATTGTAAACACATCGATATACACTCCTGATCAAAATCTTAAGACCAGTTAAAAAATTGCATGAATTTGCATTTTGCACTGTTGAATCTTAGGAAGGTTCTAAGTAGAGTTTCAAAATGCAAAAAGAAGAAATGGGAACAAGAGCCCAAAAGTTGTGAGCAGGCAATTTATTGATAACAACAACTAACTGAAGTAGGCTGTTCATCAGCTGACCAAAAGTTTAAGACCACAGCTAAAAAAAAAAAAAAACCTCCTAAAACAGAAATTAAAGTGTCGAAAACTGACTCAGTAATGAGTAGCTCCACCATTATTGTTGATCACTTAAAAAATTTGTGTTGGCATGCTTGATGCAAGTGTTTCCAAAAGGCTAGTGTGAATGTTGCGCCAAGTGGTGAAGATGGCTTCACGAAGGGCATCCACTGTCTTGAACTGAAGTCCATTTTTGTAAACTTCCCTTGCCATCCATCCCCAAATGTTCTCAATTGGATTAAGATCAGAGGAACACACAGGATGGTCCAAAAGAGTGATGTTATTCTCCTGGAAAAAAGTCTTGGTCAGACGGGCATTGTGAATTGGAGCGTTGTCCTGCTGAAAAACCCAGTCGTTACCACACAGACGAGGGCCCTCAGTCATGAGGGATTCCCGCTGCAACATCTCCACATAGCCAGCTGCTGTTTGACGCCCCTGCACAACCTGGAGCTCCATTGCTCCATTGAGGGAAAAAGCACCCCAGATCATGATGGCGCCCCCTCCACTGTGCCGCGTAGAAAACATCTCAGGTGGCATCTCCTTGTCATGCCAGTAACGTTGGAAGCCATCAGGACCATCAAGGTTACATTTTTTCTCGTCAGAGAATAAAACTTTCTTCCACCTTTGAATGTCCCATGTTTGGTGCTCCCTTGCAAAGTCTAAACGGTCTAAACAATTTTGTGGCGTTGAAGGAGACGTGGGCTTTGAAGACGTTTCTTGTTTTTGAAGCCCTTCCTTCGCAGATGTCGTCTGATGGTTATTGGGCTGCAGTCAGCACCAGTAATGGGCTTAATTTGGGACGAGGATCGTCCCGTGTCTTGACGGACAGCGCCGGTGAGATTTTTTTGGGTCTACCACTTGATTTTTTTGTTCCATAACCCTGAGGATCTTTTAAGAAATGCAAAATGACTGTCTTACTGTGTCCAACCTCAGCAGCGATGGCACGTTGTGAGAGGCCTTGTTTATGCAGTTCAACAATCCTACCAAGTTCAAAGACGGTGAGCTTTTTTGCCTTTGCCATCAAGAGATCTTCACAGTGTGATTTCTTGACAGGAAATGACATGGAATCCAAATTTTTGCACAGATTTTGGCTTTTAAAGGCTGTGGTCTTTAACTTTTGATCAGCTGATGAACAGCCTCTTTGAGTTAAATTGTTGTTTTCAATAAATTGCCTGCTCACAACTTTTGGTCTCCTGTTCACATTTCTTCTTTTTGCATTTTGAAGCTCTACTTAGAACCTTCCTAAGATCCAACAGTGCAAAATGCAAATTCATGCAATTTTTGAACTGGTCTTAAGATTTTTATCAGGAGTGTATTATCCTCTCTTGCTAGGTAAGTCCAATCAGGAGAACTGGAAGTCAGCCAAAGTTGGGGATGCTAAGAGAAAGCAGACATTTGTAATATGACTTTGTGATAGAGTTTAAATGGCATAACATTTTCCTGGAGTACCTGCTCCAGGAAAATGTATTATTCCTCTCATGAGTTGGTTTCCACCAACTCATGAGAGGAATAATGGTTTCTTTACCCACAATATGAGTTTACCAGCTGTTCTCTAACTGTCTGCGATTATTTTCTAGAAAATAAGTATAGATTTACTATGGTTTGTCACATAGAACAATCGAAAAAGGTTTTGTTAGAAACTGTTCTCTCTGTTGACTGGAATCTTTGGAGATCCTCTCTTAATGTCCCAGTGAATCACCACAATCCACCAGCGTCATCTCACACAGCCAGATTATTCCCAGTTTGAGCTTTTTTTGAGAGAAGTAGATGAAAGCCAAATGGAGGTATGTGTTCTTAACGAGAAACTGAGGCTCTTGTCCTAGTCACTACGTCCAACAGGGAATCACAGTGAAACATTGCACCTCTGCCTGTTATCATTTAAAAATTGTCGAGAGGTGTGTTCACACAAAGTTGAGTTTATTGCCTCGTCACTATTTAGACCATTTCTAATGTGATGAAAGGAAGCGAGTGAGTGACCACACTTTTAAAACATGCTCTACAACATACAAAACATTTTACACACTCTGTAAATTGGGACTGATACAATACCAAGACAAAGACACAACAGCACTGATGATGGCGCTATCTGAGCAGCAGCTAAGACCTTACACTGGGGCTTCTACTCTTACTCAGTACTTAATCTAAAAATACCATATTCTCCTCAGCTTGGTAATACTCTCCCGCCCAACATGTTGTCCTCTTATTGAAAATCAAAAATCGAATAAAAAAACTTGTAATTCAGCCTAATTCCATTTTATGATTCTGGTAATGTACCATTTCTTTTGCACTGTTTTTACTCACTTACTTAACTTGTATTATTTATTTTGCTTTGTTTGTAAAGCACAACTATTGTTGCTTGTAAAGTGCTTTATAAATAAATCTGTCTTGGCTTCATTCCTAAAAGCAGTTTTGAAGCGAAAAGGATTTCCCTCTTAATCAGATCAGTAAAGCTGCACAATCTCCATGTTTATATTCACAATGAATAAAAACACTATATGTATTGTGAACAAGGTCAATCTCGGTGATGAACTAACTGATAATTATCGACTGGCCCGCCTTCCCTTCAGCTCAACAGTATGAAGCATAGCCCCTTGTTTTGGTTTTAAACAGGTTTGCTGGCATGTTCACGGCACCAACTTAATAATGGAGGAATGTCAATGTTTTTTCACACATGCTGCACTTTAATCTAAAAGCTGCAGTCGCTGCTGTTCTGCAAAACTGACATCAAACTGTGTTCTTGTGCGGGAGGGTAATAACGTAAATAATAATACTAAACGGTCTCAGCAAAGCACCTCTAAAAACAGGATGACAGTATGTCTGTGTTTTACAACCAACGCGCAAACATGCAGACTTTGACAGATTGATGCACAAAATATCGACTTCATTGTGTTTGCAGTTCCACAAACTCAGTGCCCCCTGTGCCTCATTACAAAGCCCAGTAACAACAGCTTTCCTCTTCACTGTTCCCAGTCCCACCTGGACGCTGCTGCTGGCTGGTGATGGATGGATGCATGGAACGATGTACAGGAACACCCCCTTCTCTCTACTTCTGGAGAAAAAACGCCTCCCCCCTCCTGAGGAGGCCACGCTGGCACACTGACAGAAATATTCTGAACTTCCTGCGACCTCAGTAAAAGAATAAACACCCTGGACCTTTCTAAGGAAGCGTCTCCAGTCTCTCAATCGCTTTTTCACACACACACACAAACACAAGCACGCACGCGCGCACACACATTTTATTACCCTGCTCGTCGCCATAGACATTAGGGTATTGTTTTGCTCCCTGGTCGTTTGTGTGTACAAAATTACACAATAACACATTGATAGACTTTTTTTTTTACCACTTTTGGTAATTACTTTGGAAGATGCACTTTTGTGAGCTGATGAGTCAAATGTCAAGATCAAGGTAAACAAAAACATGGTCTGACAAACACATTTCTAAGATTTCTAAGTAAGTGGTGGAGAGACAATCTACATCTTCTATTGGACACAAAATTATTCTCTGTCATGAAGTCAAAAGTAATGTTGTAGACATAACATGAACACATTTGGTTTACTATTATTTATACTCTAATATGTAGTACTAATATGCCTCACTTACATAGATGTGCTGGGAGACTATCTGACTAGGGTGATTATGGATTACTCACTCTGTTGGGCATCCCATTTAGTCACGCAGCTCAGCCATCTCAGACACTGTTGTGTGGTTTTGATCATAAGAGGTCGGTTAGTGTCCCTGTGCATGGTGAAGTAGCGTCGTGGAAAACAGTCGGTTTACCATGTCTTGAACGGTGGTCACCAAACGCCGTCAGCTGCAGTTGCACTCCTTTGTCTGGTGTGTTGCCATCAGACCAAGATAAATAAATAAACAAACCTCTCAATGGGTCTTTACAGATGTCATGAAGAAGTTACAAATAAGTCAGGTATGATGTCATACATAGTACAAAAATGTATTTTCATTTTTGCATCATTTAGGACTATAGACATGACACAAAGATTATATAGATTGAAAAAACATTATGATCATACAGAGAGGACATCACCAAGATATCACTATGAAGACAGAATAGTCATATAGTGTAATAATGCATTAACTACAAACAATAACATTAGATACGTAATCGTATGTTTTCTTTAGATTAGCAAGTAGTCCATAATCATATGATATAAATAGCATCATTATTAAATAATAATAATAATTATTTATATCGCACCTCCAAAACAAGGTGCTTTACATGATAAAAACAACAGGAATCATATAAGTGTTATCACAACAACAGTATCAATAGAGCAGTATAACAAGCAAAAACATATTTAGAGAGCATAATAAATAAGTACCTAACTAAAACATTAAGAGGATCACAGGAAGGCTGGTCTATAAAACTGTGTTTTAAGAATAGACTTTAACAAGGTGATACCTAAGGAGATCCAAGTTTCAACCACTATTGGTCCCTCTGGGCCCCATGACCCATGAGGTCACCATGCCAATATAAGGCCAGTTCTCCCCCTCTTCTTCCTCTATTCGACTCATCTCTTTCCACGAACCCTCTCAGAGGAGAAGGGTGTCTGTCATGCTCACTCTTTCAGCTCGACTCTCAGAAAGGAGGTCACCTGTCTATCTGCTTAACTTCAAATGGAGGAGAGGTGCAGCTTGTAGCTCACCTCGCCAAGGAAACCTCCTCCCAATCGTGGGAGGGGGGCGTTATCTTTTGAGTGGCCAGCTGCCATTTTGGAAGGATGCTCACTCACACAAAGCACAGACGTATACTCTGATACACATCTTTATTTAGCAAGTACACCGTTAGTAATTTGTGTTTTTATACTTTATTATATTATTTATATATTATATTATATTCAGGAGAATTTAAATTGAGGGGCGTCCAGCGTCAGCAGCTAAAACCAAGTCCTTCATTACTTTCAGAAGAGCAGTTTCAGTGCTGTGGTTTGCTCAGAAACCAGACTGAAGGGATTCAAACAATGAGTTTTGTGATATAAAAGCTTAAAGTTGATTTGCAACGATCTTCTCCAGGACTGTTGCAAAAAGGGACGTTTAGAGATGGATCTAAAATTGTTAAAATCAAGGGAGTTGAGCCCGGGGTTTATTTAAAGTGGAGAAGGAGCTATTTGAAACCTGTGTAAAATGACAGATTGTATAAAAAAATTCTTTAAGAAATCGAGTGGAAGAGTGTCAAGGGCGTTGAAAGAAGGATATATTTTTTTTAATGTATTGAACGTTGTAGGCTTGGAGACTGGAGTAAACACAATGAAGCAAATCTTAGGCCTAGTTGGTACATGGGATTTTTAGCGTATTAAAACTTTGAGGATCTGGGTATAAGCCAATGATTTTCATTGTATGGCTGTTTCCCCTTTCCCTGCATTGAAGACACTTGTGCACACACACATTGAATATCTGACTCTTTATGCACCTTTTGTTCTACAGAAAGGAAGACAAAAGTAAACACAGACCTGTGATAACAACCGAGCATCGTTTTCATGGTGCTTTGCTTTAGTTACAAGGCAACACAAGTGGTCAGAGTGCAGTATGAGGTTTAAACAAATCTTCTGTTTATACAAATTATTTAAACACTTTTATTTGGACTCATGCTATACAGCACAGCCGCCTGTGTTGCCTTTAACCTCCTGGTGTTCAGTCCTAGTCCCATGCTTAGATATGTGCATATATCAAGTCAAATCACAAGGTGCGAAATCCAGTGCCCTTAACCCTCGACTAGAGAGAGCAAACCCCCCTTCTCTAGTCGTGTGTTTGTGGGGGAAATTGTGGGACTGACTGTTTTGAGTTAATCGACCGAAATCCATATGAACCTTGCTTGACCTCAAAGGATCAATAGGCCGTGTTCATGTCCACATCCAGGGCAACTATTTCTGCAGAATTCATGTGAATTTCCCATGACTTCAAAGCATCTACAGTTCGTGTTCATGTCCACATGCAGGACAACTATTCATGCACATCCTGTGGTCTTGTCTCCATGGCTTTGCTGCATCAGATATGGTCATATTGTACTTAAAGGTCTTGTAAGACAGCTCAACTAAATCTATGTCTTTGAACGGGAAATGACCCATCTGCATGGATTAGTGTCATAACCAGTTCCCAAAAGTCCTAGCTGGAGATCAACAACCTGCGGGAAAGACAGATCCCTGGGAGGGTTTTCCAATTTCATCTTGCGAGCATGAGCACTTGGCGGGGGTCAAACTTGGCAGCCTCTGCTGCTTCAACACAATGTGCTTGAGAGTCTGAGACCATGGTTTTCCCACACAGCAAGGCCTCCCCATATAACCCCTGTGTAACCAAAAGTTCTCCCTAATGCTCAGACCTATATGTAGTCACAGAGCATGTTGTATGTCTAATTTGCACATGGCAAGAAGACAGTCCCTGTTTGGAAACTTGTTTCCTTCCAGCTGGACACATCTGAGGAGTGAACAGCTAAAGCACTGTGAAACACACTGAATGTTGAGAATGAGAAGAAAAACCTTTATACACTTGCCATCCATTAGAAATGTGACTTTGAGTTTACAAACATGTGGCTTTTGTGTTATCGCTCACATGTTAATATGATTCAAATTAATCATCTAATCATGTAATAACAAGGGTTGAATATGATAACGGGAGTTTGAACAATTATGTCTTTATAGGGTACATAATGGTTTGGTTGGCTGTTGCTGAGTGGGTAGAGCAGTTGTCTTCTAACCAAAAGGTCAGATCCCTGCCCATGCCCCTCATAGATGTTGAATGCATTCAATGTAAGTTGCTTTGGATAAAAGCGTCAGCTAAATGAAATGTAATGTTCTGAGACATGTGGTTGGAACTTCCAGGATTGAAAGTCTTCATTACTCATAATTCAAGTTTTGTAACTGAATTCTCAATATCCAACTTTCTCTATGTGTAAGTGAACATAATGGAAGTGAACGGTTCTCCACAGACCTTTACACATTTGATACCTCAAACTTTAACACTAAGACAGAGCATGTGAGGTGTCCACTTATGATGATAAGACTTAATAAATAAATAATCATAATATTTATCAACAGAGAAATCATTAAACATGGGCAGCACAGTAATGCAGTGGTCCCCCAACACCAAGATGGTTTGAATCCCACTCTCAGACTGTACTCCAGCTTCCTCCCACTGTCCTATGACATTGAAGATTAAAATTGACCATAGATGGGAATGTGAATGAAAGATTGTTTGTCTCTTTATGTTGGCCCTGCAATATTCTGGTGAGCGGTCCAGGCTGTGCCCCACCTCTCGCCCAATGTCTGCTGGGATTTGCTCCAACTCCTCCATCACGACCCTCAAAGGATAAGTAGTATAGATAGATATTAAAAATGCTGTATAATCCATCTTGGTACCAAAAGTTTTTTTTAAATGATATTACAGGGGTACTAGTTAATGTATTTGCAGCATGAACATATTTTAAATTACAAATTCTGTTAGGAATAAGGGGTGGAAGAATAATAAGTGGGTTGCGAGACAACATGACTAAAACCATTGTGCTCTTTTCGTAATCTGGCACTGTTTGTCTTTCAGGCTGATAAAATGGGAGTATTCTTGTATAAACACTGTGCCAGGTTCGAGGGTGAGAGCAACAACATTCAGTGGACAAAACGAAATGGAAATCTTGTTTTGGCTTTGTTGCAGCAGAGTGAGGTAAAGCAGCGAGTTGTGGGGCTGAAACACCCTTGGAGGACTGATATCATTAGGGGACAATGATGAAGTCATGTTGGCAATGGCACAATGTTATATTGAGGGTACAGACGCCCATTTGATCATTGTCTGACCATTAGGTTTGAAACATGAATGATACTGTGCAGTGATGTTAGGGACATTTGGTAAAGGCTGATCAATTTTGAATACTTCGTTGGAAAATTCCTGTGAAAATTATAGCTGCTGGATAAAGTTTCTCTCTTGGCCGTTCTTTCCTTATTGGGCAATTTCATGGATTAACCTTATAGGCTACTGAAACCAGTAATTTACTGTGAGGTTCCATTCCGTGGACTCTCCCCCATGTTTCCATTCAACACAAAAAAAGACCTGGAGCAGCATTTATCCTGCTAATACCCATTTATAAACTTTTATAATGTGGGTTTTAACTTCCCAAAACAAAGTCTTCAGTATTCTTTTTGACCAATCCAAATAGTGTCATGTTTATTTTAGTGTTCTTTTCTCTTAAAACTCACTTAAAGAAACCAGTTGTTAAGTTTAAATCTTTTTTTTCAAAACCTGCTGTTACAGAAGTTTTGGCCACCTGGGTGTAACAGAAACAAGATGTGACCTTAATATTGGTTCCTTTACCTTTTTAGCTGTGGACCTAACATGAAACAAATAAATCCCTATTTCCACATTACTTGGAAATGGAACTGCTTGGCATTTGCTTAAATAAATGCTTCTTGTCTTGGCCTGTGCTCCTGTCTGGTAAACATAGTGGTTCCTGGTTTTGTTTCCTTCAACTTGGCTTCTCATGTCTATCTTACGGATACAGGAGGCTGAAGCAGCTGCTGCTAAATGAAACAGTGACAGTAACAACATTATCAGCAAAGAAATCCGAAAAGAAAGCGAAGGCAGACATGTTGAGCCTGCAGGAAGCTTCACTATATTAATGGTATAAATTGACAATGTTCAAGACTCAAACAAACACTGACGATGGATGGATTATTGAAAACCAAATAGAAAACTATCTTTCACTTTTTTGTATGTCTAAATCACAAGACTGTATATTAAGATGAATGACAAGTCTCCAATTCCTCCCACTATCCAGAAATTAAGCAAAAACAACCAGGATATGAAAGCTGCTCTATCTCTTGCCAGAGTCTGTACAGATGTGATCTGTTGTGGAGCAGCTGTAGCAAGGTCCTGCTGATACACATGCAAGATCAATCCCAAGTTTGTCTCAACTTTACATTCATTTAACTTTAAATCACGATGTTTTACCCTGTTATTACAGAGTCAAATTTGCCTGATTTCATAGCTCCAAATAACTAATAAAATAACGAATAAAAAACAAACTTACCGGCTAACAAACATACTGTAAGTCTGTGTGATGACAACTACCTTAAATGACAGAAATCAGCTTTGAGAAAAAATATTTTGACCTGCTCTTTGACGTTTTTTGTTTGGTCCAAGTCCCAACCATTAACGTGGAGGAAGCAGACAATTTGACCTATACTTCAGACGGACACAAAGTGGTGCTAAAGATACTTTGGCTGAGTGAAAGCTAAACTATGACAATATCCCTGTGCACACTTTTAATGACAAGTGAGTTTGGCAGTCTCATTTGATTACAAATATATTTTAGGAACAGGAAACATATTAATCTAAATTAACTCCGAGATACATTTTATTAAAAAATGTAATCATGTCTTTGTATAAATAGAGGAGGCACATGTAGCAGCTGCATGCACTCACTGCTGTTAATATTTGTACGTCAAGTCCAACTCTTTCTGTCATGTCATCAATCAGGAGTCTAAAGTGTAAGAACAACTGCTGGTTTTAGTTCCAGAAAAGAAAAAAAAAAATCGCAAAACTTCACGTCTTGAAGTGTGAATTGAAAATACAAATGAAAAAGATGGGTTATGAACATATTAATTAATTTACATTTTACAGTGTGTGTTGTAATAAAGCTAGGGTTGGAAAAACTAGCAAGAGCAAGACACTTTGAAAATATACAACACATTTATCCCATCCTCTCCCATCAAACCCTCCAGTTAAAGCTACACATGAACTTGCACCAGGGTTCGAAATTACACAGCAGCTTTCTGGGGAGCCCTACTGTCCTGTGCGCACCACTCCAGTACTTAACATGTCAGATGAAGTCCTGGACACTGGGAGGATATAAACACTATGACTATAATTGATATTAGTTATTATAACTTTTATTACAGTAAGTTATGGAGATACAATTTTTTTTTGTCCTTTAAGGTTTTTAATGCTTTAATAAAAAGCATGTATTGTATTAAACTGAATACGCCTAAATCTGTTGACACTCCCATGTTGACTGTAAACTGTGATACTCAAATGTTCCAAATTAAGTTGCAAAATCCAACAAATCAAAATTCTGACATCACAAAGAACGTTACGGGTGTTTGTGGTTTATATGACATTTAATGATTCATGCCGGTCAGACGTCAAGTCAAAAGTCTTGTAATAATTCATTGATCTGAGGGTCATACAGTAAAGCTCATAGTTATTATGGAAATACTTTTTGTTATAAGCAGATAGTGATGGTCTCCCTGACTGTAAATCCCTGATATATTCATCAAAAAAAGGTCTGTGATGAAGAGTCATAACAGTTTGCATTAGATAAAGTGACCACAGGACTTTCTTTCCAGGGCTCAGCTCCAGTGCAACGTGCGTTGTGTTCTGCCAATGACGTCCTGGACAGTGAGTCGTATCTGAGTTAGCTGCCCGAAATGAAGAAATCTCTGGGAGGAAGAAAGTCCCTTGTGTGACAGTGTTACAGGCCTCGCCTTGGCGTCATCCATGACCTGCTGCTTCTGTCTGGCCTGGATCACTGTGTCAGTGAACGCTGGTCAAGTGTGCATGTGGAGAGATATTGAGGACTACCGCTGAGCTTGAATAGGCAGCATGTGTGTGAGTGAGTGTGCAGTTCCTATTTCAGATTGGCTGTGATACATAGAATAACAATGATTTATTAGTAATTCAGACAGAAAGAAGATTGGACGTCATGAACTTCATCATGATTTCCGGGACACACTTCACTTTTACTCACAGGAAGCTGAGTCACTTCCACAGAAAATAAAAGGTATATTCCTTAATTCTTCCCGAAATTAAAAATGTTCCACTTCAGAAATAATGAAAAAAATTGCCACAAGGGAAATGCATTACCCTGGAATCAAGAAAGTCTATAAAATTAGTTTTTGAGCTTCTTCCTTCGTGGAAAACATGTCTTGGGAAACCAAACTACTGGCAGCAAGCACGAGACTGTTAGATACGTCACCAAATTAGAGTTTGGTAATATTTTTGTGTACTTCTGATAAGAGAGCCTCGATTTAACTACCAATAAATCAACTTAGAAATATGTTTGCTAACTTAGAAAGATAACTTCCATCGGTAAAAAAGTAGTAATTTGAAGTTGTTGAAAATAAAGTTAACAAGTTGTATTGACACAACTATTTCAAATATCTCTGTGTTGTCAACTTCGGTATTTTATACGTGTTCTTCGTAAAAAAAAATGTAATACAATTTAAACTAAAACAAGGAAGCAGAATAACAGGAAAAAACATTCAGCAAAATTACAATATTACAACATTAGAAGAATGGCTGTTTGTAAATACGGAGCGCTGAATTGTCGCCAACTCCAACATCCTGAGACAAAAAAGCCTATATAAACATGTTACTAACATAACATAATTTTAATTGTATAACAATATTTTACTGGTACAATGCACCGGCTTCAATCTCCTTGTCCCCCTAACACTGCGTTCACTCAATAGTTTGTATCACCAGCCGCCACTGTATTAGAATAACATGACACACACATTACATTACATTTCATTTAGCTGACGCTTTTATCCAAAGCGACTTACAATAAGTGCATTCAAACCCGAGGGTACATAACAAGGACGACAAGAATCAAGAAAGTACAATTTCTTCAAGATAAAGCAAAACTACAAAGTGCTATAAGTAAGTGCCATTTAAGGGCTACTAAAGTGTTAGTTTCAAAAAGTTGTTGGTAGTTTTTTTTTTTTTTTTTTATTCAAGGTAAAGTCGGAAGAGGTATGTTTTTAGTTTTCGGCGGAAGATGTGTAAACTTTCTGATGTCCGGATGTCAATGGGGAGCTCATTCCACCATTTAGGAGCCAGGACGGAAAACAGTCGTATTTAGCTCGCAGACACATACTAAACTGAGATGTGAAGGTTAGTGTGGGCTAATTTTCAGTATCCTTTCTAGTTTTTCTGCTTGTACTTTAAACACAAATATATGGCTCTAGGTACATTTTAACATCCATAATGAATATTTCTGCAAACAACAATTCCTTTCAACTAGAATGACTGACCTTTGATTCTACTGAAATCAGTGAAAAAATATGAAACAAGAAAATCTTTCTCTTGTGATGCATTAGCCGCAATGATTATCATACCAGCTACTTGATAGCTGACTGTGACTGAAATGAGGGATCTATCAGTTACATACATCAGGCACCTATAGAGCTTCCAGCATATCAAAATAACCTTTAAATATTACATAAATAATTATCTGATATCATCTACTCGAGATGTAAACTTCTAAACATTTGATGCAACACAGTTTTTACATATGAGTATATTGATGTATATTTAATTTTTTTACTCTATTTTGTCTTTAACCAGGTTTTGGACGTTTAGTTGATTTTCTCACTATATGAGGTAAATTTAACACACCCATTTTGACTAAACTTCTGTGAAAAAAATAATAAACCGCATATCATAAAAAAAACATTTCATTCCCACATTGTAATTAATTAGAGTTTGAAAACCACATTAAAGGGTCATTTAATGTTCATTTTGTTGCCTCAGTTGTAAGATGACACTATTCTCCCCTTTGTTTTCCAGCACCAGACATCACCTGGCTCTGTGCAGTGGTCAGCTTACAGTCAAGGCGCGAGCAGATTAGCAGATACACCTGTCTCATGGTCTACAGCTTTGCAAGTTGTTGCAGTCCCCTGAAAGTATAAAAGTCTGTTTTTTATTTACAACACTTCACTTACGTCTATTATTTTACTGTGAGAGTATATGGAATGTGACTTTAACATTAAATGGGGACGGTCGTAATCCTGAATGCAAAGAGGATGGGAAATCACCATTCCCATTTGAGTAACAGTAAAATGTTTTGTAAGAACATTGTGTTTCTGCCAATATTAAAACCTACCAAAGTCATATTAAAAAATGACTTCCTGTCATTTTCCTCCTGAGCTGAAACAAAACAAATGCCTTCCCCTGTTGATCCCGGCACACAATTCATTTCCATGGGTCAGAGTGAAAATAACTTTTATTTTGTTGTTACATGTCATCACTCTTGGTGATTGTTCAAATACAGCCATTGAAAAATTACCTGTGTGACCTGTACATCAGTATTTTAAGAGGTTCTGGTTCCACCCTTTGTGCCTTTGTGGCCTTGAGCCTTTACTTAAGCGTGTGCCAGCTTTTGTTGCACAAAAAGTGACAATAACGTTCATTAGTCAACATATCGAAGGTCAGGAAAATCTACCCTCCCTAGGTGAGTTACCGGATTCTCACAGTCCTGCCAACAAACATTCCTTGGAAATACTTTTTATCAGGTGTTGATGTGAGAGGAAAGTTGTGTGGAGTCTTTGTCCACACAACTCCTTTGGCAGCGCTGTTTCTTCATGTCACTTTGGAAATAGTTTAATAACTAAAATACACCACTTATTTGCAGGGTTATAAATCCAGTACGACAATAGCTTGCAGCCATGCCAGTTTTTCCTTCTCCACCATGTGCAGATGTTTTCCAGAGCTAGTGGACGGTGATTTATGATTTAGTTCCACTGCTACCGAAACAGCAGAGGCGGATTTTATTGTTTCTTCACAGGTTTCTTTAAGACTTCAAGCTCTCCGTAATGCAAACCACAAAATAAAACAGCAATCATTGCAGAGGAAAGAAGTCTCACAAGCTGCTTCCAAAGAGCAGGGTTTGGTTAATTGGCATGGCGAGTCTTCTTATAAAACTTCCCGTGACGCCACAGCTCTGGAAATTACTCTGATCGTTCTCTGGACCAGTGTGAAGCTGCGGCGGACATGATTCATTCCATCCACAAACAAAGAGCCCAGTCACAGGCCAGACTTGGGAAAACTTTCTAAAATTTGTTTTGAAACTACATCTCAGTAGCGTGACTTGGCTGTGATAAATTTCTACACGTCTTTGTTCATGTCTGGTCCATAACACCCAAACATCAGCAGCCTGGTAGGTAAACTCAGTTTTAGTCTCCTACTGACAGCCAAAACAGAGTGAACATGGTTTGCATGTTCTAATGCACAGTAACCTGCACGCTAATTGACATGCACACATGGGATGTGATACGTACAATATATATTTTGTTTCCAGAGTTATTCACAGGGATTAAAGAAGAAGCAGTTGTGATGGGAGATTTTATATTTAGAAGTTTCATGCAAGGAATGACAGTTATAGAAGGAAATATTATTCTGATGTGTTCCTGTGTGTTTAAGACTGAAAACATGTGGGGGTCAGCTTGGCAGACTCAGATGTGTATTCGTTGGAGATTCCTCTGTGCCTCTGTTGAGACAAAAGGTATTCACACCTACAGTCTTTTATGGGTCATCCAGCAGAGACGGGGGTTCACTGAGTCTAAAGCAGAGCCTGATGTAAATGTGTAGTGAGACTTCGAAGGGGTCCTCATTCAGATGGGAGGTGACCAAATCTAAGCCTGAAGACAACACGCAGAGAGCTGATCTGTACAACAACATAATCTGTTGTTGTAGAATGAGAACTAGAAATTTAAAAGGAGACAAACACATTAAATTTCTGGTTGGTTGCTGTCTGTTCAGTTCCCCCGACCTTTAAATACTGTTTTAGCATTTTTTAAGTGAATTGCTTTGGTTTTATTACCGGCAGCTTTTCTGTTTTGGTTCACTGTCATCCGTCTGTTCAGCATTATCTCCAGCAGAGACAGCAGAATGTTGCTCCCTCTGCTAAGGAGGTTGTGTTTTCTCCCCTGTCCATTTAGTTGCTTTTTGTTTGTTGACAGGACAAAAGCTGTTGAACAGATTTCCATGATACTTTGGGTAAAAGTATCATCATTCAATCAATCAAATTGTATTTGTATCGCCCATAATCAAAATCACAATTTGTCTCATAGGGCTTTAACATGGTGTGACATCCTCTGTCCTTAACCCTCAAGTATAAAAGTACTCGTACAATGCACCTGGTGGACTGCAAGCGTCTTTGAGCATTCAATAGAAATTGTTTTCTAATTGTATATGGGTCATATACTTCCTGTTGTGGGGCGCCGGCCAAATGAGAATGGTCCTTAAAGTGATATTTCACAAAAAAATTGTAATTCACTCATCATCTACTCATCACTATGCCATGGAGGGGTGGGTGAAGTGTTTAAGTCCACAAAACACTTTAGGAGTGTCAGAGGTAAACAGTGTTGCAGCTAAATCCAATACAATTGAGGTCAGTGGGGTCCTCTTCTTCAGACGTAATAAAACAACTGAAAAAACACAAAATTCCTCTATACTGCTCGTGTGGTGTCATCCAAGTGTCCGCAAGCCTCGATGTTCACTCGACAAAGACAGGGAAAAAAACAGCAGACGCACAAGGAAGAAATATAAAAATAAAACAGGATATGATAAGAGTTCAAAAAGTCACTTTAGAGACATATCATGACAGATATTATGTGATAGTGTTTGTCATGGGTTGAAAGGAGGAGAAAAAGCTGTGAGAGTACCTTTTCTTGTGTGTTGACATCAACACACACAACAAGTGGTTACATTAACAGGCATGTAGTCAAGTATCTTGGAGAGACAGATGTTAAACTCTTGACACGATGACGGGAACATTTTACTAATTCATTTTTCGGATGCAGTGGCGGTCAAGTGCATGAAGACTGACTCATGTATACAGCTTAACCCAAAGTAGACCTTGACTGGAGCGTGGCCAGTGGCCGGGTCACTGTGTGCATGTTGTGTTAGTGTATTCAATCTTTCCTGCTGTTGTATGTTTATTTTCAATGATTTACTGAACATTCTGCGACAGCTGTGGTCTCGCTCTGACATGATGAGAAAGAAGAGAAAAGGGAACATGAGGAATAAAATAGAATGGAAGCTCAATTTTGCTGTGAACACCCATTTGACAAGCAAACCAGTCCTACCCAGGTTTTTCTTTCTTTCAGAATGATGCTGTGTTGTGTCTCTGTTTCTCTGGGTGACCTGACAACCACTGTGAAATTAATTTTACTCAGTTACAGGGAAACACATGATGTTTATGATCCAACATTACTCACAACATAACCTCATCTGATTCAAACCTTATGAGGAATCTCTGTTAGTATTCATCCTACAGTGTAATTTTACGGGGTGTCGGCTGACAGTGTGATACCTGACTAATAGGAATGAACCAGAGGAGCCCCAGCGCAACAATAGACGCTGTTATTGTTAATGTGCCAATTCTATGGTCCATAGTTATGCAACAGGCAGAGTATTACTCCATCCAGAAGAGGGGTTTCACCCGGCCTTGCACGTTTTGAAAGACTATATAAAACCCAGTCTTGTGGAATAACATCACAGCATATTTTACATTGCTGAAATCTGGCCTGGAATGTATTGCATGTTTCATACAGAGAAGAGGAACATGCATTCTTTAAAATCAGTGCTCAGATGAGAGCAACCATCTTAACGTGAAAAATGTCTCCACAGTTTTAAGAATGAATTGCACTCACAAAGCTTGTTACATTTCTGTAATTCATTTATTCACGGAGAGATAATTAATCCCCGACCACAGTTTGGAATAACTCCAAGCATTCCTTCATTTGGGCTATGCTTGCATGGACAGGAATGATTTTCAGGGGCTCTTCCAGTCCACAGAGTTCAGATCCTGCCAATGGTTTGTAGCCTCCCAGTAACAGGAAGAACATACAGTTCATCCTCTCAAGTTTTCCTCTCTGCCGACTGATCGGATCCCATTATAATTCCCATTTAACCCTTCTGCTTGCCATGAAATTCAAAACTTTCAGTGTTCATCTTCAGTATTCTTATATACTGGGTCATTTTTATTAAAAAGGATGTAAATTTGGTTTAATTGCCTCAAACTATATCACCATCTTCCCTCTCGCTTTGTGTTTCTCGTTTCTCTCTCTCTCTCGCCTCTATATTGCTGTTGGAATGAGCCTGCTTATTGCCTAATGCTATACTAATAACTATAATAATAGTGATAATAATAATACAAATACAATGGACTTGAGGAGTTTTTTCTGTAATGTGCTACAAAATGAAACTCTTGTTATTTGTATTTATCTCCTTGTCTTTGATTATCAATATTTATTTGATAATTCCAGTTTATTCTCTTCTGCCAAGTAGCTATGGTAGAGGCTAGAGTGAGTCTCCAGGAAGTCAATGCAAGTCAATATATTGTCCTCTGAAGTGTGTGTGTGTGTGTGTGTGTGTGTGTGTGTGTGTGTGTGTGTGTGTGTGTGTGTGTGTGTGTGTGTGTGTGTGTGTGTGGTGTGCGTGTGTGTGTGTGTGTGTGTGTGTGTGTGTGTGTGTGTGTGTGTGTGTGTAAAACATTACATTTTAAGTGGAAGGCATGTTTTAAGGTTACGTGTAGGTAAGGGTAAGGGTTACGAAAGTAACAACTATGGTAAAGGCTAGAGGGAGTCTCCAGGAAATCAATGTAAGTCAATATCCTCCGAAGTGGGTGTGTATGTGTGTGTGTGTGTGTGTGTGTGTGTGTGTGTGTGTATGTGTGTGTGTGTGTGTGTGTGTGTGCGTGTGTGTGTGTGTGTGTGTGTGTGTGTGTGTGTGTGAGATCAATAACCTAGTGATTATTATGCAGGTCAAAACTTTTAAGGGGTATGGTCTTTCAGTGTTGGTGTCCACCTCCGTCTCCTGCCCCTCCAGCAATCACACTCTATCAGCCATCCAACATTCCTCCCCTCTGTGACTCACAGTTCAACATCCCTCTGCCTCAGAGTTGTCAGGCGAACACTCGTAGCTTTAGCACTGGGCCAATCCACTCAGAGGGATCCAAGAGGCCTGAAACCAGATGTGGAGCTTCTGTTACACAATGTCCCATCTCACCATTGTGCCTTTCCACCATGCCAACAAATGCTGCTTAGACCATGAAGCACACTTTCCTCAAAATATAAGCTCCCTAATTCATATACACTTATAAAAGCCTTCTCAGCACTTTGTTTTGAACCAGGAGAATCTTTGTTAAGCCTAATTTACAGGGTGGATTCAGGACATGCCTCTCGGTGAACACTATCCGTGTGTATAAAGCTGTTTGCTCTCTGTCGGGCCCTCAATATCAATCGCAATCACAGACACTATAATGCTCAAAAACATTGCAGTTTGGCAGAAGTAAAGGGAGACACCCTGTAGTAAGTCAGTTTTGAATCATAGAACTGAAAAGCATTATTCACTCTTCACTTTCCAACCCTCCTCTCACTCCTCTCTCCCCCATTTTTCTCTGTCACCCCAAACTGGTCCGGGCAGATGCCAGAGGTATCTCCACATTAAAATGTTTGTTTTTTTCCTCTCAACAGTTGCCAGGTGTCTGCTTGTTGTTTGAATGGGTGGGTTTCTCTAAAGTGTAAAATTTCAACCTCGCTATGTAAGGTGCCTTAAGATAACGTATGCTGTGATTTGGCTCTATACAAATAAAAGTGAATTGAACTGACTTGTCTTTGCTTACCGAAGAAAAGAGGAATTCAGGGGGGAGGCATTTGGAAGGTTAAATCATCAGAGATTTTAGAAAAAAGCTAAGGTTATCCTCCTTAGCTGATCAACCCTCCTGTCAGAGGTGATCAGGATATTCTTGGTAGTCGTGATAGGAGTCTTCAGGTTGAATAATATATCAGTTGTTTTTGACACATACAGGCTTGGAAATTACCCCTAAATTCACAGTTGTTTGGTTCTGAAATCCATCAGTGAGGGATCAGAGGATGCTCTGGAGCAGGATGTGTGAGGTCTTCTGTGTTATTTTCTAACAAAAAAAAAGTTTGGAATAAGAAAGTTTTTTTATGCAGGACAATAAATTAGTATAAATTTACTGAAAACAACTCACTTACATCTATCATTTCAGAGTTTGATAAGGGGGACACTGCAGCACCTCCTCTGCTGATCCCTGCAGATCACACCTACAAACATTCACACAGATAAGCAAACATAACACTTCCAATGAACACACCCACATTTGTACTTCTATTTTAGTGAGGACATTCATTGGCATAATGCATTCCCTAGCCCCTTACCGTAACCTTAACCTTCACAGCTAAATGCCTAACCCAAAGCCAACCTAAACCTAATTATAACCCTAAAACCAAGTCTTAACCCCCAAACAGCCCATTAAAGTTAGAACAGAAAGTGAGGACCGGCACAAATGTCCTAAATCCATAGGTTGTAGGCTCAAAATGGTCTTCACAAAGATATCCTTACAAGAACACACACACACACACACACACACACACACACCTTCTCTTATTTCCTGTCATGAAAGATAAGCCAGGGGGTCAAAACAGGCATTCCCACATGACTAGCGTGCCCTCATCTGCTTTCACTTACTTCTCACCATCCCATGTCGTGACCCTGGCACAAAGTACAACTGGCCCAGCCGCTCGCTGTGTGGCTCAATCCGGCTTTCTTCTATGTATTTTTACCCTGTAAAAAGGGATTAAAGTAGTTTTTCCTTACTCTTGTTGAGGGTTAAGGACAGAGGATGTCACACCCTTTTGAAGCCCTATGCTTCTAGCCCCTGCAGGGCTGAGCTGCACTGTTGTGGGTTCGAGCACGATGAGGTCATCAGTTTAATTATCAGGCCATCATGCAAGGGATGTTTGCATTTTTTGACCGGTGGGACTGGTCGCAAATGCGTTCCAGTGCTTCAGTTAATTTTTAATTCCCCTGGTTGTTATGTCAACTGATCTGTATGAGAAGAGTTGGCACCAAACAAACATTCATTCCGTTTCTACCTTAAGCAAATCCTCTAAAACATCAGGACCAACTGTTAACAATTACCACAACCACAAATATTTGAAAAGCAAAAGTGGACTGGGGATCCAACCTCAACTCAAAGTCATACTCTGGTCAACAAGTCACGTTTTGGAACATCTTACTGAGCATGTTAATTAATAACAGCTATTGCACAAAAATGAAATGAAACATAAAAAATTCCACTTGGGGGCAGTGTAGCAGTCCGTCTTTAAAGACAACACATTCACGCTCTCATCTTAAGAAGTTTGTAATTTGTAAATAAAGCAGACTCCTAGAACATTAGCAATCTTTTAAACTCCTGAGGGAAATATCTCTTTAATGCGCTAAATACTCAATGTTCCGCAGCTAGATGCTAAGTTTGACGCTATGCAGTTCATTGCTAGACAGTTCATGTACAGCTGATATTCTTTTGCAGCTTTTTTTTTCTTTGTAAAGAAATCAGATTTTCTTTGATCTGTGAATGATGCTGGTGAGACTAAAATACCCAAACTGTAAGGTTCTGTGCCATATAACCAGCTAATTACTTAAGTAACAATTAGTTTAAAGTCAAAACAGCACTCTCTAAAACTAAGGGAGATTTCACTAGACCTTCCAACCTTTCAGTCTCTGCACTTTCCAGACCAACAGACCAAAATTGAGTCTGACCAACAGAGGTGGTCTCGGTCTTGATCAAAGTGAACCATGGTTTAGGCATGAAGGCATTGCACACTGCACAATGTTGATATGTCCTCCTCATGCTCCTCAGTCCTAGTCTCAGATTGTAACTTAACTCTGCAAACAGTTCTGATGTAAGCACAGGGAGGCACATGCAGAGTTAAGGCAGGGAAACTCCTCTGTGAATGTTGCTACTTTGTTATCCTCCAGTGTCTGACACATCCATCAACTGCTTTTGAACAAATCTTTTTATAAACCAACTTGTGGAAAGAATTGGTCAAATATGATGAGCTGCGAACAGCACCACCACAAAAACACAACATGAGGCTGGGATTCATTGTAGAAAGCTGGCGGCTGGATCTTCCTTCTCAACCCAGTCTCATCAGAAAACGTTCAGTGGCAACGTTGGTCCACTTGGAACGACGTTACCATCTCACATTCTGGCCTCTCAGAGTGTGAGATGGTAAAATTTTGTCAGCCCATTGTTTTGCATTGGCGTGTTCTCACGTCACGTGACTCACAAGCTCCCGTCTGCTGAGAGGAAAACATGGCGGATATTCCTTGTTTTCGCAGATAAAAATATAGTTTTGTAACTTAGTTTGTGCATAAAAATAGATTCTGACACCATTTCTAGCGAGAAATGTGTTCTTTGCTTCCACAGTCTTCACCCAGTTCGTGCTTATGATAAATATTTTAATAGTTATCACGAATGTTTTTATCGTTGCTATGAGGGTTGCTATGACGCTGCCATGCCAGCACGGCGCAGCGTGCTGTTAAAATCACCGTCCCTGCGTGGTGTCCTTCAGTGATCGTGAATGTTATTCACGTTATATAATATTAATATTTGAGGCTAGATTACACCTCTAATGCGAAGGATCCTGCGAGACCGTTCATCCCGAAGGGGGACCGACTGCGCCACGGACCGACTGGGTGAGCGGAACTGACGTGTGGCTTTTAGTAAACATCCGGACCTTTAACTCTGGGCTGCGTAATAGCCACCGAGCTCTTGGAAGACAAACGATGTCATCTTCCTTCTGTCAGGTGAGAAGTTTATTGTTTTTAAAGATCGTTACGATCTAGGTTTACAGTCCGAGAGCTGAGACAGCGGATGCGGAGTCCGTTGATACACACAATGCTAATCTTCAGCTAATACGCCATTGTTAGCCACATGCTACCACAATGTTTCCATGTTATGGAGTTGCAATTCATTTTATAAAACAATTCCTATGTTCTGTTTTTTAATCAAGAAAGATCCAAGTGAAGGTACAGGAGTTTCATTAACGTCAATAACTTGGACCGAACACTTTGTTTTGCTTGATGAAGAGCAGGAAGGGCAGCCTGGAGAGAAAGAGAAGCCGGGTTGAGCCCACTACCATCATGTAACAGTCCTTTACAGATCTGGGACTCAGCTGCAGAAAAGAAGCACGAGAAGCAAAATAAAGTATAAAAAAATAAAACTTTACTTCAAAAGTCCATTCAGGGATAAGGCAAAATCCAAAGTCATAGATCCAGGCAGAGTCAAAAAGCCGGTTGTCCAAAACACGAATGAAAGAGCTGGAGAGCATGCACACACGGTGGCGACAATGACAATCTGGCAGAGGGTGAGGGGAAACACAGGGTACAAATAGAGAGTGCTTAATGAGAAACAAGGTACAGGTGTGTGGGGAAACAAACAGGAAGTAAAGCTAGACACAGGACACAAGAACCCGGACAACAAAATAAAACAGGAAGTGGATACCAACAAACAGACTGCACAGATGTTACAGTACCTCCCCCTCAAGGGACGGCTCCAGACGTCCCCGGTTGGTCCGGGTGACGCTTGTGGAAATCTCGAATCAAAGTCTTAGCAAAAATGTCCCTAGAAGGAACCCAGGACCTCTCCTCGGGCCCATAACCCTCCCAGTCCACGAGGTACTGCAGTCCACGGCCCCTGCGGCGGACCACCAGAAGACGCCTTACGGCGTATGTTGGCCCCCCATCAATGACCTGGGGGGGGTGGAGGGGGTCTGGTGGAGGGAGCCAGCGGACTGGTCCTGACAGGTTTGACCTTGGACACATGGAAGGTCGGATGGACCCTCATTGTCCTGGGGAGCTTGAGCTGCACTGCAACAGGGTTTACCACCTTGGTGATGGTGAACGGACCAACGAATCTGGGAGCTAACTTGCGGGACTCCAAGCGGAGAGGAAGGTCCTGGGTGGACAGCCAGACTCTCTGGCCAACCCTGTAGTGCGGAGCTTGTGAACGGTTCTTGTCAGCCACACGCTTGTACCGACTGGAGGTGCGGAGGAGAGCCGCCCGTGCTCTTCTCCAAGTAAGATGGCAGCGGCGCACCAAGGCCTGAGCAGATGGCACCGAAATCTCCTCCTCTAGCTCAGGAAACAGGGGTGGTTGATACCCATAATCACACTGGAACGGGGAAAGTCCTGTGGCTGAGACAGGGAGAGAATTATGAGCATACTCAATCCATATTAACTTTTTGCTCCAAAGAGAAGGATCTTGTGAAACTACACAGCGGAGTCGTGTCTCCAGCTCCTGGTTGTAGCGTTCCGTCTGGCCGTTTGACTGGGGGTGAAAACCAGAGGAGAGGCTGGCTGTGGCACCAATGAGCCTACAAAATTCCTTCCAAAACCTGGAGGCAAACTGGGGTCCCCGGTCCGACACCACATCCTGAGAGAGTCCATGTAAACGCAAAACATGAGACAACATAACCTCTGCCGTCTCTTTGGCAGAGGGATGCTTCGGCAGAGGGACAAAATGAGCCATCTTAGAAAATCGGTCAACAATAGTTAGTACGACTGTGTTACCCTCAGAAGGAGGCAGTCCAGTTACAAAGTCGATAGAGATGTGCGACCAGGGTCGCCGGGGAATAGGCAAAGGGTGGAGCAAACCGTGGGGCCGCTGGCGAGAGGTCTTATTCTGGGCGCAGACTGGGCATGCAGCGACGAACTCCTGGACATCCTCCTTCAGTGTGGGCCACCAGAAACGTTGTCGGAGGAGACTTATGGAGCGAGCCACCCCTGGACGCCCCCTGCAGTGCCTGTCTGACCTTATCCGTAATGCCCCATGTCACAGCTCCAATGACGCACGCTGAAGGCAGGATGGTGGCATGGGTTCCGGGGGTGTTCTCCAGCTCAAATTGGCGGGACAGAGCATCAGCCTTGACGTTCCTGGAGCCAGGGCGATAGGACAGTGTAAAGTCAAAGCGGTTAAAAAACAGTGCCCACCTGGCTTGACGAGAGTTTAGTCTTTTAGCAGTCCTTATATACTCCAGGTTCTTGTGGTCGGTCCACACCAAAAATGGCTGTTCAGCCCCCTCCAGCCAGTGCCTCCACTCCTCTAGAGCCAACTTCACAGCCAGCAGCTCCCTGTTGCCCACATCATAGTTCCTCTCAGCAGGAGAAAGCTTCCTGGAAAAGAAAGCACAGGGGTGAACCTTGTTGTCCTTGGAACAGCGCTGGGAGAGGACTGCCCCCGCCCCCACCCCAGAGGCGTCGACCTTGACGATAAACTGCAGCTTCGGGTCTGGCAAGGTGAGGATGGGTGCAGAAGAGAACCGCTGCTTAAGAGACTGAAAGGCCTCTTCTGCCTGGAGACTCCATGAAAACCTGGTTCCTGGGGACGTGAGGACATGGAGAGGGGCTGCAACAGAGCTGTAGTTCCTGATGAAACGTCTGTAGAAATTTGCAAAGCCCAAGAACCTCTGCAGCTGCTTCCTGTCTGTGGGAACAGGCCAATCCAAAACTCCACTGACCTTACCAGGGTCCATCTGGATGCTGCCGGGTGCCACAATGAACCCCAGGAAGCTAACAGTTCGCTGATGAAATTCACATTTTTCAGCCTTAACGAAAAGCTGATTCTCCAGCAGCCGCTGAAGAACCCGTCGGACATGCTGCACATGCTCCTCCTCTGACTTGGAAAAAATCAAGATGTCATCCAGGTAAATAAACACAAACTTATTTAACATGTCCCTCATAACGTCATTGACCAATGCCTGAAAAACTGCTGGGGCGTTTGTTAAACCAAATGGCATGACCAAATATTCATAGTGGCCGCTAGGGGTGTTAAAGGCCGTTTTCCATTCGTCCCCCTCCCGTATGCAGACTAAATGATAAGCATTTCTTAAATCCAGTTTAGAAAAAATGGATGCCCCTTTTAATAGTTCAAAAGCAGAAGATATGAGTGGAAGAGGGTACCTGTTTTTGACCATGACATTGTTCAGACCTCTGTAGTCAATGCAAGGATGCAGGGATTTGTCCTTCTTACTGACAAAAAAAAATCCAGAACCAGTGGGAGACGATGAGGGACGGATAATCCCAGTAGCCAGGGAGCCTTGAATGTATTTATTCATGGCATCCGTCTCAGGAGCAGACAAGGAGTAAAGACGACCCTTCGGAAGCGAGGCACCAGGGAGGAGGTCGATAGTACAGTCATAGGGCCGATGGGGGGGTAAGGACGTAGCGCGGGATTTGTTGAAAACCTCCTTCAAATCCAGGTAGACGGGTGGGACCTCCGAGAGATCAGGAAAATCTGGGGAAGAGTCAGAGTTCTGGGGACAACAACTAACCGAGGCAGACACAAGGCAGGATGAGAGGCAAAATTCACTCCATCCTAAAATCAACCCAGTTGACCAGTCAATGTGAGGGATGTGTCTTTTGAGCCAAGGCAGGCCCAAAACAAACGGCACCTGAGGTGAGTCAATGAGCAAAAAGGATATCATCTCAGCGCGGTTACCTGAGATCGTGAGACTCAAAGCAGGAGTACGGTGAGTAACATGACATAACAGGCGGCCATCCAGGGCGTTGGCCTCCCGGGGAACAGGGAGTGGTTCTGGGATCAGCTTGAGCTGCTTAGCTAACTCCCGATCCAGGAAGTTCTCATCGGCCCCAGAATCCACAAACACAGCCAGTTCCAGGGAAACATCAGGAGATCTCAGACAGGCATGGGTTAATGGTCTGAAGGGACTAGAGGAAGTTGAGGTTTGGCTCACCAATACACCTCTCCTTATTGATGAGCCCGGTCTTTTAACGGACAAGCCGCCAAGAAATGGCCCAGCTTTCCGCAGTAGAGGCATCTTCCCTCCCTACGGCGGCGCTGACGTTCCTCAGAAGAGAGGGGAGTGCGCCCGAGTTGCATGGGTTCCTCCTTCCCACAGGGAGACACTGAGGCACTGTCCGCTGGCCTCACTGGAACAGAAGAAGGTGCAGGAAACCGGAATGGCGAAGGCTGCCCCCATTGGGCCGGCGGTCTATCGTTGCATCGAGCCTTCTCCATCCTCCTCTCATGGAGTAGATTATCAATCTTTATAGCCAGGGCGACCAGAGAATCGAATTTGGATGGCAGATCGAGTGGGGCCAGGTGGTCTTTAATGTCCTCGGATAGACTGTGCAGGAAAGTGTCACACAATGAATTCTCTCCCCACTCACTCTCCGACGCCAGGGTGCGGAAGCGTATAGCATGATCGGCGACTCGACTGCTTCCCTGTCGCAAGTCCAACAGTCCACGAGCCGCCTCTCTGCCTGGTGTGTGATGATCGAAAACTTTGCGGAGGGCTTCCGCGAAACTCCTCGCTGAAACACAAGTTAACGACTTCTTGTCCCACTCTGTGGTAGCCCACTCTCGGGCCCTTCCAGAAAGGTGAGTAATCATAAACGCCACCCGAGAGCTCTCTGAGGGGTAAGAGTGAGGCTGCAGTTCAAAAGTCATTGAGCAGAGTGACAGGAAGGAGCGACAAGTAGACGGATCACCATCATACCTCTCGATACTAGGGAGACGGGGGTCTGGGTGAACAACAGGATGAGCCTCCCTAGGCTGAGGAGCAGGCTGAGCAGGTGGATCCGAAGCAGTGGTTCTCAGGCTAGCGAGCATCTGTTGCATCTGGTTGGAAAGATCTTGGAACTGAACTGACAGGGAAGTTTGAAACGCATCCTGTCTGGCTTGCAATTGCTGTACGCCACCCACCAGAGAAGACAGCTGCTGCTCATGATCGTGAAGCAAACTCCCTTGTGCACGGAGAGCCGAGCGAAAAACGTCTTCCTCTGCTGAGTCTGTCATGGCCAGATTGTACTGTAACAGTCCTTTACAGATCTGGGACTCAGTAGCAGAAAAGAAGCACGAGAAGCAAAATAAAGTATAAAAAAATAAAACTTTACTTCAAAAGTCCATTCAGGGATAAGGCAAAATCCAAAGTCATAGATCCAGGCAGAGTCAAAAAGCCGGTTGTCCAAAACACGAATGAAAGAGCTGGGGCCTCATGTACTAAGGTTGCGTACGCAGAAAAACGTGGCGTACGTCCTTTTCCACGCTCACGTTCAGATGTACAAAACGTGAAATGACCGTAAAAATGTGCGGTCCCCACGCCAGCTCCAGAGCTGTCGTACGCACGTTTCTACAGCTATTGTTCCTTTGGCGACACTTAGAGGTGACGCTGGGAAACTGGGAAAAAAGGTGAAAACAATGACTCATCAGAGTGATTTGCAAATCAGAGACACACTAATGAACAATTAACACACCTTGCAATTATATGGGTGGCTATAAAAGCATGCGCAATGGATGAAGAAAATAGTTTTAACAATGGCTGTGTTAGCATTGTTAGAGGACATCGCAAATGGTCACATTAAAGCGCAATTTGCAGCAACAGCCGGTTTCCCTAATGTAATTGGAGCTGTTGACTGCACACATATTGCCCTAAAAGCACCATCACAGGATGAATTTGTTTACGTTAACAGGAAACACTTTCATTCTATCAATGTCCAAGTGATATGTGATGCGCAAATGCAGCTCCTTAACATCGTGGCAAGGTGGCCTGGTTCAACACACGATTCATTCATTCTGACCAAGCGGTGACGCTGGAGACGCCGGGGCCGACGGAGGAGACGCCGGGGCCGACGGAGCAATCCGTGCCCTCTCCTTGCTTGTCTATTCAAAAATAAAAGATTTAAGTTAATAAACACGAGTCAAAGTCTTTAATATCCTGGCATCTTTACGCACGACTTATGTGTATTGTAAGCAGCCAATTGTATGACCAGTATAATTACAGCATTTATGAATTCAGCATATTTACCTTGGGGATGATCGGTGTCCCCTTCATGGGCTCCCACCACTCCGGTGAGAGCTGTGTCACCGATCAAAGCGGCCACTCTCAAATCGAAGGGGGAGAGTTCCCCCACTCCCGTCCCCCCACCTGTTGTGGTCACGCTTCGGCGGTGGGCAGAAACCCTCCGCTTCACCTCCACCTTGTGGTCTGACCACTTTTTTTTAATTTCAGAGTGTGTGCGCTGCTGAGACCCCACTGCATTGACGGCCTCGCAAACACGCTCCCACTCATTTGTCTTTTGTTTAGCATTTATCCCTGTTGACAGGGTACCAAATAACATATGCTTGCGCATTTCTACCTCGTGGAGCAAAATCTCGAGCTCGGACTCCGTGAAGTTGCGTTTTTTAACTCTGTTCATGGTGCCAGGTGATCGGATTAAGAGGTGAATCTCAGGTCCAGGGGCCTATTTAAATGAAATTGCATATTTAAATGAGGGCGTGGACAGGGAGGAGTTTGGCACGTCGGCATGTGCGCTCAATTCCACGTTGATTGAGAAGTACAAAAGAAACGTGCTTGGATCCATGCGTTCGCACACTTTGATACATCTGAATTTATTTGTGCGTAAGACAGTTTCTGGGTTTTGGCGTACGCCAAGTTTCAGTATGAAATCCACGCAAGTCTTAGTACATGAGGCCCCTGGAGAGCATGCACACACGGTGGCGACAATGACAATCTGGCAGAGGGTGAGGGGAAACACAGGGTACAAATAGAGAGTGCTTAATGAGAAACAAGGTACAGGTGTGTGGGGAAACAAACAGGAAGTAAAGCTAGACACAGGACACAAGAACCCGGACAACAAAATAAAACAGGAAGTGGATACCAACAAACAGACTGCACAGATGTTACACATCATCCACGTACCACGAGGAAGATGAGGGAGAGAAATGATCCTACCATTAAAGAGGTACTTTTAAGTTACATACCAGAAACACCATTTTATATAATATGCCAAATATACATTTTTATAAAATCCCCAAAGTACGCTTGCTGACATACAAGTTAATATCACACTGAAAGAATTTTGATCAATCATGCTTCCCTGCTGTGATTGTTTAACTGGGAAAACAACTTTTTCCACAGGAAGGCAAGTCAATTTAAGGAATACATGTTCAAAGTTTTCCTCTGTTATGTATAATGATGACCCCCATCAAACATAATGTTAGCAATCTTTACACCTTTTAATTTATTCTGATTATTTCTGTCTACATGTGTGAATTTGCCTTCATTAGTTTCAGAAAAGAGCGATGATGTATCGGTCAGTGGGCGGCAGCACGAGACTCCGCAAACTAGTCTGTAAGCAAAGTAGACGAAGGCATCAAGGTTGCGGCCTGCCATCATTGTTATTTTGCTTAAGGGACTGAATGTGTATCATGTAGAAATATTAGCATTTCCCTTATATCTACCAAAACTGCTTGTTTCACAGACTGCAGTTTTGTTTTGGTCCGATGTGGTGTGCAAATACAACCGTATCTGCAATGGGTTGTTGGGCATTAACATTTGTAACTCTAATTTTGTTTTGACAGACTGTGAAAAGAGCGTTGAGAACATCACCACTCTACAGGAAGACACAGTCCAGTAATGGGTGTCAGAAGTTCAGTAGTGAACGACAGGTACTGTGGAAAAATGTGTGTCATTGTTGTACAATGTCCTTTGACTCTGTTTACACAAGGTTAACACAAAAAGGTTTGATTGTAAACTGATATTGGTATGAATTCATGTTATTCTCCTCTTCACAAGAAACAAACAATCCAAATTACCTGCAGAACGCCCTTGATGGAGGCTTCAGCTGCATCGTCAGATTGGCGAGACAGCAAGATGCTGTGATGGCAGATTTTATATTTAGTTATGTTTCATGCAAGGAATGACAGTTATAGATGGGAATGTTATTCTGATGTATTTCTGTGTGTTTAAGACTGAAAACATGTGGGGTCAGCTTGGAAGACTCAGATGTGTATTCGTTGGAGATTCCTTTGTGCCTCTGATGAAACAAAAGGTCTTAACAGCAGGGTCCATCCTACTGTCTGCGATAGAGTGCATAGGTGTTACAGTCAGAGACAGGGGTCTCTGGGAAAACAGGTTTTAACACTTGGAGTCTAAGCAGATGCCTGATGTTGATGTGTAGTGAGACCTTCGAAGGGGTCCTTCATTCAGATTGGAGGTGACCAAATCTAAGCCTGAAGACAACACGCAGAGAGCTGATTGGATAAACATTCTACCTCTTTGAAAGGAGGGACTTATTTAGTATAAATCAAATGTGATTCCATTGTTCTGTGCCATTGACCCCAGTCTGACTAAGTGACAGGGTGCTCTGGTCCCTAGCTGCAGCTAGGTAGAATTGTATGAACCAGAATTGATAATTGTCTTTGCTGTGAAATGTAATAAAATGTGCCATTACATTTGGCGTTGTTGGCAGGGTCCATCATATAGTGAACTCTGGCTCTTGGAGCTGACGGTAAGTAACTGCATCGGGGCAGTACGTCTCGGACTAAACCTTCATTTTACAGAGGGCCTGATGTCCTGAGAGCGAGGAGTGCTCACTAAGATGACCGAAAGAACCGAGGGGGATTGGCAAGCAATTTCGTTCTGGTGAGTAAAATTCTGATTTCGAAAAATAAACTGGGTTTATAAGGGTTAAGAGATTCACTCATTTGTCAAAGTGAGGAGCAGACGTGCTTACATGGCAAGGTTTTGGAAACCGGTGTAGAATCCAAGAAGCTTCAAGGTTTGGAACCAATAAAAGTTAAACTGGGTTTAACAAAGTCAGGGTTTGGAACCACTGCAAAATAAAAGTTAACTGGGTTAACAAAGTCAGGGTTTGGAACCACTGCAAAAAAAAAAAAAAAAAAACAAGTTAACTGGGTTTAACAAAGTCAGGGTTTGGAACCACTGCAAAAAAAAAACAAAGCTCAACTGAGTCAAACGAAATAGATATAGATATATGGAGTGTTTATTAATTTAAACACAACTTTAAGATTGAGCTCTGACGTCGAGTTTCATGATAATTATAACTATTTTCATAAAATAGTAATAGCATTCTCAAGTATTTAGTACCTGGAGGCGTATAACTGGAGAGAAGTGTGTGTGTAGAGATTTGAATGATATTTCTCTAAAGGTATTAGGATGCACTAAGGGTATTTTTTCTCATTGTCTCTTAGGGGAGTGTTTTTTTTTTTTTAGATTGGTTGAAGGTATAAGGTTACAATAAACGTTACACAAGTGTTGCTGGTTTGATTACGAGTGTCTGTACAAGTAACCTGTAAAATTTGATGAGACCAGTCTGAGAATTTACAGCTGACAAAGAAAAAGAGAGGAGTGAGAGGAGTTCTTGAAATTCTCAACACTGGAACAAGGTGAGTATATGTGTTACTTTGAAATAAGACTTTACTAGTGTCATATGCTGTAACAATGATATTGCTTGAGAAAAAATGATCACTTTTCAACAGCTAGGTGGTTCAGCTAGGATACAGTATTGTTTTTTAGATGATAGACATTACTATTATAGATAGAAAGTGTTTAACTAGGAAACTCTTAGCTACATCAGTAGAAGAGGTTTTAGACTAAACTAAAGCTTTTCTCCTGAATTAGGATTTAAATGGTAATCAAGCTGATAAATGTAAACGTGAAGTGTTTTGTGACTGTTTCAGCTTCAAAGGTTTCCGCAGTGTGATAACAAAGTGGGTTACGACTGTGGGACACAGAGGAAAATCAACCCCCTTCACATTATATGCATTGACCAAAGAGATGCAAATATGCTAGAGACGAGAGTGTCAAGATTTACACTGGTTGCAGGGTTGCATGGGGTTTTGCATGTGAGGGGGGGCGGAATAGACATTCATGAACTTAACTTTAACACCATTGTTTTGGCTTGACTGTGGTATTTGTGTTTTGCAAGCAGTATGCAGTTGGCCGAGAACATGGTTTACGGTTTGAAGATTTGAATATTGACATTTAATATGGCTTATAGGAGCTGTAAGCAAAGTTACATAGGAACTTAAATTTTTTAGAATTTAGACTTAATACATTTAGGAATTAAGTAGTTTTGATTAACGGGAGTTTATTTGGTTGTTGATTAGTTTAAATGTGGGTCATAAAGATGATTTTGATAGTTTCATTTTGAATATGTTTCTTCATTAGGTTGGATTGACACAAGACTGGTGTCTAAGTGTCAAAAGGGAGGAGTTACATATGAAATGAAATTAGATATAGGTATATTGAGTGTACAGACAATACACACTTAATAATATTCACTAAAACTTTTTAACTTTTTAGAAGAGTTGTGTGACTTGAGTTACAAAATGAAGAGGTAAAACAATCTGGATTCCACAAGGTGAACATCCACCTCCAAATAAACAACTTGATCATTCATAAAGAGATTTGATAAAGATAAAAATTAAGTAAGTTAGGGAAATGAATAAATACTTTTTTATTTTCATTGAAATGTTTTCTATGCAAGCAGAAGTTTCCCAACATCTAAACAGGATTCTTCAGCAGTGAAGGAGTCACTGCTCGGGAGAACTTATCCATGATGGGAGAGTCTAAAAGGATGTCCACTGATAATTGTACCCAATTTGTAAGCGCAGCATTAAGGATGCTGGCAGATGAAGGAGAATCTATTGGAAATCCATGGAAAGGGAGCTGCATGCGAAGGAACCAGGAGACTGGATTGTACTGAAGGACGTGAGGAGAAAAGATTGGAAGAGGGCGTCGATGGAACGAGTGCAAGCCAAATGCCTCTCACCAGACGGATGACAAGTGAAGGTTGCTGAGAGGGCAACCTGGAGACATGCGGGCCAACGCAGGAGGATTTCGATAGCCACGGGTGGATTCTACAGGACGGATAGTGCTTTGTGCCAGTGTGTGAGCCTTCAATTGATGGGTGTTGCAATGTGAGGAAAACACATTGAAGAGGGTCACTGCTGTCACAACCGCACAGACAGGGGAACAACGACAGATGATTTGGACGACTGAGGAGCAGTTCAGGGAAAAATGGTTTCCCTACTACGGATGCTTTTATCATCGTCTAGCCACCAACATGTTAAATGTGTTACTTTGGCAGGAGGAATAATACATATTCCTGAGCATCTATGGTCAGAGCAAATAGAGCTTATGTTTAACTTTCCTGATGAACTGATAGAGCCTGGAGAGCTTCATGGTAGGCGACCATGATGATAACAGACAAGATTCAACTCATTGTGTGCGAGATAAGCATTCCACAGTGTGGGAGTCTCCACAATGAATGGTTTGGAGAGCTTGTCCCATGGGGGGGCACTGTGAAGAGCACACACACAGATGAGCTGGCTCTAAGAGTTAGTTCAAGGACATTAGGAAATTAAACTTTGCATCTACAGGAAGCTCGGAAACAAGATGTTCGTCAGCTGAAGGAGGACTTCGACACATATGAAGTGTGGCACAGTGAACAATTCGATAATATGGTGCATATTGTTAAATGTAAGGTAAAATGATCTATTGTCCAGAGAGAGAACAAGGACATATTCCTGATGGGTGGGAGTTAAGGGTCATGGTTTCTTTTTAATAATTGCTAAATATGTTATTGATTTGTTGAGACAGATTCTGATTTTTACAAGTGTTACAAACTGTTATATTGTTTTTTTGTTAAGACTGTGGTTACTTCCTTAACCAAGTCCATGATTGGACAAAATGTTCGATTTCTTGAAACTCATGTATCCTGGACTCTTTCTAAATATAATGATAAGATGTTATGGAGATGTTTGAGACAATAGTCTCAAAAGGGAGGATTGTGATGGCAGATTTTATATTTAGTTATGTTTCATGCAAGGAATGACAGTTATAGATGGGAATGTTATTCTGATATGTATTTCTGTGTGTTTAAGACTGAAAACATGTGGGGTCAGCTTGGAAGACTCAGATGTGTATTCGTTGGAGATTCCTTTGTGCCTCTGATGAAACAAAAGGTCTTAACAGCAGGGTCCATCCTACTGTCTGCGATAGAGTGCATAGGTGTTACAGTCAGAGACAGGGGTCTCTGGGAAAACAGGTTTTAACACTTGGAGTCTAAGCAGATGCCTGATGTTGATGTGTAGTGAGACCTTCGAAGGGGTCCTTCATTCAGATTGGAGGTGACCAAATCTAAGCCTGAAGACAACACGCAGAGAGCTGATTGGATAAACATTCTACCTCTTTGAAAGGAGGGACTTATTTAGTATAAATCAAATGTGATTCCATTGTTCTGTGCCATTGACCCCAGTCTGACTAAGTGACAGGGTGCTCTGGTCCCTAGCTGCAGCTAGGTAGAATTGTATGAACCAGAATTGATAATTGTCTTTGCTGTGAAATGTAATAAAATGTGCCATTACAATGCCAACTTTAATGCCAATTTATTTGTGTAACATTCTGTGACCAAATGTATAGATTACTTTTTGTAGATTGTAAAAAAAGAGAACCGATTTATTAAAAAAAAAACTACACTAGAATTACCGCACTGCGTTGTATGACTCCGCTAACCAGCGCAGTGTCCGTCTACATATTTCTACATATTTTCTCTCGTATAAATGACACTGTGTCTCTTGACAACTGAAACCATAAGATGAGGTCAGTGTGGCCTTGACCTTTTGACTTTAACACAAATACACAGTTAGACAATCCGAAAACATACAGTTATGCCAACATATCTTTGGTTTCACATACTAGATGGCATAAGCAGAGACTTCAACTCAGGAAAAATATTTCTGTAGAAAAGAAAGCCCTGTACGTGTGTATGTATACATCAATCATGCTTCCCTGGAAGCATACGTGTGTATGTATACAAACGCACTATTGAGACGTTTTGTTTTTGATCATATATTCTCAGGAAGGACTGATGCATGTACTGAGACGGGACGTGAGGGCCTACTCTGCGTGCTCAGAGTTCAAGCCCAGCAGGCTGCAGCGGGCCTGACATATTCCGGAACAGCAGCACAGTCTTTGGATGACTCCTCTGAAGGTGAAAACATGGCGAGGTACTTCTCCACTGATGAAGAACAGTGAGGGCTGTGATTAGCTACACTCTCTTGCTACAAGGCTACTCTTGCTACTCCCTGGCAGCCTTAGGAAGGCATTAGCTTGCTGTTGGGTAGCTGTTAGCTGTAGTATTAATGTGTTTGAATAAGTCAGGCTGCTGATCATTTCTTTAATGTTAAGAATGTTTCTCATAAGACCTTATCAGATGCATTGTGAAACATCTGGGTCACCTAAATTTAGTGTAAACAAGAGTGAACTCTTGACTAATGATGGTATGTATTTTGCACTGATACACAAACTTGATGTTACACATCTTAAACAATATGATATGGGTGTCCCTAGACAACCGGACCTGTATGCTTTCCTGTGACTATAATGAATGGAACCTCAGATAAAGAAATTTATTTTCTGACTTCAATAACTGAGGAATTCTCTACAGAATGTAATGTGCCCATTCTACTTCAGATCCATTGCATTCACTGCTTTAATGTAATCAGCATCTTATCTGACAATATCATGGTGTAGAAGTGCAAGGAAATACCAATATGTTATGATCAATGTCATTTATTGTTCACAAACATTACATTAAGGCATCTGCTGGAAATGTTATGATCAACAATTCTCATGCAAATAAGACTTTAAAAACGCCACAAATAGTGTTTTGGAGAGGGGGGTTTCAGAGGGAGGGGGCAGCTCTGGAGAAAGGTCTGTCACTCCAAGTCTGCTGCTTGGTGTGATGGAGACATGAGAAGGGACCGTGGAGCTGAGGCACACCTGTACTGCTTCTCTTGAGAAGAACTGAAGGACACACAAACAAACCATAGTGTTAAATTATGAGGATGGTCCCCTCAGATTTTTTTTTTTAAACATAAACGTCAGACAGGCCGCTAAAAACAAGCTAAAAATGCTGAAGCTAACAGCTACCCAACAGCAAGCTAATGCCTTCCTAAGGCTGCCAGGGAGTAGCAAGAGTAGCCTTGTAGCAAGAGAGTGTAGCTAATCACAGCCCTCACTGTTCTTCATCAGTGGAGAAGTACCTCGCCATGTTTTCATCTTCAGAGGAGTCATCCAAAGACTGTGCTGCTGTTCCGGAATATGTCAGGCCCGCTGCAGCCTGCTGGGCTTGAACTCTGAGCACGCAGAGTAGGCCCTCACGTCCCGTCTCAGTACATGCATCAGTCCTTCCTGAGAATATATGATCAAATCAAAACGTCTCAATAGTGCGTTTGTATACATACACACGTATGCTTCCAGGGAAGCATGATTGATGTATACATACACACGTACAGGGCTTTCTTTTCTACAGAAATATTTTTCCTGAGTTGAAGTCTCTGCTTATGCCATCTAGTATGTGAAACCAAAGATATGTTGGCATAACTGTATGTTTTCGGATTGTCTAACTGTGTATTTGTGTTAAAGTCAAAAGGTCAAGGCCACACTGACCTCATCTTATGGTTTCAGTTGTCAAGAGACACAGTGTCATTTATACGAGAGAAAATATGTAGAAATATGTAGACGGACACTGCGCTGGTTAGCGGAGTCATACAACGCAGTGCGGTAATTCTAGTGTAGTTTTTTTTTAATAAATGGGTTCTCTTTTTTTACAATCTACAAAAAGTAATCTATACATTTGGTCACAGAATGTTACACAAATAAATTGGCATTAAAGTTGGCATCTTGCTGTCTCGCCAATCTGACGATGCAGCTGAAGCCTCCATCAAGGGCGTTCTGCAGGTAATTTGGATTGTTTGTTTCTTGTGAAGAGGAGAATAACATGAATTCATACCAATATCAGTTTACAATCAAACCTTTTTGTGTTAACCTTGTGTAAACAGAGTCAAAGGACATTGTACAACAATGACACACATTTTTCCACAGTACCTGTCGTTCACTACTGAACTTCTGACACCCATTACTGGACTGTGTCTTCCTGTAGAGTGGTGATGTTCTCAACGCTCTTTTCACAGTCTGTCAAAACAAAATTAGAGTTACAAATGTTAATGCCCAACAACCCATTGCAGATACGGTTGTATTTGCACACCACATCGGACCAAAACAAAACTGCAGTCTGTGAAACAAGCAGTTTTGGTAGATATAAGGGAAATGCTAATATTTCTACATGATACACATTCAGTCCCTTAAGCAAAATAACAATGATGGCAGGCCGCAACCTTGATGCCTTCGTCTACTTTGCTTACAGACTAGTTTGCGGAGTCTCGTGCTGCCGCCCACTGACCGATACATCATCGCTCTTTTCTGAAACTAATGAAGGCAAATTCACACATGTAGACAGAAATAATCAGAATAAATTAAAAGGTGTAAAGATTGCTAACATTATGTTTGATGGGGGTCATCATTATACATAACAGAGGAAAACTTTGAACATGTATTCCTTAAATTGACTTGCCTTCCTGTGGAAAAAGTTGTTTTCCCAGTTAAACAATCACAGCAGGGAAGCATGATTGATCAAAATTCTTTCAGTGTGATATTAACTTGTATGTCAGCAAGCGTACTTTGGGGATTTTATAAAAATGTATATTTGGCATATTATATAAAATGGTGTTTCTGGTATGTAACTTAAAAGTACCTCTTTAATGGTAGGATCATTTCTCTCCCTCATCTTCCTCGTGGTACGTGGATTATGGTAGTGGGCTCAACCCGGCTTCTCTTTCTCTCCAGGCTGCCCTTCCTGCTCTTCATCAAGCAAAACAAAGTGTTCGGTCCAAGTTATTGACGTTAATGAAACTCCTGTCACTTGGATCTTTCTTGATTAAAAAACAGAACATAGGAATTGTTTTATAAAATGAATTGCAACTCCATAACATGGAAACATTATTGTCATATTGCATACTATACATTAAACCAAATTGATCTGATATTTTGGAATAATGGTAGAGAAATACACTCCTTATTAATCTAAAGCATTCATAAATCAAATTCATGTTTATATTTATATTGTAGCGTCCCTCAATGATGAGCTAAGCGTCTTGAACTGGTTTCAACAACCATGTATTCACCTCCCAGGTAGCACAGGCTATGGTGGGCTGTAGCATGTGGCTAACAATGGCGTATTAGCTGAAGATTAGCATTGTGTGTATCAACGGACTCCGCATCCGCTGTCTCAGCACTCGGACTGTAAACCTAGATCGTAACGATCTTTAAAAACAATAAACTACTCACCTGACAGAAGGAAGATGACATCGTTTGTCTTCCAAGAGCTCGGTGGCTATTACGCAGCCCAGAGTTAAAGGTCCGGATGTTTACTAAAAGCCACACGTCAGTTCCGCTCACCCAGTCGGTCCGTGGCGCAGTCGGTCCCCCTTCGGGATGAACGGTCTTGCAGGATCCTTCGCATTAGAGGTGTAATCTAGCCTCAAATATTAATATTATATAACGTGAATAACATTCACGATCACTGAAGGACACTACGCAGGGACGGTGATTTTAACAGCACGCTGCGCCGTGCTGGCATGGCAGCGTCATAGCAACCCTCATAGCAACGATAAAAACATTCGTGATAACTATTAAAATATTTATCATAAGCACGAACTGGGTGAAGACTGTGGAAGCAAAGAACACATTTCTCGCTAGAAATGGTGTCAGAATGTATTTTTATGCCCAAACTAAGTTACAAAACTATATTTTTATCTGCGAAAACAAGGAATATCCGCCATGTTTTCCTCTCAGCAGACGGGAGCTTGTGAGTCAGGTGACGTGAGAACACGCAAATGCAAAACAATGGGCTGACAAAATGTTACCATCTCACACTCTGAGAGGCCAGAATGTGAGATGGTAACGTCGTTCCAAGTGGACCAACGTTGCCACTGAACGTTTTCTGATGAGACTGGGTTGTCCTTCTGGATGCTGCCTTGAACAATGAATCATGATGGGAAAATGTTTTAAATCACTGAAAAGATATCAAATCTGCTTGAATATAAATATGATTTAATTAAATGCATCCATAACTAAACTATTCTCAAAAAAATATAGTGACCCATTTAAATGATAAATGTATTAATAAACTCATACACATGTTCTGATTGTTTTCTATTGATACGAAAGTAAACTTTGTGAGCAGGAGCAATCATCCCACTGTCAAATCAATAACATTTCTTATTTCATCAATGATTTTTGCCTCAGCAATTCTACAGCTTTACGGTTGCCTGCTGTAATGTTGGTTTATGGGTGTTTGATTATTGAGACCAGAGTAATTTCACAACCTCGTCCGGGATGTATTGGTGATCTGCTTCATCTGGAGTACACAGGAATGTGTTCATTCATGGCCCAATAGAAAATATCCTGTCCTTGAGGGAAGTATCCATCATGACATTATGACATTTTCATCATCTGTATAATGTGGGTAGATGTTGTGTAAGCTGGAGAAAATCTATCATGGTTTTTCCTGCCAAGAGAAGAGGAAGACTTTTCATCTTCCATTCAAATGGAATAATCAGAAAACAGGAAAACCTGTGGCTGTTGCTGGAGCAGAACTTGACATATGAAATAAAATTTGCTTTAAAGCACAACAGTTGTGTATGAGAAGGAAATACATTTAAAAGCATTGTAACATTTTAATTGGAAATCTACTGAAAAAACTCATCATGTCATTGTTGCACATTCACTAACTACTAATAAAGTGAATCAGTCCTGACTTCAGTTATTAAATCCTGAATCTAGTTCTTCTTTTAAATCGCTACGTATTGCTACTGCTGCATAGCCAACATGAAGATTAACACAAACATGTTGCAGATTCAGCTTCAAACTTAATTTCTTCATTCACCCAGCTGTCTCCAGATACAGAAAGAAACACAAATGTTGCTTCAGATTCACAAAAAAGTGACCTTCCTAGGCCTGGCTCATCATTTTCCAATAATGAGTATGCTAACTTTCATCTATAACCATCATGCACCCAGCAAATAAACATGCTATGCATATAGCTACTTAATTGGATTTGTAACCATGGAGATCTACAAAAATAATTGTCAGCACCCAAATCAACGCCTCCCATCCGAGGTCAATACAGACCCACTGACTCCAACAAAAACCTTACCCTATATCACCATACACAGATTTATAGATCCCTGAGGCTTCTAAGTAACAACCATTTTCCTAGGTGGAATTGTCAGCGCACAAGCCTATGTTCAAACCCCAAAGATGTTTAATTAACAGTGATGTAAATCAGAAAACAGCAAATCTATCATTTGATTCACAAATATCACTTAAAGTATATAAACTATGGGGCACAGTTGGTTTTACCAAAACAGAAACTTGCAGGAAGCCTGTTTGATTGTTTCTGTATTTTGGATTTGTCTGCTTTCATTTTAGATTTGTCATTAAAAGTGTTGGATAGTTTAACGAAAGGTTTCTGTATCTGCTACTCTCGTTGACCTGAACTCCCCTTTTTCTTACTTCTATGAGCAGCATGAAGAGAATTATAACTTCCTTTCCCAACAAACCAGCCAGGGCTGCTTTAATTGGTTCTGAACACAGAAACCAACACAAGTACATGATCCAAAAATGATTTCAACACACACATACTGTTTTTTCTTTATTTTCCATCCGAAGTTTATTACAGTCATGTGGTAGAATTTCTCTCTGCAGCAGAAGGAAATATGTGCAACAGGATAAGTGTTCTCTTGTTCATGGGGGCATTACGTCCAGTTTACCTGAGGGCTCATTGCAACAATTACAGAGGCCTGTGTCTTAAACAATGTAGAGGATGTATGGTAACTCTTCTAAGACTGTTGAAAATGCACATTGCTCAAACAGGCTGTCATAACAGTTGGATCCAGAATGATTACTTATTTTGGGATGGCCTGTGAGAGGACGCCTTCTCAGACCCCGTTTTTCCTCCAGATGTGGGAACTGTTTTTTCTGTTCAACGTGTTTACTTACAGCTGCATTATACATTCGACCAAAGGATTGAAATCCTAAAATACAAAAATGCGTCTAAAGAGGGTCTTTTCAGCTGCCTCCTTCATGAAAGTCAAGTGTCCTTATACCTCCCAGGATGATGCACATGTGGAGCATTTCAACAATGTCATATGGTAAACCACACTTACATGTGGCCAAGGGGTAACATAAGAGGATAATCCACTAAATGTACAAATGGATATTGGTTTACGCATCATGAGGAGCACCACCCAGCCTGTTTGACATCATCTGTGGCTCGGGAGGAAGCTTTCTGAAGAAAATAATCCCAACTACGTAATCCTTGTTTATACCTGACCCCATGACACAGACATGCAAGACTCTCACTCCTTCGTTTTATACAGACAAGACGCCTGCATGAGTTGAATTTCTTTACTCAACTGTCATTTTGTCTCCTGGTCAGATACATTTTCTCACTTTGTAGTTGTTTTGCTTCTCATTTTGAACAAATCTTATTCGTCTTTTAATGTTTGCACTTGCTGTATTTTGGTTCTTTATGTCCATTATTGGTCACCTTACGTCTCTTTTTAGTTGTATTTCAGATCTGAAGTAATTTTGTGTCCCTTTAAATCGTTATGCATCTCTTTTTATTTTTAAAGTGTCTATTTGTGGTTATTTTTTATCTCCCTTTTAATTATTTTGTAACTTATGTCTTAGTCAAGATTATCGTTTTTGTTTTTACATCTCTCTTTAGTTATTACAGGGACATTTTGCAGGTGAGGCTTGGGGCTGAATTGCAGAACTGTGTTTTGCTAACACTTGACATGAAGAGGATGTCTGAAGCCCTCTACCACTGTAGATCTACAATTAAAGTCTTCAAGACTGTTTTACAAATTTCCCTGTATTTGAATGAAATGTAGTTTATATGCTGCAGCTGTAATATGAAGGAAACAAAAATCTACTCAAACAAACATGGGATTGGATTTTTTGCCAGCTACTTTGCCAGCTAATATTAAAAGGTAAAAATAAGGACACTGTATTTCATTTTACTCACAATATATCTAGAAAAAACCTACAAATAAACTTATACCTGATAATTGCACATTTTGTGTAATCTTGCTGACTAACAATCAAATGTATACAAAAACACATAAACTCCATGGCAGAGGGAACCATTTTGTGTATTGAGGGGTTTTACAAGTTATTAAAATACTTTATCATCCTATACAAATGTGAGAGTGTTTACCCTCTAAACCTAGCTTCATGTAAATCATGGGTGTTTTATGGAAGAAAAAGATAGAGGCCATCAACTGGGGGAACACCCCTGACTAAACCGTCTATACAGTAGTTTCACTGCGCATTCAAAAGTGGGGGGTTGTGTATTTGCCAAAAAATACACCAGAGATCAAAGCAGAACATTTGATTGAAATTGTATTCACATGAATGAAACCATATATTTGAGGTAATCATAATACAAAAGGATGACTTATAAAAAAGTATTTTGAGTCTAACCCATGACCAATGGCTCATTTCCTCACTTAACTGCACAGAAAGAAAACTGATGCCATCTACTGCTGAGCTCCAGTCTCTTGTTGCGTGTGAGAACATAGTGTACTTTTTAAACATGCAGAATACAGATAGAAGCTTCCCCTGCATTAGAGATATATTGATGATGTACTGTAGGGCCATCAGTATCGTCTGTGCCCCTCCAGATAAGTGTTTTTTAAATGTACGCTGACTCTCGGCCTCATGCTGAACCTCTTGAAATGCAGCCATCTGCAACTCACAAGGAAGGACTCACTGGGCTTGTTGGATGAGACTGCTCCAGAATTTCAGACTGGAAAAAGCTGTTGCGTGAGGAATGTATTAGAGGCTCACAGGGACCTTCAGTCTTTTTTAGTATCCTTGCCTGTGTGCAGAAGGCAAACTTTCAGTGTCCAAATGTGGACACAAAAACGAAGGAAAGTACACAAAGATGGATGACTTGTCCGCACTTCCTGCCAATGTCCAGGAATGAAGCAAAAATATAATGAATATGAACGCTGCCATGTTGCAGCAAAGACGCTATTTGGACTCTGCATAGCAACGATTGGGGGAATGGAGCTGGGTGTGTTGTTAAACATGCTCGTACAATTGTGAGTCAGTCTCAGCTGTCATGAAATTTCACCCTGTTGTTATGGCATAAAATAACAAATTAAAACCAAACTTACTGAATAAAAAATACACTTATCCGTGATAAGAACTACAAATTTCTTTAAGACAAATTTCGAGTTGAATATGAATGTCGGGGGTGTGGTCCCTTGGATGCCAACACACAAGCAGTTTTGAGGCAAGTCGTGTTTTTTTTCTGTTGTTTTATTACGTCTGAAGAAGATTTTACTTTGGCTGAAACACTGTTTACCCGTGAGACAAACACGTCATCCACCCCTTCATTGGCATAGTGGTGAGTAAATAATGGGTGAAAAATCCCTTTAAGTCTTATCTCTGGTCAACAACTAGATGAAAGGTACATGATGGAATGATCAAGTGTTCTGTACAAGACTGCTACCATCTAGTGGCTACAATCAAAAACTGCAAATGGATGACTCATTCATTTGGAGCGTGTGACTCATGTCCACTTCCTCAGTTAATGGTGTTTATCTGCTTGTAATTAACCTGCTTTATCCAGACAGCTTCTCACAATAAACCCAGTTCACAGTTTTATATGAAGTGAAAGATACAAAGCTTTATGTCATGTCTCATCCTTTGCAGCTTCTGTCGCGTCAGGATTAAGTTGGAGGGAGAATGAGCTGAAGAAGTCTGGCACATTTCTTCAATCAGATGTAATCAACATGTGGAAGTAAGATGGCGTGCGGTAACATTTTCCATTGAACTGATCTGAGAATAATTTAACTGTGATTAGTGAGAGACTGGTCAAAATACGCATGAGATTACATTATAATGATCAGTGCATAAACATGGACCCTTTTGAAATGCGATTCTCAGCAGGGCTGTTACCGGATCCACACGACGGAGATTTACCAATCCGAATGTATGCCTCTAAAAAATAAAATAAAAAAAACGGAACATTGTTCACCATCATCTCAAGTAGAGGAATGGTCATTAATATGTCACACAAGTGTCAAATAGAAGAAAGAATAAAGCTCAAGTGGCTGCCTGACTCATTCTAACCAAGCTACAAAAGCAGATAAACAAGATTCTCTCCTATATTTAAAATACCTATCAGTTGAGTAAATCCATAACAAAATTACAAGTCAAAGTGAAAAGTACAGCACACGGTCTACTGTGTCATGGCATAGGTGTGGTTGATAATTTGAATATTCACATTCTCCTCATTCCCTTTAGGTGAGTCTGCTCCAGCACTCCAGCTGGAGCATCAAGAAGAAGCATGAACCTGTTGAATTGCACCAGACAACACACTGAATCACTGCTTTGGGTTTACCGTTTGAGTGTTGGTGGAAGATGACCCTGTTCATCCTACATGAATGTCCACATGTAGCGTATTGCTTTACAAACTCGGAAGGTTGTAGTATCTTATGCTTCTTAGATGCTATAAACAATTTTCACTGTTAAAAAGGAGGAGAAGAACCACACAGTTATTTTTAGACCACAGCTGGAGAGGCAGAACAAGAAGTGCAAGCTGCATCTTAAAGCAGGAACATGGGGGTAAGCGGATTTTTAAAAATGAAGCATACTTAAGACGAATAATGAAAACAACTCGCTGCAAGTGGATCTGGAGACTTAGGATTCTTACATATCACACACTGTACTATTTGCAGACTATCAACACAGACTGAAACCAAACTGAAACAGACATGATTTTACTTGGTCCCTACTGCACTACTATACATGTGTGTGTATGTGTTTGCGTTTAAACATTGTACATTCTATCGAATGGTGAAGACACCGCACAGAATGTGTCCCACCCCATTTGTGTCTGTGAATCACCCCTGTGCACGTGTTTCATGCTCGCTCAGCTGTGACACAGTCTCCTCACTGTCCACCATCATCTGTACCACAGATGAGAACTGAACTTCACTTCTTGGAATAGCAGAAACCTGATAAACGGTATTTTATTTGACTGGAATCTGGGCAGGGTGAGGAAATATCATTTGATGTACAAGATGAAATAAATAAAACAAAATAGTGATTGAGTCTATAAATGTACAAGATATGCCAAACGTCTTGTGGATCTGGCAGCTGTTGTGAGTAACTGGAAGGGAAAGGAGTGTGGGAAGTTTCCCTGGTAGAGGCTCAGCAGCCTGATGATGCTACACAAGGGGCTCAAAACAAGCCATGAGAAACCCAGTGGGACTGGAAAGAACTGAAGCCTGGGAAATACAGACATTGTGACAACAAAGATTAATTGTCATTTAAAATTGCATTATGTTGCATTGATTTGTAGATTTAAAAAACACACAACTTACTTACTGTGTAATAGTAAAGGTGTTAGGTGGGGCTGCAGCTCTCAGGGCCACCATATGACACCATTCAAGTGAACTTATATAATATGATATAATATTGTTCCTTTCATAGGGAGTCACATATCAAACCTTCAAGAGGTACTGTGGTCCTTTTACAAAATAACAGCAGAATATCACAGAAAAAGGCTAAGTCTTGAATAGAAATCACTAATTAGAGGTAACCATATACTCTCATTATGATTTATGTTATAAACATGAGAAGACATGTCTTTATAAACTGTCTTTATTTGAGTTCTGTAAGCACATAAGGGAAACCTTGTTTTTTCTTTGGTAAAACATGCACTACACCAGGTCATTCAATGACATTTACTTGATAATACATTCTGGTCTATTTTAGCCTTTCATGAAGATACATAATAGGAGGACAGGCAGGATATGTACAGGACATGACATGCAACAAAACTCCCCTCCTGTAAATGAAAAGGATGTGTAGCAGTTTCGATGGGAGCCAGCCAGGAAATGAACCCATTGAACATTTTGTCTACTTCACTTCATAAAATATATGAAATAATTTTTTTCTGAAAACCCTCTGAAGAATTTTTAGTTATGTGTCACTTCCTTTGTAGGAAAGCATGAGGAAACAATGGGACTTATTATAGTAATGTTGGCAATTGTTTCTTATTTTCCTAGTGCATTCTTGAATAGACTTTAGACCCAGTGATACACTTGGAAAAAACAAGTGTTGATTAAATAGGGATTGATTTTAAAATGTTGTGTAATTTGGAATCTGCAGTTTAAATAAAACATTCCATTCAAGATATTTCCTCTATTCTTGTCGATGTCCTCACACGTCCTGTTTAGATAGAACAGATTGATGTGGCGCTCTAACAGCATTCTCACATTAGCCATGGGGTTGGCCGTACTCCTGAGGTCATGCAGGTTTGTCTATGGCAACTTCTCTCTGTTGCTCATCTGAAATCATTGTGATTGCCCAACAATGCAGGAGACAAAATATCTCAAGATGGAAACACAGGTGCAAAGACACACAGTGAGCCATCTCACATTATCTTGATACAAATGTAAACAACTAAATCAAACACAAGCAACCAATTCATATCATTAGTCAAAAGAGATAGGAATTGAATGTATGTAATGTGTTGCATATCTACTACAGTATCTTCGAGGGTCAGACAATATGATGATAAATACCATGAGATTATAAAAGGTAATGAAAGTATCATGATTTATCAGGTATTTACCTCCACTGGAAACATCAAAAAGAGACCTTCCTTTCTAGATCTTTTATTCCAATGTTTTGTTTTATTCTCATTTGATTTCCCAAAGGATTTAATATTTGATTTGACAGAAGATTGCTCCATGTCAGCACCCTCTGAAATCGCTCTATCAATAAGTAGAAAAGAAAACCACTGACCTTTTTGTTTCATCATTTTTTATGTAATCTCGACTGACTCGCTGAATTGTAGAGCAGATAGGGGATCTTTTTTTTTCTCTTCACTGTTTCCAAGTGTTTTCTCAAGGTAGTAGGTATTGGGTTTCTCTTTACATTTTTTCCAGGTCATGACTTAAGTGCTTTGAGATGATATATTTCTGGTTTGAAGGTATAAAAATCACATTTCACTGATATTTAACTCTCCAACAATGCAATGTCCCGTTTAAGTATAATTATTTCCATATATCAGATATACCAGATCCAGTTCCATGGCCTCTTGTAAAGTCCCCTCTATAGGGGTATCAAGTTTTCCAGTCTTGTGGTTTTTCAGGTATAACATCCCCTACCTTTTTGTTATGTGTCTGGGAGAGACCTTGAACAGCAGAACTGATTCAGCCAGTCAAACCTGAACAGGTAAGGTCAGGAGGGAAATAGGTTTACCTTCAGAGCTGAGCACTTCCTGGACAGGACCAGTGAAAAATGTATCCTTTACCTAGTTAATGTAAGACCAGAGTGTGAAAAACTTATTGTAAATAAATGTCTTCCATTCAAAATGCTACTTGGGTAAACTATTTGTGATGTGTTTACGTTACTAATTTTACATAATGTTTGAGAAATCATGATATAATATAATCTGTATGTGTCTCATGTCCTGCAAAAACATACCTGGACAGACAACACTTGGATCTGTTCCCCACTGTCTAAGTGCCTACCCCACCCCACTGTCTAAGTGCCCCTGAATAAGGCACCTTACTCCCCCAACACCTGCTCCCCGGGCGCTGTGCATGGCTGCCCACTGCTCTGTGTGTCCTCCTGTGTTCACCAGATGGGACAAAAGCAGAGAGCAAATTTCCCCCATTTGCATGTCATGTGTGTGGGACCAATAAATGTATCTTATCTCTTATCTCTAAAAAGTTACTATACATTCACCAATGATTTACAGGCTATGTTTTTAACATAACTACGGTGCAATATAAAATAAATAATACTACATTAAAAAGAAATGCTTTATATAATCAAACATAAAAACTGTGTAGTAAAGAATAAAAGTGCAATATAAAAATAAAAGACAACACAAAAAACAGTGAAATATTAAATAAAAAAAAATGCTGTATAAAACAAAATACAACATAAAACAGTGCAATACAATATCAGCAAATAAAATCAAAATAAAAAACAAGAACAACAAACTTTAACGCGGATGGCCGGAGTTTTCGGGTGCTGTATAAAAACCATACCTAAACTCAGTCAAATGAATATATAGATAAATAATGAATAGATTAAAATATGAATGTGTTATAAGTAATAATATTGATTATAAGGTTACAGCAGTATATACGTAATGTTTTATTTAAGCCATGTTTTATATAAGTCATGTTTCTGAAGTAAAGAAGTTTTCCAGTTGACACCTCACGCTACGCTCTCATGTTACGCAGCTGGAGGCGGCTCCGTGATTCGCTGAGCAGCAGCTCGCGCGCCCTCCCGTTGGCTGCACTGTACACGTCAGCGTTCAACAAGTTTCAGCCCAGATGTTGGAGCCTCTTCCTGGTGTGAGCGTGTTGACACATCGCTCGTCGTCCGGGTGAGTTCAGGTCCAAAGTGAAGCCTGCCGCTAACTAGTCCTTTGTTTCAATGTCAAACCAGCACGTCACCCACTCACTTCGCCCGGTTCTTCCTGCTGTGCTCCACAGGTGCCGAGAACCAGCCGCGGAAGCTCGCTCCGATGACACGGTGTCCGAGTGAGGAAGAGGACCCGCCGTCACAAACACAAACTTCTGCCATTCGGTTGAAGAAGCGGCTCACGTGACGTCGGACGGTGATCTTCAGTGCACGAGGAAGTGATGTCGCCAACGAGCTCACAGCTAAGAAAAAGGTGAATCAAAGCCACTTTCCCCTCTGCCTTTCAAGTCAGTTTCCACCGGGAGAAAAATGAGGGCTCGAATGTTCAGGAGGAGCCTGCTGCCACTGCTGCTCCTCTTCTTCGTAGTTCTGTCTGTGACGGTTTTATTATTACTCTTCGGCAATGATGAAAGTGGAACCGATCACGTGGCTCAGGGAAATGAGGAGGAAAAGGTGATGTTTAACTTTGGTTCTCCGTCAGACTTGACTCAGTCCGTTTACAACGCAAATTTCAAGCAGTATATTCAGAATTCGGACAAGTTTGTTGGGGAGCCTCAGCTGGTGCTGGTCGTGCAGGTCCACAACAGGCCTGAATACCTCAAGCTGCTCATCAAGTCGTTGAAGGAAATCAAAGAGACTTACGGCTTCCTTTTGATCTTCAGTCATGACTATTTTACAGAGGAAATAAACACGATAGTGCAGGGGATAACTTTCTGCAGGGTACTGCAAATTTATTTCCCTTTCAGCATTCAGCTGTATCCCAATGAGTTTCCCGGTCAGGATCCACGAGACTGCCCCCGAGACATGTCCAAGGACAACGCTGTGAAAACAGGATGCCTGAACGCACAACACCCTGACTCCTATGGGCACTACAGGGAAGCCCTCATCACTCAAACCAAACACCACTGGTGGTGGAAAATGCACTTTGTGTGGGAGCGAGTGCAGGTGATGCAGGGCTACAGTGGGTTTGTAGTGTTTCTGGAGGAGGACAACTACATCTTACCGGACTTTTTCCACTTCTATAAGTCAATGGTAGAGTTCAGCAAGAACAACTGCCCGGATTGCGACATGCTGGCTCTGGGTAACCACAATGGCGTGACTGATTTTGTTAAACTGTCCAATAAGGTTTTGACCACTGGGTGGATGTCCACAAAACACAACATAGGTATGGCCCTCTCCAGGGAGGTGTACTACAAATTGATGGGCTGCAGCCACGAGTTCTGCACCTATGACGACTACAACTGGGACTGGACTTTCCAGCACTTGTCAGGAACATGCATACCAAAGCCCCTCAAAGTGCTTGTAGCGCAGGGCTCCCGGGTTCTTCACACAGGAGACTGTGGCCTTCACCAGAAGGAAGGGTGCAGGCCAGAATTGGCTTCACAGAGGGCAGAGGAAGGGCTTCAGAGCGCCAAGCATGGTTTATTTCCTTCATCCCTTGTCCTTAATGGTGCAGAAGCAGTAGAGCACAAGGCACACATGAAGAATGGAGGATGGGGAGACACCCGTGACCATAGTCTATGCAATAACTATGCTAAGCGACTTTGAACTGTACCTTTTTCTCAAAAGTAGAGTTTGGTATTCTGCGAATGAGCAATCACACATCACTTTTCAGGGCTTTAAGGCTATAATGGTAAAATGCTATAAAGAAATATAAGTAAACATGGTGCATGCACACAGCTAGTTTATTTTTTGTAATCACCAAAGCTGCACTAATGCCAAAGACATTATGGAGTTTGTGCATTGTGCGTTTTTAATGCATGCACATTCCAACAAGCTGCTCAGTTTCATTTCATCATGTTTTTTTTATCTCTGGGTGTCTCACAAGCCAAAACATCAGGTTAGATTTATTGCACAGTGATGGTGAATTAGAATAAGAAACACACACATACACACAGAGCATCACATCATGATGTTTATTCACAAGAGGTTCAGTTTGCCTGTGTGTTGCTTTTTATGGACCATTCAGTTGTAAGGATTTTTACACCTTTTCATGGTACGGATTTTATATGCAACACCAAAAAGAATGTTCATGTTATGTACATACATACGTGTAATCAAATGTGCGTGACTGTCTTCAATGTTAGATGCTCTGATTAATTGAGCAGCTCTGTCTTCGGAGTTTAACTTTGTGTTACTTGAAGTCTCTCTGCTCTTACCAGAGGTCTTTTTCTGAGGGGAGGTCGACAGACACCACTTGACTTAATCTGTCTCATACTACCCAGTGTTTTGGTCCCATGTTACAACATGCGAGAGGTTGATAATGATTTATTTTTTGGTTCTCTGTGTGCATTTGCTTTCTGATTGGAGCAAAGTGACCTTTTGGAGCCTGGTTCAAGATTCTGATAATGCAAACGTCAGGGTCGTCTGTGATTCTGCATTTCCAGATTAGCACCTTCATGGTCAGAATTGATACTGGGAAATAAAAACAATGAATTGCATTGGGATTAGATGTAGAGAGAAAGACAGATTTTTTTTTTCTTTACAGGCATTCATTCATTAGATAAAAAATATCTCACTGGAGATAAACTCTCCCTTTTACATTATAAAAGAATGAGGAAACATGATCATAATGATGCTGTTGATTGCTTCAAAATCACCAAACGTGCCTTTTTTATAGTTCCTGTGCCCATGCCTGTTTTAAAGAGATTTTTAAAAGTGCACTGATAACATTGGAATTCACCTTTTACTTTGCATTGTATTTACCAATTCTTGTGACTTATAATTGCTGATGGTTATTATTTGATAGTGTCTATATTTACAAGATTTTTAGGGGAAACAAGAGGAAATTAATTTCACAAAAGAAATCCTTAGTATACAGTTAGGTAAAATGATGCCTCACGGTGGAATATTGCTTGTACAGAAGATAGTTGCCCCAAATAAGTGCCCTAACCTGATATAAGGGCATCACAGTGTGCCTTAGGGAGATTCAATAAATCTGCAATGAATGTGATAATGGATAGATTATATTCTGTTCATGTTGAAAAGCACAATACATTTTAAAGAATGTAGAAAAGACACCCAAATTTACATATAATAATGAATTTCTATGTATTTGCATTCTTTTTGTGTGTATTTCGACTGTTTTTGTGTATGTGGGATGTTTGATGATCTCTTAATCAGTGAGATGGTGTACAGTTTCATGAAATGAATCCAACCTTTATTGTTGCCATTTTTGCTTGTTCTATTGTTTCTCTATGACCATCACTTGAAATTGCTGATTATTGTTCACTTAATGTTTTGCCAAATGGAAAATAAAAGACATTGAATGTTGGCCTGGTCATTGTTTTTTTTAAATATATAATAACTTGTAACGCTTTGAGATTATATCAATCGCTACCTTGAGTCATACAGTGTGTGACACAGCAAGTTAAATGAGCATTAAAAAATTATTTTTTAAAGGAAATGTTTCTTATAGTCATCAATTGCTAATGTATATATCTGTATTTATATAGCACTCTTCTTATCAAGGTTACAAAGAGCTTGTAAAATAAAATGGGAATTTATTCAGAAATAAGATTAAAAACTTGAAACAAACTAATCTTAAAATAAGTTTGAAAACATTGTCTCTGTCTTGGCAATAACACATTGATAAATCATCCAGATTGAGAAACATTGACTGCTCTGTAAAAAATAAAAAATATTATGACAAGTTCAAATCTCTTTGAGCAGCTGAGCCTTGAAAGAAAAGAGAAGCCGAAGGCAACTCGGAGGTTCTTCCGGGTACACGTCACGTGATTGACGCGTCTGGTTTCATTGGCCGACTTCTGCTCGTTGTTTATTTCCGGAAGTAAGTTATCAGTGTCACACTTTCCATCAGGACTATCAAACATCTCCAACGACGCAACAACAGGTACAAGATAAATCCGTATTAAAACAAGTGAAGTCCTTTTATTTAGCTGTTGAACTAATAAGTCAGTTGTCTCGTCGCTTCAGCGAATCATGCTTACATTTGTGGATGTAGCCAGTGTTAGCCGTTAGCTCTCCGTAGCGTAGCTTACGCAATGTACTTTGTCTTCAAAAGAGAGAAAGACAATTTTTCCAAAACCATATTAATGGCACTCTGAAGTAATGTCTGAGTCTTCGTGTCAAGATTTCACATACTTTGCCCTGTTAGTGAGTCAACACGGCCGCGGGTGAGGAGGTGAAGCGACCGTTTCGATAAACTGATGTTAGCCATGATTACACATTAGCTAGCTTGTTAATGATGCCCATTCGATAAATGCCTCACACATATGTACTGGCTATTCAGGAGAAGGTCGATTCACTTTACCATAAGTGTGTTAACTCCAGAAATGGAAGTGGTTCATTAAGTTCCTGTCATGGTTTATGTTTCACCCTCTTTGTGTCCTCTTCCACAGGATGGCACATTGGTTTCACAGGAACCCACTGAAGGCAACAGCGCCTGTGTCCTTTAATTTTTATGGTGTGGCAGGGAGCCCCTCTGCCAATAAGATATGCAAGTAAGTCTTATCCCCACTTAATAAACTGTCAAGGGTATTATAACAATGGACTTTGACTACGAAAAATACCCAATACAGATATACCTTTTGTGTGGTCCTCTTAACTGTCCTCATGATGATCTAATGACCATCATTGTGATGCTAATGTCACAGTCCTGGGATCAATTCCATTTATTTAACTAATTGGGTATAATAGCCTTGTTGGATACAATCTATATGAATGATGGAATGATTATGATAGATGTTGGACATCAGTTGATGGCAGTTTCTATTTTGTGACACGTTCAGTGACCTAAGGACAACCAGGGCGAGACTGCTGGAGATGTTCACTGATGTCACCTGCAACCCAGAGATCATGAAAAATGCCACAGATGCATATTTCTCCCTCTTACAAGGTTTGTTTACACTGCAGAAAAAATGAATCTCCTCTCCTCCATCTGTCCTGCTTACATCAGTGTTTTGTCAGGAGCGGTGCTGTTCTGTACCAGTCTGTGAGCTGACTGTTATATATTTGCAATGGTAGAGGAAGAAAAAGGAATATTCAGTATAAATCTGATTTTTCATAGTGACCTTGTTAGTGTTTTGATTTACTCGGGGTGTTTGAAACTTGAAAGGTTTCACAGGCCCAGATTATAGCCAGTAGTAACGAATGATGAAGAATAAGGTTTTTGCTGAGAGGAGACAGGCGGAGGAATTGAGAGGAGATGTCTCCTGTCGTATCTCTTTACAAACTAATGCTATACAGTATTATAGTGCTGCATAATCAGCTGAATTCACACACAAGAGTGGGTTAAACCTATAAATGAGAAACTCAACACTTTCCTCAAAATGACAGATAATAACAAGCATTGAGTAGATGTCAGCAGATGATATCAATTACACATACAAAATTGTTTTGTTTCTTCATTGAGGCAGATCTCATTTTGTGTGAGGGACACTGGCATACAAAAGCTTTCAATCACAAAGACAACCGGTGGATCCCTTTACAGAGACATTAACATGTTGTTACAAGTTTGGATATAATCAAAAAATTGTAAATTAAAGTTATTTCATCATAAAATGAATCATATTCTGAGAACCATTGTTGCGCTGCTTAGTGGTGATGTCTGTGTCTTCATATTCAGGTGTGTGTAGGGTACCCCTACTTTCATACCAGCACTGGTCAGCTGCGTGTAGTGTAGAAAGCACCAGTTGCAGGTTACATTTTGAAGTAAATATCAATGAACCATGTGAAATTTCAGCAATGATAATGCAGGTGGTCAGTCAGTCTTAGCTGCTCAGTTAAACCCACTGTTCAAACCAACAGAGCTGTATCTTAACTCTAGTGGCAAATCCAAGTTTGACATTAAAATGTGTTTATCTTTGTCTTTTGTCGCTTTGCACCTGACCAGCTGCTTCTCTGTTTTTAAACATCGGTTTAACCCAATAGGCTTCATCTCATCCTTGGATGGAACTACACAGGAGAACAAGATGAGGTTCATTCAGAACTTCAAGTGGACTGACACCTTACAAGGAAACACACCAAGGTAGAACGATAGGAGAAACTCGTACAACCAGTCTTGTAGTATGTGGAGGGACTCGCCTTCTTTTTCACATCTGAACGATGGCGTGATATACTTGCCAAGACCTAGTAAGGATCGTTCTAAACATAGTGTTAATATCTGTTAACCGTGGGTGCTGGAAGGTAAAGGAATTGTAAAATTAGCAATTTTGGGCATAATTGATCGTCACACACACACATACACACTTTCATACACACGGTTATACATGGCAAAAGTTTTTGGTTATTCCAGAGGTTAACAGCTACAGTAAGTTTCTGTTTGGCGCTGATTTTGAATGTTGGCAATACTAACATGTTTGCATGTGTATTTTGGATTATTATTATTATTGTATGTTACATTATTATTTAATGATATACAAAATACAACAGCTATGATTATGTTATTCAGTTTAGTTGACAATCTCAAAAATGTGTACACGTAATGATAATCAATCAATCAATCAAATTTTATTTGTATAGCCCATATTCACAAATTACAATTCATCTCATAGGGCTTTAACAGGGTGTGACATCCTCTGTCCTTAACCCTCAGCAAGAGTAAGGAAAAAAAAAAAAAAAAACCCTTTTAACAGGGTAAAAATATGTAGAAACCTCAGAGAGAGCCACATGTGAGGGATCCCTCTCCCAGGACGGACAGAAGTGCAATAGATGCCACGTGCAGGACAACATCATCAATAATCAAAGTCTCTAGCAGCATTGATGAGGGTAGACATCCCGAAGGACAACCCCAACATGACATGCCAAGCAGTCCCGCTGCAAGCACAGTCCATGCTCAGCAACCATCTAGACCACGATCCACCATCCAGACCAGACGCCACTCCAGTCCTCAGTCACCGTCCATCGCCGCCCACCAGGAGGACCCATCACAAGCCACCACCGCGGTCCTGGTCCACCGCCCGTGCCCAATGCCAACGCGACACAGGGTCCGCCACCAGCACCACGATCAGCCCACATGACTCAGAATCCGCCACACTGGATCCAACACCGCGACCCCCGGTGCGCGATCCACAAACCGTAATCCATGGTGCGGCCACAGAGGCCCTGGATCTGCGGGTGATAAAGCAAAGGGATTCCGGGGAAGGGGGATAGGGATGGAGAAGAGGAAGGAGAAGCTGGAAAGAGAAGCTCCGTGTGTCATGTGTCACAAAATAGAACAAGTAACGTTCTGGCGCACTAATTAGCTCTAACTATAAGCTTTATCAAAAAGGAAGGTTTTGAGCCTACTTTTAAACGAACAGATGGTGACTGCCTCCCGAACTGAAGGTGGTAGATTATTCCACAGCCGAGGGGCTTGATGGCTAAAAGCTCTGGCTCCTACTCTACTTTTAGAGAATTTAGGGACCACAAGTAGGCTTGAATTCTGGGAGCGGAGTGCTCTAGTGGGTTTATAAGGTATTAACACCTCTTTAAGGTATAAAGGCGCTATATTATTAAGGGCCTTGAAGGTGAGGAGGAGAATTTTAAATTCTATTCTAGATTTAACTGGAAGCCAGTGTAGCGATGCTAATATTGGAGAAATGTGCTCTCTTCTCTTTGTTCTCGTCAGGACACGTGCTGCGGCATTTTGGACAAGCTGTAGAGTCTTTAACGACTTCCTGCTGGAGCCTGATAATAATGAATTACAATAGTCCAGTCTCGATGTAACAAAGGCGTGGACTAGTTTTTCTGCATCTTTTTGTGAAAGGACATGTCTAATTTTTGAAATATTACGCAAGTGGAAAAAAGCGGTCCTAGAAATTTGTTTTAAGTGACTATTAAAGGATAAATCAGGATCGAAGATCACTCCCAAGTTCCTGACTGTTTCATTGGAAGCAAGGGCAATGTCGTCTAGCGCAGCTATATCATTAGATAATGCATCTCTAAGGTGTTTGGGGCCAAGTATTATAACCTCTGTTTTGTCTGAGTTTAATAAGAGAAAATTGCGGGTCATCCAGGTTTTTATGTCCTTGAGACATGTTCAAAGTTTAGTTAATTGATTACTTTGTTCAGGTTTTATTGACAAATATAACTGGGTGTCATCCGCATAGCAGTGAAATTTACCGAGTGTGTCCTGATAATGTTTCCTAGTGGAAGCATATATAATGAGAATAAAATTGGGCCGAGCACAGAGCCATGTGGAACACCATGATTAACTTTGGTGCGCACAGATGACTCATCATTAATTTGCACAAATTGGGAGCGATCAGAAAAATACGATTTAAACCAGTTAAGGGCGGTTCCATTAATGTTAATTAACTGTTTCAGTCTTTGTAATAAAATTTGATGGTCAATTGTGTCGAATGCTGCACTGAGATCTAACAGAACGAGGACAGACACAAGTCCCTGATCTGAGGCTATTAAAAGGTCATTAGTGACTTTTGCCAAGGCTGTCTCTGTACTGTGATTGGCTCTAAACCCCGATTGAAAGTCTTCATATATATTATTTTCCTGGAGAAACTCACACAGCTGATTGGCTACCACTTTTTCTAAGATTTTAGAAATGAAGGGGAGGTTAGATATTGGTCTGTAATTGGCTAAAACATCTGGGTCTAGGGTGGTTTTTTTGAGTAGGTATTGATAAGGTATGTTCAATACCATGATTAAAGATGTTGTCTTAGTGGACTGCATTAAACTGAAGGGTGGTTCTATTTATACATTTTCCTTACATTAGGGATCATAATAATAGAGACACCTCATAGTATTGCAGCTCAGCACAAAACCACCCTTAACTATTGCATCAGACCTAAAGTGTGTAATTTGATTAATACCTCAATCACAGTATTGACAAAAGTGAAAGACACATACAAGTATAGCAGAGCAGTTGTATTCAGGCTGTACAGGTTTAAGTGGACACAGACCTAGGTTAAGTGCAGCACTGAATGCACCCAAATCCGTCCTCAATGGGACCGCAGATCCCATTACTCCTAGGTTAAGTGCAGCACTGAATGCACCAAAATCCGTCCTCAATGGGACCGCAGATCCCATTACTGCGACCACACTTGGAAGTCATCTGGGATCCATATGGCTAAATTATTTTTGCTTTCTGAGCACATACTGTACATCCTGAGCAACATATGATGGACCACATGTTTCCAAAATACAAATGAAGTACATGCGTATTTGCATTATGAACAGGTGAACTTAATGCTGGACACCAGTGATCGGACCTTTCATTGCGGATGTTGATGCCAGGTGTGTGCAGAGCCTATATAACCCACTGTCTCTGGTTTCTCTCCTCCCAGTGCCCAGCAGGATGCAGTGTTTGAAATGGTCTCCATGGCCTTCAATGTAGCCGTCTGGTACACCAAGTTTGCCTCACGACTAGCAGGCAAAGAAAAGTATGTGGTCATTTTGTTTATATTCGTCAGTTAATTTGTGTGAAATCAGTCATATACTAAATAACAAATCAAAGATTTTAAAAATTTGTCTTGGTTTGTTCCCATACTATACATTTTTACTGTCATGATTGTGTCTTATAGCATAACAGAGCCTGAGGCAAAAGAGGTTCACCGGAGCCTGAAGGTTTCTGCTGGAATGTTCAAAAACCTCAAGGTGAGTCTCATCAACACAAGTCTTCAGCCTAAATTATGGCAGAGCTGGGAAGCACTTTTTTCTGGAGGGTTCCTTACAGTACATATTATTTTTAACTCCCCTTGTAACCACAACATTCACATTTTCCTGTTTATAAATGACATACTGTTCATAGGTGTAAAAACTTAGAACAATGGGATTTTGCCAAACACCCTGAGAAAAAATAAATTAACAAAAAGCGGAGAGGCGGTGGATTAGTGGCAGAATAACACCCAGATCTGTTCCAAAGTCCAAAGAGCACTCTACCCCCACTGTCTATGTGCCCCTGCGCAAGGCACCTTACTCCCCCAACATCTGCTCCCCGGGCGCTGTGCATGGCTGCCCACTGCTCTGTGTGTCCTGTGATGTTAACCAGCTGGGACAAGAAGCAGAAGACAAATTTCCCTACTCTGCATGTCGTGTGATTGTGCATGTGTTTGGGATCAATAAATGTATCTTATCTTATCTTATCTTACAACAGCACACCCTTTACTTTTCGCATTGGTTAAGAGTACATTCATAAATTAATATATTTGGGGGGGGGGGGGGTGTGTGTTTTTTTTTTTTTTTTAAATAACAATTATCTGGCACGTTTCCTGCAGGATGTTCACATCCCTCGCCTCATCACCCCGGCTGAAAAGGGCAGAGACCTGGAGCCCCGAGTGATGGATGCATACATCATCCAGTGCCAAGCAGAAGCACAAGAAGGTACAGTAGCTCAATTACAGCACTGCACTTGTCACTAAGAATGTTTATAAACATGAACTCATTTCTAACCATTGCTGGAGCCAGCTGTGTGTCAGAACTCTTGTTCCTGCCTCCATGAACAGAGAAATAATTTTCTGTTAGAAAGTTTTAATCTACCATTCTGAAAAAGGCTTTTCATGTGTATTTATTACTTTTACTTGCTATGTAACCATCATGAGCTGGGATGGTAAACTGAGCTCGGACGTGACAAATGTGATATATGCATCTAATTTCTGTATAAATTGCATCGAATATGACTTGATTTGTTTGTCAAAGTTTGTTTGAGAATGATTCTTATAAAGTTGTCTTTTCCATTGTGTCATGAGCTGAAATAATAGGAGGCGAAAGAACGAAAATAAAAATTGTAATTATTCTTAACTCTGCAAGTGTGTTATTTAGAAACGCACTTTTCCTTAAATTAATAAATAGGTAGATAAACTGACAACGAGAGAGGGTTTCAGATCAAGTCGTATGTTTATGGAAACATTTATGGAAGGGTCTTCCCCGACCAAGCTCAAAGCCTGCCGACAGCAGATATGAAGTAATGGGACTTGTTAATATAAAAATAATCTATTATCATATTCATGTTATTTTCCATTTTGTTCATTATACTTGAGTTATTTTATCATAAAGTCAATTTTTCTTACAGTGACAATTGCCAGGGCGATTGAACTGAAGCACAACGCCACTCTCATCGCAGCGCTGGCATTTGAAACAGCAAACTTCTATCAAAAAGCTGGTCAGTATTTTTCTGCATCTGGTTTAGAAAACCCAAGTCAACACAGTACAGCAACTATTCAGATGTTTACAATTGTTTTTCCTACTTAACGCAATGTTTGTTCATATATAATCTGAAAACTGGACCTGGTTAGTTACGTAGACCCGGGTATTAAAGGTAAATTTCCCTTTTTGTAGACCACACACTGAACACATTGGAGCCAGAGTGCAGCAGCAAGTGGAGGAAGTATTTTCAGCTGAAGTGGCACTTTTACATGGCTTATGTGAGTTCATGCGTATCCTGGTGTTCCCTGTGGATTTTAAAACCAAAATACCAACATGTCTTTAAACTTATATTTACCTGTCTTTCATTGTGTTTGCAGGCATACTGTTATCATGGGCAGACACTGCTGGCAAGTGACAAGTGTGGTGAGGCCATAAGATCTCTCCAGGAAGCAGAAAAGTGTACGTTTGTATTGAGCTGACGTGTAATCAACTAGTTGCAGATGCAGTAGGTCATGACACAGGTGCTTCCTGTGTGTGTTTCCTGTGTTGCTGCTGTATTTTTGTGAACATTTGTCATAATGCCTGCTCCTTGGCAGGGGAGGTGAGCAAAAACACAACTTCACTACATCGGAATCAGGTTGATTGCCAAGTAGGTTTACAGCAATTCCATGTATGTGTTAACCTACTTGGCAATAAACACTATTTTGATTATGATTGTAATATAGGGAATGTGGGTTTTTGTTCATCTATCCTGCCAAAATGGCCAAAAATCTTTTTTTGTATTAACACAAGCATGTTTCTGTTTAGGTTACTCCCGTGCTGAGGCGCTGTGTAAAGAGTATCGTCAGACCAAAGGCCCGGGCACCACAGCTAAACCATCAGAGCAACTGTTCTTCCTCAAACTGGGCGGCCTCATTAAAATCACACTGGAGAAGTGCCAGAGAGAAAATGGATTTATGTGAGTCAATGCATACCATCCCCAAAAGAGTCTTACTGAGACAGTAAGATGATTTACTTTGTTTATTAAAGTATATTAACTTATCAGAAAACCTTCTTATCATACTGTCAATAGTTAAGTAACAGTTGCCAATAGTATCTCTTTGCAGTTTAAGCAGCTGCTTAGTTATTCCTGTTTATATCCAGTTTGGCTGGTAAATAGTGCACCACTCAAACCTGAACCGACAGAGTTTGAAATTTTCACAATACCTCAAGTTTTTAAGTCTTTCACCTTTAAATTGTACCTCTGAACATATTCCCTCAGATACTTCCATAAGGTCCCAGCTGAGGCCCCCCTGCTGGAGCTGAAGGCGAGTTACGGCCTGGCTGAGCCGGTCACATTTGAGCTGCCGCCTCTCAGCGAGCTGTGCACTCCTGAGGTTTACGCCACCTTCGATCTGACTAAAGGAGCCAAAAATGGAAAGGTACTGCCGCTGGCCGCACACACAATCTCCAGATCAAAAAGCCAACACGGGTATGATTCTGAGCTCTGTTGTCTTTATTCTAACTTTAGGCAAAACCCAAGGAGGAGGAGGTGAAACCAGTGAAGGAGCCAGATTTGAAGCCTCAGACGGACACAGGCTGTGTCATCTCCTAAACCCCCCAAACACTTCATGTACAGCATCATGCTTCACCTCCATCGACCGTACTGATGGCATCTATATTTCCTTCCAAGTATACATCCATAGGAAATGTTTTTTTTAATTAATCCATGACGTTTTACATATATGCTAAAACATGTGTATTGTATTTGGGTATGACTGCCGTTGTTGTTGCATTTAAACCAGAGGGAGTTAAACATCATAGCTCACATGTTTGGAGTTTAATTAGGGCCCGAGCACCGACAATGCTTTCGCTTGATTGTTCAGGAAAATTAGTCGTATTTTTGACGGCTTAAACATACTCAAAAACTCTCGAAACTTTGATGGCGTATAAGGCATGATGAAAATGTATGTATTCTGGAGTAATCTAAATGGGCTTGCCCAAATGGCTCAACGGTGCCCCCTCAAACACAACAGGAGGTCGGCCATCTTTGATTTTGTGGTCATTTGGGCTGTTTTACATGCGTATTTTTAACAAACTCCTAGAGCTTTCATCAGATCCTTCTCAAACCAAACCTCAAACCTCTTTCACACAATCGCAGTCCCGCTCTTAACAGATCCATATTTCAATATTGACTCATCGTCAGTGCGCCTACTGCTAGGGACAGGAAGTGACAAGTTTTATACTTTGACGCTTTGAGTATGTTCATGCCGTCAAATCAGCCGTCAGCCTTGCTTTGACCTCATTGGATCTCACCTGAGGTTTTCTCCAGTCAGTCTGTAACCTCAGCAGAGTCTTCTTTGTTTCGCAGAGCTGGATATTGAGGTCAGCACTGAAACTCTTCTCCTGTACCAGCAATTCAAAGAGCTCCAGATATTGATATGCCACCTTTTTCTTCTTTTTTTACTTTCGCCCCCTTCCCCACTGGGCTCCCGATAGTCATCGTACATGATGAACATTTCTTTCATCCTCTGCAGTTCTTCTCTGCTCTTCTCATCATTCTCCTTTTCCCTCAGTTCTGCAAGGTTCAGGGGGAAATTGATCAGCTGTAGGTCACTCATCTTCTGTGCCATTATGGTCTTCTCCTCATTTAACGTCACTGCTGAGTTTAGTTGTTCAGATGATTACACAGAATATCTTAACCCTTTGATACACAAGCTATGCAAACCCCTTCTAATGCACAACATGGGTCAAAGATGACCCGTATTCATTTCCTGTGTTAATTCATGCATGGCTGGGTGTTTCTTTGCTATATTCATTCATAAGTTCTATATAGAAGAAAGCTTCTTCATTTAGGAGAAGTCATCAAAGCAGCCTACTTCATTTAGGAGAGCTGGAGTCCAAGACGCACCCACAATTCCAACTCCATCTTTATGACCATTATACCGTGAGTCTAAAATGATAGCGACTAGCCAACAATCTGGATAAAGAGAATCAAAAGCATATTTTCAGATGCATATGAATCAGTCTATTAAGTATATACTGTTATATTTCGTGCTTTATTTTGTGGATCTAGCTATGGTTTGGCAGTGAGAAAAGAAGCTAGCTACCTAACTGCTAGTTAGTATTATACATATTTCTCTTTCTCACTATTAATGATTAGTGAGAAAGAAAATAAGACTTACACGCATCAGTTCGGCAAAAGCAGCTGCCTGAAATTAATAGTAGGTGTTCCGTAATGAAAACATACTGTATGGGTCATTTTTGACCGATGTGTTATAGTGATGTACAAATACAAAATGTACTTTTGTTCATAAAGTAAGAAAAAGGATAAATGAAAAATAATGATTTGTAATCAAAAACAAGATATTTAATGAATATTTAGAATATTTATAGATAAAATACTTTCATTTTAAACATATAGCAAAGAAACACTCATGCATGAAATGACCCAAGAAGTGAATACGGGTCCTTTTTGACCCATGTTGTACATTAGAAGGGTATTTATACAATCAATATTTTTATTGAAAAAGTAACAAAGGAAATATTTAAATTAGGATTCAAATAAATATTTGTGGATATCTTTATCATCACAAATCTTTAATACATTTTTCTCCAATCCAAGTTAATTGTGGAATACCTGAAAGACAGAATGATGAAATTCATTCACTGCTTGGATATAGATCAAAACAGAGCTGGGTCACTTTGTTGTATATCAAAGGGTTAAGCTGAAAGAATAACACTTGTTTGTGACTTACAATAGTAACTCCACCCAGGCTTTATAAAAATCGAACACTTCAAAGGATTCATCAGGGCAAATAATTCTTTGTCATATTGCTTTAATGTTACAGTGTCAGTTGTCATAGATTCCTAAGATGTCTTAGACTGTTGTTAAAGGAAACATTGTATCAATCTGAAGAGAAACTTGTGTTTTTGCCCTGAACGGATTTATTAGTCTGACAGTGATATCACCACTTATTTACCAAAAGGGAGGTAAGCCTCATTTTACATTAATTCGATTTAAATAACATTCTCAACAAATGGACAGGTCTTCTAGGCCTTGGTTAGGATAACTTTTGAAAGATTTCTTTAAATTAGGATATTTATACTGATAAAAAAGCCTTATGGGCAATGCAGTTATATGAATGGTGCCTTTGCCTGCATTAACCTGTTCACTGTTTCCTCTTATAAGTGTCTGGGTGTTAAACTCTTAACCGCTTTATTGCTCTGGCCTGTTGATAGACAATTTAAAAAAGGCACATCGGTCTATTAAACTTAATAAATGGTTACATATTGAGTATAGATCCAAAGCTTTTAAAATGAAATATTTAACACTACATAGACTATGATGAAAGAATCTGCAAGAGTAAATGTAGGATTTGCATTCACACAACCACCCTGTAAACGAAAGTACTTTTCAGATGGCTAGAATACTCTATTCAGAACCTACACAGAGACAAAATTAACAACTGCATATGCTATTGCTTTGTTAAGCTGTAGCAGTTTACAATCACAACTTTTAATATAGATCACATGACGTCTGTACTGTAGTTATTCTTTGTACATTAGATTACAAAGGCAATTTTTTACTTTGACTGTGGATTTAAAGAAGCTTCATTACCAGATATATTTGAATCATTAGTAATGGTGTCCTGTCAGGGAAATTATCCCCTTTAGGTATTTAATTTATTTCTATTGTTATGTAATGATAGTTTAGTTGACAACATAACACACTTAGCGACAGTATACAGTTGTGTGTAATTTGAATCATGTTTTTTGTGATTGATTTTGGTTGAATGATATTCATTGTTTCAGTGGATACATCAGAATAGTCACTGACGTAGACAACGCTAACTCCTGTATACCTGAACAGAGTCTGTGCATCCAATGTTATTACTGTATTTCATTTTAGGGCAAAGGTCAAACCATTGTAAGGGCTTGGCGCCACATATGCGAATCCGAATAGAGTATTGCGGGTCAGAGTTCCCCAGAGTTGAGTTTCACACAGTCACTCTGGGATTTGCCCCACAGGAAGTGAATGCATTCGCCTCCTCACTTGCACAGATTGAGGCGAAGGTTTGCCACCTATAGATTCACATATGTGTGACCGGGCCCTACTGGTAAACACACCGGAGCTTGAGGATCAACTGGACATTAGTGTCTAAGATTATTTTCTGTGCTAGTTCAGGGGCAGTACAGGAGCTGCTTCTGATGTCAAAAACTCTTCCAATTAATACGGTCACATCTGATGATACAAGATTATCAACTGCTAAAAACTTGTATAAATTATAAAATACCGCCCAAACATACTCCTCCATGTCCCTACTTGTATATTAACTTACATGAGCTAGACTGCTGCTGAAAAAGCAGACGAGATTCTCACTAAATTTCCTCATTGCACATTGTCATAAGCTGTGCAGGGATGTCTATCGTTTGAGACGCGTTTCCCCTTGTGGTCTGGTTTGGTTTGAATATAAATGTTGGTTTGATAAACTTGGATCAGTGGGTTTAACTGGGAAGCATACATCTGAGCAGAGCTGTTTATTAACAAAGAGTGTGTGGAATCATCATTGCAGTGTAATACTCCTGTAGCCCTCTAATGGTGTCTTTCACGTAAAATATATTCCAGATGGTGTCAATTCATTCATTGAACCACATTCGTCTGTGTCTGCTGTTTGTATACGACAACACTTTATTGAGTTGTCAGTTCAAGATACACTTGAGCATTATCCTGTCTGTTGTTGTGCAGAATGAGCTTGTAAATGAGAATGAACAATGGTCAGAATTATCAGGGACAAGAACAGCTGAGATTGTAGAAACACACTTGAGAAGCTTAGTCACTCCTGAAATAAACAGCCCCAGTGATGACATCATCAAATGAGGATCTTGCACATGTGTATCAAGGAGCTTATGTTGTTCGATAACATCCAGAACCATCTCTACATCTTGGGGCCCTCAGCAAAATACAGGATAAGTTTAAGGCACTGTCTAAATCTTTGTAATTAAATCAAACATAAGATCAATTTCTTTAAACAATAAACATAAAATACATTTTTGTCCTGTACTCTCATGCAATAGATTGTGTTCATTTTCACCATAATACCTTAGTGACAGGTGGGATCAACACAAAAAAACTTTTCAAAAGTGCATAATTTAAAAAACAATCATTTTGTCGCTCGATATATTTCAATACATTTACATGAATTCACAAATAAAAATAATTTTTTTCACCATCAAACCTGGAAATTGTTCAGTAATTTAGGGAGGCTGTGTTATATATGTACTAATGTCATTCTTTCCAGTTTTGGATCAAACCTACATGGTGATCCTCATTAGTGGCCCTATCTTACAGTGGATAGGGCCAGAGTACATCATTAGCAACTTTAATTCAGTGAATGATGACTTTGGGGGCCCCCTGGTGGCTGCAGAACCCTTATTAGCTGCCTAGTTGGCTTATAGGAAGGGCCGGCTCAGGTCCATACCAGTGTATTTACCAAACATAGTAGTCTGCCTTACCACTTATATCAATAAAACATACACACCCCATTGAGGTTACATGTTTCTGCTAAGCAATATTCCAAAGTCCTGATTTTCTGATTTACTTTGAAGTTCAATATTTCTCACAATCCTCTCAATACAGTGTTATATTTTAACATGCCAGTTCTTCTTAACCAATTTGCCTCGATGTCTATCCAACTACAAGAACATTGAGTATAAAGGTTAAAGGTTTGAATAAATCTTAAATTCCTCTAAAGGTTACATGGCACCAAATGTGTTTGAGTTTGAAGAAAAGATCCATTAAATGGGCTTTCCTCTATTCCAGTATTTCACTTTGATATTCGGTCAAGTGCTGAAAGATGAAGATAAATGTAAATATATGTAGATGTCAGATATTAAGCTGTCTGTAACAAATGATTTGAGTGATTTTCAGGTCAATTTAGGGACATATATCCTGGAAACATTGAGGTTCATATATAATGAAATTGGCAACAAGCCTTGACATTCTACACACTGACTACTATAAGTCCAGCCCCTTCAGGACAAGAATGAAACTGATTGCATTACAGTGGTAGCTCTGTGATAAGGTTTGCACTGTTGTATTTGACTTCTCAGGTTTCACGGCGAATCCTGTATCCTGTAGCGTGTTTTTCTACAGGAGTAGAAAAACTTAGTCAACACATTTGCAGGAGAGCGCTAGAGAAAGAATTATAATTTCGGAAGAATGAACAACAGCCTCCAGCAGGAGGTAAGTGTTTTAACAATGGAGCAAGACAAACAGAAATGTTAGCTAAGGCTGGATTCAGTGACACTGTAACAGAGGTGTAAGTGTTGGCTTTCAGGAGCTGTTTGTGACCAGCCACAGGTGAATCTTCAGTCTTAGATGCTCTAGTCAGTAGTAGAATATGTAATGACAACATGCTGTACATAAAGATAACAATCATAACAGGTATAAGTTTAGACCTGTCCGATCTTTCAGGTTATAGTCATCCAGGAAACAGAGTTTGCCGGTTCAACCCAGAGCAAACAGAACATGATCATCCACTTCACCAGCGGTGAAACTATGGAGGTAGAAGATATTGAGGAGGAAGCGGCACAGCCCTCGAATGGTTCTCCGTTGAGAGAACCAATGCAGAGGGTGAGAAACGGTCCTTTTAAATACAATTCTCAAAAAGTCCCAAGAACCATCAGTAAATGAAGTCGTAAAAAAAACAAAAGACAGCTGGTGTCTGTGGCCCTCGCCGGTCTGTAAAAAGCACAATCATTTAATTGGTTCCAATCCTTTTCCAGGATTATCAACCCTAGCTTTAAGCTGGCCTAAGAATAATACTGTTTATATACGTAGCCCAAAGGAGAATTTGTATTGCTTGTTAATCATTATCATCATCAATTCAGTTGTTTTTTTTTCTGTCTCCTCAGAATTGGTTCTCATTCAAGAATGTGGGCATTCTAGTTGGGAGGATTTCACTGCATGGTATGTAACACCACAATTAAACTTATTCAAAGTGGACTGAATAAACACTGCGGCGGATTTTAGTTCTGTATGAAAATCTCATTGAGTTTCAATATATTTTTGTGTCCAACATTAGCTTGTGATTTTCTTGGAGAGAGACTAGCCAGTGCACTTGGACTGAATTCACCCAAATACCAGTCTCTTATAGATCGACATCAGCGTGATCACAAGGTAAAGTCAAATTCAAAACGTATGAATGCAGATATGAACATGTAAGTTAAAAAACTTGCCATTTTTGAATTTTATGTTATATCAAGTTCTATATTTTTGGTTGTATTTGTTATTTATTTTTCTTTACATTTTTTTAGAATAAAGTTTATAGTTAAGCTGTAAAGCAAATCAAGCCTCAATTATAATTCGTTATCATATGGGTTTGATAACGACATCTTAGGAATCATTGCCATTTTTTTAATATATATGCATGTGTGTGTGTGTATTTATGCTGATATCGGTGTGGGGAATTATTTCAGCAACATGAACAACAACTTTATTATTATTATTATTATTATTATTATCATTATTGCCAATTTACTGCTACTACTACTAATAATAATTATTATTATAATAATTCACATCAGTTACCAAAATACCATGATCCATATTAGCCACGATCTAATGACAGGTATAATGCAGAGACTTTTTGTGATATAAAAATGTGACGTGTCCGGGCTGAGAACGTGATGAAACTGCAGTTACCAGTTCATTTGTAGGAACATGAGTGGGGTGTTCCTTGTGTTTGACTCTGTTCCCTCGGTCTCGCTCAGGAACCGAGCAGCCAGGCCTTCGGTGGCCTCAAGCAGGAGCAAGTAGAGATGACCCGCTTCTCTCAAATGTTTGATAGTCAATACGGAGCTACAGGAGACACAAGTAGGCCCGCTGATCTCCAGGGGAGCCATGATGGGAAATATGTGAGCAGCAAAGATGGATACCACAACAGAAGCTATCAAGCAGATGAGGATTATTGGAAATAAAAGAAAAAGAAGTAAAGAAGCAGTAACAGTTAAGATTTGATGTGCAATCAGTGACGACAGAGAAAGTATGGTGGGACTCTGTATATAGTATGGTAATGTTACAAGATAACGTGAAGGATAAAAACACTGACACAGTGAAGATGTCAGTGAGTGTACGGAAGCGTATTGCATTCACTTGAAAAAACAACAACTCTGTTTTTCTGAGATTATTGTAATCTGGTATTTTGATGAAGTTACATTTTGCATAAAAGGACACGAGAGATGGTTATTGAATCGGAACATCATACCCGTTTATTTTCCTTCACACTTCAAAACTTCTCTATTGACAAAATCCTCTTCCGTTAGAAACCCCTTTCAAAACAAGAGTCCCAACCAACATCCTGCTTATAACAGGAACTACACTTAAACCTTCCATAATAAAGCCACTAAATAAAATAGCTTACACTAACAAACGAAATATTTGAATTATGGACATAAATGAAAACTATCCTATATCTATCTTTAGCCTACCTGAAAGACGGTCGAGACGTTCAACTGATGTTTTCAGGATTATTTAAAACTTCCCTAAACAACAGCGTAAGAGCTTGTGCCTCTTTCGTGGGGTCGCAAAAACACAACACTTTTCCTTTGTGAAGTTACAGATTCCTAACAGTAAGTCCTTGTCTAGACAGGAACTTAACTTTCAAAATAAAAGCATATCACACAACTCTGTTTTTCTCTGATAATTCTTTTTTCAAGTGATGCAGTACGCTTCCGTAACTGTGTGACTATCAGTGTAAAATAAGAATAATTATTAATCATGTGGTTAACAATAACTTAAGCTAAAAAAAAAACAGAGAACACGAGAGACTGGTCTTAATTATGTCGAGGGAGGAGAAGCTCATCGCGAACGGTTGATTGTTCTACGGATTTGGGGCAGAGACAGAAAATAAATCATCATAGTACAATTTCTTTAATATAGAATATAATAAGTGTAAACAAATAAGAAAAGAAATCCGACGAGGATGGGATTCGAACCCACGCGTGCAGAGCACAATGGATTAGCAGTCCATCGCCTTAACCACTCGGCCACCTCGTCGACATGGACCCAATGCTATATCACTTCTTCTTTATATGTTAATTTAAGCATAATAATTACATATTTGTTGTTCAGTGACTCGCATTTAGCTACATTAGCCCAACATATTGCAAACAGCTGGTCTTATGTTACACTTCATGTCTTTGAGCCGAACGGCCATAGCTAGTTAGCAACGCTAATGTGCTAACAAGATGAGCTAATCTCAACAACGTGAAAGTTGTCGGCTGACTGCAGTCATGTGATCCATGGGTTGTGAAAACCTGAAAACCCCCTCACGCCACCTGCAGCTGGATTAATGAAGTTTTAAGTGTTAAGGTAAAGGTGCGGCTTTAATAAATTCAATTCAGCATTGTTTCATTGCATCATGTACATTTGCATTGAAAACTACTAACTACTTTGCAGTGCAGATGACAAAGATGACAATGTGTCCACTAGATGGCAATATATGACAAGGATTGTTCTTTTAGGCTGCATGTTTTACAGTATTTGTTGAAAGTTACAAGTACTGTACTTCAGTACAATTTGTAGGTATTTGTACTTTACCTGAAATTTTCCATTTCATGCTACTTTATACTTCTAGGGTAATACATCTCAGAGGAAATGTTGTACTTTTTACTTCATTTGATAACCTACAAGTTACTAGTTACTTTTCAGATACAGATTTTGTAACGTGATAAGAAATCAGTATACCAATAGTATATAGATGATTGAGCTCCCCCTGGACAAACTATAACAGCAAAAATGTTACTTGTCATTGCATCAAATGCCATTTATACTGATTACTACGAAGACTGAGCGGTATTTCTTTAAGCGAGACGAACGAGTCGCTCCTCTCGTTAGGTATGTTGATCTTGAACGTGACAGTGACAAGATCACAGGCTGATGTGATTAGACCACCAAAGTGCAGGTGCAACAGCTTACATATGACTGAAACACGTTACTGCGAGCACTGGAAGCTATAGAGATTCCATTGCATTGCTTGCAGTGTGAAAAGAAAAGTCTATCAATGAAAGTCTTTGAGAGCGTTGTGTGCGATTTTCAATCAGGCTGAAATCGCCCCGTGCTCTATTGAACAGGGCTTGACGTTGCAGCCGATTGGACTATGATATTCAGACGCAGCAGGCTGGAAATTTGTCTTAAGAATTTGCATAATTGTATACATTTTACATATAATAATGATGATTGTAATGATGATTGACTAAATGTATCACCATCATCTTTTTTTCTTTTGGAAGCGGGCGACCTATAGGCCTCTATTGGCCGGCCGCCCCTGGAGTACAGAGGACTGACGCTGTCACGGTTTGGTATTTTCAAGTGTTTAGGTTTAAGTGTTTTTTGTTTATTGATACATCCCGCTATTATGTCTCTTTGAGTTGTTTCTGGGTTTCATGTTTTCACAGTCCGTGTTTCTGTTTTCTGTTTTATTTTTGTAGTCTCTGTTCCTTGTGTGTTTTCTATCTTCACTTCCTGTCGGTGATTGTCTGCAACAGTCCGCATGTGTTACATCTGTGTCCAATTGCCCCTGCCTTCCCTGTGTCTGTATATAAGTCTCTGTGCTCCCCTTTGTCGGATCGTTGTCTAACCCTCGTTATGTCCTGTCCTGCTGTCCTGTCCTGCTCTCCAGGCCTGCTGTCCTGTCCTGCTCTTGTTTCCTGCTCTCCATGCCTGCGGTCCTGTCCTGCTCTCCTGTGTTTTTTGTATCCCGTGTCTCCTGAGCCTCTGCATCTCCCGTATAATCCTCCAGAGTTTTCCCATTAGTGTTTATAGTTGTTTTGTCTGTTAAAGACTCTTTGTTCATTAAAATTACACCCATTGTTAATACTCTGGGTCCAAATGCTTCACCACACTATGACAGACGCAGGACTTTGTGGACTGGTGCCAGTGGAACTGCCTCCAGATCAATGCGGGACAATTGAAGAGGTGGTGGTATATTTCTGCAGGCAGAGACACTCCTCCCTGACACTGATGAACATCCAGGGATTGGATATCGAGACAGTGACTTCTTATCAGTACCTGGGTGCTCACCTGCACAACACCTGGACTGGACTGATCATGCCAGTGCATTCTTTAAGTTTGGAAGGTTTCAAGATATTTTGCTCCAGAAATGTTAAGAAAAATTAAAGGGAAAATTGACAATCTTAATTTTACAACAAAAAGTGTCCAACAGTTTCAGGGTTGTTGCTTGAGCATGCATGTATAAAATGTCACCATAATTGCCATCAGGGCAAATTCTCAACGTAATAGTTGTCAACGACATTGTTTTCAGTGTTCACTATTTTTTAACAGGAGTGAATGCTGTTTAAAGAGATACGTGCAGCAAAAAGATTCCCAATAACCCCCCACAGACTGTAACATTAGCGGTGAGCTTGCACAAACGTTTGAATTAATTAATCAACGGTTTTTATCTGATGTCTCAGCAGAATCAGTTATAAGCCGATAACAGATGTATTGTAAAAATATAGTGCAGGTGCACGTGTACAAACATCCTTTACTCAGTTATAATTTGGAGTCAAAGTCCCTCGGTTACTCTTTATGACTGACATAAAATTCAGGGTCCAACGTCATATTCCTTGGTCAAGGAGCACTTTTAAACCAAAGCCGCAACATCTGCTTGTGACATTCAGCAGGATGGTGGACAGAGTGCTGTTATGGTTCGGACTGGTGGCTCTGGCCACCTCATATACTGTAAGTCTTTATTAATCAATTATTGATAGTGAGTGTGATGTTGTTGTTTATTTAGTGATAACTTGCACTTTGTTATAATTTTTTTGCAGATACCAGTCTCCCCTAAGGTACATGGTACGTACATTAATGATATTTAAAACGAGAAATAAAAGTTGTTCAGAGTAACATCAGAAGACTGAACCATGTCTGTGTTTTTATTTACAGAGGTATACGAGCATGGTGAGGATGAGAACCCCATCCTAAACCCGGGTGAGCAACAGCACATCACAGTAGTTCTTAGGACCATAATCCGTACATCAGTAAAGACCCTGAGTTTACAGGAATAATATGTGAAAACAACTTTGTATTTATTGATGTGTCGTTTGTCCCTGTGTTGTAGGTTCAGATGCTAACCTCTTTGAAGGGGACATTTTACTTCCAGTGAGTTGAATATTTTCCTAATTTTAAAATGATTTAAGAGAATTGCTGATTACTGCTCATCATTCATTGGTGTATGTGATCACATGATTGGCTGTTGGGACAGTTGGTCCTTTGGCTCTTGAGTAATTACAATGCAATATCAGATAACAAACAGGGCATATGAGAGGCCATGTGTTTTTTAAATGATTTTTATTAACCTCCAATAAGTTTATTGTCATAATATATATTTAAACACCTTGTTTATGCTGCAGGAAGGAAAAAATGCCCTGATTGACCAAAAATACAGATGGAAATTTCCAATCCCTTACATTCTGGGTGATGACTTAGGTGAGTCCTTTTTCTAATTTTAATTGTCCTGATATTTACCGTATAACGAATGCTGCATTTTTAAATGATAAAGTCTGTTTTCTATACATATAGTCTGTAGCTGCACTATTGCTGCGGCAGGCAATAGGGCCAGTGACAAGTTATGGTACCAGGCAGAAAGGGAATATAATCTTAGAGAAAGTCTGTATAGGGGTATATATTCCCATCTACCATTTACATGTATATGTGTGGTCTGTGGATAAATGATAATTTGTCAATTAATCTATACAGATAGTACGGCATACTCCAGTTCCCTGTTTCTCTCCCTCCTCAGATCTGAACGCCAAGGGCTGCGTCCACCAGGCCTTTGAAATGTATCGGCTCAAGTCTTGCATTGACTTCAAGCCTTACGAAGGAGAGAAGACCTTCATCAAGTTTGAAAAGAGAGGGGGGTATGGCTCTGACTTTCTGACTTTTCTCAACTCCGTCCACTGAATTAATCTTGACTCAGGTGCTCAAGCTCAAGCGACTTGACTGGAGTTGATTTAAATTCACCCCTGTGTGCAAAGCTTAAACTGAGCTAGAATTTAAAGTAGTGGCCACAATTTAAGTGAGTTAATAACCTTTGCAGGGTGAGCCTCAGACTTGTTACGTTGAATTTTTTAATTTTTATTTTTAATTATGGGAAGAAGGGGATCGATACTCAGGGTAAATTAAACCTGTCATTTTTTTTGTCACAGATGTTTCTCCAGCGTTGGTGACCAGCAGACCGGTCAGATTCTATCTTTGGGCTCAGGCTGTGACCACAAAGCAGTGATAGAACATGAGCTTCTCCATGCTCTGGGATTCTACCATGAACAGTCCCGCGGGGACAGGGATGACTATGTCAACATCTGGCTGAATCAGGTTCTACCAGGTATGGTTACATATTGTCATGGTCTTTCTTCTATGATTCATGTTCTATTAAACCAATTTTTGTTAAACTATTTACATACATTTATTATGTAGACCTTTAAATATGCATTAATTTCTAAAATTTGCAGTTTTCATCCTTTATTATGACATTTTGTGAGACTTAAAGAACTTCAAATTTCCTGCAGGACTTGAACACAACTTCAACAAATACGATGACGACTTCATTACCGATCAAAACACAGCATATGACTATGAGTCCATCATGCACTACAGGCCCTTCTCCTTCAATAAGAACGACTCCATTCCCACAATCACCACCAAAATTCCAGAGTTCTACAACATCATAGGCCAGTACCTCGACTTCAGCAAGATGGACACTCTCAGGCTTAACAGGATGTACAACTGCTGTATGTTACAATGGGAATTTCTGATTTGATTTTCTTAGTTTCTTAAGGTCGACAAAACTTTAAAAGTAAGTATACATGTCCTCTACCCTCCTCCTCCCCAGCTGGTCCCCTCACCCTGCTGGACCAGTGTGCATTTGAGTATGCCAGCATCTGTGGGATGATCCAGGCCTCCTCTGATGATGCAGACTGGGTTCATACCCAGAGCACAGTTGGGGCAGAGGATCACACACTCCTGGGAAAATGCAGAGGTCCGAAATCTGCATAATATTTCTTTTTAAAATTTCAAACCCTGTTTATTGGCAGCTCAGACAACAGAAAAGAAGTGAGTAAACTTAAATTGACGCAAACATTTTGTCTAATCTTTTAGATAGTGGGTATTACATGCACTTCAGCACAATGAGTGGGGCGCCTGAGGAGTCTGCCCTGCTGGAATCCAGAATCCTCTATCCCAAGAGGAAGCTCCAGTGTCTGCAGTTCTTCTACAAGATGACTGGAAGTCCAAAGGACAGGCTGGTGATCTGGGTCAAGATTGACGATGGCACGGGCACTGTTCGAAGAATGAGGAAAATACATACTTTTAATGGTATTTGATGATTTATACGTTATTATGTTTTCTTGCATGACCTTACACATCCATCAGGGGATAGAGCCTGGCTATCCACCCACTGGCTGTAGATGGTAAAGTAAAGGGACAATTATAAGGGTGGTGTAAATCTTATTTTTGTAAATCTAACTGTCAAGCTGTTCTTTTACAGTAAATACAGTAAGGGAGAGAGACAAATGTTCAACAAAATGTTTCTACCCAGTAACTTTATACATGGATATTACCACAAATAGTAAGATTTGCCATCTTGACCTTGTCCCTGTTACACCAGCAGATTCTGACCAAACATGGAAGATCGCACACGTCCCTCTGGAGGTAGGTGAGAAATTCCGCTATGCATTCCAGGCCATTCGTGGGGACCCCTCAGCGTCCTCTGGGGGCATCTACATCGACGACATCAGCCTGACGGAAACCCGCTGCCCCAATGCCGTGTGGAGAATCCAGAACTTCTCACAAATCATGGAGAGGGCTGACACCAACACAGTAATCGACAGCCCTCGCTTCTATAGCCCTGAAGGCTATGGTTACGGTGTGCGCATCTTTCCTCGGTCCAGTTACACTGATTACACAGGGAACTACGCTGGGCTGTACTTCCACCTGGCCAGCGGGGATAATGATGCGGTGATGCAGTGGCCAGCCATAAATAGACAGGCCACCTTGGTGGTGATGGACCAAGACCCTGACGCTAAGATGAGGATGTCCTCTGCTCGCAGCCTCACTACTGACATGAGGACAAGTAAGTTCTCCCTATCCGGTGTCCTGTACTGCCACAATAATTTACACATGAACAGGAAGTACAGTAATAGTTATACACTTGCTTGGGGTGTGGTTCGTGTCACAGCTTTAGGAAACTGCAATTAGACAGCAAAACCTTACTTATTGATTTCTGCTATAAAGGTCCATATGCTAAAAGTACTTTCAAAGCATGAGGTAAAGGGTAAAAAAGAGATGCATTTAAAATGTTAACATTTGGGGGTTTCTCACATCACAGCTAGAAGGCTATATATATATTCAACATTTTGTTGAACATTTGTCTCTCTCCCTTACTGTATTTACTGTAAAAGAACAGCTTGACAGTTAGATTTACAAAAATAAGATTTACACCACCCTTATAATTGTCCCTTTACTTTACCATCTACAGCCAGTGGGTGGATAGCCAGGCTCTATCCCCTGATGGATGTGTAAGGTCATGCAAGAAAACATAATAACGTATAAATCATCAAATACCATATATATATATGTGTATATGTGATTATTTTTTTCTTATAGTCAAGAAATCCCACAAACAAACCAAAAACATCACTGTATTGGTCTCGGTAGCTTCCAAAGCCTTCTTGAAGCTGTCAGCCCTGAACCCACTTGTTCCAATAAGATTAGACAATTAGATCATAAATATATTGCTTGAAAATTACTTGATACTTTTCCGGATTAGCAGGTTGTTATTTATGGTAAAATACTGCAAACACACTTTGGTAACAAATTACCACCATTCATTGAGTCCTCCGTCAAAATGACTTAACATTTATACCAAACCCAATTTAGACACTGGTTCCTCAGGTTCAACAAACTGTTCTTGGTTCCCCATGGACAGTTCCTGCCCCTACATCAGACAGGTGATTCTGTGTTTTTCTGTCTCTTAGCATCAAATGGACAATTGTTCTGGGACAATCCATCCAAGGTGGGCTGGTATGACTCGTCCTGTGAATGCTTCAGAGGTGAATCATGGGGCTGGAGAAACTTTATCAAGCACTTTGACCTCCGGCGTCGTAGTTACCTCAAGAACGATGACCTCATCATCCTCATCAACTTTGACGGTTTGTGATCTGTGTTGAATATTCATGTATGGAAATGACTGATACTGTGCACATTAAAAACCATCCTGAAATGATTGCCATGTGTGATGTTCAGCATATCAAGAAGCAGAAATGATGAGTGTTTTTATCCACAGACATCACATCACTGATCAAAACAGAAGTTCCCATTGAGCCGAAGGAGTAAAGGCACATTTGCTGTTTTACCACAATGAACTGAAGGTGAGATATTTTGATCTCACCTGTGAACATTATATCACACTTGTAGGTTATTATGATAATGAGAAAATACAATAATTGTGTTTCTTGTGTTTAAAATGACTGGAAATGATTGAAATATTCCTGCTATGACACAATATCATAATTAGACACAATGAATAAAATGTAATGGTCATATCTGGTATGTAATCTGTGTGGAAAAGTTCAACACATATATAAAACAGGTTTTGAAGTGCATCATTTTACAATTATGTTATATAAGATTCTTGCTATATTGACATGATGTCTCAATAAAAGCTATGAGAGAAACCCTGTGGTATGTTAATTTAATTTGTGCTTTATTTATGAAAATAAGCCCATGAAAATTTAGGAAATCACACATGAATCACTAACCTTGTATTTACATTTAAGAAAAAATATATAAATATAAAACAACAAACGTCTATGTGATCTAATGTTGCTATTAATTTCCCCCAGAAGTAGAGAACATCCTCCACCGCAGCAACATTAGCACTGGTACAATAACTAGACTGGCATTCAGTAGAGCACATATCTCCACTAAGGTCAAACAGACCCGATAAAATAAGAATTATTATTGATCCCCAGCTGGTTGACAGCAGCCCAAATAGAGAATAATGACAGGTAAGAAGAATAGAATAGAACTACACAGGAACAAAGACACAAAAAAATTAACAGGTATACCCACTAGTGATATGATTGAGCGAGTGGTGTAAACCACCTGAAAGTAGCAAAGTGAAATTCAATCAAACTGCACCAAATATCACACACTCACCAGTTCCATAAACATGTCAGATTTTCTTTTTATCAACTTCAATGAATTATGCTTACGGGAAAATGCTGAAAATGTCGAAAAACGTCAACTTACAATATTGAAAAAAGTAGAAAACAATTCATGGAAATCAGTTATGTTGTTTTTGTGTAATCTTGCTAACACAAATCGAAACCAACACACAAACATACATAAAGTCCTTAGCGAACTTAGTAAGGATAAAATGTTAAGTGAATATGGAAACTATTTTTCAGTTTTCTGAAACGACAGTGGACTATGTGGTATCAAAGTTGATAAGACGTTTGAAGTGGGGAGTTCGGTTGTTGTTCCATTGTAAGAAATGTGTGTGTGTTTTTTCTTTCATATTTTGTGATGTGAAGGATATTATGATTTTTTTAAATCCAAAATTCCAAAAACTTGCCCAGTGAAGATACATTTCAAATGTTCTTTTTTGTTCCATCTATTTACTGTATTGGTAGCATCATAAAACATATGATTAGAATCTGATTCAGGAAACCAAAAAATATTGATTAATGAATTAATCAAATGTTTTGTCCCCATTCATATGAATGGTTTTTACAAATGAATTTGAGAAATTTACTTTTATTTACTTGTCCCATGGATGATGTTATTGCCTGTGATCCTTGACTATGTTCTGTTGGGACATGGTTATTGTGAAACCAAAGTTCAGCCACATGCAGACAAAGCCTGATGCCGCATGTTCTGTGTTCTGGAGAAAGCCTCCCGAACTCAGTCTCCCAGAAGGCTGCATGTCCCTTTGCTTCGGAAAACTTCACACAGAGATGTGTAAAGCCACAAGGGTCACCTCCTATTGGTCACTCTGGCCAATATAAGGCCCGACTCTATCTCTCTTTCCACAACTCTTCCCAGGAGGAAGGCTACCGGCCTCTCTTCCTGCATTGCCGAGGGAGAACCCTGGATGCTTCAGCTCACATCTTCTCTTCCCATCCAACGAGAGCAGCGCAAGGGTGCAGCTTCCAGCTCATCTCATCAATGAAACCTCCTCTCAAACCAAGCTCTACCAAACTCCTAGCATCGACTCGATGCCTGCAGGTAAAATTCCACCAGCATCTGAGCTGAACAGCTCAACAGAACCGCTAAGGTAAAATCCTTACGACCAGCAAGAAGACTTCACAGAACTGCCAAAGACACTGCGACTTCCTTTTCCCTTTCCAAGGACTGGTAACACAACCTTGGCTTAATAATTATGCTAGGCTAAGCAAGACTTTTTATTCGATTCTGTGTGATGCTGCTTATAAGTTTGATATGCGTTGTGATATTGTGGTTACAAGTTATTTGAAAGTTAATGTTAGTTATGCCCTTCACAGGCTTTCTTTGCATATCTCTCTGACACTTTCATTCTCTGATTCAACATCTACACAGACACACGCATAGTCTTCACCTCGTTTAAATCTTTCCCCGCTACCCGTCATAAACCACTTCTGAAGGAAGGGTGGGCCTTTAACTAGAGGGGGGGGCAGTGACCATTTTGAAATCATGCTGAGGAAGGTGTGAACTTTTGGTCAGCCATTTTGGGAAGCACTCCAATTTACATAGGCACACGCATTCACATACACATCTTTGTTTAATAATTTGTGTTTTTATAATCTATTGTATTCATAATAAATGTTTTTCTTTCACAAATGTTCTTTCATCAATGTTGCATAAGTGAATTTTGACAACCTCTACACTGTCAAGAACTCATTATATAACCTTTAATAGTAAATATTGAGATTTCTAATTGAACTAGATCTAAATGAGACTGATCCTTACAGATTGACTGTTAGTCCCTGTTACCAGGATGGTGCCCCGTCGTTTCTAAATTATAATTACAAATTGTATTATTCTTAATTGATAACTGTACTATTTTTAACAAAAATAATCTCAGGTTCTAAACCAACAACCTGTATCTTAGTTCCGATTCCGACAAAATTACTTACAGACATTCTGTCCCTTATTGATAGATCGTTACTTAACACAATCAATTTGTCATTATCATCAGGTTATGTTCCACAGTCTTTTAAAATAGCTGTTATCAAACCCCTTCTCAAAAAAAACATCCTAGACTCAGAGGTTTTAGCCAATTACAAACCAATATCTAATCTCCCCTTCATGTCTAAAATCTTAGAAAAAGTTGTAGCCAATCAGCTATGTGAGTTTCTCCAGGAAAATAATAACTATGAAGACTTTCAGTCTGGGTTCAGAGCTAATCACAGCACAGAGACAGCCTTAGCAAATGTCACTAATAACCTTCTAATAGCCTCAGATCAGGGACTTGTGTCTGTCCTCGTTCTGTTAGATCTCAGTGCAGCATTCAACACAATTGAAGATCAAATTTTATTACAAAGACTTAAACAGTTAATTAACATTAATGGAACCGCCCTTAACTGGTTTAAATCTTATTTTTGTGATCAAACAAAATGCTGCAGCACGTGTCCTGACGAGAACAAAGAGAAGAGAGCACATTTCTCCAGTATTAGCATCGCTACACTGGCTTCCAGTTAAATCTAGAATAGAATTTAAAATTCTCTTCCTCACCTTCAAGTTCCTGAATAATATGTCGCCATTTTACCATAAAGAGCTGTTAGTACCCTATCAACCCACTAGAGCACTCCGCTCCCAGTATTCAGGCTTCCTTGTTGTCCCTGAAGTCTCTAAAAGTAGAGTAGGCTTTTAGCAATCAAGCCCCCTGCTGTGGAATAATCTCTCACTTTCAGTTCGGGAGGCAGTCACCATCTGTTCGTTTAAAAGTAGGCTCAAAACCTTCCTTTTTGATAAAGCTTATAGTTAGAGCTAATTAGTGCGCCAGAACGTTACTTGTTCTATTTTATGACACATGACACACGGAGCTTCTCTTTCCAGCTTCTCCTTCCTCTTCTCCATCCCTATCCCCCTTCCCCGGAATCCCTTTGCTTTATCACCTGCAGATCCAGGGCCTCTGTGGCCGCACCATGGATTGCGGTTTGTGGATCGCGCACCGGGGGTCGCGGTGTTGGATCCGGTGTGGCGGATTCTGAGTCATGTGGGCTGATCGTGGTGCTGGTGGCGGACCCTGTGTCGCGTTGGCATTGGGCACGGGCGGTGGACCAGGACCGCGGTGGTGGCTTGTGATGGGTCCTCCTGGTGGGCGGCGGTGGACGGTGACTGAGGACTGGAGTGGCGTCTGGTCTGGATGGTGGATCGTGGTCTAGATGGTTGCTGAGCATGGACTGTGCTTGCAGCGGGACTGCTTGGCATGTCATGTTGGGGTTGTCCTTCGGGATGTCTACCCTCATCAATGCTGCTAGAGACTTTGATTACTGATGATGTTCTCCTGCACGTGGCATCTATTGCACTTCTGTCCGTCCTGGGAGAGGGATCCCTCACATGTGGCTCTCTCTGAGGTTTCTACATATTTTTACCCTCTTAAAAGGGTTTTTTGTAGTTTTTCCTTACTCTTGCTGAGGGTTTAGGACAGAGGATGTCACACCCTGTTAAAGCCCTATGAGATGAATTGTAATTTGTGAATATGGGCTATACAAATAAAATTTGATTGATTGATTGATTGATTGAGACTGATAGAAGCAGTGCACAACATACATGACTATACAGCCAAAGCTAATTTCCAATACCAGTCTTTGAGGGGTCCAACGTTTATTCGTGACAGTTTGAAGCAATTGAAAGTATTTGTTCATAGAAAATGAAGGCATACAGTCATAAAACAAGATAGCCATAATTTACGACAACACACAACAGACAAAACAAAGCTTCACAGACAGTTTTTACAATCTGTCGCCTGTGAGTCCCTGAACTTTATGGAAGTACAATAATACATTGATAAAGTGATAAATTTGATATCAGTTATATCAGCTCTGTTGACATCTGATATCTAATATGTCAATGTCAATTTAAATGTTATTTATATAGCACATATAAAACAACTTGGTTGACCAAAGTGATTCACAAGTACAAGGTACAACAAGAAGACAGTAACACGCATTACATAATAATACAAGTAGTAAAATAATATAAGATAGAAAGAAGAAGAATACAAAATTAAATTAAAACAACTACAGTATAAGATGTACAATAATAAAATAAAATCAGCTGGGGAAAAAGAAAAGTTCTAAACTCGAAGACAATGCCAAGAAGAACAGATGTGTATCTAGTAATAATTTGAAGGGTGCAAGAGAGGGGGCGGATCTAATGTGGAGTGGTAATCTGTTCCTCAAGTTTGGGGCCGCTACTGCAAAGGAATGATCACCTTTGGTTATGAGCCTCATTTTAGGTAAATCCAGGGGAAGTTCAGTCAAGTAAGGCGGTGCCAGTCCATTTAGAGACTTAAAAGGTAACAATACGTTCGAAATCTATCCTGTAACGAACAGGAAGCAATTAGAGGGAGCGCAACACAGGTGTAACATGGTCACTCTTTTTCTTCCTAGTCAGGACACAAGCAGTAGGATTTGGACAAGCTGCCGGCATTTCATAGACAACTGGTCTAAGCCTACAAACAGGGGATTGCATTAGTCAAGACTAGAGGTTATCAAGGCATGGATCACCCTCTCTACATCCTTTTGTGGGAAATGGGCCTTTAACTTGGCTATGAGTCTCAGTTGAAAGAAGCTACACATGACCACAGAGGAAACTTGATTGTCGAATCCCCTGTAAAATGTAATCCCCAGACTCTTCACAGAGGAGTGAATATTAGCAGCCAAAGGGCCAAGGGTGCTCACATCCAGCAGTTTAGGGTGTCCAAACACAATAACCTCAGTCTTATTTTCGTTTAGTGGGGGGAAGTTTAGGTTAATCCATGATTTGATGTAATTTACATTACATTACATTTAGCTGACGCTTTTGTCCAAAGCGACTAACATTTTTAGTACAATCAACATTTTGTGAGGGGTCATTTAGGGGTTCGGTATCTTGCCAAAGACACTTAGGCATGCAGATGGGAAAGAGTGATTCGAACCAGCAACCCTCTTGTTGCAGAACACCCGCTCTATCCCCTAGGCCACGCTCCCCCCCAGGCAGTCAAACAGGGGCTGCAAGGAACTCATGGTTTTAAAATTCAGGGGAAAGTATATTTGAATATCACACGCAAAGCCCACGAAAGAGACATCATATTTTTCAAAAATGTGTGCTTGGGTCAGCATAAATAGAAAAGTAGGATAGGGCCTAAAACGGATCCAAGAGGAGTAATCATTCAGGTGGATAGAGAAAAACTGTCAATCTGTTAAGTATGACTGAAATCACTTGAGTGCTACACCTTTAATCCCTACAGAGTTCTCCAAACACGACGACAGGATTGCATGATTGACGGTGTCGAAAGTACAATAACTGAAACATAAGGGCATTTAGTTAACCATAAATGGCATAACTGTCTGTTTAATTGGCTGTAAAAATCCACCCGTGTCAACATGTGTTGTACCCAGCTGCCTGTGTTCAGGGTCGGTAGTTTACTGCTGCCACTGGCTGAGCTTCTGACAACAGGTCAGCCGCTTGAGCGACGACAAGGACACGTGTGAAACGCCTGTTACTCATTAAACACTATAATCCTGATCAAAGTTCCTCTGCAGCTGCTGTCTTCATGGACGTGTTGACATCAGGGAGACACGCTGCCTTCAGAAAACATCGACATGGCCTATGGAGACAATTTGTGGACGATTGCTGCGCTGATTAGTATCTTGGCAGTTTTGACGGTAGAGAATTTTATAATTGTAATGCACCTTCAAACAGAAATTTAACGGTTTTCTCTGTGGATGTTTAAAAGCAAGATGTATCTCTCTTTGACCCCTAGGTGAAAGCTGCTCCGACCTTTACAGGTTAGCTCTAATTTATTTATTGATCAATTACACATAAAGAAGCTCTTTGTTTATCTTTAGCTTTAACAAAAGTACATGTCAATTCCAGGTGATAATGCTGATGCAGGTGAACTGAGGGATGACATACCTGACATCAACAGAGGTATATATTCAAAGCCTGTCTGCGATAATGCACTTTGTTCAAATATATATTTATATATACAGAATTTCCGATCTCTGACAGTGGTTTTGTTCCATTTTTTAGCGTTAAAACACCTGTTTGAGGGAGACATTGCTGGTAATGTAAGTATACACACTGTGTGGAGATTATGTTTAGCAAGAACATAACCTGTCACATCCTGAGAGTCTCCCACTTGTCGTGCAGCCCAGCAGAAATGCAATCCTCGATGAAACAAGAAGATGGAAGTTTCCCATCCCTTACATTTTAACTGATTCTCTAGGTACACTATGCATCATTTCTATCAACATGTAATCTGATGCAGAGGTTAAACATGTGCTGACTAGGAAATTAATTTCCATATCTGTAGAACTGAATGCCAAAGGTGTGATCCTCCAGGCGTTTGAGGAATACCGCTTGAGATCTTGTGTGGACTTCAAGCCATACGCGGGAGAGAGCAGCTACATCTCCTTCACCAAGCTGTCAGGGTGAGCTGCATTGTGCTGGTTTGTTGCACAACTTTATCGGCCATGCTGTAAAGTCATAAAACTTGAGGAATTAAGAACCAAAGATAAGACACTGCTGATGTGAGAAAATAATACTTAAAGCTCATGATACAGTAAGACTGCTGATTCATTTCATTTTCATCACTACAGATGCTGGTCTTACGTTGGCGATGATAAAAAAGGACAGAACGTGTCCATTGGGGCCAGATGTGACACTAAAGCCATTGTGCAGCATGAGCTCCTCCACGCTCTGGGATTTTATCACGAACAGTCTCGCTCGGATAGAGACAACTATGTTAAGATCTGGTGGGACCAGATTGAAGAAGGTGTGTGAAAAAGTACTTCATCTGTGTTTCTTTCAGGGACAGTTTGAGAGATACTCGGTACACCCAGCAAAATCCTCACCCAAACTTGAACATTTACGGGTTTGTAAAAGAAAGTCTGAACAACCATGATAGCAGCTCCACACCACAGCCTTATATTAAATTACGCTGTATTGATGTTCTGCTGATACAAATGCTCAACCAAAACCAAACTTACTGGAAACATGAACACTTGAACAAAAAGTGTGAAAAGAGCGACCGGAAATAACAGGAGCCATCTTTGAGAAAAAGGGATTCATCTACATTAAATGTCATTTGGCTGACGCTTTTGTCCAAAGCGACTTACAATTAGTACACTCAACATTCATGAGGGGCCATTTAAGGGTTCAATATCTTGCCAAGGACACTTCGGCATGCAGATGGTCGAGAGTGGGTTGCGAACCAGCAAACTTCTTGTTGGAGGACCATCACTCTAACCACTAGGCCACACCGCTGACATACGTTTGCTGTCATTGAAAAAGTGTCGCACTAGCACAAGCTTCCCAGACCAAAACAAATGCGTCATCAGCCACACCTCCTCCCTCACTTTGTTTTCTATAGAGTCTTTGGGTGTTCCAGAGTCCGGTGAAATCAGTGCAATAGGCCTGTAGCCATCATGCATTATAAATGTGGGTAGGGCCAAGGGTTACACAAAGAGGGACTCACAGGCATGCACAAACACATGCCCTAACTATGTGCGGCCATGGCTATGTCTGAAATCTCCCACTCATTCACGACCCAATACAATATAGTGAGCTGTTTGGCAAAAGAAAAATAAATACTTTTAGACACAACTGTACATTTTCTCTGCGCCTCTAATGCCACAGGATCATGACGTTCAACAACAACATTGTACGCCAGTGGAAAAGCACATTGAATTCCCATGTTTAAATTGATAAATAAACTTGTGTGCCATACCCCGTGCTGCGGTGCACTGCTCTGCTCTTATTACATATTTTACCACCACAATTTTCATATTTGTCTTGTGCTGGTCATATAAAAAACAGTGGTATCGAAAATATTAGAGAAATATGCTAAAACAGACAGTTTTAAAATCGGTTTGCCCAAGTCTATCTTTATCCTCATGATGTCTAAGATATTTTTGACAAGAATAAGTAGAATCCCCAGAGAGAGAGGGCTGAGACATGAGGCCCTCTCTCCTCTTGAGCACAAAGCATGATGGTGTATATTGCTCGGTTACTGACTATTGGACCAATTATTCACCAAAAAAAAAACCTTACACATGCCAAACTCTATAATGGACTTTTTAGGGATTATTGAGTGATTTCTGACCCAGACCATTTTTATGTTAGTGCCCAGAATGTGAGAACAGACTCAGAGACTACAAAGCTTACACCTAGGGAGTGACTCTCTGCTCAGGATGCCATTACTCCATAGAATATAGTTGTTGGCTGCTTTATTTTTGTTAAAATCATATATGTTTAACTTTGAGGTTGTCAGTGACAAGGTTACTCTCCCCTTACAGGAATGGAGCACAATTTCAAAAAGTACGAGGATGACTTCATCTCAGATCTGAACACGCCATATGATTACGAGTCCATCATGCACTACAGGCCTCTGTCTTTCAACAAGAACGAGAGCGTACCCACCATCACCACCACCATACCGTACTTTAACGACGTCATTGGCCAGCGGCTGGACTTCAGCGCTGTTGACATCACCAGGCTCAACCGCATGTACGACTGTGGTGAGTGTCTCCATACTGCTGGTTCTAGTGTGTTTTAAAATATCTGCATCATTGCTTAAAAAGTCACAGGATATTTACCCGGTGACCATGGAAACAGTTCTCGGCTTCCTGGTTTGTATTGGAGCTGCTGGAACTAATTTACATTTACATTCTTATTTTGCATCATTCAATATTTTTGGATTAATGATCTATGAAAGGTAAAATATAAATAGAAGAACAGCACCTCTAACACTTTTGAACGTCCGTGTCACACTGCACTGCCCCGCCCCCAATGACTGCTCCAATGTATGATATGTCAAAATCGCACTAATAAAATACTGTAAAATTTTTTTCTATAATATCAATAAAGTGCATCTAGTAAATGTGCACTGCTGATCATTATAGCCAATGTAGCCACATCACTCCACCTGCTACATTGAATAAGTTACTGGGATATGGATGTTTTAATTTACAGCTAGATCTACACGCACAAATGTAAACATTACTGTCTTTGCTAAGGTACATCCATATTTACATAGATGGGTGGTGCTTAACCAGCGTAGGTTGACTGTTGATAATCTTTCTGTTGCAGCCAACACACACACCCTCCTGGACCAGTGCTCGTTTGAGCTCATCAACATCTGTGGAATGATCCAGAATGAGGATGAGAACGCAGACTGGGTGCAGACGCTGAGCAGTCCAGCCGACACTGATCACACCCTGGCAGGGCGCTGCAGAGGTGCTAAGCATATATACTGTCTCCAGTGTTGCCACAGTTACTTTGAAAAAGTAACTTAGTTACTTTACAGATTACTTGATTTTAAAAGTAACTAAGTTAGAGTACCAGTTACTTTATTAGTTACATTCAGCAGCTGCCGACAACACCCCCGCCGCCTCAACATAAAAATGACAACCGGTTTTGCCAACACTCACTTTATTAGAAACCGCCAGAGGCCCGCCTCATTTAAATGACATTAAGGCTCATTAACAAAACATGTACTGACCACTTCTTTCCTTTAGATTCTGGGTACTTCATGAAGTTTGACACAGCTTCAGGTGTGATTAGCAACAGTGCCTTGCTCGAGTCCCGTATCCTCTACCCCAAAAGAGATGAACAGTGTCTGCAGTTCTTCTACAAGATGAGCGGACGGGCTGGGGATATACTGGTGATATGGATCAGGACTGATGATGGGACAGGGACTGTGCAGAGTGTCAGGAAAATCCACACCATCACTGGTATTTTCTCATCCATTTGTGCACTTCCAAACACGTTTAAGGTTTCTTGCTTTTCTGTGTTGTGGTTGGGCTTATTGCACAAGTTTGTTTTTGTGCTTTTTGTATCGCAGGTGATGGAAATGATGCTTGGAAAGTAGCCCATGTGACCCTCAAGGTGACAGAGAAGTTCCGTTATTTCTTCCAAGGCATCAGGGGTTCATCCAATTCATCGGGCGCCATCTTGATTGATGACATCACTCTCACAGAGACCAATTGCCCCAATGCCGTCTGGCAGCTTCAGAATTTCACCGGGCTCCTCACCACCACTTCTCCTGGCAGCGTCCTCAAAAGCACTTGTTTCTACAACTCAGAGGGCTACTCATTCGGCATCAGTGTTTATCCAAATGGAAAAGACCCTGCCTATCCAGACTATGTTGGCATGACCTTGCACCTCTGCAGCGGAGAAAATGATGGGGTGATGCAGTGGCCAGTGGCAAACAGGCAAGCGACCATCGTTGCCATGGATCAGGATCCTGATGTCAAACTGAGGATGTCTTCAACAAGAAGTTTCACCACAGGTAGACCGACATCACAGGCAGCCGAGACACGCAAAGTTGACAAGCAGTGATAGTTTCGGCTCATGATTTTCTGCTTCCTCCAAAAGGATTGGAAGCGAATGGAATTCAGTCAGTTGAGTTCACAACATTTGAAAATGACAAGATTTCTTTTCAGAAACTGTTGAATGTTTTGCAGGGACTATAGATACAAGTCCCAATGACAATGAGGTCTGTGAAATGACCTGTTTTGCCCACATGAGATTTTACATAAACTAATAATAACAACAATAATAATAATAATAGTAATAATAATAAAAATGACAATAATAATAATAATAAAAGTATCGTAGTTGTACAAGTGTATTTAGGCAACTAGACTTGCTTGTGTTTCTTGAAGACAATTCACTTAACATCCAAAAAGGCTGCTTAAGTTCTAAGGTTTCAGAGCAAATCAAAATAAGCAGATGTACTTTATCACTGGTCCTCACCTGTGGACACAGACAGCAGGGAATTTCCCCTCTTAATATATTTACTTCAGCTCCATCTCCATATGTCAAATGACAAATCTTTAGTCAACCTAACGTAGATCATGTCGATTCAGCTGGAGAGCAAAGACGAGGGACACTGAATATTGGACTTTAAGAAACATAACTATAAAATGAATGCAGTTGCTTGTATGCTCAATGTCAACCGATAGTAAGATATGTTTAATAAGATAACTCCTACTTGAATGTGTCAGCAACCCATCTTGAAGTATAGGCCATCGACAAGGGACCTACATGGATAAGGTGACTACATGTCAATGTTTATTATATTATATTATATTATATGATACCTTGCTTTACTGCTCACAAGTGCCATCCAAATCAGTTTATATAATATATATTGAATGAATAAGTCACTATGAATAACCGCTTCAATGTGTGAACAATTCAAGTCTTAAATTCTTGCTCACCCTAACATCTAGTTTTAACAACAAATATGTAAATTGAAAAGAAGAGCAGTTTCCTTGCGAGATCCAATTAGATGTTGACGTGAATGAAGAATGATTGATGAACCTTTTTTTCTCGCCTTCTTTCTTCTGAGACTCCGACGCTCGCTGGAATAAGCCAACCAATACTTCAGGGGCCGAGTGGGATGCCAGCTGCAGGTGCTACCGCGGCCCAGACGTTGGCTGGAGTACGTTCATGTCTCACAATCATCTGCACAGAAGGAGCTTCCTCAAGAACAATGACCTCATCATTACTGCTGATTTCAATGGTGAGCATGTAAAATATCAGCTCTTTTATATTTATAGATATAAAGAGAGAGAGAGAGAGAGAGAGATGTGTGTGATTCACAGTCTGTCAAGGTAGATTGGAAATTTCATTTTTTCCCACAGATTCTACTATTAATAATGGCACAATTCACATTACTCAGAAATCATTTTTTTAATTAGCAATTGAAATCGTGTCATACAGTTTGTATATGTCTTTATTATTGAGCATCATATTAACCTGTTGTTTTGATAGATTTGACCTACCTGATCAAGTCCGAGGTGCCTGTCAAACTGGCATCACAAGCAACTGACATTACAGATGAGAAGCCAATCGGTGACAAGGAAGTGAGAGCGCAGGCTCCAAAGCACAGAGAGGCACGTGCAGCCAACCCCTGTCATCCCAACCCGTGTTTTAATGGAGGCGTGTGTGTGGAGAGTGAAGGAAAAGCCTCATGCAGGTGTGTGCTTCTTTGCTTCAGGGGTTGGTATTTATTAAGGTGTGACTACATTTGAGAAAAAACCTTGGACAGTTTAGCTGGTGCTCCAGCCCCTTCATTAAAACTCCAGATAGTTTGGGTCTGTTGATGACGTGTCGAACACACTGTAACTTATTTAAGCTGATGCCAGAAGACACGCCTGGCTTCTCACTGCCTTCATCCTAATGTCTACCCTACTTCCACTGTAATAGTATTTTACTGAGGGGCCTTGTGAGTAAAATAATATTTCTAGCTACCCCTATTCACAGCAGCTCTCCTCTCATGATTAGTGCACTTGGTAGGTGCTTGGAAAGTATTAGTGGCTTTGTAAGCCCCAAGAATCTGTTGTAATATTTGACTAGAGTAACATTTAAGAATCAGTAAGTTGTTCTAAAACATACAACATCCCAATTTACTGTCACTCTGAAAGCATAAATCTAATGTCCACAACTTCTTAATTAAATCAGAATTTTCTTTTTTATTACATGCAATTAGCAAAAGTACATTTTTAACGAAAAGAGTAATAAGTTAAAATAATAAAAAGTGTAATAATAGAGTAATAAGTCACAACTTATAAAAGAAGTAAAAGACAAAATGTAATAAAATGAGAAGAAAAAGTGTAATAAGAGAGTAAAAAGTAAAGATTCACACAAGAAGTAAAGCATGCAAATGTTTGAATGAATGTGATTAAATATATATACACTGCTGATTTCAGAGAACTTATATAAATTTAGTGAGAAGAAATGAATGCCAGCACCGCTTTATCCGAAACTCGTTTCCTACTAGAAATTTGATTTCTGTTAAAAATTCAAAACTCCTTACAAAGTCTAAAAATCTTCTTTAAAAAGTCAATGTCTTTTTATGGCAGATTGGTCGCAGTGTTTCTTCAGAATCCAACTGAAATCTTCAGCTGGTTGGCTATTTCTCTATTTTAAAGGTTTCTTCTCCTCAGTGCATATTTTCCAATTTGTATATTTCTTCTGTGGAAACTTTCTCTAAGTTGAGAAGTGTCCGTTTTTATCCATTCTTCTGATTCTAGGCTGAGGAGGGGGTTCCTTGTTCCGTTTTGTGTATAGGATCAATAGAAGATTCTGATTACATTTTTCAACTTTTTCATCTCTAACATGATATGTTACTGTGTTAAACGCATGCTACTTTAAACATTATAGAGGTTACATAAGCAAACCAGAGGAGTAATTCTACATGTTACTTTATGCTCTTTGCTCATATTTCAGCGGTGAGATCTCGATTATTCTGAACGTGATCTAACCTATGAAATAAATCAAGTGAGCAAGTTTTTTATTGTCAAACTGTCCCATAAAACTCAATAATAAAAATCAATCAACCTACTCTTGCTAGCCTGGTGACACAGCTTAGTGCATCAGGACTATTGCAAATACATACTTGGGACGTGCATTCATGTGAAACCTGAAGTTCATAGCAATTTTTGTTGTATATCATTTTTTAAATGATTAAAACAGATGTGTGTGACTGCTGCTTTTCAGGTGTGCCACAACCCAGGCCAGCTACAACACTGGAAAAAGATGTGAGGAAGTGAACACACACAGCGGCATTCTGGGAGCTCTGATTGGTGGTGCAGCCGGGGCGGTAGTTCTGACAATAGCCATCATCACCGTCATCAGGAGAGTTCAGTGAAACACCCTGTGGAGGATGAACTCGTCCACTACATCATTCAACAGTGAAATCACACTAAATGGAAACTCAATATTGTGGAGAAATATGCAAATTTATCTTGGGCCTTTCTTTGATACCTCCCCATATTTAAAATAAAATTGTTTATTGAGACAGACCTAAAGGCTTTCCAAATATAGAACCCAGAATCAGCACTACTATGTCCTGAGTGTGGTTTATTTGTATGATAAAAGTAAGTGTTTTCTGCTACATTATTTCTGTTGTGAATAACACAAGACTGGAAATAAATATTGAAATCACACCTAGTGTATCCGAAACCCTTTCTTTTCCATGTCTTTATTCTTATGTCTTACTAGTTTTGAGATACATATAGTGGTAATGCAAATATAGCATACAGGCTATGTTATTCATGCAACATAATTTCAATCTATAGACATTCCTTTTGAATAAAATTGTCCTAGAAATTTTTCTATGTGTATACAACATTTAAAAACACCAGATTATATCATACACCTTACTTAATAATTAAACGTGTTTTTAGGGTAAACATTGACACCTTTATACGTGTTCAGGAAGTATAATATACCACAAATTAAACTCTAAGTCATTTTCTCTTCATGTACTGAACATGTGAGTTGCTGTTTCTCTTGGCACCACCTGAAACACAGAAATTACATTTATTCTCAAATGATGTACTGAATATTTTTTGCTGAAAAGTGGCACAAAACCGATTTCTTGGTATTTACACTGACAGACTCAGTTCACGTAACTTATCAAAGCCTGATGGGCGGATTACTTCTATGGACATTAGAGCACCATTTTTCTCCACATTGTATGCAGCAAACATCACAACATTCTCATCACCACAGCATAAAACAGAAGCCAGATGGAATACACAAAACTGCTGAAAAGGAGAGCCCCGTGGCATGGTCAACTGCCACACTAGCATTGTCACTTTCCTTTTCTAAGTTGCGTTAGATTCACCGAAATGCCAAGATTATAAGTTTTGACTTCGTTAGATTATAAAATCTCTGCCGCAACTAGAAAGAAAATATTTGCATCAGCAATGACACACAAAGTTGAAATACTTAAAACTGGTGGCCATAACAACTCTTTAGGAGAGACATATTTGGGGTCCCTTATTTTTATATATAAAGTAACATTTAAGATAACAAAACGAAAATTTGGAAGTAGGAATATTATAGGGCTCCCTCCCAGATCCCACCTCAATTGTATGGATTACCATCAAATTTGGTACAGACTTATAACCCTAATGATTATAACCAAAAACAAATATCAATACACAATATAGATCTTGATATTGTGAAATCGTCTCTATATCCCTGTACAAATAATCCCCTAAATGCACCTCGACGGAAGATATCTGTGGACATTTAGGCTTAAAACACGATGTAAATGACCTTGTTTCGAGTCAAATAAAAATGTAGTTGTTTCTGATCATAAAGCAGCTGTGGAATATAGAATAAACTCTGTGTTTTCACTGTTTGCTTCCACTGTTTTTCAACAAAGTCACTGACTGGCTGCTTCACTTGAACACACCTTGCATTCGATATATTGATATATATCGGCCTCACCTAATTTGAATGCTTTTGTGATTCCTTAAACTTTCAATCTAATGTCATTATCATGTCAGAATTCTAACTGTCCAGTGCTTCATGATCAAATACCTAGAAACTACAGACATAAATAATTTTGCAACTCAATGCTAACACTATAAACTAAGATTGTAAACATTGTAAAAAATTCTACCCACGGACCAGCATAGTAGTTGCGACAGAAATCAGCCTTACAGCCTAAGTGGATCTATATGCCTGAAATTTTATGTTTGCATCTCTGAAGATGGAGCGAATACATCAACACATAAGGAGACAATAAATGACAACATAAGACCGACCTTTGCTTTCATCTTTCTTTGGTGTTTGAGGCTGAGGTTGAATTCTTCATGGTGTCATATTTTCCTTTATCCTGCAAGTAGAAGCAAACAGAAAAATTATGCACATGTCTGTCATGTTGTGGTGTAATTATGAAATGAATATCTTGGCAAACCTACCATTCGCTTTAACAGTTCTTGACGCACCTGTTAATAATAAAACAAATAACAAATAATTTTAATAACTGGAAGCATTATTGGGTTCTATAATGCATTTTGTGTCGGTTCCACAGGCAGTGTTGTAGTTTTTGCATATTATAAAAACATAATGAACATATTGAAACAGATGGAGCATGAACAGCAAAGGTAAAATGACAAAAATACCTTTGGCTCTGCAAAAACCCCTGTTAACATCACGAAAAGGCCCTGTAGGAGAAGAAATATGTCAAAGATACTGCACTTTTCACATTTCATAATAAGTAATGCATTTCTTCGCAAAGGGCAATACAAATTACAGCAGGAGGTTGTTTGACGTTTGTAAATGTGCCTTATGCAATGGTGGAGCAAATAGTAATAAAAAAACTACTGCTAAACATTTGAAAATGGCATTTGAAAAACATAACATCTCTTTTAAGTTTATTCCAAACTCACATTGCCATACACATGAACTGTTCACAGGAAGTACATTACCCTGCAGCTGCCGGTTTTAGAAAATACTAAGAACAAAGAGCAGCAATGGTAAAAAGTAGGAGAAGTGATTTCAAGGTCAAAGCTGATGTCCTGTCTTTTCTTAGCTGCATTGTAATTACAATGCATCTCAAACTGTTATTAAGTTTGCCAGAAATTTTTGTTTGTTATGTTTTATATTTAGTCTTAAACCAAAATTGCCTCAAGCAGAAATTAGGAGCAGTTCACAGGCATCTGGAATCTTCATGTCTTTCTAATGCTACAACTCCAACTCCATTTTCTCACCCAACTGACTCAAATTAGACTCTTAGACTTGACACAACTCCATCTGGAGCCACAAAAGTCAATCCCTTGTTACCTTTCATAAAAATGGTCCACTGTGTTCCATGGTCTGGAATAAATGCCGGTAAAGTTGCCAGACGAACTTAGCCCCGCCCACAACATTTGAGGTCGGGAAGTTCGGTCTGGAGTCACTCCGTTGGGGAGAAATTATGCCCGGTTCGAAATCATCCGGACCAATCAGATTGTCAGGGCGGGTTTTATACGATGATGGACAGATGATCAACGGTAACGTAATCAACCACGTCATCAAAGTGCCCTTGGGTTGAATTCGTTTTCAACAAACATGCCTGCCGCTCGAGAGCTGAGATGTGTAGATGCTGCCATTGAGTCTGTTTTAGAAGACATCGACAGCGCATTCATTTTGAAAGAGGAACAGAGAATGCGGAGGCGACGCCAATGCACCACGCTAATCCCTATCGCGCCGGCGCTTGGCTGTTCACACCGGACACTGAAGCGACGCTGAACCGCCGGGCAGCGCTAATAATATCACCCGTTGATCCAGTAGATTAAAAGCATATACTTACTTGTTGCTCCAACATTAAGCAACAGCGTCCCAACATTTGTCTTTCTTGGTGTTGTCTTTATACAACATGTTCTGAGGATCATACAACTCACTGCACTTCTCCACTTCAATTATTAATTTAATGTCATCCATGTTGAAGAGCTGTTTGCTCCGTTAAATGTCGGGTGTTGAGGGTAAATTACGTATTCTCCACTCAAGCCTATGTGGAGAATACGTAGTCCCCCCCTCTCTCTCTTTTTATCTGTATCACTGCTTGTGTGGCTGTAGTGGATGGGCAGAGGGAGACATTTAATAATGTCATTGGTCAAATTAAAACTGCAGGACAACAGAAGGGGATGCATATTTGATCATTTATATTATATAAAATATGTCATCAATATAGTTTAAGATCGATTTTCAGTGTGTTTCCTGGTGCGATACACTCGCGTCAAGCGCAATAAATAGACTCGACGCCGAAACGATCGCTGCACGGCGCGAGGCAGCCTTGGCGCAGGGCGACGTTTCAGCCTCCGGTGTGACCCGCACAAAGTTTTAACATGGGAGTGGATGGGAGCCAGCTGTTATTTAAGGCTTGACGCTGCTCTGAAGGGTCGCTTCGGCATCGCTTCAGCATCCGGTGTGAACCCGGCGTTAGTAAATAACTCACAATGCGTTGCTTAACATACGTTACATACTACGTTGCTCTGATTGGTTGTAGGTCTATCCAATTGAGCGAAGAGGAATTTTATTTCCTGGTCAGTTGAAACACGCCCCATAATCACAGCCCAATGGAGCGGTCTCAGACTCACATTCTGACTAGAATTGTGAGTATGACAACGTCAGGCTAGGAAAAGAGAGCACTGATGCCAGATTGAACATCGGATACACAATACTCTGAGTTGTAGAACAGGCATTAAGTAAGAAAAGGAGGATCAAAGCACAGCTAATGTCAACATTATGTTTGGTGTGTATGCTCTGCTCAAATTACCTGGAAGGTATTGAGGATGGTGGAACTGTACAGAAGAAAAGGATATGCCTCGTGGTCCTTATTTAATATTTGCAGAAGGAAGCCAATACCCCATGTTACTCCGAAAACTGGTGTGAGAAAGATCACCACTTTAATGATGCTCTTAAATGTCTCCTTCTCATCCGACTTGCTGCCATCAGGGGCGGAGGACTTCAACAGAGTAAAAATGACGACCGCCATTGAAAAAAGATTTGTGAAAATAACAGTTCCCACAGGGATGAGGAAAGCAAACAACGAGCCATCCAAGGTTCCATCAAAAACTAGCCAGCATGTTTTCTTGTTATAGTATTCCTTCTCGTTGTATCTGCAATAGACATAGCTGATTCCCACAATGAGAACTGGGCAACCATAGCCTACGATACTGGATAGGAACATGAAGACTCTTTTCCTTAGCGGGTTGAAGACAAAGATGAGCCGGTGGGTGAGCATGACGCTCATGCACAGCATCCAGCTGAACATGGCCAAATAAAATAGGTGTCTGCATAAGGTCAAAATTAGGCACCATTGATCACTGAGGTTCTCAGGTGACATAGATGCCAAAAAACTGCAGTCAGCGAGCAAGAGGAACACGGCGATGTTCACCAGTGCTGTGTGACGGAAATATGAGAGATCAGTCTTGACCACAACTGACCACACGAGAGCCTCAATGATGAGGAGGATCACCAGAGAGCAGATGGATACTGCCAGGCCAACATAGGTAATGATCTCTAGGATGACGTTAGATTTGTCGTTGTTAGGTGTATTGCACTTGGACATGAGGACAGCGAATGAAGTCAGGTGGGTGCACTTGCAGACTGTGTGATTACTATCAATTTGATTACTATCACTGTGATTACTATCACTGTGATTACTATCACGTTCAACTCTGCAACCTGTGTCTGACCAGGTCATGTTTTTGGTGTCCCAGAAGACACAGTGTAGTTCAGTGTCGTTCAGCTGCTTGATGGGGAAGTCCATTGTAATCTCGGTGGATGAACTGCCGTTCTTTGTGACTATCAGCATAAGGTTATGCGGAGCTGTTGATGTTGGTTTAAACCTGTTGTTTAATTTTTCCATCAGATTTCTCACACCAACAGTTTTGAACTGTCCGCCAGTCTCGTTGAGTTGAACAGTCACATCAAACACCGAGATATTACAGTCCCCTTTTGAGACTTTGAGGTCCAAGTTTGGTTTGGAGATATTCAAAGTGTTGTTCACTTGGATGTTCTTCACCAGATTCTCCACACCGTCAAGGTATTGTAATGACATATCATTTGTTATAGATTCGTTGACTCCTGTCCAGTTGTTGGCCAATAAATTGCTCGCTGCATTAAGAAAATCCTGAAAAAGAAACATTAAAGAAAAAAAAAGTGAACAGGCACGTTTCAAACAGACGATGAATAGATAAACATTATGTACAGTTTTGGAAGACTCTGAGTTTGTGAGCCATTTCAAACACAAATTTTTGTGAACTGAAACATTTAACCCAACCCTCCATCAGAATAGGTTTGAGTAGTCAATGTGTGAATTTTAATTTTTCCGTGGATTATCCCTCTATGGTAATATTCTGCGTTTAGGAGATTATTGAGAATTTACTACAATTTAAGAGTCTAATGGAAGATATTGTTCATTTGAATCGTTCCCAAAGTGATCTCTTGACTTTCCATAGAAGCAGTCAGTAATGTTTCATGAAATGGTTTTAATAATTTCGACCTCGGTCATCACAGGTCAAACTTAAAACACTGTTTTTATCAGCCTTCACATGAACACAGGCATCTGTAGCATCTTCGAAATATTTACAATTGAACTTGAATGCTTGAACCCCATATGACCACTTGTTATCCAACCATTCATCTATTATCATCTATAATGCTTATCCTTTGATGGGTGGGGGGCACTGGAGCCAATTCCAGCTGTGTGAGAGGTAGGGCACATCCTGGACATTAGGGATGAGCGAGTACAGCATTATCTGTATCCGTATCCGTACTCGGAGTGGGTGGGGCCTAACCCGGAAGTGGGTGTGATTTAACCCGGGAGTGTGTGTGTGAGTGTGTGTATGAGTGAGTAAGAGAGAGACAGAGAGAGAGAGGGGGAGTGTGTGTGTGTGTGTGTAGCTTAATTTGTAATATTTTTTATACCACTACTACCTAGAATGTGTCAGACAGTCAGTGCGTGAAGTAAAATAAAACTGGTTAGAGCCAACTTAATCGAATGGGCCGGATCAGGCCCGCTTATGGGTTTAATCCGGCCCGCGGGATGATTTTGCCATGCATAAAAATGAACCAGAAACTGCTGTTCTGAATGTGTCCACTGGATGGCGCAATAGCAATTCTGTTAAGCAAGCAAACTGTTTATACCGGGGGTTAGCAAGAAGGCTACAGGTAGTCCGGAGCTAGCTTGCCATTCTGCCTGCCCGACTTAACCATTACGTGACAAAATGTCTCTGTCAAGAAAGAGAAAAGTGGACGCAGAGTGCAGACTGTTCCAAGAAAAATGGTCATCCTCCTATTTATTCACGGAATCGAATGGGAAAGCTGTGTGTTTGGTGTGTTTACAGCAAGTCTCAGTGCTGAAAGAATATAACGTTCGCCGCCACTATGAGACTCTTCATGCCGACAAATACAACAACTTTCAAAGACAACAGAGAAGAGAGAAGGTGAATGAATTGTTGGCGGGTCTGAAGAAACAGCAGTCTGTGTTTACTCATAGCCGAGAAATCAGTGACGCTGCAGTGAAAGCCAGCTACATTATTGCTAATGAAATTGCAGTGGCTTCAAAGCCATTTAGCGAGGGGGAATTTGTGAAAACATGCATGCTGAACCCTGCGGAGATTGTGTGCCCTGAAAAGCGCCAGGCTTTTGCAAATATCAGCCTGACAAGAAACACAGTTGCAGACAGGATTTCTGATCTTTCTGTGGATTTGGACAGCCAATTGAAGCGCAGAGTAAAGTCATTTATTGCGTTTTCAGTTGCAATTGACGAAAGCACGGACATTACAGATGTTGCGCAACTGGCCATATTCATCCGCGGAGTTGATGACACTTTGACCGTCACCGAGGAGTTCGTGGAGTTGGTGCCAATGATGGATACTACAACAGCAGCTGATATTTTCACCGCACTCGTCGGCGCCCTGGACAGGATCGGAGTGGACTGGTCCCGCGCTGTCAGCCTGGCTAGAGATGGTGCGCCCTCAATGATCGGGAGAAAAGCAGGTGTAGTGACAAAGTTCAGAGAGAAAGTGCAGACTGTAAATGGAGGACGTGATTTTTGGACTTTTTACTGTATTTTGCATCAGGAGGCTTTGTGTTGCAAGTCATTAAAGATGGATAACGTCATGAAGGTGGTCATCCAAACTGTTAATTTCATCCGATCCAGAGGCCTGAATCACCGTCAGTTTGACAGCCTTCTCAGAGAGAAAGACCACAACTATGGGCTGCCATACCACACCGAGGTAAGATGGTTAAGCCGAGGTGCTGTGCTGTGGCGTTTCTTTGAATTACGAGAGGAAATTGAACAGTTCATGGAAAAAAAGGGCAAACCAGTGTTGGAATTTCAGTCCACAGAATGGATGCAGGACCTTGCATTTATGGTAGATGTTACAGAGCATTTGAATAACTTGAACAAATTGCTGCAACGGCGCAACAAAGTTGTCACTCAGTATTATGACGGCATATGTCCGTTCAAGTTGAAGCTGTCATTATGGGAGACGCAACTCGCAGGTGGTGATGCAGCTCACTTTCCTTGTCTGAAAGATGTGTGCGCGACCGAACATGCCGCAGACATGAAGCGGTTTAAAGATAAAATAACGGGACTATTGCGGGAGTTTGAGCAACGCTTTCAGATTTTTGGTGAACTGGAGAAAGACTTCAAAGTTTGTTGCTCGCCATTCACCGCGAATGCCTCTGATCTTCCCGTCAACATCCAACTTGAAATAATAGACTTGCAGTGTGACTCAGATTTGAAGGGCAAATTTGCCGCAGCTGGCTTGGACACATTTTATCAGTATCTCTTGCCACGTTACCCCAACTTGACAGCCCTTGCTGCAAAAGTGTTGCATGTTTGGAACCACATATCTTTGTGAGCAAGTTTTCTCTGTAATGAGCATCAATAAAACAAAGCTGCGCTCAAGGCTCACGCACAAGCACTTGAATAACATCCTGAAATTGGCTGCCACTCAAGATGTGACGCCTGATATTGATGCACTTGTGAAAGCTAAAAGATGCCTCGTTTCAGGAGTGAAATAAACTATGTGTAAACCCACTTAAAATGCTGCATGAGACACTGCACCCTGATATAATTCTGTGAAAATGATTGTCTTCTGTGGAAATTTAAAGAAAGTGAACAGTGTGTGATTTACTGTAATAATGTCAGTCACTTCAGTTCATAAGTTTGGTTTGTTGAAATTGTTCATGCAATGCACAGCTTTTATTTTTCTATCAATAAATAGTTTAGCCTACAAGGCAGGGAGTAACTCAACCCTCTTGAATAGTTTCTACCTCAGTTTGTATGGTTTGTCAAGTTTGCACAGGATTAATATGTGGAAATGACAAATGAGGTATTTGATACCTAGAAGAGTTGTTTTATTTATTTATTCATTATTTATTTTTATTTTGTTCAATCCCAGGAAGGCTGTGACTTAAAGTTAAATTTGTTTGTAGCTACACTGAGACGAAGTCTAAGTTCCATCACTAAGGCATTGTGTTCTTGAAATTGCACCAATTTTTTCCAAAGAATTTTCAACTAGCTTGAAGAGTTTTGTCAAGAGGATCATTTGTGATGTGTACATTTTCAGAATGTGCTTGTCCTATTTTGGACCAAAATAAACAAAGAAAACAATCTGAAGTTGTCATTATTTTTAGGTTATTATGCCATGATTTTACCGGCCCGGCCCACTTGAGAATAGATTTTCCTCCATGTGGCCCCTGAGCTAAAATGAGTTTGACACCCCTGCGCTAGAGAGTAGTCAGACACTCAATGCGTGAAGTCAAACAAAAAAACTGTTTAAAAAAAAAAAAAAAAATCCGACAGGCAGAGACGCAACGCGAGTCGCTTTCTACCAGCACCACGTCTGAACGAACCCACGTTTAACGGACCTCTACTGGTTAATACGTAAGTACAAACTGAAATAAAAACAAACTTAAAGACCCGCGAACCTGAGTGACTGAGAGACAGAGAGCTGTTCTGTGAGTGAGTGAGCAGAGCGGTGTGTGAAGGGGAGGAGCGCTGTGACGCTGTTAGGATTTTCATTCAGTCCGAGCACAGATATTGACTCGTATTACTCGTATAATACTCGTGCTCGGCAAAAGTGCTTTATCCGTACCGGATACTCGTTTCAGCCGAGTATCCGGCTCATCTCTACTGGACATGTCACCAATCCATCCAGAATACAGAGAGAGAGAGAGAGAGAGAGAGAAACTTCCTGATTAATACTTGAGACCCGGGGAGAACACTTGCACGGTTGGCCTCAGCCATGCTGGGATTGGAACCTCTTTCACCACTGTGCCACCCCCGTTTGTTAAGACATGAATTTTGAACTGAGGTTTAAAACAACTATCACCATGACAACTAGGCCACTCTGTCTGCTGAAGAAGGCAAAACGATGTGAGTTAAAGTTTTTGAAAAAACATCAACCCCAGTTCTTTGTGTTGGGAATGTTATGCAGCTCAATACTATACATCAATTACAGGAAGAGTAGTAATGACCAACAGTGACTTACATCAAAGACTTCTTCCTTCAAGGTGATGCTTTCTGATCCAGTGGCCATTACTTTCATTATGCTGATAGAAGCACTGATTCCAGCAGGGTCATTACTAGAAGTAGATGTAGTGGTGTCCTTAAGCGATTCAAAGATCCCCATGGCTGCTTCCTGTGTAGCCCCTATGCCCGTCTTGAAGTCCTAGAAACAAAAACTAAATATCTCAGAGTAACAGTCTACAAAAGAACACAAACAACATCACCTTGACCCTAATGAAAATGGAGTCTAAACAGCTTTGACCTTGGAATTATAATATTCCATAATTTCTGTGCGTGGCTTTGAGAGTTTTTTTGTAATTAACATTTTTGAGCTAGAGGTTGAGATTGGTGGCTGATGGAAGAATCTGCTTTTCGTCTAGCTTTAATATATACATAGCCTTCCATGCAAAGTTGCAATACAAGGTGCTACAAATGAACTCAAAATACAAGAATGTATATACATGTTTATAAGTAGGTGACCTGATAAACTGATCAGGGAACTGATAGGTCATCTTGTGTGCATTCTGATCAGTGATTGGTGCTTGGCATGTGTAACTTCATTAGTTAGTGATTTTCAACCAGCGTGCCGCGGCACACTAGTGTGCCGTTAGAGATCGTCAGGTGTGCCGTCGGAAATTATCTAATATCTAGTGTTGCACCGATGTATCGGCCGAACATCGGCAGCGGCCGATACTGCCTCGTTTACCGACATCGGCACGTCGGTAATAAACTTGACTTTCACCGATATCATTGGCCGATGTTCATAAGTATTTGTGGTTAAACCACTGGGCACGTGCCGCGGCTGGGGGAGCAGTCGCCCTCCTCTCCATGGTGCCGGAGGCTCGTTGTGCTGCACGCACCGATATTTTTTTGGGGGGGGGGGGGGGGGGTCCTCGTCCGTAGTGCTTCACGGCGTCGCTGATGCGGGGGCTTTCTTTGGCGGGGACCGGTTGGAGGGGACCAGGTACGGCGGTCAGCAGCTGCGACTCTGGATGCGTGTCGGGCCCTTCCCTCCGGCGGTGCGCCTCGGCTGGCGCCTAGCAGCTGACTTAGAACCGGTGTGGACCAGGGGAATCCGACTGTTTAATTAAAACAAAGCATCGCGAAGGCCCACGGTGGGTGTTGACGCAATGTGATTTCTGCCCAGTGCTCTGAATGTCAAAGTGAAGAAATTCAATGAAGAGCGGGTAAACGGCGGGAGTAACTATTGGCACTCAAAACAGGTCAATCTGAGGAGGGCTGTTTTAGACAGGGTTAAAAGGTCCTGTTTTAAATGGTCCTTGTGGTATTTTGACCGAAATATGTTACAGACATTTCATTAAGAAACCAAGGAACCATATCAACAGTGATAAAATAGGCATAATATGTCTGCGTTAAATAAAGTTTAGTTAATCAAAGATTGTTTCATAAATCTGATTCAATTTGTGCTCATTAAAAGTTAAGAGTAATAAAGGGCTGAAATAATTTAAAATAGTTATTTTTAATACATTTATAAACTATATTACTAACTATATGTATTATATGTACTGTGTTAGGCCATAGAGTGTCGTTTTGTGTCATTTTGGTTGGGTGTGTGCCCCAGGATTTTGTAAATGTAAAAAATGTGCCGTGGCTCAAAATAGGTTGAAAAACACTGCATTAGACCATGATAGAGAGTGAATTTGGTAATTTCATCCAGGGCCGTTTGTGCACAAATGTCACATAACTGCTAAAATTTTTAAAAAATGTATAAATAAGGTTCAAATATTACTATGTACATAATTCATTTTGACAAAACATCAGGATTTAACTTTTCTGAGTCCAGGGAGAGCTACACGAGCTATAATGCAACACTTACCTCTGCTGCATTTATAACTTTCTTCAACTCTGCGCTGATGCAGGAGGAGAACACTGTCTTCCACTCGCCATCTTTACAAGTACGAGACCTGTAACCAGTCTTGCCATTTTCACACTGATTAATCACTGTACCTCCTTCTGGGGTTTTTGGCCAATCTTCATGTAAATCACAAAATTTGTCCGATGCTAGAAAAAAATGCAGCACACCATTAGATGGTTAGAGAAAAGAAATATAAAACACTGTATAATTTAACCTTATAAATAAATTATACCAAAGACGGTTAGGATATCCACACTTTCATTTTTCGTCTGTCCTTTTTGGTTTTTAAAAGTGACTTCCCATTTTGTTGGGGTAGTTTTGTTGCATGGAAACTTTGACTTGACAGAATAGACCAGGATATTTCCAGGAGCTGCAACAAAAAACAGATGCTAGTTTCAGGGCTCCATTTGTGGTTCTAGATTTTGAATGCATTTAAGTGCATGTAAGTTAATTTAAATCTATGTTGATATCATCATGTATTCTGGACCTGCAGCTCACAGAAGGAAATATATTGTAGGTTTGTCTTACCTGGTCCGGATCCTCTACTTAGCTTCGCTCCAGGGAATTGCCATGAAACGTTGTAGCTCTCATTGCTATTTTGGATGGTGGCAGTCACAGTCACTTCTAAGTTACTGCTGTTTGAACAGTCTGCTACAGGTGGATCGATTTTCATGGTGATCTCTTCAGGCAGGAGTGACACTTTCAGCTCTGCCTTGGCTGTGTGTGTGACTGACCCAAAAGTGAATCGACACTCATATGTACCTGTGGAAAAAATGCCGGTAAATTACCTTCTACAGCTGAAAACAGAATGAATTAGACTTTTTGGTCTAAAAGATGACTTGGATCACCAACTTGTCTGATATGCTTTTGCTCAAACCAAAATTTGAATCACTTTTTGCACAAGTAGATGCCAGCACTTCAGTTTTTCGCTGATGAAACGTCATAAGGTACAAATATATCGTGACGGGCACACAAACATAGAAACCCCCAATTCAGACATGATTGAATGCAGTATATGCAGTGTTAACCCTAACCCTAACTCCAGAGACATCTATAGGCTACTCAGTTATCTATATAAACTTAGTAAAAAAGTTTGTACCAGATGGTTGGCAGTTTGATCACAACAAGAAGTGCCCTTGTGAAGTGATTATCAAATACCCCTTTCACCCCAGCCATAAACCTTTTTGCCTGCTGCCATCTGGCCGACGGTACCGCAGCATCCGGTCCCGCACCACCAGGCTCAGAGAAAGCTTCATCCCCCAGGCCATACGACTTTTAAACTCCTCTCCATGACATATCTGCATATTTGCACTTTTGTTGTTTATTTTCTTCTCAGCTGTTTATATATATTTAGATATATATACATTATTTCTATTTTAAATTGTGATATTCTATTTTATACTATTTCTATTTTATTTGATTGTATAGGTTGTAATTACTTGAGCATTGTTAGAAGAGAGCCTGAGACTCAAGCATTTCACTGCCAGCGACTGCTTAATGTTATTGTTGTGCATTTGACAATAAAAATCTTGAATCTTGAATCTTGGGCAAAATACTGAACAAAATGCCTCCGTCAGATGTGTGGCAGTGTTGGATTAATGTATGATAGAAGGACTGCACAAAATTAGGGTGGATGGCAAAACCGTACTATGAAGCACTTTGAGTGCAAGACTAGAAATGCATTATATACCTTGAATACAGACCATTTACCATAGACAGAAGGAGGGTCACTTGTGTAATTATCATATAAATAGATTGTCAACACACACAGGACCAAGTAGTCCTTTGATAACAATCACACGTGATTTGAATCACAACATTTAGTACAATGATGTAAAGCAATAAATATTTCAAAGATGGCAAATGACAAAGGGATATTACAAATTAATGTAAAGTATAAAGGCTGAAAATTTGTTCTGAAAAATGATCAGATTACGAGTGTACTGTGCAATCTCTCATCGAGAGTGTGGGATAACAGGTTGGTTTTAGACAACCCTTTTGATGCACAAATCTGGGATTCATCAACATGTTCTGACCTAAATTTGTTCGTGCTCTGCGAACAAATGTAGAACTTCCTCAGACCAAGCATACCTGCTCTCTTCATGACAAACGGATGGCGGTATACAAATTGCTGAGAGCGGACACGTGCCTGTCGATTTAGAATGATTCTGATTCACAAACATACGCATGGAGGTGAGAGCAAAATTTGCTGGTGCGCACGTGTCATGAATCCGGCGGCGATTTTACGCACGCACTTGTTTTGTGCGGAGAATGATAACATTTCTGTGCACATGTTAGTAAATGAGGCCCATTGTTTTCTGGAGACTCTTTGTGCAGCTGAATAATGAAAACTGCAGTAAGAGAAAAATATCTTGACTGATCCAAGAGCAGGAGACATTAATGTTTTGCTCAATCTCATTTATTCAAATGAAAAGAGGAAGTGAGGTTTCCAATTAATGAAAAATGTATCTATCAATCAATTAGATTTTATTTGAAAAGTACAAAGTCATGAATCACAACTTGCCTCATAAGGCTTACAAGGTGTGATATCCTCTGCAATTAACCCCCACATTGCAAAATTGTTTTGACCCACATCAAACATTGTCAGCTGGCCCACATAGTGCAAGGAATGATGGCACTTGGGTGTTGAACTCCTTTTTGCAGGGTCTGGGCCAAAAGTAGGCCATCGCAATACCGCTAATAAAGCAAAGGTGCCATAGGTGGCCTGCATTTGTTTTGTGGTATTGTGGCCATAATAAACATTTACCATACGGTTCACTTTGAGTGGTCATCAAGACTAGAAAAGTGCTTTATAAATACAAAACACTTTTTAACCATTTACTTTGGGCTCACATCCAGATAAGATCCTGCCAAAAAAGGACATTCACTGGAAAACACTCATGTCAGGCATTTTATCGCAGCAGTAGAAACTTAACAACATTTTTCAATGTGGAACGATTCTACTTGCCTGATCCGTAGCCAGTCACTTTGTTGAGTGTAACTGCAATACAGGAACTGTATTTCGGATCGCTACTGCAGTCTGTGACAGTCACCACAGTACCACTCGTGAGCTCCAAAGGCTTTTGTTCCCTGATCAACTTCCAGCCAGTGCTGTGTACTGCCCCCTCAAATGTGCATTTCAGTGTTGGGCTGGACTTGTAGGCCACGATATCCTCTGGAGCTGTGATGTTGACCATTCCTAGTTGAAGAGGGCAACATGGATACAAAGCCATACAGTGGATGTCAGACATGCACTCCAAAGAACGACTGCGTAATGGGCTCCTGACTTTCTCCAGAGTTTGCGTTTCACACATGACCAACGCAGCAGGAGATTCTCTGCTCAGAAGTGTTCAAAGCAATGCTGTGTTCTCAAATAGGCTCATTCAGACATTATCCTGAGTTTTCTTCAGGGTTCTAGGAGGACAAACTCATGTCTGAAAGCATCAAATTTCCACTGGTTTGTGTGAACTGTCATTCATCTATCTGTCCCAGTATTTCGTCCACAGCAACATACCTTGGCACCTCCTGTCTAAATCACCCTTACATACTCACATGCCCCAGTGGATGATTGGAAACTTTGACCTTTTATGTTGCTCCCATGGTATAAACATAAACATATTTGTATGAAATGTATCTTTTAATTTACAATGCAATGGTGATTTAACAACCCAGTCATTCTTCCATCATAAGGCGAGGGATTAGGGAGGAATCCAATACTGACCTCCTACAGATTTACAGTAACCAGGTTACAACAGTGCATGCAAATGTTAGATTACCATTTGGCACGGCCGATGCTCGGCTTCATACCAAAGATTCCTGGCATTTAGTTGAGAACATTAGGGTTATGGTTACTTTATTCTAGGCTACTTTTATTACAAAGAAAATACAATAGCCATACCAGACACCTAAGGTAGCAGCTCTGCAGAAGGCACACACAAACGGTCCTTGTGTGAACAACAGACATGCATGTGATACAGCAGATGTACGATGCAATCGTCATGCACTGACCACACACATATTGCAACCCCCACTACATATATATATTTAATATTTTCTCAGAGTGCAATATATAGATAGTAGACTATAGGGGACTTGCAATACATCTTCTACAACATTGTGATTTAAATGAATGACCCATTTTCACTGACCTACATTGTCGACCCGAACCTTAGCTGAGAGATTGGCCATCAGATCCTCCAGCAATTGATTAAGTACAGAGGTCTTTAGTTTGATGCAGACGACTGCCTTGAAGTCAGCAGTTTCGGCGCTTTGGAAAGAACAAATAAATATATTGGTTAATGACATAGCAAAGTGTACATTTAGGTAAGGATATGGAAGTTGTTTTCTGTTATTTTGTCTCAAAAGCCTATCAAAAACATTTGCCAAGCAAGTTACATTACCTGCTACCAGTTATGTTCAGGGACTCATAGCCATTCAATCGAGATCTGAAAGCACTCTTCAGCTTTGAAAAGAAAGAGGGTTAAATAATGTATATCTGACTTGTGTTTTTTAGAGACAAACACTCTCTGGTATTATAAGCCTGTTACAAGAGCAAAATGTACCTTTGTAGTTTTGTCAGCATCCCAGAATCCAGACGTCAGCGTAACAGATCCATTAATGGAAACTGTAGATTGTAAATATTATCGTTAGTTTTAGTTTTGCTCTCTACAGTTTGTATATATATTATTAAATATATTCAAACACTGTTGTTGTTTTAATGACCTTTGCTATATTATGCCACAGAGATCTTTTCAAAATACTATAAATTATCAAGAGAAAATACTAGTAAAAATACTACAAATATGGGGTCATATATCATGACTGGTACCTTGGACTTTGGCCACGCAGAGTGGTTCGATGTGGGCCACGTTTTGTGTGCAAGTTGTTTCGGTGCAGCATGAGGAATTGTAGCACACTTCGTTGCTCCAACTGTACCCGACAGAGCAATTGCAACTGGTTGTGTCTCCAATCAGAAAGCATTCTAGAAAGTGAAGCCCAATCGTCAGATTCCTCAAACTCAGTTTGAAATCTAAATTTGTTTTTGTAACATTAAATGCATGACTACATTCTTATTAATCAAGGGTGAATCTGAATGAAAAATCTAAAGTTACTGTGACTGTAGGTGTGGTTGAATTCAATAAATGATAATTAGCTGATGAAGAAAATAGGTATACCGATTTTATCCTCATAATGTCGATTGAGTGACATTATGATTCTGAATTATTTTTTAAAATATAATACTTTTACATAAAAACAGCCTTTCTAAAGAATAACTGTCCTTTGTCTTAACAAACTGATGTAGCTAATTAATTGAACAATTCATTATATTGTGATGGCAAAAATGTTTTATCCCATAGATTGTAGTCAGAGACTGGGGTTTGCATCATAAGACCCATCTGTGGTTAGATTTAGGCAACAATAAGATAATTATCTCTGAAATTCCGACTCATGACTCAAGTTTTCCAGTGACAGTGAAGATACATTGACACTTACATCCCGCTCTGTAAGCCAGAGCAGGATCAGCGGTGGCTTTGCGCATGCGTGATTCATTTGCAGTCTGGAGGACACGGAGTGGGACTGCTGCGCAAGGCTACTGGGAGACTGAGCACCTGTGAGTGTGTTTGGACGGCGGAGGGGCTCAAGGGGGCACCCGATGCTCGTTGAGAACAGTCACTCAGGTCAGTCTCCAAAACACCAGAAAGTCTCTAATATCACCAGAAAAGTCGCTAGATTTGTCGCTAGTAACTTTTGACAAAAGAAATCGCCATAAGGGTTGGAAAGTCACCAGATTTAGCGACAAAGTCGCTAAGTTAGCAACACCGGTTGTAGCGGCTATCCTCCAAAAACATTATATTAATGCACTCTGTATCTGTAACATTAAAGTGATATTAAATTTCGTCTGAGAGGTTCATGCAGTTAGATAAATTGCAAATAATTGTTAATTTGCGGAGACAGGTTTTTTTTGGGGGAATTTTAGGAAGTGCTAGCTTTACTGGTTTGTCAAAATAAAGTGTTAATTTGCCAGTTTTGGGTTTAGTGATGCTATACATGGAAAAGTCTGAATAATTCAAATATATTTCATGAAACAGCCAGCAGTTTGTATGCATGTGAAATAAATCAAATACAATTTTCATTTTAGCAGTGCATCCTGCTTCCCAACTCCCTCTCATTCCCCTGTCGCAGTGTGAAATAACCACAGAAAGAAGAAAGTGCTCCTGCAAGATACCTGAAACCAGTTTGATTTCTGAAATCATCACGTTGACGTAAACCGCTTGCTCCACCTGGATTGACACTGACATGTTCAGACCTGACAAGATAGTCTGGGTCTTCATCGTGATGTTATTATCCACTTCCAGCTCAGCAAAGCCACAGTCTACAAAAAAATAGTTTGTGTGTTATCTTTTTGGATTCATAGCAAGCAGTTGAACTTAAATAATCTGATACATAAGAGAGTGTAGCCCTATACTCTTCATCATTAACATACATACAGTTTTTGTGATTTTGGAATTGGCCTCACCTGCTGGGAGCAAGCTGGCAGCAGTAAGACCTCTCCCTCTCTCTCCCTCCTGATAAAAGCTTTTTGGGTTTGGTTCTGTTTTGTTTGTTTTTAGTTTAGCTATCGTTACAGATCGTTTATGTTAAATGTTCAGTGTGTAAGATTCCGGTAAAAGGGATTTATTGGCAGAAATTAAATATGAAAAATTCTTGTGATGTTGTCACATGTGGATCATGTAAATCGTATGATTATTGATTTCTTTACTCTAGAATTGGCCCTTTATATTTCAGATACTTTATATTTACATCCGGAGCGGGTCCTCTCTACGGATGCCACAACGTTTTTGCAGTAGCTCAAACTGGACAAACTAAATACCTTTGAGTTTTCATGACAATTGAAGGCTACCACAGGTACTCTTTCATGTTTGAAAGAGGCAAGGGGCAGGCGAGGGGTATCTGCTAACAGTTAAATTGTAATGTATCTAAAATTCGACACAATTTGGCCTATTTATATAATGGTGAACTCAGCCCCTTAATTCTTGTCCAATTTACGGAGGTTTCTGAAAAATATTATTTAATGTATGACAATGTTGCCAAACGACTCACCTAATGCGTTGACCTGCAATGACAAGAACAGGTAAACAACAGATTTATACTTTCTATCAGGATTCAGACTTATGTCAAATTAAAATATATAAATGTTAATATACCTGCAGAGCAAAAATGATGAACAACACTGTACTGTAAAGTTCTATTTTATCTTTTAAATATTTAGTCAATTAATGTTATTATATATGCAAGACTTAATTGATTGAACAAAAATATAATAAGAGTATTAAGATAGAATTACAGTGGGTACATTCAAAACATGCACTTGATTATATTTCCGTCTTAAAGTATTTAACCCAGACGGAGAAGCATATTTACCTGATAGTAGATGTACGCAGCTCCGATCAGAATCAGACTTACTCTGGAAAACATTGTTACTCTGGGGGGAAAACATATCAGATGAGAATAACGATGAATTGCCTCATGAATGCACAATCACAAACCCTCTTGATTATTTTGTTCTGTGTGTTCTGATCATGTGTTCATGATTAAAGATGTTGAATTTAATGCGGCTATAAATAGGCCCTGTTTTTTTTTAAGGGGGAGGGGAATTGGGGGTGCGTGAAACCGGTCGGGATGTAAAAGGGGTGCGTGGTCCAAAAAATTGGGAACCGCTGCTCTTTGGCAAACGTGTGGTGCGCTTTTGTATGGCTCTGTCAACCAGCATCACCACTTCCAGTAGTTGACATTTAGGCTAAACACACGGTGTAAATGACGCTGTTTTAAGGCGAATATGAAAGTTTGGGCTTGTGAACACTTGGATAATGAGGAATTTTTGACCAACCTCACACATTACATCTGTACACCCTTAGGAGAATAGAGCAAAGAAAAGAGAATAGAACACATACTCTATTCTGTACTAGCAAGACACAAGATCAGGTTATTACGGTGGCCCTGAAAGCTCAACGAACAGCAACTTATGAATACACATGCAAGTTGACATAACACAAACAAAGTAAGAAAACATCTCCAACACAGCAACACGTTACAGAAACGCGCAGCAAATAGGCAAACGCACAGCAAATAGAGAAACGCGCTGCAAATAGAGAAACGCTCTGCAAATAGAGGAGAAACTACAATGGAAGTGTTTCCAGAGCACAGCTAAAAGTGATGGACACTGCTGCCACAGGAGACACAAAAACGTCCAATACATCATACAAATTCAGTTCTACACAGGGAGCCGAATGCGGCTCTTCAGCCCCTCTGCAGCGCCTGTACAGTGTTTTGCAAACACACACACACACACACTCCTGGTATTTCATTATGACCTGATACAATGAGGATTTAAAAAATGAACATAACGTTAACTCATGTTCATCGTTACGTTCACGTTATTAATATGAAAACTGATTAGTTAAGTTCAATGTTCGCGAAAATGATGAACAACACTGTACTGTACAGCCACTGCAGAGGGGCTGAATAGCCGCGTTCGGCCACAGAGCAGCGGGTGGACGAACCATGTGTAGAACTGAATTTGTATGATGTTTTTGACGTTTTTGTGTCTCCTGTGGCAGCAGTGTCCATCACTTTTAGCTGTCCTCTGGAAACACTTCCGTTGTGGTTTCTCCTCTCCTTGCAGCACGTTTCTTTATTTGCAGCGCGTTTCTCTATTTGCTGCGCGTTTGTCTATTTGCTGCGCGTATCTGAAACGTGTTGTGTTGTGAAATTGATGAAGATGTTTTCTTACTTTGCTTGTGTTTTGTCAACTTGCATGTGTTTTCTAAAGTTGCTGTTCGTTGAGCTCTCAGGGCCACCGTAGGTTATAGATAAAGGGCCAACAAAGAGTACATTGTAGTATCTATGCTCACAGACTTGTATGATTTCAAATCAAATATGGCTTAAAAATTGTAATGACAAACATTGCAGTACAATAAATACTTAATACTAAGGCTTGTTGTCAAATACTGAAGTGGTCTGGATTTGTTATTTACTGTCTCAACACCCTCTGATCTTTATTTGTTTTGATATATATATTTTTTTATGCTCTTATAAGCGCCTTTCTGTGTTTCCTTACAAACTATGTGGAGCTCATATGCTTTAATAAGGGTTATTATTTCTATTGCTTTGCATTTGAGCTATGGACACAAACAAGGAGCTGGTGGTTTTCACTGCTAACTGTTCACTCCTGCCCACAGATGGTTCAGGGCCTGCTGATGTGTCGCAGTCCATGCCCACCTTTTCCATTCAAGTGACTGCAACATGAGTCATAGGTCTGTTACTTTGGCTACTATTTGAAATTCACACATTGATTCAAAGTTGGGGGAAAAACAAACCTGTACGAATGCAAAATATAGACTTGAAGCTCATCAGACCGTCTGAAGTGATCCAGAAGAGGCGATCACAGTCAGCTCGACCGATTTCCTGCACTCCTGTCCTATAAATGAAGTCAGTCAAAAATGTTATATTGTTTTGAAACGAAAATGTACACAAATACATACAGGGTCCATTAAAATTATGGGGAAATATCACACATAATAAATAACTATTTTAAGCTTTTATTTTTATTTTCAACTCTTATTTACTGTATTTTATTTAAAATACACATTAACTCAGTTTTCAATTTCCAGGACCAAAAGATTTACAAAGCCCTAGAAAAACTTTCTTCAGCACCAGCTTTCCATTTATCACTAAATTATAGTCTAAATCTGCCAAGAAGGTCACTAAGTGTATTCTCCAATAAAGGTTACCTCAATCTGATCACTGAAACTGTTTAGTTCTCTGTTGTTCTCGCTGGAACAAAGCTAGTATGCTTAATTTTTCGCTTTGTCAGGAAAAGGATTTCGGTTTTGACTTGACCACAAGGGTGAGGGTTTTACATGCAGAAACTAGAATGACCCGAAGACCCGGCATGGCCCGAAAGTCCCCTGAAGTTCAGTCAAGTTCCATCGAATTGCACACAATCAGTTCCATAAATGCGCCTGATTCCCCCCCCATCGAGATCCATGAATTATTCCCTGGGAAAAGAGTATAACAAATTGAAAAACACCTGTTTTGCAATGTTAAAGAAAAAAGAAAAAACTAAATCTCCCCCTGAATAAAATCTGCACCAACTGTACTGGCTTCTTCCTTGAACCATATTATACCCTTTTCTCATGGAAATCATGTATTTTGTGTAAAATTGCTTACAAACAAACAAATGGACAGGTAAACATAACCTCTTTAGTAACAAATATGTGGATGACAGGAATCAAGGAGATGGTTGTTAAAAAACGTTTTAAAATCCTTCCTGACATGACTTCATCGTGATGCATTAGTATCTTTATTCTCTCACAAAGATAAAAGCAAAGAGATGAAAAGCTCTTACCTTGGCTTTACACAGAAGATGAACACATCTTTGCTGAAATTAGCCAACACAAATCCAACTGTGCTTCATGGCAAACAGGAGCACACCAATATTAGAGTGAAGGTAAGTGGGCACATAGATCAGAGGGGCTGGGTTAGACTGGACAGTGTGTGTGCATGTTTGCGTGTTTTGGGGTGGGGCTATGTTTTGGGAAAGCATGATTTCGAGGTTTTGTGTTCAAAAACCATTTGCATTGATGGCATGTCTCCATGTCAGCTGAAGCAGTCAGCACATGCACAGAGCCTCTTAATTTCCATGGATATATGTATAATCAAATTGAGTTCTCTGCTTCAGGCGGTCAGACAGTAGATGCCTGTTGCATGTAGCCAGTCCTGTTCAGTGCTGAATCCACAGGATGAGGAACCTTCGCCATCACGAAGAACTCACTAAAGATTTTATGATTTGCGGCCACTACAGGATCACTTGAAAATGTCAAAATGTAATGACAGACCTGCCTCTGCAAGGTTTTTCCTTTCAATACATTTGATAATACTTGGTTTTCATCTCATCATGGTGACTTTTCATAGTTTAGGCATAAGGTTGCAACATACAACCCCAAATCAGAAAAAGTTGTGACGGTTTGTTACACTTAAAATTAAAAGCCCATTATGTGAAGTTTGACCTCATAAATGTTATTTTTTCAAAATAGACAATTTGATTTTGAATCTTGTAACATATTTCTAAAAGAATTGGGACAGTAAAGCATTTACCACTTTGTAATGTTGCCATTCCTTTTCACATCACTTTAAAGCTGTTAAGGACCGTAGAGGAGGAAATATCCAAATCCCTTCCTATCCTTCTTTAAGGAACACTGTTTTCAAAAATTTCAATTATTTTCTCACACATTTGTTGGCAATCTGCCGATCATCTGCCTATCTTTGCTCCTAAAGAGCTAGGCCTTTACCTGGATGCTGCTTTTGTACCAAATCATGATTACAATCACCTGTTGACATCACCTATTTCAAATCTGTCATTTTTTTATCATTGTACCGCGTTACTTTTGCCCTAAATTGCCCTTGTCCCAACTTTTATGGGAATGTGTTGCAGGCTTGAATGTCAGGAATGGATATATATTTACAAGTTATATCCATTTAGTTATCTTATCTTATGTTCATAGTGTTTGCTATGCAATACAAGTCAAATTAAATGTAGAAATCACTGCTTTCTTTTTTTACTAACTTTCCATACCATCCCAACTTTTTCTTGGTTGGGGTTGTAAAATGGGAAAGGGAGTTAGTCTAAATATACTGTAAGATCAGTGGTGTAAAGTAACTCAATATTTGTAATGTACTTGAATATGATTTAGAGGTACACAAACTTCACCTGAGAATTTAGATTGCATGTAAAGCTATACTTTAAGAAGACTCAAATTCAAATAATTTATTATCATTACACTCAGGTAAAATAACATTGTACAAGGATTCTCTCACAAATCTATAGTGTACAAATAAAGAGAAATATAAGCATGAAAAATAGCAGCAAATAACGTTATACAGAAGATAGAATAAGACATTCTTACAATTAGTAAAAGCATGATTTTTAAGTTGCAGTCCCTTTGTGGGCTGTGCATTGTGTTATTTTCAATCCATAATGTGTGTCACAGTGCTTGATGTGTTTGTTATAAGAGTTCCACAAAAACAGATAGCCAGAAAAGAAGAGTCGAGCCGCTGCGTCTGTATATGCTTTTACGCAGAATAATGTAATTTAAATTGTGGTCTTGCTATTTTTAGTTTAGCAAAAGAGAACCACTGTTCATGAAAGGTCATAAAAAAAGTACTGAAGTGTGTGGTTGTTGCAGCAACTTAAGTACAATGATGTGAAAAATTAATTAATCTCTGAAAAACATAATTTCTCATGACTTCTCTTCTCATATTAGCCATGCAACAAAGAGGATCCAGTGAATGGAGAGCTGAGTATAGAAACTGAAATTTATTTCTTTATTTACTTTAGCAAAACGAGCACTGTGTATTTGCAGAGACACAAAGATGATATAATGATCCTTGCTTTGGCCTCTGCTACAGACAGTTGTGTCTGTAAGTGTTTTATTAGTTTATTCCCACTGTAAACTGTTCAATAGAACAGTAATGACTTTCATATAAAAAAACTCTTTAGACATTTTAAAGCATCCCCCATTAAGAAGTTACATTTCAAGACTGACTACTGTGACAGGCTTATACCTAAAATAATAGATAATAGTTGTATTCTGAGCAGAGTAGCAATTCTTATGTGTTATTGTTGCTCTTCATTGTTAACCCTGTTGGGAAAATTGACAATAATAGGCTACGCACATGACTCCACAGGCTCATTAGATTAGGTATTTGTTTATTTTGAACATCTTACAACATAAAACATATATGTAAGTAAGAAAAAGGGGCACTGGAATTTTTTTTGTGAAATGCTACAATATTCCCTCTTTCATCATAGACAGCTCAAACTCAATCACCAAAAATAAACATTCAAGACACAGCGATTGTAGATAAACAAAATTTAGGCAAATCAAGTTTTTTACATATCCTATTCCGTCCTGCTGTGCTACTTCCCCTTCAAAATTTAATTCAAATTTATAACTTGTTGGACATGTTTTCATATTGCCATCACAGCCGTTCCATAGAGTCAGGGTAGTTAGGGGGCAGTAACTACCAGGAGCATTTGAAAACAATTTCGGGCACCTTTTGAAACATTTGAAATAACATTTAACCTTTATTCAAAAATAATAAATAACATTATATAAGCTTACAGTATATGAGCAATTGCCAACAAATGGCAATAATAATACTATTAGACAGTAATCTTCAGATTCAAAGTGTTTTCTTAGATTTTTTTACAATCATATCAAATTTTTATTTCTTTGTTGTCATTTTTTGATATTATAATTTTTTTTTCTGAAAATGTCATTTCAGAAAATTAAAAAGGACATATTAAGTAATATGTACAGTGGAGAAAAATCATATGACGGAGACTGTGTTTGCTGATCCTCATCATTTCTCCTCACACTCGTAGAAGTCACAGGTCTTATTATGAAGGGTTCCAATTTTTTATGTTTTTTAGAATGTTCGGTTCTTCACGCACACGCAACATCAATCAAGGCAAAAATCTAAAACATTCTATGGCAACTGGACCGGGTCATACAGGCTATGATGTTTTTTGACAAGTTCATTAATTATAATTATTTTAAGATGAAATTGTAAATAACCCAACACATGTTATTTTTTATTTCGGCAGAAGTGTCTTTCTGTAATTTTTATTGTGAAATAAATGTTACATACTTTTCATGAAACGGTTCCGGGAGAGACGCAGACTTCCTGTCATGACGGTAAGTTCGCTACGAAAAAGGCTCAAGTTTTTAGCGATCCTCCGAAGAGGCACAAGTTCTTAAGGTTGATTTAAGGTGTTTAAGGCCAATGTCCTAAAATGTGTGGTATAGACTATATTATTGTGGAAGGAAACTAGTCGATCCAAACATATTTACAAAGCTGGCAGTGGTGTGTAAGTTTAATCAGAATTTAGGTTTTTGAGTTTGCTGCTGTTGCTAACAAAACAGTTTTCCTATTTAACTACATGCAACCTAATACTGATAGCCTGGATGCCAGACGAACTTCGCCCCGCCCACAACATTTGAGGTCGGGAAGTTCGGTCTGGATGCTCCGTTGGGGAGAAATTATGCCCGGTTTGAAATCATCCGGACCATTCAGATTGTCAGGGCGGACTTTATACGATGATGGACAGATGATCAACGGAAACGTAATCAACCACGTCATCAAAGTGCCCTTGGGTTGAATTCGTTTTCAACAAACATGCCTGCCGCTGGAGAGCTGAGATGTGTAGATGCTGCCATTGAGTCTGTTTTAGAAGAAATCAACAGCGCATTCATTTTGAAAGAGGAACACAGAACGCGGAGGCGACGCCAAAGCACCGTGCTTATCCCTATCGCGCCGGCACTTGGCTGTTCACACCGGACACTGAAGCGACGCTTTATACGAGGATCATACAATTCACTGTACTTCTCCACTTCAATTATTAATTTAATGTCATCCATGTTGAAAACTTCGCTGTTTGCTCCGTTAAATGTCGGGTGTCGGGGGTAAATTACGTATTCTCCACTCAAGCCTATGTGGAGAATACGTAGCCCCCTCTCTCTCTCTTTTTATCTGTATCACTGCTTGTGTGGCTGTAGTGGATGGGCAGAGGGGGACATTTAATAATGTCATTGGTCAAACTAAAACTCCAGGACAACAGAAGGGGACTTCAAAGTATGGGATGCATATTTGATCATTTATATCATATAAGATATGTCATCAATATAGTTTAAAATCATTTTTCAGTGTGTTTCCTGGTGCGATACACTCGGGTCAAGCGCAAAAAATAGACTCGACGCCGAAACAATCGCTGCACGGAGCGAGGCAGCCTTGGCGCAGCGCGGCGCTTAAGCCTCCGGTGTGACCCGCACAAAGTTTTAACATGGGAGTGGATGGGAGCCAGGTGTTATTTAGGGTTGGCGCTGCGCTGAAGCGTCGCTTCGGCATCACTTCAGCGTCCGGTGTGAACCCGGCGTTAGTAAATAACTCACAATGCGTTGCTTAACATATGTCACATACTAAGTTGCTCTGATTGGTTGTAGGTCTATCCAATTGAGCGAAGAGGAATTTTATTTCCTGGTCAGTTGAAACACGCCCCATAATCACAGCCCAATAGAGCGGTCTCAGACTCACATTCTGACTAGAATTGTGAGTCTGACAACTTCAGGCTATAATACTGACTGTCAGTACAGGGGTTAACTGTGCTGGTTATGGCCGTGAGGAGAGAGCTCTGGATTGCCTGTTTCGTTTGCGCAGGGCTGTAGCTCTCTGCGGAGCCATACTCTAAGTGGACTTCAGAGGCTCTGTCACTGTGTGCTCGGTCATAACCATATTTTGAACTTTACTCAGAGATGCTGTCGTCATCTTCTGAGTAGTGGTAATTTGTCTGGGCCAAAACATCACTGCCTGTCTTCACCCCCCCCCTCGTTTTGTTGTGAGGGGGGCGTTTTGAGGCTGTGGATAAATTTGACACCTTGGTGATGGTTCTGACAGGGTCGGTTGCACTGACTGTAGCCTTGAGAGTGACAACAGTTTCCCAAGCCACCTGTGACATCTTTCTGATCCGCTGCATCGAAGGCTTTCCTTCCTGTGTCATCAGTACAACATGTGTGCATATACATTGATGTAAGTTACGTACGAACATTGCCTTGAAGGTGGGATTTTCTTCTAGGCCTGGTTCGTTCCTTCCCTGAAATTAAACATGCCTTAAACGTCGGATTTCATTGACGTGAATGTTTTATATGGGTTGCTGTAAAAATTGATGTTATCTCATCAGCAGTAGAAGAGAATTCCTTGACTTGTGCTTGATGGAGCTCTGTGTAGTTACTTACGACACTGGAAGGAAGTGACTGAATAAACTTGTGAACAGCTTTAGAGCTGGTTCCCAACACAAGTCTAACGTTCTCTCTTTCAGTTGCATTTGGCACATCACTTAAGCTGAGATGTAGTTCTCTAAAGTAATTATCAATATTGTTATCACAGTTGTCTGGATCAAATTGTTCAATATCTTTAGCTAGAAACTCAAGCAACTCAAAGCGCAGACACTGTGAGGTCCGGGTGCGTGTATCTCCTGCTACAGTCTCTCTCGTTGAGGGGGAGGTGCTAAAACATTTTTGAATGTTGAAGTCCCCCCTTTCGAGAGTTGTGCACAGAGAAATGTGTAATGAGTCAGTGGATGAGAAGTATATGAGGCACAATGTGTTCATGAAGATAAACTACATATGTCATTAATGTCAGTCTCAGAGTCAGAAAGATGGAAAGTTAGGAAGCTGTTACCTCTTTCTGTCAGTGGAGGATCAGAAGGTGACTTAATTCCCAAAGACTTCCGGTCGGATGGGATTCTGTCCTATCTTGGAAGTGAAGAGGGATTTAACCGTACACTACTGGAGGAATTGGAATCGTAATAACCAGAATCACATTGGTTGAGAAACTGATTTGAGGCCGCGCCTTTTGATGTAAGTTTTAACAATTCCTCCTTGTGTGAATATAGCTATGACTATGCTGAGTGCAGGTCTTCCAAAGAGTGCAGCGCTTTCTTACTAGCAGTCTGAACCTCCTGGAGGAGAAGAGCATTTTGTGCTCTAAGGGCATTTACCTCATGCTCCATGGCTGCTTTTGTCACACCGCGGTGAGGGTTGTCTTGAAATCCTACCTCTCCTCTCGTTTCAGGTCACTTGCCCTTCCTCATGTGTCACTGATACTGGATGTTTCCACCTGTTCCCTTCACCCTCATGGGCTTATAGTCTGCGTCTTCCCTTTGTCTTGTGCTGAAGTATTTCGTTCTTGCTCGTGCACCTAAGCCCTTGTCCACAGCCAGTCGTGTTTTGTCTTGATCTTTGCTACGCCACGTAAGATGTTTTCTGTTTCCTCCTTGAGAGTGATTTTTGGTTTGTTAAAGTTTTCTAGTTGAGCTTCGTTTTGTGTTGGTAATCTGTTTTTCTTCCTCCCTTTTGGAGTGATTTATGTTTAGAGAGTTGTTTATTGAGCCTCCTTTTTAGGTGAGCCTTTTCTTTTGTCCCGTTTTCATAATTTGGTTTTCCTCCTTCGAGAGCGCTTTTGATTTCTTGCTCTAGCCTTTTGTTTGACATCCTTCGGGAGTGATTTATGTTTTAAAACCTCCTTTTTCTAGTGAGTGTTTTGAATAGATTAAGTGAGTTTTTTCATAGCACTTTCTTTTGTCACTCTGCATAGAGGAACTGATTTCAATAAAGGGTGCTGGCACGTGAATCCTCTGCATCTGAGTCCTCATTCTAGTCCAGGCCTGACAGCTTTGCTCTGACAGGCAAGGTTGATTTGCCTGTAGAAATTTAGAATCATACATCTCAACAATGGACTCTTTGATGCTGTTTGTGCATCACAACTGTCATTAAGTAGAGAATCTATTTCTTTATTACACTCAAGTTCAACTTGCTGATGAATTCAGGATAGCCAGGGGTCAGGCCCGGTGCTAGGGAAGAAACTAATTGTTATACACAGGGATTCTCCATTGTTGGATATGAAATTTAAGGGTTAGATTTAAGTTTATAAATTAAAACTCAGTGTGGTTGACTTTGGTGTTGCGATGGCAGACACCTTGTAGTGTGGATTTGATCGTACCAAACCCCACTCTCTCCCATCTGCATGCCGAAGTGTCCTTGGCGTCAGCCAAATGGCACGTAATGTAATGTAATAATGTTAAACAGTTAACCAAACTTTTATTCACGCTAACTCATATGCAGGGCAGTAACAGTTAGGGTTCTATAAATTCACAGGGCTGGAAGCAAACTGTTGCTCTTTCTCAGGTTCTCTTATCCAACTTTGGCTGATATGCTTGGCAGTAACAGCAGGGTTCTAGCTCTGTTACATTGGGCCGGTGGCACGCTATTTCTTAATTCAAAAGCATTTAACAGTTACAGGCAATTTTTGCAGCTTGAACAATTAACATTAAATATGTGATATTAAAATGTTAATATAAATTCTTAAAATTTCAACAAAGATCATTCAACTAGAATTATTAACAACAATAGCCATCTTTTAGGGTAACACTATGAGGACTTAAAACAGTAATTCTTAATAATTAATCATTAATAAACATATAATTTATAAGTAAATTAAATTTCAACACAATGCACTTGCTTGTAAATACGATTGAATGTCTACTCCGGTGGCAGACTAGTGGAATTGAATTCAAACCTTTGACCTGACTGAAAATTCAAAATTCACTTATTTCTGGCGTTGGCCAAAAATGAAAAACACGTTTACATTGCATAAGTATGAATTTCTGCCAACTGTACTCTCCCTCACACGGGGCACCATAAATGTTGTGCAATAATGCTTAAAAAGTGATACCATAGAATGATGTGCCTTTAGGCAATCAATAAATTTGGTTATCAAAATAAAATATGAAATATGAATATTAAAAATTGTAATATTATATCATAACTTCAGTTGGTTAAAGTTCTCTCGGGGCACCACCCTTCAAAGGAAGGGAGAAAATCGCCAATTTATTGATTAAGATCAGTCTCATTTAGATCTAGTTCAAATAGAAATCTCAATATTTACTATTAAATATTATATAATGAACAGTGAAGGTTATGGAGTTCCTGACAGTGTAACGGTTGGCAAAGTTCACTTATGCAACATATAATGAAAAAATCATTTGTGAAAGAATAACATTTATTATGAATATAATAAAGTTTAAAAACACAAATTACTAATAAACGTACTGACTAAACCAAGATGTGTACGTGAGTGTGTGTGTGTATGTGAATTCGGGTGCTTCGAAAAGGGTGGCTTGCCGAAAGAGTAACACCTTCCTGTTTGCTTTTAAGATGGATGCTGAACCCCGAAGATAGCAGCCCACCCCTTCTTTTCTGAGGTTGCTTTAAGACTGATAGCGGGGGAAGGTTTAACTAGGTGTAGATATATGCTTGTGTCTGTGTTGATGTTAAACAGATAATGAGAGAGTCAGAGAGAAAGCCTGTGGCAAGCCTACCTAGCCTTAACCAACATTTAACTTATAACTACAACATCACAGCATATATCAAACTTATAAACACCATACAGAATCAAATAGGCATTCTTGCTTAGTCCAGTGTCATTATTAAGCCCAGATTATGTAACCAGTCCAGAGGGAATGGGAAAAAGAAGTTGCAGTCAAGTTCGCAATTCGGTGAAAACTCTGGTTGGTTGTAATGTTTCTGCATCCGCGGTTCTGTGTTGCTTGTTGAATTTCTTACCTGCAGGACATTGAGCTGTGCTAGGAGTTTGGAAGAGCTTGATTTGAGAAGAGGTTTCCTTGAAGAGATGAGTTGGAAGCTGCATCTCTGACCTCCGGTTGTTGGGTGGGAAGAGGAGATTTGAACTGGAGCAGCCCGGCCGCCCCCCGGCGAATGCAGGAGAAAAGGGCTGGCTACCTGCTGTCCTTGGAGGGTGGATGGAAAGAGAGAGAATTTAGGGAGATCTTGGTCTAATATAGGCCCGGTGACCTCACAGGTCATGGGGCCAATAGGAGGTGAGCCTTATGGCTTTTCACACCTCTATGTGAGGTTGTCTGGATCGATGGAACCTGTTGCCCCCTGGGAGACTGAGTTCTTTGGCTTTTTCAGAACAATGGGCGGTTGAGTTCGGGTGGCTTGCCTCTGCTCAAAGACCATGTGGTTTCAGGTTTTGACCACACATATAGGCCGAAAAGGAGGCCTGTGGTTCCAAAAAGACATTTCCAAACAATTGGTAAGAGCAGTTTATGATTTATTTTCAGTAAAAAAATGACACAAGATTAGTTAGGGAGAAAAAAAATGCACAATTCAAAGCCTCCCACCACACGTTCCATCAAACGAAAAAAGTGCAATCTGCATTCGTATGAGGCACCACCAGGACCAGCTTGGCGACGGCAGCAAGCCTCTCAAATTCTTTGGCTCCTGTCACCTATGGAAAATGAACTAGGTACAAAATGGAAAAAACATATTTTTATTAATACTGTAAGTAAACTGTAACAAAGTTCAGATACAAGATGCATAGTTTGCATCATGTATGACAATATATACACGCATCAATAAAAGCAACAGATGTAGCCAAGCCACACCTGCCAAAAATAAATTTATTTCTTATGTCTAAGTGTTGCCATTTCAGCCCAGAAGCTTTCCATCTCAGTTTCGTCCTGAAGGGAGGTTTTTGGCATGGTCTGATAATTCAGAAACTACTCACCCAGGTGGTCATGCTCCTCTGGCCCATGGTATGGGAGGAGATGGGGAAACCTATTTATGAAAGTAGAGTTAAAGGTTGTTAGGTTATAGGTATATTGTCATCAACCAGCAGAGGTTCATACAAATCTTTGAGGAAAAGCCATATAAGAATAAGTCATGTGCAGTTTAGGAGTGAACATACCTCATCATAAGCATTTTAGCTAAGATGATAGACAATAATCTAAGAAAAAAACTACCCTTTCAACAAAGTACAGGACATCTTCAATGACACTTTCAGCCCTCTGTCGCACATCTATAAAATTTTGCGTGTTTGATCAGTGGCTCTTCCAGTGGCAGCTTCTTAAGTGCATAGCCCACAGCACTTGTTAGGAAACTCAACACAGCTTCATGGAATGAATCCACCTGCCGTGGTGTGATGTCACCATCATCAAGATATCTGTTAAGTTTAGCCCTGGCTGTGAACCCAATGTTCAACTTTTTCCCTGTACAGATACAGCATATCAGGTTAACATAAATGGTTTAACATACTGATGCAGCAATACCCGCTCGACACATAGGGCAAGAAATCCAACCAGAAGCTCACTGTTGGAAGGACTACCACAAACCTTAGGTTTCTACTGATGAAGTGACAAAAGGCTAGGTACAAGGCTAAATATCATTTTTTATATATCATATATCACAGTGTACGATCATAATAATAGTCAAACACTAACCTGGCAAATGGTTTGCCTTCTCTTTATAGGCAATTTCACAAGGCTTCTCGTGGCATTTCAGAGCTGTTGGAACCATAAAATTGGAACCAAGCTTGCGTATGAATTTCACCATCTATGAGAGACATTTACAAAAATAGTGTTAAATCCCTGCAGATATCAGCAAGAAACACAGAATGTAAAAAACAACAAGATCGAAAATGAAAATTTATGACCATACTAGCAGATTTGAAGTGGCTCGCGAGAGGTTGGTAAAGCCTCAGGATTGTGGTCACACAACGTTCAAGGCTTAGCCAACGAACTGAGATGTGCAGGGGGACCTCCATGTACTCATTTTCATGCAGCTCACAAAACTATGTTTCATAGTTACTTCCATTTCATATTCCATATCATGTATTTTCTTAAGCTCTGCATTTCAATATTACACTTAATAGTATCAAACATGCATACTTGTCAGGTATCCTTTCTGATTTGTGCTACCTTTGAACCAGTAACCGATGTCCACTACCATGTCCTCCAAATCAAACCAGACACCTGCAATGCATTAATAAAATCATAACATTCAGTCAATGCATGCAATTAGGATACAAATTTAAAGTTACATGTAGAGATAAATCAGGCCTTAACTCACTTAAAAAAATCCCCCTCCTGCAGCTTTGGCGGTGTTATGTGCCACATGACAAGGACAACCATGAATATAGGTGTTGGGGTGTTTCTGGAGCGCCCTACAGGCGATGGAATTGCGTTGTCCGATGTTCACAGCTGCAATGTCAACTGAGAGAGCAACGCAGTTCTCCCAAGGGATACCATGCTCCTCTAGGGTGGAGTTAATCTTGACGAAGATCTCGCTTGCTGTCCAACATGTCTTCCCACTTGTTGTGCACATGCTCAAAAATTGGTGGACAACTTTGCTTCCAATGAAAACCCGGACAGTAAGTGGGTTCATTTTTTGCACTCCTATAATGGCCAGTTAGAATTATACAAATGTACATGTTGTTCGATGTTTACATAAAGCAAATGTTTTGCAAAAAAGATAACTAGTTTGGGAAATACCTGTTTCTTTTGACCCATTTGTAACAAGGATGTATGGGCTGTTTTTGAGCTCCTTCACAAGCTCTTTGTGAGAGAAGGCGCCAGCGCTTCGTTAGTAATGCAGGATGACTTAGTCCTGGCACACCTGTAGTCCTGCGCCGTCTTCGAATCTCTAAAACAGTCTTTTAGGTGAGGCCCCAGGTGGTCCGCAAAGGCTAGAGGAACGTTATGAACTACCGACCCAGCAGTCATTTGGACCTCAATCCTTCTTGTCTGTAAGAAATTAAAAATTATTAATCCTCCCAACAGACCATAGTTTATTTCAAATTGACACCTGTGATAATAGGGCACAGGTAAAAAAAAACACATTCAGCAACTAAGATCTCGAATTAAGAAAATTGGACTGTAATACACTGAAATACAAACCACAAATAAGTCAAATCTATCAACCATGACTTTACCGCGATCAACTAAAACACAAAACTCTTGACTGAACCTTGACAGGCCTATTACACATATCATACCTTAACATCTTATGCAGACATCCCTCCAACAGAGGGAACGGGCATTGCATTTTGGGATATTGTTGCTGTGGACTGAAGAGCTCGTTGCTTTTCTTTATGGCCTTTGGTTTTTATATGGCGCACTACATCTGCCACACCCTGGTGGCAACATGAGTTTTCAATACGGCAGACTGTACACCAGTAGTGCGTGTTGAGGCTCCCTCTTGTTATAAATGGCCATGTAGAGGTCCACTCATTTTGGAAAAGGGTTATATATGTGGCTGCTCCAGCCAGGGCATTGGGGGAGTCTCTTCCGTCTGTCCCTCTGTGTCTTCTTCCATTTGCACTGTTGGTTGTTCTATTTGTCCTGTCTGTTGCTCTTCTGCATGTGCTTCTATCGGTCCTGTCTGTTGCTCCTCTACATGTTTGTCTATCTGTCGTGTCTGTTGCTCTCTCTGTCCTGTGTGTTGCTCCTCTGTCTGTTGCCCTGTTGTTTCTATAATTTGTTCTGACTGTTCTGGCTGTTCTGTCAGTGTGTTTTCTTTCTTTTCTGACTTGGCTGGTATTAAATAATATAATAGATTTCCCTTTTGTCCTGGGCCTGGCAAAGGTCTTTTACGAGACATCTTTGCTACCTTAAAGAATTTAAATGTTTTTTAATAACACTAAATAATGCTTAATTCTATTGCACAAATTTCCTGTCTTTATGTTAAATTCTTTGGAATACATCGACTTACCTGTTCAAAGTGCTGTTTGGAAAAGTCTTCAGAGTGAGTCCTTTTTCTTTGGCCTGTTGATAAAAAGATAAATGCTATGTGAGCAGCCTAAATAAACAATGCTATGATGTTTTGAGCATGCAGTATACCACAAGGTTAACAAGGTCCTCTCCTGCTGCTTGTTATGACAGCTGAGTTTACATTCACCACACAAAATCAGGTTCACACGCACAAACGAATAATTTCTTTCAAGATTTAAAGTTTAAGAGAGTGAGTACTTAATTGAACCACATGTCAGTAACATACCTAGTCTCTGCTCAGATGGAGTTGAAGATTTTCTTCAGCGATAGAATCTCTTTCCGAGTTTCTCCTGCTGTTGTCTTTGTAACTTTTCTTCTGTCGCTAATTTCGTGACTCCTATTCTCTTTGAGGTAAATTGGATATCTATGCAGCAAATAGGTTAACAGATGCGTTCCTTTGCGCCATCTACCGTCGGGGAGGAACGAACGCGTCTCGGCCCAAAATCTGAAAACATGCAAAAGCGTATGTCACACAGCGAAAGCGTGAGAGTTGGCAGCTTTGATACTCAGCTCTCCATACACTAGATCCTCTATGTTGCATCATTGTACTTAAGTTGCTGCAACAACCCCAAACTGTTCAGTACTTTCTTTATGACCTTTCATGAACAATGGTTCTCTTTCGCTAAACTAAAAATAGCAAGACCACAATTTTAATTAATTTATTCTGCGTAAAAGCATATACAGACGCAGCGGCTCGCCTCTCTTCTCTTCTGTCTTTCTGTTTTTGTGGACCACTCATAAAAAACACATCAAGCACTGTGACACACAACATGAATTGAAAATAACCCACAATGCACAGCCCTCACAAGGACTGCAACTTAAAAATCATGCTTGTACTATTTGTAAGAACGTCTTATTCTATCTTCTGTATAACATTATTTGCCGCTATTTTTCATGCTTATATTTCTCTATATTTGTACACTATAGATTTGTGAGAGAAGCCTTATACAATTTTATTTTACCTGAGCATAATGAACAGAACAAATACTTAGTTACTTTACACCACTGATCATATAGTACATTTAAACTCACTCCCTTACACATTTTACAACCCAAACTCAGAAAAAGTTGGGATGGTATGGAAAGTTAGTAAAAAAAGAAAGCAGTGATTTCTACATTTAATTTGACTTGTTTTGCAAAGCAGACACTATGAACATAAAACAGGAACTTCATTTTATTAGTAAATATATATCCATTCCTGACATTCAAGCCTGCAACACATTCCTATAAAAGTTGGGACATGGATTTTTTAGGGCCACTAACGAGGTACAATGTCTAAAAAATGAAGTGATTTGAAATAGGTGATGTCAACAGGTGATTGTAATCATGATTCGGTACAAAAGCAGCATCCAGGAAAGAGCTAGCTCTTTAGGGGCAAAGTAGGGCAGAGGATCGGCAGTTTGCCAACAAATGTGCTAGAAAATAATTGAAACAGTGTTCCTCAAAGAAGGATAGGAAGGCATTTGGATATTTCCTCCTCTACGGTCCTTAAACGGCTTTAAAGTGTCGTGAAAAGGAATGGCAACATTACAAAGTGGTAAATGCTATATGAGGTCAAACTTCACATAATATGCTTTTAATTTTAAGAGTCACATACCGTCCCAACTTTTTCTGATTTGGGGTTGTATGTTGCAACCTTATGCCTAAACTATTAAAAGTCACCATGACTAGATGAAAACCAAGTATTATCAACTGTATTTAAAGGAAAAACATTGCAGAGGCAGGTCTGTCATTATATTTTGACATTTTCAAGTGATCCTGTAGTGGCTGCAAATCATAAAATCTTTAGTGAGTTCATCTTGATGGCGAAGGTTCCTCATCCTGTGGATTCAGCACTGAACAGGACTGGCTACATGCAACAGGCATCTACTGTCTGACCGCCTGAAGCAGAGCACTCGATTTGATTATACATCCATCCATGGAAATTAAGAGGCTCTGTGCATGTGCTGACTGCTCCAGCTGACGTGGCAACATGCCATCAATGCCATCACATAGCCCCACCCCAAAACACTTACCTTCACTCTAATATTGGTGGGCACCAATATTTTGTTTGCTAATTTCAGCAAAGATGTGTTCATCTTCGGTGTTATGCCATGGTAAGAGTTTTTCATGTCTGCGTTTTTTATCTTTGTGACAGTTTTGATCTGAACAGAACCTATTCATTATTTGAACTAGAGAGAATTAAGATACTAATGCAACACCATGAAGTCATGTCGGGAAGGATTTTAAAATGTTTTTTAACAACCATCTCCTTAATTCCTCTCATCCCCATTTTTGTAGCCGCCACTAAAGAGGTTATGTTTACCTGTCCATTTGTTTGTTTGTAAGCAATTTTACACAAAATACATGATTTCCATGAGAAAAGGGTGTGGCATGGGTCAAGGAAGTAGCCAGTACAGTTGGTGCAGATTTTATTCAGGGGGAGATGTAGGCTTTTTTCTTCCTTTAACATTGCAAGAGGGTGTTTTTCAACTTTTTATGCTCTTTCTCCAGGGAATAATTCATGGGGGGGAAAAAATCAGGCGCATATATGGAACTGAGTGTGTGCAATTCGGTGGAACTTGACTGAATTTAAGGGGACTGTCGGGCCAGGCCGGGTCTACGGGTAAAGCTAGTTTCTGCATGTAAAACCCTCACCCTTATGGTCAAGTCAAAACCGAAATCCTTTTCCTGACAAAGTGAAACATTTAGCATACTAGCTTTGTTCCAGCGGCCAAACAACAGAGAACTAAGCAGCTTCAGTGATCACATTGAGGTAACCTTTATTGGAGAAGAGACTTAAGGCCAATTTATTCTTCTCCGAGTCCGTTACGGACGGACAGACGGACGGAACAGACAGACACTTTTTGAGTCATAGTTCTCTGTTGCTGAAAACAATTGGGCGCCAGAACAGAAGGTGGCGCAACGGAAGACGAGCTTAGAGTAGCCTACCTCATGAGTTCTCAGAAGAAGTCAATGTTCATTATTTACCTGCTCCCGGCTTTTCACACACACAGTCTACGATGGCAACTCAATAAAATAAAGTGACATCCAGCGGGTCATAATGCTTATGTTATCGTTTCTTAGCGCAGCAGTTCCCCGGTCTTGTTACCGAACTGCGTTGCTAATTCAACAGCTTGAAGCTGGTGGGGCAGCTAGCCTCCCCACCAGCTTCCACACACAGTCAGCAGGGACTCCCGAATTAAAGTCGTGACAGCGGGTTTTTGCACAGCAGTTAGCATGGTGGCTAGGACGCTAGCGCCGTTATGAAAGTTCGTTATAACCGTGTGTGACCATACACACATGCCGTCAGGGCTCTAACCAGCCACCGTCAGCAGGGCAACTCCGCCGGGCAACTCCGCTGGCTTTCCCCATAATTTTAAGGGCCATGAGATGACCCTGTATGTATTTGTGTACATACAAACAGCCAAGTGTATATTCATTCACAAGGGGGGGTTGTCTGAGCCAGAGATTTGCGTTAAACTGAATAAACAGCCCTAAGAAGCAAGCCCCTGTTTGTGAGGCAATGTATTGTCCATATTGTGCAGGGGTAGGCAACCTTTACTATCAAAAGAGGCATTTTGGCCCCTCTTCTGCGCTCCGATCTCACTGTGTGTCTCCGAACGAGTGGGCGGGGTCGGAGCCCCGCTGCCGATGTGTGTGCGCGCTGTCTGGGAGCGTGCACACACACACAGTCGCCCGCTCCTGGTATTTCATGTTGGCCTCATACGATGATGATTAAAGAAATCAACGTGACGTTCACTCACGTTCATCGTGACGCAATAATAATATGAAAACTGATTATTTAAGTTCACCGTTCGCGTAAAATATGCACAACACTATACTGTAGAACCGAATTTGTATGATTATTGGACATTTTTGTGTCTCCTGTGGTAACAGTGTCCATCCCTTTTAGGAGTCCTCTGGAAACACGTCCGATGTCGTTTTCTCTATTCGCTGTGCGTTTCTGTATTTGCTGCACATTTCTGTATTTGCTGCGCGTTTCTGTAATTGCTGCGCATTTCTGTAATTGCTGCGCATTTCTGTAATTGCTGCGCATTTCTGTAATGTGTTGTGTTGTGAAATTGATGAAGATGTTTTCTTACTTTGCTTGTGTTTTGTCCACTTGCATGTGTTTTCTTAAGTTGCTGTGCAATGAGCTCTCAGGGCCACCGTAATAAGGTTTCTTCACTTCTAAGGTTTCAGAGCAAATCAAAATAAGCAGGTCTTATCATCAAGATTGTACTTGTACTTTATCACTGGTCCTCACGTGTGGACACAGACAGCAGGGAATTTCTCCTCTTAATATTTAGTTCAGCTCCATCTCCATATGTCAAATGCAATACAAAGGGACACTAAATATTAGACTCTAAAAAACATAACTACAAATCAATGCAAATGTTGCCTGTATGCTCAATATCAAACGCTTAGTAAGATATGTTTAATAAGAAAACTTGAATGTCTGCAACCCAACTTGAAGTACAGGCCATCGACAAGGGACCTACATGGATAAGGGAACTACATGTCAATGTTTATTTTATTATATTATATTATATGATACCTTGCTGTACTGCTCACTAGTGCCAAAATCGGTTTTAGTTAGTTTAAAATGCCTTGTACCTTGTGTTGTGTTTTTCATATGAAAATATAATTCCTTAATTAAATAAAATGATCTGTATAACATATATATTGAATGAATTTGTCACTATGACTAACCGCTTAAATACACAAAGTCACTCGATCCATCGTTAATATAAAAATGTTCCAGTCTTGAATTCTGGCTCAGCCTCACATCTATTTTTAACAACAAATATGTAAATTGAAAAGATGTGCAGTTTCCTTGCAAGATCCAATTAGATGTTGATGTGAATGAAGAATGATTGATGAACCTTTTTTTCTCGTCTTCTTTCTTCTGAGACTCCGACGCTCGCTGGAACAAGCCAACCAATGCTTCAGGGGCCGAGTGGGATGCCAGCTGCAGGTGCTACTGCGGCCCAGACGTTGGCTGGAGCACGTTCATGTCTCACAATCATCTGCACAGAAGGAGCTTCCTCAAGAACAATGACCTCATCATTACTGCTGATTTCAATGGTGAGAATATAAAATATCAGCTCTTTTATATCTACTAGTAAATAATGACACAATTAAAATAACTCAGAAATCTGTTTTTTTTTATTACCAATTGAAATCTTGCCATACAGTTTGTATATGTTTTTTATTATTGAGCATCATATTAACCTGTTGTTTTGATAGATTTGACCTACCTGAACAAGTCTGAGGTGCCTGTCAAACTGGCATCACCAGCAACTGACATTACAGATGAGAAGCCAATCTGTGACGTGGGAGTGAGAGCGCAGGCTCCAAAGCACAGAGAGGCATGTGCAGCCCACCCGTGTTTTAATGGAGTTGTGTGTGTGGAGAGTGAAGGAAAAGCTTCATTCAGGTGTGTGTTTCTTTGTTTCAGGGGTTGATATATATGAAGGTGTGACTATTTTTGAGAAAAAACATGGACAGTTTAGCTGGTCATCACTTGCAGGTACCTAAATATAATAATAACTAGGGCTGGTGCTCCTGTGCCCATTTTTGGGAATAAACTGCCTCTCCTCTCCTCCTCGGTGGTTGGAGAAGAATCTTAAAATTACGACTGGAGTCAAGTGAAACAGTTCTTAATGCCAGATCAAATTCCAAGCATTAAAAAAAAGCTGGTATTACAGTTGTTTGCAATGAGGTGTCAATAACCGTAGTCCTTTCTAGGTAGATAGTCGCCCTCCGTACCACGGCATTCAAGGAAAGATCTGACAGGCTGAAACTGTCCTACATCAGCAGAATCTTCCCTCTAGGAATTTACCCTATTAGAGTTTCACTGTTACTTATTTAAGCTGATGCTTGGCACGCCTGACTTCTAACTGCCTTCATCCTAATGTAACCCAGATCTCCTGGGCTTGAGTTCGTAAACACAAAACATTAATATGATCTCAGAAGAATATCTGAAACGAAACTTATCTTTTGTTTAAATTCCTCTAATTAAAATTAAAGACCACCACAACTGTATTTTAAAAGTCAAAACCTTCACAGGTGTTTATTAACAATATGAAATAAATGAAATGGTTGTGAGCTCCTCTCTCAGGAAGTAAAATATTTACAAAATAAAATAAATGCACAACAGCTATATGAAATATTACATTAGAATTTTCTCAGATGCACAAAATAAAATACAGTCTCTTTAAATGTTTTAACCAATTCCTATGAATTCTCAATTCACCCTTTAATAAATAAAATCTTTACCTTTCACAGGTCTCTGAAATCAAAACAAAACAATTCCTATCAACTTTAAATTAACTCACAAACATCACATGTGGGCCCACTCCAGAAATTATAAACTCAAGACTCAGTTGCAGGCCTGTAGTGATGCTCGGGTTCGGTGAGGCCTGAAAACTATTATGGCCACTTCACTCAGTCAAGAGCATAAAATAAAAGCACGTGCATTGTCACATCAGTTCAATACTCACAGGTCCAAACGAGGAGCAATAGGGCAATGACAGTCACAGATAGGGGTGATGGCAGTCACAATCCAAACACAGGCAGCCAGAGCCGGATTAACGCAAAGGCAAACTAGGCACGTGCCTAGGGCCTGATTGGCAGGGAGGGGCCCAGACAGAGGGACCAAAAAAAAAAAAAATAAATAAAATAAAATAAAAATATACAAATATCCTATCTACAATTTATTTTTAAAAGAACTGGACATTGATTTGATGGACTGTCGTGGACAGAGCTATGACAATGCAAGTAATATGGCAGGGAAATATTCTGGACTGCAGGCAAGAATAAAAAATAAAAATCCAAATGCTGACTTCATACCATGTTCTGCACATTCTCTTAATTTAGTTGGTGCATGTGCAGCAGAATGTTGCCTAGAAGCAGTTTCATTTTTTGGCTTCATTCAAAATCTCTACAACTTTTTCTCAGCTTCAACTCGGCGGTGGGAGATTTTAACAGCCCACCTCACAAAATGCGAGCGAGGTCTGACACTGAAGAGCCTTTCCGGCACAAGGTGGTCTGCGAGAGCTGATGCAACAAAAGCTCTGAGATTTGGCTACAAAGCTATTCAAGATGCTTTGAATGAAATCAAAGTTGACCATGGAACCCCCAGAGCTGCTCAATATGAGGCGTGTCAATTAATAACAGTGATGGACACCCTTGAAACTGCAGTTATGACAGTAGTGTGGGATGACCTGCTGAGAAGAATCAATTTAACCAGCAAAGCATTGCAGCAGGTACAAATTGATGTATGTACTGTTCCTATTCTGTACAGTTCACTCATAGAGTTCATAGGACAAGCCAGAAATGATTTTGATGTCTATGAAGCAGAGGCCAAAACCTTCACAGCAACAGAGGGATACAAAGCAGATAGCCAAAGAAGACGAGTGAAGAAAATTTTGTTCGGTGAGTCTGCAGGTCCAGAGGTGCAGCGCTCAGGCCGTGAAGCATTCCTGATTGACTCACATTATGTCATCTGTGACTGCTTGTCACAAGAATTGAAACGACGCAAAGACGCATACAAAAATGTGGAGGAGAAATTTGGTTTCCTTACTAAAACGAAATCAATGGACATTGAACAAATCCATGCAGCCACAGAAAAGCTGAAGAAAATATACCCTCAGGATCTTGAGGAGGACTTTACAGCAGAGTTTTGCCAGTTCATCTCAATGGTAAAAGATGAAGAATCAGTCATGGCCATGTACAAGAAGCTCCTAGAGCTAGGCTTGAGGGATGCTTTCCCTAATGTGGACATTTGCCTTCGCATGTATCTGACATTACCGATTGCAAACTGTTCAGGAGAAAGATCATTTTCTTTGTTGAAACGAGTGAAAACATACCGGAGAGCAACAGTAACAGAAAAAAAACTGAATGCCTTTGCCCTGTTGGCAATTGAGAATGGATTTACAACCTCCCTGGATTTTGAAGACATTATCGAGGACTTCGCCTCATCAAAACTTAGGAGAAAGCATCTGTAAAGGTAAGTTTCCCATTTTAAAATCAAATGTAAAATGCATATAAATTAAATGTATAATATAGGGCTATACTTTCTACTATAATGAAATGAAATATGAGGAACAAACCAAGTATATTCAAATCTCAAACAGCTGTCTTTCATCTGATGTATACATTTTATTATTTCTCCACAAGATCGTGATGATGCTGTCAAGACGTGTTTCTGCTGCGATGGAGGCCTGCGATGCTGGAAGGCTGAAGATTATCCCTGAGTGGAGCATGCTAAATGGTTTCCTCAGTAAGTGCTGCTGGTTTTATTTATTATTATTTATTGTTGGACAGTTTCTAAATGGTCTTGATAAATGTGAAGCGTTCATGTTTGTCGTCTTGTTCCTGTACTTAATCACAGGTGTGAATATGGGCTCCAGGAGAAAGGACAAGAATTTTTGTTCACCCAATTCAGGCTCGTTTTCCTTGGCTGTCTGAGCAGGTTAGTAAAGAAAAAATATACAAAAAAATATAAACATAAGGTATGGATCAAGTTATTTAATGATTGCTTATTTTTCTACGATGTTTCTGTGATTAAATCTGCTTTTAGAGTGCAGTCTAGTAAAGCACACCGTCCAGAGAAACATCCAGACCAGTGGAGAGAACTGCTGAACAGTCCAGACCAGGAGCTGAGCTGCTGAGTGTTGGTTGTCCATGAAAATAAACATCTTTCTCACTACAGCACACTTTCTCTTACTGCAAATTTTATTGGTCTTTGTATATTTGACTACTTATTTAACTATTCAATTTAATCAACACATTTAATTAAGATTTTCTGCAAAATGCAATAGCTTACAACGTTTATCTGATTTGCTCTGTTTACATAGCAATGCTGACACCTATTGGTGATTTACTGGTACTACTGCCTTAACAATGACACTCGCAATGGATAGGACAAGGATAATTTAATAGCATTTAATAGAGCCATGTAATAACGTATAAATCATAAAAATCAAAAAATAGTCTGTTTAATGTACTACACATCCAAAGACTACGCTATATAAAATGTGAATTAACTTCTTATTAGTAACTTGGGTAAGTTTCAGATTTCAATTCATAAATAACATCAATGGAGGGGGGCCCAAAAAATACAGTCTGCCTAGTGTAGTCCATTTATTTAATCCGGCTCTGCAGGCAGCATATAGCAACGAAAATCCGGGGAAGAATAAACAGTAGGGTCCATCCACCAGCAACCATCTCAATTTCTCTCTACCTCTCTTCACAGACGTCCGTCTCCTTTAATTACATGAACTCTTTGAGCCAAAACATCATCACGCTAAATCGTACTGACTTAACGTTAGCCCGTTTTAGCATTGGAAACAACAACAGTGCTTAAGCTATGATATTCAAACACGTGATGCTATGCTAGCGGGTGGCTAATTACAGTACAGTTCGGTCTTTTTCCACTACAACATTAAGTTACAGCTCACAATTTAAGGCATACACATTATATTTACCTTTGGCAGGTTACATAGAAGAGTTATATATCAGGACCACGAGTAGTCAACCTCGATGACACCTCTTAAATGTTTCCCACAGCACTACACTTTTCCTCAGGACACAGGACAATCTGTCTCTCTCATAGACTGTATATATAGAGGTCTCTCTCTAACTCACCTGCTCAAAGCATGCTGAAGCTCATCCTACACTTCATGTCCCTCCCCATACCAGACTTGGATTGGCTGTGAATTTGCTACTACCCAATGAGAAATGCAGAAACTGAATGACTGACACACAACAGTGAAAAAGTTAGATTTCACATTAAAAGCACTCAAATCAAGTTTCTCGTCTTCTCAATCACAGAGCCTTTTAACCACACATCTATTTATTGCTTTACTTTTTTTAACTGTAAATAGCTAAACTTATTAACTGTACATATTATATTTATTACATTTTATCCCGTATTTAACCTTATTTTAACTACTATTTTTAATAATATGAACTTATCTAATTATCATGAACTTTCTCTTTTAATACAACATTTTGTATGCTATTTTGAGATTAATTTTATGCACTGTATCCTAATGATTTTATACAGGGCTACACTAACGTCTACCTTGCTTCAACTGGAATAGTATTATACTGAGGGTCTCTATGATTAAAATAATATTTCCAGCTACGCCCATTCACGGCAGCTCTCCTCTCATGATCAGTGCACTTGGTAAGTGCTTGGAAAGTAATTAGTGGCTTTGTAAGCCCCAAGAATCTGTTGTTATATTTGACTAGAGTAACATTAAGAATCAGTAAGTTGTTCTAAGACATACAACATCCCAATTTACTGTCACTCTGAAAGCATAAATCTAATGTCCACAACTTCTTAATAAAAATCTGAATTTCTTATTTATTACAAGCAATAAGCAAAAGTACATTTTTAATGAAAAGAGTAATAAGTTAAAATAATAAAAAGTATAACAATTAATAGTAATAATGGAGTAATAAGTCACAACTCATAAAATAGGTAAAAGACAAAATGTAATAAAATGAGAAACAAAACTGTGTGTAATAAGAGAGTAAAAAGTAAAGATTCACACAAGAAGTAAAACATACAAATTAATAAAAAGACTGTATGTGATTTTATATATATATATATATATATATAAAATGGGACATGATTTATGAGTATATATATATATACTGCCGCTTTCAGAGAAATAATATAAATTTAGTGAGAAGGAATGAATGCCAGCATCTCTTTATCCGAAACTCGTTTCCTACTAGCAACTTGAATTCTGCTAAAAATTCAAAACTCATTGCTAAGTCTAAAAATCTTCTTTAAAAAGTCAAAGTCTTTTTATGGCAGATTGGTCGCAGTGTTTCTTCAGAATCCAATTGCAATCTCTCAGCTGGTTGGCTTTTTCTCTATTTTAAAGGTTTCTTCTCCAAAGTGCATATTTTCCAATTTGAATATTTCTTCTGTGGAAACTTTCTCTAAGTTGAGAAGTGTCCGTTTTTCCTGTTCTTCTTATTCTAGGCTGAGGAGGGGGTATTTGTCCTGTTGTGTGTAAAGGAGCCATAGAAGAACCGACCAACACCCTTCTCACGTCTTTTTATATTCTCTTGAACTCTAAAGCTTACAAACTCATCATTATACAATGACACACTTCCAATAGAATTGGCCAGTCTTGGGCCATGAACTTATATGGTATAGATCTTACAACCTCTAGCATTTCATATCATATTAAATGTCGTGTTACGTTGCAAACATGGTGTCACATTTCTGTGTGGCTACACCAGCTTTGCACCGCACGTTATCTTCCATCTAGCTTCTCATCCTGCTCTTAATGGTTGAACACAAAACCATTACTTCAACATGCATAATGCTTTCAACACAGTCGAAGACTGTTCAACTTAAAACCTTTATTCTTAAGAAAAAGAGACACATACGAAAAGGAAAAAAATAGTATTTAGTATTTATGAAAGATTCTGATTACATTTCCAACTTTTTAATCTCAAACATGATATGTTACTGTGTTAAACGCATGCTACTCTAAACATTATAGAGGTTATATAAGCAAACCAGAGAAGTAATTATACATGTTACTTTATGTTCTTTGCTCATATTTCAGCGGTGAGATCTCGATTATTCTTGAGTTGATCTAATCCAGGGGTGTCAAACATATGGCCCGCCAGGGGGTCCAGCTCGGCCTGCCGGATACAAAGCATGCTCTTAATTAAAAAAAAAATTTTAGAGCAGGACTTCTATGTCCTGAGTGCGGTTTATTTGTATGATAAAAGTATCAAGTGTTTTCTGCTACATTACTTCTGTTGTGAATAACGTAAGACTGGAAATAACTATTTAAACCACACCTAGTGCAACCAAAACCCTTTCTTTCCCTTTTCTTTATTTCTATGTCTTACTAGTTTTGAGATACATGTAGTGGTTATGCAAACATATCATACAGGCCATGTTATTCATGTCACATAATTTCAATCTTCAGACTTTCCTTTTGAATAAAATTGTCTTAGCAATTTTTTTCTATGTGTATACAACATTTAGAAACACCAGATTATATCAAACACCTTACTTAATAATTAAACAAGTTTTTAGGGGAAACATCTATTCCTTTATATGTGTCTAGGAACTATTAAATACTGCAAATTAAACTCTAAGTCATTTTCTCTTCATGTACTGTAAATGTGAGTTGCTGTTTCGCGCGGCGCCACCTGAAACACAGAAATTACATTTATTCTCAAATGATTTATTGAATATTTTTTGCTGAAAAGTGGCACAAACCTGATTTATTGCTATTTACACTGACAGACTCAGTTCACGTAACTTAGCAAAGCCTGATGGGTGGATTTTGGTTTCTAGGGTCAATAGAGCACCATTAGTCTCCGCATTGTGTGCGGCAAACATCACATTATTCTCATCACAACAGCATAAAACAGAAGCCAGATGGAAAACACAAAACTGCTGGAAAAGTAGCTGTGGAGTTGAGGGGGTTGGGAGAGCACATTCCCCTACCACAGTGGCACCCAGCATGGGGCTCCACGCAGCAAGAGACGCAGACCTGCAGTTGGAGTCTGCGCTAAATCGGATGGCGGTTGAAATTGTTGCATCTTAAGTTGGGTTTGGTGAGGTTATGTTTGCACTGTGTTCCGGTTAATAAAGATGCTGAAAGGGAGAGCTCCGTGGCATGGCCAACTCCCACACTAGCATTATCACTTCCCTTGTCTAAGTTGCGTTAGATTCACCACAAAGCCAAGAGGGTAAGTTCTGACTTAATTAGAGTTTAAAGTCTTTGACGCAACTAGAAAAAAACTATTTGGCGAGAAGATGAGTGCAACTCCCAACGTGCACTACAGCAGCTGTTGTGCTTGAGGACAATGGCAGAAAAACTGAAAATAAAATCTAAAGTTTAAGTAAATTTAGTTGCAAATTGTTAAGCATCAAGGGAATAGAAGTCTTTAGACACATCAGCAATTGCACACATAGTTGAAATAATTAAAACTGGTGACCATAACAACCGTTTAGGATAGACATATTTGGAGTACCATATGTTATATATAAAGTAACATTGAAGATATTAAAAGAAAATTTGGAATTCGGAATACTGTAGGGCTACCTTCCAAATACCACCTTGATTGTAGGGATTATCATCAAATTTGGTACAGACTTATAACCTAATGATTATAACCTAAAACAAATATCAATACACAATATATATCTCGATGTTGTGAAATCGTCTCTATATCCCTGTACAAATAATTCCCTAAATGCACCTCGTCGGAGATATCTGTGGACATTTAGGCGTGATGTAAATGTCCTTGTTTCGAGTCAAATATAAATGTAGTGGTTTCTGATCATTAAGCAGCTGTGAAAAATAAAATGAACTCTGTGTTTTCACTTTTTGTGAACTGTTCTTCAACAAATTCACTGACTGGCTGCTTCACGTGAACACACCTTGCATTCAATTTATCGATATATATATATCGCCCTCACCTAATTTTAATGCTTTTTTGATTCCTTAAACTTTAAATCTGATGCCATTATCAGGTCAGATTTCCAACTGTCCAGTGCTTCATGAACAAATACCTAGGAACTACAGACATAAACAATTTTGCAACTCAATGCTAACCGACAAACTAAGATTGTAAACATTGTAAAAATGTATACCCACGCACCAGCATAGTCATTGTGTTAGCATATCAACATGCTGACAGCAATCCGCTCTACAGCCTAAGTGGATATATATGCTTGAAATGTTATGTGTGCATCTCTGAAGATAGAGCAAATTCATCAACACATAAGGACAATTAATAACAACATAAGACTGACCTTTGCCTTCATTTTTACTTTTGTGTTTGAGGCTGAGGTTGAATTTTTCATGGTGTCATATTTTCCTTTATCCTGAAAGTAGAAGCAAACCGAGAAATGATGCACATGTCTGTCATGTTGTGGTGTAATTATGAAAAGAACATCTTGGCAAACCTACCATTCGCTTTAACAGTTCTTGACGCACCTGTTAATAATAAAACAAATAACAAATCCTTTTAATAACTGGAAGCATTATTGGGTTCTATAATGCATTTTGTGTCGGTCCCACAGGCAGTGTTGTAGTTTTTGCATATTATAATAGCACAATGACCATATTGAAACAGATGGAGCAGGAACAGCAAAAGTAAAATAACAATAATACCTTTGGCTCTGCAAAAACCCCTGTTAACATCACGAAAAAGCCCTGTAGGAGAAGAAATATGTCAAAGTTACTGCACTTTTCACATTTCATAATAAGTAATGCATTTCTTCTCAAAGTGCAATACAAATTACAGCAGGAGGTTGTTTGACGTTTGTAAATGTGCCTTATGCAATGGTGGAACAAATAATAATAAAAAAAAACTACTTATAAACATTTGAAAATCATAACAATCTCTTTTAAGTTTATTCCAAGCTCATATTGCCATACACATGAACTGTGCACTGGTGTAAACAGGAAGTAGATTACCCTGCAACTGTCAGTTTTAGAAAAATACTAAGAGCAAGGAGCAGCAATGGTAAAAAGTAGGAGCAGTGATTTCTTGGCTTGGACCTTCAACAAGGTGACAATGTTTCTGACACTAAAGGATAGCAATGTTTGTAATTCGTCATCCACGTTGTATTCACCAATCAAGGTCAAAGCTGATTGTTTTATTTTAGGAGAGCAGCATTTCCCAAAGCTTCTGTTTTCTGGGCTCAAAAACTCTGGTGTAGTGTGGACATCAGGTTGTAAAACTAAAACACAGTAGTGTGAATGTAACCTCAGCATGTCTCTCCGTTATTTATGTATGTTAACTAAACAGCACCTTCATACAGTCTTTATGTTCACAGTAAGCTATTCAAACTTTGAGCAGTCAGCTTGTGTGTGTGTTTGCAGAGAGGTACAACACCAACCAAGAATGCAGTGATCAAATATGTCTTGTTTTTTCTTACCTGCATTGTAACCACAGAGCATCTCAAACTATTATTAAGTTTGCCAGAAATTCTTGTTTGTTATGTTTTATATTTTTAGTCTTAAATGGTTACTCTAATGGTCCACTCTGTTTCGTGGTCTGGAATAAATAACGGTAAAATTTTGGGAAAAGAGAGCACTGATGCCAGATTGAGCATCGGATACAATACTCTGAGTTGTAGAACAGGCATTAGGTAAGAAAAGGAGGATCAAAGCATTGCTAATATCAACATTATGTTTGGTGTGTATGCTCTGTTGAAAATTACCTGGAAGGAATTGATGATGGTGAAACTGTATTCAAGAAAAGGGTATGCCTCGTGGTCCTTATTGAATATTTGCAGAATGAAGCCAATACCCCATGTTACTCCGAAAACTGGTGTTAAAAAGATCAACACTCTAATGATGCTCTTAAATGTCTCCCTCTCATCCGACTTGCTGCCATCAGGGGCGGAGGACTTCAACAGAGTAAAAATGACGACCGCCATGGAAAAAAGATTTGTGAAAATAACAGTTCCCACAGGGAGGAGGAAAGCATACAATGAGCCATCCAAGGTTCCATCAAAAACTAGCCAGCATGTTTTCTTGTTATAGTATTCCTTCTCGTTGTATCTGAAATACACATAGCTGATTCCCACAATGAGAACTGGGCAACCGTAGCCTACGATACTGGATAGGAACATAAAGACTGTTTTCCTTAGAGGGCTGAAGACAAAGATGAGACGGTGGGTGAGCATGACGCTCATGCACAGCATCCAGCTGAACATGGCCAAATAAAATAGGTGTTTGCATAAGGTCAAAATTAAGCACCAGTGAGCACTGAGATTCTCAGGTGACATAGATGCCAAAAAACTGCAGTCAGCGAGCAAGAGGAACACGGCGATGTTCACCAGTGCTGTGTGACGGAAATATGAGAGATCAGTCTTGACCACAACTGACCACACGAGAGCCTCAATGATGAGGAGGATCACCAGAGAGCAGATGGACACTGCCAGGCCAACATAGGTAATGGTATCTAGGTCGAGGTTAGGTGTATCGGACTTGGACATGAGGACAGCGAATGAAGTCAGGTGGTTGCACTTGCAGAGTGTGTGATTGCCATCACTGTGATTACTATCACGTTCAACTCTGCAACCTGTTTCTGACCAGTCCTTTATATTGGTGTCCCAGAAGACACAGTGTAGTTTTTGTGCGTTGTTCAGCTTCTTGATGGGGAAGTCCATTGTAATCTCGGTAGAAGAACTGCTGTTCTTTGTGACTATTAGTAAAAGGTTATGCAGAACTGTTGATGTTGGTTTAAAACTGTTATTTAATTTATCCATCAGATTTCTCACACCAACAGTTTTGAACTGACCGCCAGTCTCGGTGAGTTTAACAGTCACATCAAACACCGAGATATTACAGTCCCCTTTTGAGACCTTGAGGTCCAAGTTTGGTTTGTAGATATTCAAAGTGTTGTTCACTTGGATGTTCTTCACCAGATTCTCCACACTGTAAAGGTATTGTGATGACATGTCATATGTTATAGATGAGTTGACTCCGGTCCAGTTGTTGGTCAATAAATTGCTCGCTACATTAAGAAAATCCTGAAAAAATAAACATTAAAGAAAATCTGTGAACAGGCACATTTCAAACAGATGATGGATACATAAACATTATGTACAGTTTTGGAAGACTGTGAGTTTGTGAGCCATTTCAAACACAGTCTTTGAGCAAAAAATGTTGGCAGAAATTTTTTACAAGGCTCTCATCACATTTTGTGGACTTGTCATGGAGATGGTCTACATGAATTGGACACCACCACACTTATTAGCGTTGAAATTTGGTCATGTAATAACAGATGGTTGTGTAAATAGGCCGGGCTTGACTTAACCTCTGTCTCTGTTCAAAGATGGTATGATTGGTTCGAGACCAATATGAATGCCGGGGACACTTAGATGACACTACACGAGCAGCATGGAGGCATGTTATGTTTTTTCTGTTGTTTTATTACGTCTAAAGAAGCAAGCACAATTGACTTAAATTACATTGGATTCGGCTGAAATGCTCTTTACCCCTTTGAGTTAAAATTTCTGTGAACTCAAACTTTTAACTCGACCCTCCATCAGAATAGGTTTGAGTAGTTAATGTGTGACTTTTTATTTTTCCGTGAACTACCCCTCTAAGGTATTATTCTGCGTTTAGGAGATAAGTCACAATATACTTCAACTTAAGTGTCTAATTTAAGATATTGTTCGTGTAGGTTCTTCCCAAAGTGGTCTCTTGCTCTCCATAGAGGCAGTCAGTAATGTTTCATGAAATGGTTTAAATAATGTTGACCTCGGCCATCAATGGTCCAAAGTAAAACTAAAAACACTGTTTTTCTCAGCCTTCACATGAACACAGGCATCTGTAGCATCTTCGAAATATTTACAATTGAACTTGAATGCTTGAACCCCATATGACCACTTGTTGTCCAACCATTCATCCATCTATAATGCTTATCCTTTGAGGGTTGTGAGGGGCACTGGAGCTAATTCCAGCTGGTTGAGAGGTGGGGCACATCCCGGACAAGTCACCGTTCCATCACAGGGTCAGAATACAGAGATAGAGAGAGAGAGAGAGAATCCTCTGAATTGATACTTGAGACCCCCTGAAAGCCTCAACAGCAAAATTCTGGGAGGGTCTCTCTGACAAAAAGATTTGTTACTTCTGATTGTCATGACGTTTCTTTAAAAGTTATGTCTAGTATTTACTCTTTCAGTTTTTTTTTCTCTCCACAATCGCCAAAGTGCTTCCTCATTGTGGGAACTGTTGGGTTTAATAATTATTGAGGTCTCGACCTACTATGTAAAGTGCCTTGAGATAATGTTTATTATGATTTAGCAAAATACACATAAAATGGAATTGAATTGAATGGATCTATAACTAAATGAATGTGATCGTCAAGAGCAAGAGAGACGAGCACATACACACACAAACACTCCAGCAGACAGGAGAGAAGTTTTTCCCGGAGATTATGACACAAACAAGGTGTTTTAAATTCATTGTGGCAGAAGTGAGTGAGCGATTAGAAAAGAGCGGAGGAGAAGAATCTCTTTTTGACCAGCGGAGCCTCCTGGACTGTAATGGCTATAACCAGAATTTTCGCCACACAAACCTTATTGAAATCATGTGGAGAGCGTCAAAATATTAAAAATATAACAATCACTTTTGACTTTATTATTTATCTCTTAATACATCTATTTATCGATCTGTGTTTGTAATTTATTCAAGTTTTTTGGGGTATTTCACACACTGAAGACAACCCCACCTATTGACAATTAAGAATCTCCAAACCTAACCAAAATACCAGGAGAAAACACATGCAGGGTTGGCCTCAGCCATGCTGGGATTGGAACCGGGAACCCTCTTTCACCACTGTGCCACCCCCATTTGTTAACACATGAATTTTGAACTGAGGTTTAAAACAACTATCACCGTGACAACTGAGCCACTCTGTCTGCTGAGGAAGGCAAAACGATGTGAGTGAAATCTTTGGAAAAATCATCAACCTCAATTGTTCAGCTCAATACTATACATCAATTACAGTAAAAGTAGTAATGACCACCAGGGACTTACATCAAAGACTTCTTCCTTCAAGGTGATGTTTTCTGATCCAGAGGCCATTATATTTATTATGCTGATAGAAGCATTGATTCCAGCATAGTCGTCACTGGATTCAGATGAAGTGGTGTTCTTAAGTGATCCAAAGATCCACATGGCTGCTTCCTGTGTAGCCCCTATGCCCGTCTTGAAGACCTAGAAACAAAAAACTAAATATCTCAGAGTAACAGTCTACAAAAGAACACAAACCACATCACCTTGACTCTAATGAAAATGGAGTCTAAACAGCTGTAACCCTTGAATTATAATATTCCATCATGGCTTTGAGAGTTTTTTATTTGTAATTAACATTTTTGAGCTGGAGGTTGAGATTGGTGGCTGATGGAAGAATCTGCTTTTCGTCTAGCTTTCATCTATACATAGCCTTCCATGCAAAGTTGCAATACAAGGTGCTACAAATAAACTCAAAATACAGGAATGTATATACATGTATATAAAGGAGGTGACCTGATGTACTTATCAGGGAACTGATAGGTCCTCTTGTGTGCATTCTGATCAGTGCTTGGTGCTTGGCATGTGTAATTCATTAGACCATGATAGAGAATGACTTTGGTCATTTCATCCAGGGCTGTCTGTGCACAAAAGTCACAATAACTGCTAAAAAATGTTACAAATTTATAAATATGGTTCAAATATGACTATCTACATAATTCATTATCACAAAACATCAGGATCATACTTTTCTCATTCCAGGGAGTGCTATACGAGCTATAATGATTTACTTACCTCTGCTGCATCTATAACTTTCTTCAACTCTGTGCTGATGCAGGAGGAGAACACTGTTTGCCACACGCCATCTTTACCACAAGTACGAGACTTGTAACCAGTCTTGCCGTTTTCACACTGATTAATCACTGTACCTCCTTCTGGGGTTTTTGGCCAATTGTCATGTACAGCGCAACATTTTTCCGACGCTAGAAAAAATGCAGCACACCATTAGTTTGTTAAAGAAAATAAATATAAAACACTTATACATAATATTTAACCTTATAAATAGATTATACCGAAGACAGTTAGAAATTTGATCAGGTGAAATCCAATAAAGGTTTAATAATCGTACCACTAATCACTAGGATATCCACGCTTTCATTTTTCGTCTGTCCTTTTTGGTTTTTAAAACTGACTTCCCATTTTGTTTCATTCATTTTCTTGCATGAGAACTCAGACTTGAAAGAAAAGACCAGGGTACCTTCAGAAGCTGCAACGAAAAACAGATGCTAGTTTCATGGCTCCATTTGTTGTTTTAGATTTTGCATGCATTTAAGTGCATGTAAGTGAATTTAAATATGTGTTACTATCATCATGTATTTTGGAGCTGCAGCTCACAGAAGGAAATATATTGTAGGTTTGTCCTACCTGGTTTGGATCCTTTATTTAGCCCCGCTCCAGGGAACTGCCACGAAACGTTGTAGCTCTCATTGCTATTTTGGATTGTAGCAGTCACATTCACAATCACAGGCACTTCTAAGTTATTGCTGTCTGAACAGTCTGCTACAGGTGGATCAATTTTCATGGTGATCTCTTCAGGCAGGAGTGCCACATTCAGCTCTGCCTTGGCTGTGTGTTTGACTGACCCAAAAGTGAATTCACACTCATATGTACCTGTGGAAAATGTCGGTAAATTACCTTCTACAGCTGAAAACAGAATGAATTAGACTTTTTGGTCTAAAAGATGACTTGGATCACCAACTTGTCTGACATGCTTTTGCTCAAACCAAAAGTTGAAACACTTTTTGCACAAGTATATGCCAGCACTTCAGTGTTTAACTGATGAAACGTCCTAATTCGTATTCGTGACGGGTACACAAACACAGAAACCCCATATTCAGACATGATTGTCGGCCACCAGGAGTGAAGCTTGCATAGAGCGCCAAGTGTTCTAGCGCAGTGATTCTCAAACTGTGTGGTGCGGAGGCATAACAGGTGGGACGTGCGACCGGGAGGGGAAAATGAGAGGCGGAACTAATATTATAGCCGAACTAATGTGTAGACGTCCGCATCTCTTTAACGGCGGAGCAGTAAACAAATCGCTCTTTCACCGAAGCCAGGGGTCGGCAACCCGCGGCTCTTCAGCCGCTCTGCAGTGGCTCCCTGTGCAGTCGTTTTCATAAGTTTTCATAAGTTGAACATGCATGTTAGGGAATCGCATACACTATGCAGCATCTACCACTGCAGTGAGAATTGCCTTGCGCCCTGAACTATGTTTTTATTTTTTACTCAGTAACGGATGTAATTTCCAATGTAGCGAAGTACAATACTTCAGTCAAATTCTACTTAAGTAAAAGTAAAATTACCTATTTCAAAAACTACTCAAAAAATTGCAAAGTACACAAAAAAACTACTCAATTACAGTAACGTGAGTAAATGCAATTCGTTATTTTACACCTCTGCCATTTAACATAGACATAAGAGGGGTCAATTGTGTAATTATCATATAAATAGATTATCAACACACACAGGACCAAGTAGTCCTTTGATAACATCACACGTGATTCTAATCATGACACATAGTACAATGATGTAAAGCAGTAAATATTTAAAAGATGGCAAACGACAAAGGGACATACAAATTAAGGTAGAGCATAAAAGGCGATTTTATTTCCTGGAAATTATTTTTTAAAAGTCGTCAGATTACGAGTGTACTGTGCAGTCTCCCACCGAGAGTGTGGGATTACAGGTTGGTTTTAGACAACCCGTTAGATGCACAAATCTAGGATTCATCAACATGCTCTGATCTTAATTTGTTCGTGCTCTGGGAACAAATGTAGAACTTCCTCAGACCATGCATACCTGCTCTCTTCATGACAAACGGATGTCCTTATATGGAGAAATAGAGGCTTGGCGGTATACTAATTGCAGACAGCGGACACGATCCTGTCGATTTAGATTGATTCTGATTCACAAACATACGTATGGTGGTGAGAGTATAATTGGCTGGTGCGCACGTGTCATGAATTCAGTGGCGGTTTTGTTCACGCACGTGTTTTGTGCGGAGAATAAGAACATTTCTGCGCACATGTAGGTAAATGAGGCGCAATGTTTTCTGGAGACTCTATTTGCAGCTGAATAACGAAAAATATCTTGACTGGATCCAAGAGCACGAGACATTTATGGTTCGCTCAATTTCATTTATTCAAACGAAAAAGAGGAAGTAAGGTTTCCGATTAATGAAAAAATGAACATACCAATCAATCAGATTTAATTGAAAAGCCCAAAGTCATGAATCACAACTTGCCTTATAAGACTTTACAACGTGTGATATCCTCTGCCATTAACCCCCACATTGCAAAATTGTTTTGACCCACATCAAACATTGTCAGCTGGCCCACATAGTGCAAGGAATGATGGCACTTGGGCGTTAAACTCCTGTTTGCAGGATCTGGGCCACAAGTAAGCCATCGCAATACCGCACATCAACCAAAGGTGCCATAGGTGGCCTGCATTTGCTTTGTGGTATTGTTGCCATAATAAACATTTACCATAAGGTTCACTTTGGGCTCACATTCAGATTAGACCCTGTCTACAGCCAAAAAGGCCATTAGAGGCCCACATTTGTTTTGGGATAGTCGGCCCACAATCATTTTGTCTCAGCCTCAAAAAGACCAGAAGTGCTGCATCACTGCTCAACCAGATAGAGGACATGACCAAATTCCCTTTAAACAGAGGGGGAAATGCAGAACACTCAGGGAGAGCTGCTTATGTATCAATTTGAGCACTGGGCACTCTCTGTGGACTAATTGTATATCAGGGAAGCTTTCCAGACTTTTGCTTGTCTTTTTTTCAATAAAGTACAATGCCATTGATCACCCAGACTTTGCACCAATCACATTACAATACCCACATTGTCAGTCAGAACATAAACTTCACATTCACTGAAAAACACTCATGTCAGGCATTTTATCGCTGCAGATCAAAATTAAACATTAATTCAGTCGTGTTCAACTTAAAAAACATGTCAGTGTGAAATGTTTGTACTTGCCTGACCCGGTGCCAGTCACTTCCTTGAGTTTAACTGCAATACAGGAACTGTTTTTCGAATCGATATGGCACTTGGTTAGAGTCACCACAGTACCATTCTTGAGCTCCAAATGCTTGTGTTCCCTGATCAACTTCCAGCCAGTGCTGGTTGCTGTCCCCTCATATGTGCATTCCAGTGTATGGTTGGACTTGTAGCACACGATATCATCTGGAGCTGTGATGGTGACCATTCCTAGTTGAAGAAGACAACATTGATATAATGCAATACAGTGGATGTCAGACATGAACTCTAGAGAACGTCTACATAATGGGCTCTAGGCTTTCTCCAGAGTTTGCCTTTCACACATGACCAACGCAGCAGGAGATTCTCTGCTCAGGCGTGTTCAAAGCAATGCTCAGGTCAGGGGTGGTGCAGCAGATAGAATCCGGAGATAATGTATAACGTTGGCTGTCACCACCAAAAGCTCTTCCTCTTTATCTTCTAGGTGTATCATCAACTCGCTCACAGGGAATCCTGAGGAGGATCTCCTGCTGTGTTCTCAAAAAGGCTCATTCAGACATTATCCTGAGTTTTCTTCAGGGTTCTGGGAGGACAAACTCATGTCTGAAAGCACCTAATTTCCACTGGTTTGTGTGAACCGTCATTCATCTATCTGTCCCAGTATTTCGTCCACAGCAACATACCTTGACACCTCCTGTTTAAATCACCCTTACATACTCACATGCCCCAGTGGATGATTGGAAATTTGACCTTTTTTGTTGCTCCCATGGTATAACAAGTTTGTATGAAATGTATCTTTTAATTGACAATGCAATGGTGATTAAACAACCCAGTCATTCTTCCATCATAAGGCGAGGGGTTAGGGAGGAATCCAATACTGACCTCCTACAGATTTACAGTAACCAGGTGACAACAGTGCATGTAAATGCCCGGGCCACAGTGGATGCTGGAGCGGGGCGTGTGCAATGTCTTGCCTTTTAGTTTGGCATGGCCGATGCTGGGCTTCATACCATAGATTCCTGGCATTTAGTTGAGAAAATTAGCGTAATGGTTACTTAATTCTTGGCTACTTTTATTACAAGGAAAATACAATAGCCATACCGGACCGTTACCACTCATGTTGATGTGACTGTTGCGGTAATAACATGTGTTGTTGAATCTGGGGGGAAATGTACAATCAAGTATATTTCGCTGTGGTTGGGACAAATGTCAAGTTAAGTTAAATCCATAAAGATTACTGTATGATTTTAATCAGTGTTTTTCCTAATATGAAAAAAAACACAACACTTGTTTCCGGTGAAATCTATACAATTAGGATAATTTACAGACAAGTATTAAGGTAATTTACAAAAATTGTTGTGAGATTATTTGAATGCACTGATTCGTTACAGTTGTTGTTGCAACTGTTGTGGTGTTCATACGTGTTGTAAGTGTTGAATCTTTAATGATCATTTTACAAACATTTAAATGCTTAATGAAACATGGGAATAATTCATGCTCAAATTATCTGTTCAATTCATCAACTATTCAAATACTGCATTCATCCATTCAGAGCTCTACTATATGTTGCATATTTTTCTTTTACACTACATTCACACACTGGGGCAAATTGGGGTTCATTTTCTTGCTCAAGGACACGATTAAATGCATGCTGAACGAGCCAAGAATTGAACAGCAACCGTCCAGTTAGTGGAAGATTCATGAAGTCAATAACTGCCCCCCTTGTTATAGCATAGTGGGACACTTACTTGTTAAAGCTGTTGAAACTGTTTTAGTGTTCACATCCGTCGTAGTGACCATTTTCCCAAAATACAATAGAAACTGTTATTTCAAGGGGACATATTATGCCCATTTTACCACAAGTTGATATGGTTCCCTGGGGTCTTAATGAAATGTCTGTCACATATTTTGGTCAATATACCACAAGGATCATTAAAAACTGCCCTCCTCAGATTGACCTGTTTTGAGTGCCTGTTCCTTTAAAAGCTAATTAGCTAGCTCCCCGCCCTCCCTCCTCCACGAGATATGAGCGCCCACATTTTAGGCTATCCATTACCTCTGTAGAAATATGGCAACTGGAGACGAAGATCCGATCTTGCAACCATATCGTTTTGAACCAGAGTCGGGCGGGCCGAATCCTGCCTGCGAGGCTGGGGCTGTCGCAGGCAGGATTCGGACGCCTGACTCTCCACTGCCTGACTCTCGGCCGCGGGGACATGGGGGTCTCCAAGTTATGGAAAAGTGACCCTCAGGCAAATATCGTATCTATAAGGAGTGTAGGGGGGCGGGGGGTGAGATGGGGGACAAGGCCATTTAAGACAGACTCCCATTTCGCCTGTGACGAGAGAAGGATACGGAAGCTCACTCGTAGTCACTCACGCATGACGTTTCTGACAAAGAGGAACCATAACAAATCGCAGGAGTTGTTTATTGATTTCTTTACTCAACATTGGCCCTTGATAGTTCAGAAACTTTATATTTACATCAGGAACGGGTCCTCTCTACGGATGCATCCACGTTTCCTACAGTAGCTCAAACTGGACAAACTAAATACCTTTGAGTTTTTATGACAAGTGAAGGCTACCACCGGTACTCTTTCATGTTTGCAGGGGAAGGGTGAGGTGAGGGGTATTCAGCTGCAACATGCAACTTCACCACTAGATATCCATACATTCTACTCACGGAACCTTTAACTCACACCTGCAGTCACACATCACCCAACACCCACCCCTCTCTTTTGATTACTGAATAAACCTACAATGCCTTGCTTCATTTTGATTTGATTCCAATAAATAATCTTTTATTTAAAGGGTTGCTGTGTGGACCTCCCTCCTTTTTAGTCAGCTTTAAAGTTTCAGTGTGTAGAATCTAGTGATCTCTATTGGAGAAGTTGCATGTTGCAGCTGAATACTCCTCATCTCACTCGCCCCTTCCAAGCATGACAGAGAACATGGGGTAGCCTTCACTTGACATAAATATTCAAAAGGTGTTTAGTTTGTCCACTTTGGACGACTGTTAAGAACATGGCGGCCTCCAAGAAGATCCGCCCCTCATGAAAATATGAAATATTTAAATATAAAGGGCCTTTTCTAAAGAAGAGAAAACAACAATTCGTACAATTTAGATGAAACATACTAGTGAAAAGATCACTAGGATTATTTTAGATTCAAATTCTGTCAATAGATCCCTTTCACCGCTTTCTTTTGCATGTTTGAAAGGCAGACTAATGGTAAACTTCTGTAGCCAAATGTCTGAAAACAGCTTTAAAAAATGTTTGGCATGAGTGTGACCTTCTTGCGCATGCACTTTTATACCTGCTACTATTTTAGACTGAATTAATTCTGTGGGAAATGCTGCAAATTGTCACATTTATTGTAATATAATTATAAAGTTATTCTTTTATATAAAAATTACTGATGGGAAAGGGGCACTTCAGGGACCAATCAGATATCAGCTGGGGCTAATCCCCCCTTTGCCTCACCCAAGGATCTGCCCCATGAGGAATCTGCTAACAGTCCTATTGTAATGTATCTAAAATTCTACACAATTTGGCCTATTTATATAATGGTGAACTCAGCCCCTTAATTCTTGTCCAATTTACGGAGGTTTCTGAAAAATCATATTTAATTTATGACAATGTTGGCAAATGACTCACCTAATGCGTTGTCCTGCAATGACAAGAACAGGTTAACAACAGGTTTATACTTTCTATCAGGATTCAGACTTATGTCAAATTAAAATGTTAATATACCTGCAGAGGAAAAATGGCTACAGAGGCTCTACAGTAAATACAAAGTTATATTTTGTCTTTTTAATATTTAGTCAATTAATGTTATTATATATGCAAGACTTACAGTTGTTGTCGCAGCAATTGTGGTGGGCATATGTGTTGTATCTGCAATGATCATTTTACAAACAATTAAATGCTTAATGAAACATGGGAATAATTCATGCTCAGATTATCTGTTCAATTCATCAACCATTCAAATGCTGCATTCATACATTCACACATGCATTAAAAGAGCTCTACTATATGTTGCATATTTTTCTTTTACACTACATTCACACACTGGTGCTAATTGGGGTTCATTTTTTTGCTCAAGGAAACGATTAAATGCATGCTGAACGAGCCAGGAATTGAACAGCAACCGTCCAGTTAGTGGACGACTTCATGAAGTCAATAACTGACCCCCTTGTTATAGCATAGTGGGACACTTACTTGTTAAAGCTGTTGAAACAGTTTTAGTGTTCACATCCGTCGTAGTGACCATTTTCCCAAAATACAATAGAAATTGTTATTTAAAGGGGACATATTATGCCCATTTTACCACAAGTTGATATGGTTCCTTGGGGTCTTAATGATATGTCTGTCACATATTTTGGTCAATATACCACAAGGATCATTAAAAACTGCCCTCCTCAGATTGACCTGTTTTGAGTGCCTGTTCCTTTAAAAGCTAATTAGCTAGCTCCCCCCCCCCTCCCTCCTCCACGAGATATGAGAGCCCACATTTTAGGCTATCCATTACCTCTATTGAAATATGGTAACTGGAGATGAAGATCCGATCTTGCAACCATATCGTTTTGAACCAGAGTCAGGCGGGCCGAATCCTGCCTGCGAGGCTGGGGCTGTCGCAGGCAGGATTCGGCCGCCTGACTCTCCGCTGCCTGACTCTCCGCCGCGGGGACATCGGGGTCGCCAAGTTATGGAAAAGTGACCCTCAGGCAAATATCGTATCTATAATGAGTGTAGGGGGGCGGGGGTGAGATGGGGGACAAGGCCATGTAAGAGAGACTCCCATTTCGCTTGTGACGAGAGAAGGATACGGAAGCTCGCTCGCAGTCACTCAAGCATGACGTTTCTGACAAAGAGGAACCATAACAAATCGCAGGAGTTGTTTTTTTCCAGAGTTTTTGGGTCGGTAGACATGGCAGAGACACAAATTAACATGTAGAAGCACTACAAATGTGGAATTTTCATAATATGTCCCCTTTAAAGGTTCAGAGTGTAAGATTCAGGTAAAAGGGATTTAATGGCAGAAATAAAATATGAAAAAATCCTGGTGATGTTGTCACATGTGGATCATGTAAACCGTATGATTATTGATTTCTTTCCTCAAGAATTGGCCCTTGGTAGTTCCGAAACTTCATATTTACATCAGGAACGGGTCCTCTCTACGGATGCATCCACGTTTTTTACAGTAGCTCAAACTGGACAAACTAAATACCTTTGAGTTTTTATGACAACTGAAGGCTACCACAGGTGCTCTTTCATGTTTGGATGGGGAAAGGTGAGGTGAGGGGTATTCAGCTGCAACATGCATCTTCACCACTAGATTTCCATACCATCTACTCACAGTACCTTTAAATCACACCTGCAGTCACACATCACCCAACACTCACCCCTCACTGTTGATTACTACATAAACCTACTATGCCTTGCTTCATTTTGATTTGATTCCAATAAATAATCTTTTATTTACAGGGTTGCTGTGTGGACCTCCTTCCTTTTTAGTCAACTTTAAAGTTTCAGTGTGTAGAATCTAGTGATCTCTAGTGGAGAAGTTGCATGTTGCAGCTGAATACTCCTGATCTCACTCGCCCCTTCCAAGCATGACAGAGAACATGGGGTAGCCTTCACTTGACATAAATATTCAAAAGTTGTTTAGTTTGTCCACTTTGGACGACTGTTAAAAACATGGCGGCCTCCAAGAAGACCCGCCCCTGATGAAAATATGAAGTATTTAAATATAAAGGGCCTTTTCTAAAGAAGAGAAAACAACAATTCATACAATTTAGATGAAACACACTAGTGAAAAGATCACAAGGATTATTTTAGATTCAAATTCTGTCAATAGATCCCTTTCACAGCTTTGTTTTGCATGTGTGAAAGGCAGACTACTGGTAAACTTCTGTAGCCAAATGTCTGAAAACGGCTTTAAAAAATGTTGAATATGAGGGGGACCTTCATGAGCATGCACTTTTATACCTGCTACTATTTTAGACTGAATTAATTCTGTGGGAAATGCTGCAAATTGTCACATTTATTGTAATATAATTCTAAAGTGATTCTTTTATATAAAAATGACTGATGGGACAGGGGCACTTCAGGGACCAATCAGATATCAGCTGGGGCTAATCCCCCCTTGGCCTCGCCCAAGGATCTGCCCCATGAGGAATCTGCTAACAGTTCTATTGTAATGTATCTAAAATTCTACACAATTTGGCCTATTTATATAATGGTGAACTCAGCCCCTTAATTCTTGTCCAATTTACGGAGGTTTCTGAAAAATCATATTTAATTTATGACAATGTTGGCAAATGACTCACCTAATGCGTTGTCCTGCAATGACAAGAACAGGTAAACAACAGGTTTATACTTTCTATCAGGAGTCAGACTTATGTCAAATTAAAATGTATACATGTTAATATACCTGCAGAGGAAAAATGGCTACAGAGGCTCTACAGTTAATGCAAAGTTATATTTTGTCTTTTTAATATTTAGTTAATTAATGTTATTATATATGCAAGACTTACAGTTGTTGTTGCAGCAATTGTGGTGGGCATATGTGTTGTATCTGCAATGATCATTTTACAAACAATTAAATGCTTAATGAAACATGGGAATAATTCATGCTCAGATTATCTGTTCAATTCATCAACCATTCAAATGCTGCATTCATACATTCACACATGCATTAAAAGACCTCTACTATATGTTGCATATTTTTCTTTTACACTACATTCACACACTGGGGCAAATTGGGGTTCATTTTCTTGCTCAAGGACACGATTAAATGCATGCTGAATGAGCCAGGAATTGAACAGCAACCGTCCAGTTAGTGGACGACTTCATGAAGTCAATAACTGACCCCCTTGTTATAGCATAGTGGGACACTTACTTGTTAAAGCTGTTGAAACAGTTTTAGTGTTCACATCCGTCGTAGTGACCATTTTCCCAAAATACAATAGAAACTGTTATTTAAAGGGGACATATTATGCCCATTTTACCACAAGTTGATATGGTTCCCTGGGGTCTTAATGAAATGTCTGTCACATATTTTGGAATACTGCCCTCCTCAGATTGACCTGTTTTGAGTGCCTGTTCCTTTAAAAGCTAATTAGCTAGCTCCCCCCCCTCCCTCCTCCACGAGATATGAGCGCTCACATTTTAGGCTATCCATTACCTCTATAGAAATATGGCAACTGGAGACGAAGATCCGATCTTGCAACCATATCGTTTTGAACCAGAGTCGGGCGGGCCGAATCCTGCCTGCGTGGCTGGGGCTGTCGCAGGCAGGATTCGGACGCCTGACTCTCCACTGCCTGACTCTCGGCCGCGGGGACATGGGGGTCTCCAAGTTATGGAAAAGTGACCCTCAGGCAAATATCGTATCTATAATGAGTGTAGGGGGGCGGGGGGTGAGATGGGGGACAAGGCCATTTAAGACAGACTCCCATTTCGCCTGTGACGAGAGAAGGATACGGAAGCTCACTCGCAGTCACTCAAGCATGACGTTTCTGACAAAGAGGAACCATAACAAATCGCAGGAGTTGTTTTTTTCCAGAGTTTTTGGGTCGGTAGACATGGCAGAGACACAAATTAACATGTAGAAGCACTACAAAAGTGGAATTTTCATAATATGTCCCCTTTAAAGGTTCAGAGAGTAAGATTCAGGTAAAAGGGATTTAATGGCAGAAATAAAATATGAAAAAATCCTGGTGATGTTGTCACATGTGGATCATGTAAACCGTATGATTATTGATTTCTTTCCTCAACAATTGGCCCTTGGTAGTTCCGAAACTTCATATTTACATCAGGAACGGGTGCTCTCTACGGATGCATCCACGTTTTTTACAGTAGCTCAAACTGGACAAACTAAATACCTTTGAGTTTTTATGACAACTGAAGGCTACCACAGGTGCTCTTTCATGTTTGCAGGGGAAGGGTGAGGTGAGGGGTATTCAGCTGCAACATGCAACTTCACCACTAGATGTCCATACATTCTACTCACAGTACCTTTAAATCACACCTGCAGTCACACATCACCCAACACTCACCCCTCACTGTTGATTACTACATAAACCTACTATGCCTTGCTTCATTTTGATTTGATTCCAATAAATAATCTTTTATTTACAGGGTTGCTGTGTGGACCTCCTTCCTTTTTAGTCAACTTTAAAGTTTCAGAGTGTAGAATCTAGTGATCTCTAGTGGAGAAGTTGCATGTTGCAGCTGAATACTCCTGATCTCACTCGCCCCTTCCAAGCATGACAGAGAACATGGGGTAGCCTTCACTTGACATAAATATTCAAAAGTTGTTTAGTTTGTCCACTTTGGACGACTGTTAAAAACATGGCGGCCTCCAAGAAGACCCGCCCCTGATGAAAATATGAAGTATTTATGACTGATGGGACAGGGGCACTTCAGGGACCAATCAGATATCAGCTGGGGCTAATCCCCCCTTGGCTCCGCCCAAGGATCAGTCTCTCAGTTTTCTTTGCCCCATGAGGAATCTGCTAACAGTTCTGCTGTAATGTATCTAAAATTCTACACAATTTTGCCTATTTATATAATGGTGAAGTCAGCCCTTTAATTCTTGTCCAATTTACGGAGGTTTCTAAAAAAATCCTATTTAATTTATGACAATGTTGGCAAATGACTCACCTAATGCGTTGACCTACAATGACAAGAACAGGTAAACAACAGGTTTTTACTTTCTATCAGGCTTCATACTTATGTCAAATTAAAATATTTACATGTTAATATACCTGCAGAGGAAAAATGGCTACAGAGGCTCTACAGCAAATGCAAAGTTATATTTTGTCTTTTTAATATTTAGTCAATTAATGTTATTATATCTGCAAGACTTACAGTTGTTGTTGCAGCTGTTGTGGTGTTTGTAAGTGTTGACTCTGCAATGATCATTTTACAAACATTTAAATGCTTAATGAAACGTGGGAATAATTCATGCTCAGAATTTTCTGGTCAATTCATCAGCCATTCAAATGCTGCATTCATCCATTCACACATGCATTAAAGAAGCTCTACTATATGCTGTATTTTTTTCTTTCACACTACATTCACACACTGGGGCAAATTGGGGTTCATTGTCTCCCTCAAGGAAACGATTAAATGCATACTGAAGGAGCCAGGGATTGAACAGCAACCGTCCAGTTAGTGGACAACTTCATGAAGGTTTCTGAAAAATCGTATTTAATTTATGACAATGTTGGCAAAGGACTCACCTAATGCGTTGTCCTGCAATGACAAGAACAGGTAAACAACAGGTTTATACTTTCTATCAGGATTCAGACTTATGTCAAATTAAAATGTATACATGTTAATATACCTGCAGAGGAAAAATGGCTACAGAGGCTCTACAGTAAATACAAAGTTATATTTTGTCTTTTTAATATTTAGTCAATTAATGTTATTATATCTGCAAGACTTACAGTTGTTGTTGCAGCTGTTGTGGTGGTTGTAAGTGTTGACTCTGCAATGATCATTTTACAAACATTTAAATGCTTAATGAAACATGGGAATAATTCATGCTCAGAATTTTCTGGTCAATTCATCAGCCATTCAAATGCTGCTTTCATCCATTCACACATGCATTAAAGAAGCTCTACTATATGCTGTATTTTTTTCTTTCACACTACATTCACACACTGGGGCAAATTGGGGTTCATTGTCTCCCTCAAGGAAACGATTAAATGCATACTGAAGGAGCCAGGGATTGAACAGCAACCGTCCAGTTAGTGGACAACTTCATGAAGGTTTCTGAAAAATCGTAATAAATGTATGACAATGTTGCCAAACGACTCACCTACTGCGTTGACCTGCAATGACAAGAACAGGTAAACAACAGGTTTATACTTTCTATCATGATTCAAACTTATGTCAAATTAAAATATTTACATGTTAATATACCTGCAGAGGAAAAATGGCTACAGAGGCTCTACATTAAATACAAAGTTATATTTTGTCTTTTTAATATTTAGTTATTTAATGTTATTATATATGCAAGAATTAATGGATTGAACAAAAATGTAATAAGAGCATAAAGATAGAATTACAGTGGGTATATTCAAAACATGCACTTGGTTGTATTTCTGTCTTAAAGTATTTAACCCAGACTTAGAAGCATATTTACCTGATAGTAGATGTACGCTGATCCGATCAGAATCAGGCTCAATCTGGAAAACATTGTTGCTCTGGGGGAAAAACATATCAGATGAAAATGACAATGAATTGCCTCATAAATACACAAAAACTCTTAAATTATTTTGTTCCATGTTTTTTGATCATGCGTTCATGATTAAAGATGGTGCATTTAATGCGGCTATAAATAGGTCCTGTTGTGTTTTTTGTTTTTTTAAGGTGTGGGGAAGAGGGGTGCATGAAACCAGTCGGGATGTAGAAGGCCTAAAAAGTTTTGGAACCGCTGCTCTAGGCCACACGTGTGGTGCGCTTTTGTATGGCTCTGTCCACTAGCATCGCCACTTCCCGTAGTTGACATTTAGGCTAAAAACACGGTGTAAATGACGCCGTTTTGAGGCGAATATGAATGTTTGGGCTTGTGGACACTTGGATAATAAGGAATTTTTGACCATCCTCACACATTACATCTGTACACCATTGTGAGAATAGAGCATCAAAAAGAGAATAGAACACATACTCTTTTCTCTACAAACAATTCCCAAGGTCAGGTTATAAATGAAGGGCCAACCAAGAGTACATTGTAGTATCTATGCTCACAGACTTGTATGATTTCAAATCAAATGTGGCTTAAAAATTGTAATGACAAACATTGCAATACAATAAATACTAATACTACGGCTTGTTGTCAAATACTTAAGTGGTATAGAATTGTTGTTTACTGTCTCAACACCCTCCAATCTATATTTGTTTTGATATATATATTTTTTTTCATGCTCTTATAAGCGCCTTTCTGTGTTTCCTAACAAACTACGTAGAGCTCATATGCTTTAATAAGGGTTATTATTTGTATTGCTTTGCATTTGAGCTATGGACACAAATGAGGAGCTGTTTGTTTTTCACTGCTGCCCTGAGTTATTTTAGTCACTTTTAGGTTGTGGTTATTGAAAAAAGGACAACTTTTCCATTCAAGTGAATGCAACATGAGTCATAGTTCTGTTACTTTTTGCACCAATTTTCATACAAACCTGTAGGAATACAAAATATAGTCTAGAAGCTCATCAGACCGTCTGAAGTGATCAAGAAGAGGCGATCACTGTCAGCTCGACCGATGTCCTGCCCTCCTGTCCTATCAGTGAAGTCAGTCAGTAATGTTATGTTGTTTTGCAACGAAAATGGAGGATGCTAAGCAAGCATAACCGTCCCGAGCAGGCAATCACACCAAAGGATCTGAGTAGAGGTGTCTTGAAGTGTTGTTGTTGTGTTCTACACTGTGCATGGTAGAGTAATGAACAATGGTGAGGCTGGTTGTTGACCACGCAACTGCCTTACTTTTCAATGGCAACAAATCTGCAGGCTCAAGCGAGACAGCGGAGGAGGAACCACAGACGAGCGTTCAACACCGTCTGGTGAATGAATATACACTTTGCTGTTTGTATGTACAAAGATACATACGGGGTCATCCCATGTTCCTTAAAATTATGGAGAAATATCTGTCAAGTTATCTGGGTGATGTTTTAATCTGTGCTTGCCCAACTTGAAATGGCACTGTTACACAGAGGACGCAGGACAGCTCAAATCCTTCTCCTTGATTTTATTGAACATGAATCTTTCTGAACATGACCAACAAACATTCCGTAGTCTTATTCGGATTTAGGATTAGGATCAGGATTAGGTTGAAAACCTATTGATAAAGACAAATTAAATCAAGTTAGTTCAAATAAATCAAAATGCCTAATCAAACATTTAAATCAAATCCAAATATCTGTTAGATATCATAAACAAATCTATATAATTACAATATCACTATGATGTAAAACAACAATGGTCTTCCATACAAACATTTTCACCATGTGCGCCTCCACCAAACGTGCTCAAGACGTCACTAAGGACGTCTGCGCCGACCCATGCGCTGTCACATAGAAGACATGACAAACGGGAAAAAGTGCCAGAAACATACGCATTGTGCAAACTACACCTTAGTTCAAAATATAAATAACATACCAATGCGTGCTCTCGTGTCCTCCAATGCACAAACCCTTCATAGCCCGGCCGGAAATCGCGGACCTTTATTTCCTCACCCGTGCTCACTCACCTCACGTGCCGTAATCAGGCAAGTGCCGCCCGGTGTGTGCGCAAATCGAACACGTGTGATTTGCGCATCTCCCCTCCACGCCACTAGAGGTTTTTTAATCTAAATGCGATCTCTGTCTTTACACCTCCCACTTGACCTCCTGGTTGCTCAACCCAAGGAGGTCACACTCTATCTATTCATTCTATCGTTGCTCTTCAACAGGAAGAAGGATGACCAGTCGTCTCACATCCCTGCAGAGAATGGACACAGGGATTCTCTTCAAGAGTTTCCTGGCTCCTTGTCTGCTTGTGTCCCCTGTGCTTGGCTTCATGACTGGAACAGGGTAGCTTGGAAAGGTCCTCACATTTACATCTCTGACGATTCCTCTTCGGTCAGCATTAACACTGACTACCCTGGCCAATTTATATTGACTCCTCAAGGCATTTTGGTCAGCCAGCCAGACCACATCTCCCACTGCAACGTTCCTCTCTCTTGTGTGCCACTTGCTCCTTATGAACAGGTTAGGACCAGCTAGCTGGCACCACTTCTTCCAGAATTTGCTGACCTCTGCTTGTATGGTTTGGAGTCTCTTATATGGGTAACCTTCAAACTTGAAATCTCCCGGGTCTCCTCTCGGGCTGGCTCGTCCCAGTATGAGGGAATTGGGACTGATGTATTCCACACAGTCCTCTCGGCTTTGAATCCTGGCATCTATCGGTCTTTCATTTGCCAGGTTGGCTGCCATGAAGAGGAATGTTTGGAATTCCCCCCATGTGAGAACTCCATCACCACCAAGGTTGTTCAGGGCTCGCTTCACTATCTTGACAGCTGCCTCTGCTGCTCCATTTCTGTGGGGAGAGTCTGCAGGGTGAATCCTCCATGACCACTCTGTTCCATGATTGACAGCTTCCTCTTCAATTTGAGACCTGTTCAGTCTGCTCAGAAATCTGTGAAGCTCCTCCAGAGCAGGTCTGGCCCCTACAAAGTTTGTGCCAGGATCTGTCCACAATTTCCTAGGGTGTCCCCTCAGTGCAGAGAATCTTTGGTAGGCCAGCAGAAATCCCTCAGAAGACTGGTCACTCACAACATCAGTGTGTATGGCTCTTGAAGCCATGCAGCAGAATACAACCCCCCAGACTTTGAGTTTGACCCTTTTCCTTACTTCATCTTTTACCTCATAAGGTCCGAACAGGTCCATGGTTGTAAACTCAAATGGCAATGCTGGGCCTGTTCGCTCTGGTGGCAAGTCACTCATGATCTGCTGGCACTGTTTTGCCCTGTTTTTCCTGCATACCACACAACTGTCTACTACTTGTTTTGCAATTCTTCGACCTTTGATTACCCAGGCTTTTTTCCTCATCCTGAGCAAGGTTCCTGCTATTCCCTCATGGTTTGCCTTGTGGGCTTCCTGTGCCAGCAATGTAGACACCCATGCCTCGTATGGTAAGACGGGCACTGCAGTTTTGTCTTCATCAAACATCTGAATCCTGCCTCCACAAACCAAGAGCTCAGAGTCCGCATCTCTGTATACTGCCAGTCTGCTTAGGGTAGTGTCAGGAAAAGCTACACCTTCCTGAGCTTCACTAAAGAGATCCCTGAGGCCATCTTCACGCTCTCTCACTGTAAGCACAGTTTGCTTGGCCTTTTCCTTTAGTGATGACACTTTATGCTTAGCTTCTTGAGTTCTTGACTGGCTTTTCATCTCTATCCACTTCTTGGCAGCTCGCCATATCCAGGCGATGATCCTGACCAGCTTGGACAAGGAGCTGTAATTCCTCACTTCCAGTAGGTTCTTTATTTCCCATCTCCTGGGTGCCCTTCCTGCCAGAAGAGCTGGATCAGCGGCCATACTTTTCTCTCCACTTTCATCCTTCAGGTCTTTTTGTGGGGCACTTGCTTGGCTTATCTTAGCTTGAGCCCTTGTCATTCCTGCTGAGAATGCCTTTCTCTGGAGTCTGTTGACACTCTCTCTAGCGTGCACTGCAACCTCTCCTGCTGACTTTTTAGGCCACTCCTCCACTGGCCACTTTAGGAACTCTGGCCCATCCTGCCATGTGGAATCCTCCTTTAGATCTTCATGAGTGCCTCCTCTTGTAATGATGTCAGCAATGTTATGCTCTCCAGGGATCCACCACCAGTCTTCAACTGAGCCAGCCTTCTGGATTTCACCCACTCTGTTCGCAAAGAAAGTTTGGTACCCATAACTCTCTCTTTGAATGGCTCCTAGGACTGTTTGACTGTCCACCAGGTGGAGCCATCGCTCTATCTCCAGGCCTCCATGCTTCTCAACGTACTTCCTGAGCCTGGCTGCAAAGACAGCGCCGCAGATCTCAGCCTTGACGGCCTCCCCTTTCTGATCCAGTGGAGTCAGCTTGGCTTTCGACTCTACAAACCGGATATCGACTCCTTTACTAGTGTTCCACCTCAGGTACATCACAGCTCCATATGATTTGTCACTCCCGTCTGAGAATGTGATTCCCCATGGTTTCCCTTTCCAGTGAGCTGGTGTCAGGCTTCTTTGAAACTGAACTTGTCCAAGCTGCGCATACTCCTCAAACAGCTGAATGGCTTCTTCTCTGAGGCTCTCTGACAGTGGTTTATCCCAGGTCTCACGGGTCAACTTCCCTCCTCCTGCCTCCTGGAATGCTCTCCTAACAAGGATAGCGCCCTTCTGTTTCAGAGGTGATACCAAACCGATGGGGTCGTAGAGTCCAGCTACTTGGCTTAACAGGTCCCTTCTTGTCAGCGGGTTAGGCGTTCCAGGTTTCACCTCCATTCTGAGAAGATCCTTGCCTACTCTCATCTTCTTTTTCCTTTTGGAAAAGTTGATCGAGGTCATCATGTAGAGCTTGTCCTCCTCCACCTTGTATCCAATGCCCAGGGCTTTGTTATCTTCATCCCTCATTTGGTTTGGGAGGATGAAGGTTTTCTTCTCCATCCCTTCCACTCTTGATGTCAGGACCTTTGCTGCAGCCTCCGGCCTCCCACTTTGGCCTGACCGGACCCACGGTTTCAGAAAGAAGCCTCCGGCTCTCAGAATTTCTTCAACGCCTTCAGTCATCTTGTCTAGTTCCTCCAGGCTGTTATGGGAAGTTAGAATGTCATCCACATAACTGTCCTTTTCCAGGACTCTGCGCTCCTCTTCCATGTGAGCAAAGATGGCCAATCTTGCTGTCTCCCGCATAGCTACCTGTGCAATGCAACCGGCTGGTCTGTCTCCAATGTTCACCCTTGTGATGGCATATTGACCCATCTCCTCATCTGGATTGTCCCTCCAAAGGAATCGGTGGAGATGCATCTCTCGCTCTTCTAGCCACACTGAATTATACATCTTCCTGATGTCTCCAAGTGCAGCATACACACCTCTTCTGAATCTCAGCAGCACAGCTCTGATCGGGTTTAAAACATCTGGCCCCTTTAGCAGAATATCATTCATGCTCACTCCCCTGCACTTCTGGCTGCTGTTCCACACAAGCCGGACTGGAGTCGTCACTGAGTGAGGGTTTGGCGCCACCAAATGGCTTACATACCACACTGGTCCTGTCCACTTGCTGATGACCTCATTAGTGAGTTTTACGGCTGCGCCCCTCTCAACCATCTCGTAGACCTGGGCTCTGTATGCTGATTTCCACTCTGGCTCCCTCCTTAGTTGTCTTTCTGTTCTCAAGAATGTAGCTTCAACTGCAACTTTGTTGTTGGGGAGCGAGGCAGGATCTTCTGTCCATGGATACTTTGCATCCCAATGCGGCGATGTTGTGTGAGAGTCTCCTTGGACATAGGTGAGTCCTTCTTTTATTATTTCAAGCTCCCTTTCTTCAGCCAGTGTCATTTCCTTTCCTCCTGGTTGGCAGTTTCCACAGCGACATCCTCCACACTTTGGCTCACAGGCTGCTCCGATGCTGTCCCATCTCCACCACTCCAGGAACTCACGGTTTGCAGCAGCTGTAACCGTTTCCTTTGCACTGTCCTTTCGCTGCATACGGGCTGCTTCAGTACTTGGGCTCTCAACTATCTCCTCATACTTGACTGCAGCAGTTCTCATGGAGCGAGCAAAGTGTGTTCTGGACTCATGTGCTGCCACCTCTATCTCCTCGAACAGGTCGGGGTGTGCTCCGCCCACTGTCATTCCCAATGGACTCTCCCACAAGACGAGGTCCCCAACAACTTTAACCCTTTGTGGAGCAAGTCTTCCCTCGCGATGGCTGATGAGCAGATCAATCTTTTCCGGCCTCCTTAATTCCTCAAGCTTCACTTCTGGGAAGAACTTCTGCAACTTTTCCGGCTTGACAACTTTGTGCACCTTGGCAATCTCATCCAGGCCGTAACAGATCAGTTCATGAGCCTTCTCCGCTCCTTTGGGGGTTTTCACTCTGACTCGAAGAAGATATCTTTCCGTGTTCACCTTGATGGTCATTCCGCCTACACCATGCACAACCAGGGTTATTTCTTCACTCCGCAGCCTCAGCCTGTGTGCAGCCTTATGGGTGATATAGTTTGTGTCTGAGGCAAGATCAACAAGAGCTCCAATCTTCTGCCCAGCATTAGCAGTTACCTCCATCAGCATCATAATGACAGGAAGCTCGCACAGGCCACTTTTTTTCAATAGCTGGGACTGGTGGTTCTTCATGCCACCCTCTGTAGCTTTGTTCGTGAATGCCATTCTGCACCTTTCTGCTTGCACTGAGGACAGCTCAGCCAAGAATCCTTCCTGTTCGGCTGTTAGTTTGCTCTTTCTTCTGCCATCTTTCCCACTTCTCTTCTCGTTTCCACTCTTGTTTTCTCCATTGGGGCAAATAAAGTAATGGTGATCTGAGGAGTCTCCCTGCTTACAGTCTTTGTTCCTGCATAGGAAAGTGTCTCTGCAGTATCCATCATCTTCATGACATCCAAGACATTTTCTGCATGCTCCCAGCTTCTTTACAATAGCATTCTTCTCTTGTAGCTTCAGCCCTTTGAACTTTCTACAGAAGAAAATCTTGTCACTGTGCCTTCCATCACCGCAGACAACACACACATCTTCCAGCCCTCCTTTCTTTGTGGTTCTTGTAGAAGCATACTTTCTTTCATATTTCTTCCCAGGTTCTGGTTTCTCCATCTTCTCCACAAACCTTAGCTGGTCAAGTCTCTCTAGGATCTCTTCTTGATTCTTTAGGAACTTCAGGAGCATGTCAAAGTGGTTGTCTGTGGTGACATTATTGCTAGAATTTACCATAAAGGCTAGCCAGTCTCTCTTTACAAAGTCGGGTAACTTGCTCTCAATGGATTTAATGACGAGAGGGTTCTTGATTGCGCCAGAGATTCCCAGCTCTGTGAGGTCTGCTAGGGATTTTTCCACTGCTTGGATCAGGTCGATGACTCTCCTTGGCTGGCTTCCCCTTGCAGGGGGTATTTGCTCCAACTCCTCCAGGATTTCTATGGCAATGGTCGATTTATTTCCATACCGGTTGTCCATGACTCTGAACATATCCTCTGCAGTGTTGTAGGTTGACAGCCGGATATCCTTCCCAATCTTGTCATCCACGCTGCCCAGGAGTTGAATTTTCTTGACCTCGGCTGAGCCAGACGGCTCTCCCTGTCTTTGAAGGCTCTCCCAGTCTTTCTTCCATCTGTGGTATTCTCTTTTGCAGCCTGAAAAGATGGGCAGTGTGGTTGGTTTTATCCTGACAATTGGTTTTGCTGGCGGGGGATGTGCTCTCACTGCTTCAAGTCCTGAGGCTCCTGCAGCCAGCGCATCCTTCGACATCCTCCGTGCAGTGACAAACTCAGCCTTCCTTAGTTCAAGGTTGCCGTTCAAAGCTTTCAGGTCCTTGACCCTGCCATCTAGCTCCTTTCTTTCAGCCTTGGGGATCCACCGCTCCCAGTTTGACATAACTCTGGCAGCCTCATTGATCCTTTTCTCCAGTAGAGTCAGGTGCATCTCATATGCATCCAGGTGAGTACCCTCCACAGGTAACTTCTCCGCCCGACTGCAGGCCTTCTCTCCTTCAGTGATTGCAGTTGTGATAGCGTATTGGCCATATCTGGACCACAGGTTTGTTTGGACAATTCTTCTCACCTCTCCAAACCTTGCTTCTGCTTCGTTAGCGGCTCTCTCAACGTCTAGCTCCTCCCTCTCTTCAAGAACCACGTCTTCCTCTTCTGGCTCTTGAGACTCAGCCAAAAGCCCTGTCTTATAAACATCATTCGCTTCAAGAACGATTTTCCGGCAGTATGAGAGCTCGGCGAACTCCTCCCTCAGCTCTGCTTCCACCATGCTGTCTGCCCCTTTGCTGAGGAAGTTGGCCTGTCTGGTGAAGGTGCTTTTCGCAGCGGTTCTCTCCTTCTTGAGCTGCTTCACAGTCTTCTCCACGACGTCTTCCGCCATCTTGTCCTCACGGACCAGCACAGCTCTCTTCTCCTGCGTCAACAGCTTTTCCTGGACTTCCAAGGCCTTTTATCCACTTCTCCAAGCTGCTCCGCTGGTTTTCAACTGTCAAGTTATCTGGGTGATGTTTTAATCTGTGCTTGCCCAACTTGAAATGGCACTGTTACACAGAGGACGCAGGACAGCTCAAATCCTTCTCCTTGATTTTATTGAACATGAATCTTTCTGAACATGACCAACAAACATTCCGTAGTCTTATTCGGATTTAGGATTAGGATCAGGATTAGGTTGAAAACCTATTGATAAAGACAAATTAAATCAAGTTAGTTCAAATAAATCAAAATGCCTAATCAAACATTTAAATCAAATCCAAATATCTGTTAGATATCATAAACAAATCTATATAATTACAATATCACTATGATGTAAAACAACAATGGTCTTCCATACAAACATTTTCACCATGTGCGCCTCCACCAAACGTGCTCAAGACGTCACTAAGGACGTCTGCGCCGACCCATGCGCTGTCACATAGAAGACATGACAAACGGGAAAAAGTGCCAGAAACATACGCATTGTGCAAACTACACCTTAGTTCAAAATATAAATAACATACCAATGCGTGCTCTCGTGTCCTCCAATGCACAAACCCTTCATAGCCCGGCCGGAAATCGCGGACCTTTATTTCCTCACCCGTGCTCACTCACCTCACGTGCCGTAATCAGGCAAGTGCCGCCCGGTGTGTGCGCAAATCGAACACGTGTGATTTGCGCATCTCCCCTCCACGCCACTAGAGGTTTTTTAATCTAAATGCGATCTCTGTCTTTACAATATCACACTTAATAATTAGCTATTTTTAAGCTTTTATTTTTATTTTCAGCTCTTATTTACTCAATTTACTATATTTCACTTAATTACACATTAACTAAGTTTTCAATTTCCAGGACGAATAGATTTTCACAGTCATTGGAAAACTTTCTTCAGAACCAACTCTCCATTTCAAATGAATCACTAAATTACTTACTCTAAATCTGCAAAGACAGTCACTAAGTGTCTTCTTCAATAAAGGTTACTTCAATCTTATCACTGAAACTGCTTAGTTCTCTGTTGTTTGGCCGATGGAACAAAGCTAGTATGCTAAATTTTTCACTTTGTCAGGAAAATTCAGTCAAGTTCCACCGCAAAGCACACATTCAGTACCATAAATGTGACTGATCCCCCCCCCCCCCCCCCCCCCCATCGAGATCCATGAATTATTCCCTAGGAAAAGAGTATGAAAAGTTGAAAAACACCCTCTTGCAATGTTCAAGAAAGAAAAAAGCCTAAATCTCCCCCCTGAATAAAATCGGCCTCTTCCTTTACCCATACCACACCCTTTTCTCATGGAAACCATGTATTTTGTGTAAATTGCTTACAAACAAACAAATGGTCAGGTAAACATAACCTCTTTAGAGAAGTTATCAAAAATGGGGATGACAGGAATTAAGGAGATGGTTGTTAAAAAACGTTTTAAAATCCTTCCTGACATGACTTTATGGTGTTGCATTAGTATCTTAATTCTCTCTAGTTCAAATAATGAATAGGTTCTGTTCAGATTAAAACTGTCACAAAGATAAAAACACAGAGATGAAAAGCTCTTACCTTGGCTTTACACAGAAGATGAACACATCTTTGCTGAAATTAGCAAACAAAAATCCAACTGTGCTTCATGGCAAACAGGTGCACACCAATATTAGAGTCAAGGTAAGTGGGCACATAGATCAGAGGGGCTGGGTTAGACTGGACAGTGTGTGTCCATGTTTGCGTTTTGGGGTGGGGCTATATTATGGGAAAGAATAATTTTCCAGGCTTTGTGTACGAAGACCATTTGCATTGATGGCATGTCTCCACGTAAGCTGGAGCAGTCAGCACATGCACAGAGCCTCTTAATTTCCATGGATAAATGTATAATCAAATCGCGTGCTCTGCCTCAGGCGGTCAGACAATAGATGCCTGTTACATGTAGCCAGTCCTGTTCAGTGCTGAATCCACAGGATGAGGAACCTTCGCCATCACAATGAACTCACTAAAGATTTTCTGTCTCAGGTACACAAACTTCACCTGAGAAATTAGATTTCATGTAAAGCTATACTTTATAAAGATTCAAATTCAAAGATCTTTATGGTCATTATACTCAGGTAAAATAAAATTGTATAAGTCTTCTCTCAAATCTATTGTGTACAAATATAGAGAAATATAAGCATGAAAAATAGCAGCAAATAACTTTATAAAGAAGATAGAATTAGACATTCTTTCAAATAGTACAAGCATTTTTAAGTTGCAGTCCCTGTGTGGGCTGTGCATTCTGTGTTTTTTTCAATCCATAATGTGTGTCAAAGTGCTTGATGTGTTTGTTATGAGAGTTCCATAAAAACAAAGCCAGAATAGAAGAGAGGCGAGCCGCTGCGTCTTTATATGCTTTTACGTAGAATAATGTAATATAAATTGTGGTCTTGCTATTTTTAGTTTAGCAAAAGAGAACCACTGTTCATGAAAGGTCATAAGAAAGTACTGAACAGTGTGGGGTTATTGCAGCAACTTAAGTACAATGATGTGAAAAATGTATTTCTGTCAGACAACTCACGTTTGATCATGTAATATATTTATAACAGATTTAGTGTTTGGCGTCTAGGCTCCAACTTAATTACTCCCCCATATGATTACACAGGAATGATGGGAGTGATGAGCAAATACTTGTAACCCCCCGTTGGAGCCTACAGGTGGATGCTGGGCCTACAGGTGGATGCTGGGGTGGTGGAGGGACTGAAGCAACAGGTAGCAATACTGCAGCAGCAGTGCGAGCAAGAGGGGTTGATGGGAAATGTCTCTCTGGTTAAATAGACCACCTGATAAGGTGGGTGTATATTATAGATGGTTGTGGAGATTGAGGTATGTCACATGATGTATGTCACGTGATATATGTCACGTGATTGGCGCAGCGCATCTCGAGTTGCCTGCCAGAACTAGCTCGCAGGCGTCGCCATATTTATCGCTGACAAACATGATTTCTCATTACGTCTCTTCTCATTTTAGCCATGCAACACAGAGGATCCAGTGTATGGAGAGCTGAGTATAGAAACTGAAATTTTGTTATTTCTTTACTTTAGCAAAACTAGCACATGTTGTGTATTTTTCAGAGACACAAAGATGATGTAATGATCCTTGCTTTGGCCTCTGCTACAGTCAGTTGTGTCTGTAAGTGTTTTATTAGTTTATTCCTAATGTAAACTGTTCAATTAAGAAGTTACATTTCAAGACTGACTACTGTGACGGGCTTATACCTAAAATAATAGATAATAGGTGCATTCTGAGCTGAGTAACAATTCCTGTGTTATCGTTGCTCTTCATTGTTAACCCTGTTGGGAAAATTGACAATAGCAGGCTATGCATCACTCCACAGGCTCATTAGATTAGGTCTTTGTTTATTTTGAACATCTAACAACATAATACATATATGCAAGTGTGGAGGTGAGGGGGCGGGGAGAGCACCCTCACCTGCAACACAGAGGATCAATCAGCGCAGTTGAGAGCTGTTAGCTGAATGATCCTTACACTTAAAAAGGGCAGCGTCTTCGCTGCCTCAGGTCCCCTCAGAGACTCAGAGAAGAAGGAACCAGGGAGAAGCCGGAAAAGCTGGAAAGCTTGTCACTTTGTAGATGTTAAAGTTTATATTTGTTTGTGCACGTGTGTGGTGACAATTAAGATGTGGAAAAGAAAACATTTCGTCTCTGGCTGTGTGTTGGAGAGCCCCGTGGCAAGCACACTGGAGCCCAACATGGGGCTCTACACAGCCAGAGACACGGACCAGCAGACGGAGTGGGAGCTGGTTTGGATGATGGAGGACGTGGTGGCCGCGTACCGGGAGGAGGGAGCGGCGTACAGAAGGGAGCTGGAGGTGCTGTGAAGCCAGCGTCCCCTGTCCCTGCTACTAGACTGGCGGTGTAACCAGCGTCCCCTGTAGCCCCTGTCCCGTGTTCCTCGTCGCCAGAGGACCGACGCCTGCAACCCCTGTCCCGTGTCCCCCGTCAGTGGAGAGACTGACGTCTGCAGCCCCTGTCCCGGGTCCCTCATTGCCAGAGGGTCCGACGCCTGCAGGATCCAGAGAAGGAGGAACCTGAGAGAAGCAGGAAAAGCTGGAAAGCTTGTCACTTTGTAATGTTAAAGTTTATATTTGTTTGTACACGTGTGTGGTGACAACAAAGATGTGGAAAACCAATACATTTGTCTCTGGCTGTGTGTTGGAGAGCCCCTGGCAAGCACCACTGCCACAGTAAGTAAGAAAAAGGGGCACTGGAAGTGCATACTTATTGAGCGCTACCCCCTTTCTCCATATTTCGTGAAAACATTTTGTGAAATGCCACAATATTCCCACTTTCATCATAAACAGCTCAAACTCAATCACTAAAAATAAACTTCCATGACACAGCGAGGGTAGATAAACAAAATTTAGGTAAATCAAGTATTTTACATATCCTATTCTGTCTTACTGTGCTATTTCCCCTTCACAATTAAATTCAAATTTATAGCTTGTCGGACATGTTTTCATATTGCCATCACAGCCGTTCCATAGTCAGGGTAGGAAATTTACATATTTTGTAGGGGGAAATTTTTGTCCACACTGACTGAAATCCAGGTGCATTTAAAAAAAACACTTTTTGAAACTTGTGAAATAACATTTAACCTTTATTCAAAAATAATAAATTTACTTATTTAGGCTTACAGTATATGAACAATTGCCATCAAATGGCAATAATAAGACTATTAGGCAGGAGTCTACAGATTCAAAGTGTTTTCTGAGATTTTTTTAACAAAAAACAAACAGAAAACAGTGGTTATTTATTGATATTATTAATTTTTTTTAAACAACTATTAACAATAAGAACTTTTTTATAATTATAACTTATTATATTTATTGATTTTGTTGTTACCTTTAATCATGTTGTATCTACCTATTACAGGAAATACGAAGGACAGACAAGACAAACAACAAAAATAAAACACAAAAAAAAGGCTATACATACATTAATTAATTCAATTTGCAAACAAAAAGCTCAGCAGGACTCTAAATTAAAAAGTACATATTAAGTTATATGTACAGTGGAGAAAAATAATATGACGGAGACTGTGTTTGGTGATCCTCAACATTTCCCCTCACACTCTCAGTAGTCACAGGTCTAATTAGAAAGCGCTCAATTTTTCGTTCGGTTCTTCACGCACACGCAATCAATCAAGGCGAAAATCTAAAATACTATATGGCAACTGGACCAGGTCATTAAAGTTCATTAAATTATCATTATTATTAGAGGAAATTGTAAATAACCCAAATATGTTATTTTTAATATCGGCAGAAATGTGTTTCTGTAATTTTTATTGTGAAATGTTACATGCTTTTATTATGAAACGGTTCTGGTAGAGACGCAGACTTCCTGTTATGACAGTAAGTTCGCTACAGAAAAGTCTCATGTTTTAAGCGACCCTCCGAAGAGGTACAAGTTCTTACAGATTCTTTAAGGTGTTTTAAGGTGTTTAAGGTTTTGTACGGTGTGGAATAAACCACCAGAACATCAGTTAAGTGTCGACTAATTTTCGGGGATCTGCTACAGAAATTATGGGGGCATTTTTTTTCCTCTACTAGTAATCAGGGGCAAAATTATATTTCCAAGTGGCAGTTTTGCCCTTTGCCCTTGGAGAGACAGTGAGAACTGAGCACGGAAAATGGTCTGAGCTATAGAGGTGGCGTTTTCTCCCGTTAAACTGAATAAACACAGCTAACAAGCAAGCCCCTGTTTGTGAGGCAATGTATTGTCCATATTGTGCATTTTTGTGTGTCAGCTATGTGCTTGTTTTGCTAAGTAGATGTTATTTCCTGCATTCTAGTGGATTTTTGGGTGGTATGCTAAAGATGTGCCATACCTGAACTTATTCTGATTCATGTTCATCTGATCATGACTTGTAGGGCCTTCTAGTTTTGAACTGAACATTCAACCTGAAAACTATTGTTGTGCCTCAATTACCGTCTATGTACCACAATATAGCCTAATTAATAGACCTGTGTTTACGACTTGACCAAGGTAGGTTGATTTACATTTTGATTACAATGGTATTCAACTAATTCTTAACTGAAAACAAACCTATATTGTTAATAATTGTATTCTTAAGAGCAGTTAATGATTTATGTTCAGCAAAAAATGACACAAGATTAGTTAAAGAGAAATATTTGTCATTATTCAAAGCCTACCACCACATGTTCCATCAAACAAAAAAGTGCAACAAATAAAGTGCATAAAGTGCTTAAAGTGCTTAAACAGTAGCCTTTTTAAGAAATACAATTGATCAACACAACACAAAAATAACAAAAAATTAGGTATCAGATGCAGATCAGAAGCTGGTTAGTCATTTTCTAAGATCTGTGGGAAAGGTTTTACTGGCCTGTGGCCTTCTTGGAGGCCTTGATGACCTCTGAGGGGGGCTCCCATCTGAAACAGGGCTCCAGGTTGGCCATCTTTATGGCCATTATTTGGCCCACTTTGGCTCACTTTCAGCACTCTGCCGCACATCTACAAATTTTGCGTGTTTGATAAGTGGCTCTTACAGTGGCAGCTTCCTAAGTGCATAGCCCAAACCACTTGTTAGGAAACTCAACACAGCTTCATGGAATGAATCCACCTGCAGTGGTGTGATGTCACCCTCATCAAGATATCTGTTAAGTTAAGCCCTGGTTGTGAATCCAAGGTTCAACTTTTTCCCTGTACAGATACAGCATATGAGGTTAACATAAATGGTTTAACATACTGATGCAGCAATATCAGCTTGACAAATAGGGCAAGAAATCCAACCAGAAGCTCACTGTTGGAAGGACTACCACAAACCTTAGGTTTCTACTGATGAAGTGACAAAAGGCTAGGTACAAGGCTAAATATCACATTTTATCTATCACATATCACAGTGTATGATCATAATAATAGTCAAACACTAACCTGGCAAATGGTTTGCCTTCTCTTTAGGCAATTTCACAAGGCTCCTCGTGGCATTGCAGAGCTGCTGGAACTATAAATTTGGAACCAAGCTTGCGTATGAATTTCACCATCTATGACAGACTTTTTCAAAAATAGTGTTAGATCCCTGCAGATATCAGCAAGAAACACAGAATGGAAAAAACAGCAAGATTCAAATTGAAAATTGATGACCATACTAGCAGATTTGAAGTAGCTCGCGGGTGGTTTGTAAAGCCTCAGGCTTGTGGTCACACAACGCTCAAGGCTTAGCCAACGAACTGAGATGTGCAGGAGGACCTCCATGTACTGAGCTTCATGCAGCTCACAAAACTCTCTTTCAAACATTTAATTTCCATATCATATCTTTTCTTAAGCTCTGCATTTCAATATTACACTTAATAGTATCAAACATGCATACTTGTCAGGTATCCTTTCTGATTTGATTAAGATTAAGATTAAGATGCATTTATTAGTCCCAAACACATGCACAGACATGCAACGGCACACTCATGCAGGTAGGGAAATTTAATCTCTGCTTTTGACCCATCTGGTGCAGGACACACAGAGCAGTCAGCGACCATGTACAGCGCTCATGGTCGCTACCTTTGAACCAGTAACCGATATCCACTACCATGTTCTCCAAATCAAAACCAGACACCTGCAATGCATTAATCAAATTATAACATTCAATCAATGCATGCAATTAGGATACAAATATAAAGTTACATGTAGAGATGAATCAGGCCTTGACTCATTTAAAAAAATCCCCCTCCTGCCGCTTTGGCGGTGTTATGTGCCACATGACAAGGACAACCATGAATATAGGTGTTGGGGTGTTTCTGGAGTGCCCTAGAGGTGGGGCACTCAAAACAGGTCAATCTGAGGAGGGCTTTTTAGACAGGGTAAAAAGGGTGCTGTTTTAAATGATCCTTGTGGTATTTTGACCAAAAAATGTTACAGACATTTCATTAAGACCCCAAGGAACCATTTCAACTTGCGATAAAATGGGCATAATATGTCCCCTTGAAGAGGTTGAATGAGGCAATTCAACTCGCCATTAAAACAGGCGAGCAACTCCTCATGTGGTATGCTGACTCCGCTTGTTCCCCGGATTACTGTCGCCCTGAACAGCTGACTTTTCTCGGGGCCCGCCGAGAAATTCCTGAGATTTCCTTACCAGAGCCCATGCAATTAGACTGCCTCCATCTGTCCCCCGGGGAAAAGAACCGCAGAATGAAGACCATGTCCTGCCTGTAATGTGGCGGTAAAAGGTCCGGCTCAGCAGTAGGGGGAGAGATACTGTCGAGCTGTGTGGTGAGTCCCTCTCCCCCGGACCGTCCGCAGCTCGATGCCTCCCTCTTGTGGCGAGGGAGGTCATTCCCATTCACGGCTCTAATTGATTCAGGGGCTGATGAGAGCTTTATTGATAGTAGGGTTTGTCAGCAGTTGGGCATCGAAACAGAGCTCCTCGATGTTCCACTGGATACCAAGGCCCTAAATTGTGCACTACTGGATAGGGGATTACCAAAGAACCGCCCCCATACCCGTACGTCTATCTGGGATCACCAGGAGAAGATCCATTTTCATGTCATCAACTGTCCGCATGTTCTCCTACACCTGGGATTTCCCTGGCTGTAACTCCACAACCCACATTTTGATTGGACTACAGGAAACATCTGGAGTTCGTATTTTCATACTCACTGTCTCCGTTCTGCCCAAAACCCCACATCTGAGCCGCCGTCTGTAGCGGAGCCCCCGGACCTGTCCTCGGTTCCCCAAGTTTACCATGGCCTAGCCCAAGTCTTCAGCTAGGAGCTAGCTCTCACTCTTGCTCCTCATCGGCCGTATGACTGTGCCATTGAGCTGCTGCCTGGGGCCCCTCACCCCAGCAGCCGACTGTAAAACCTCAATCGTCCAGAGCAGCCGGCCATGGAGAAGTACATTCAGGAGTCCCTGACGGCTGGGATCATCCGTCCATCATACTCTCCAGTGGGTGCTGGATTTTTCTTCGTCGGAAAGAATGACGGCACCTTAAGACCTTATATCGACTATAGAGGGCTTAACAACATCACAGTAAAAAAACAAGTATCCCCTGCCTCTCATCGACTCAGCCTTTGTCCCTCTTCAAGGAGCTTGCATCTTCCCCACCCTGGACCTATGCAACGCCTACCATCTGGTGCGCATCAGGAAGGGCGATGAATGGAAGACTGCTTTCAACACACCGTTAGGTCATTTCGAATACCGCGTTATGCCTTTCGGCCTCTCCAATGCCCTAGCAGTCTTCGAAGCCCTGGTTAATGATGCGCTCCGGGACATGCTAGGTCATTTTGTGTTTGTATATTTGGATGATATTCTTATCTACTCCCGCTTTCTTCAGGAACATCAGGATCATGTTCGCACAGTGCTGCAGCGACTTCTAGAGAACAAACTATTTGTCAAGACCAAGAAATGTGAGTTTCATGCCACCACTACTTCCTTTCTTGGTTTTGTCATCTCTCAGGGGGAGCTCCGGATGGATCCTACCAAGGTCTCTGCTGTCGCAGACTGGCCCACTCCCACCAATCGCAAACAGCTACAGCGCTTCAATGGCTCTGCGAACTTCTACAGGAGGCTTGTGAGGAACATCAGGGACAATAGCAGCTCCTCTGATGGCGCTCACCTCCTCCTCAGTCCTATTCCACTGGACTGCTAAGGCCGAGGCGGCCTTCTCCGACCTCAAGCGCTTGTTCGTCTCCTTACCCATCCTTATCTACCCTGATCGGTCACTGCAGTTCGTTGTTGAGGTGGATGCGTCGGAGACTGGGGTAGGTGGTATACTCTCTCAACGCTCTCCCGATGATAACAAGCTGCATCCTTGTGCTTTCTTCTCCCACAAGCTTGATCCCCGGAGAGGGACCACAGGAACATATCCTATATTCAGACTGCCAAGCGTCGGAACTCTTGCCTGGCAAGGTGGGCCCTGTTCTTGGGAAGGTTCAATTTCACCTTGACTTTCCGCCCAGGTTCCAGGAACGTGAAGCCGGATGCGCTGTCTTGCCAGTTTTACGGTGGAGGAGGGTCCTGCGGAACCACAGACCATCGTTCCACCATCCTGCATTGTTGCTATCCTCACCTGGGAGGTCGAAGCCACGGTCCGTCGGGTTCAGACCACCCAGCCCGATCCAGGTACTGGACCTCCTAGCTGCCTCTTCGTCCCGGACTCTGTCCACTCTCATGTCCTGCAGTGGGCACACTCCCCCCGCCTTACCTGTCATCCAGGGATCCACCTAAACATCTTGTTCCTCGAGCAACGCTTCTGATGGCCGACCATGGACAAGGATACTCGCTTATTTGTAGTAGCCTGCACCATCTGTTCCCGGAATAAGACCTCCACCAAGCGCAGTTCTGGTTTGCTCCATCCTCTGCCGATCCCCGGTCATCCGTTGTCCCATATTGCCCTGGACTTTGTAACTGGTCTTCCCCCCTCTTGAGGCAATACTGTGGTCCTCACTGTAATTGACCATTTCTCCAAGGCTGCTCATTTCATTGCCCTGTCCAAACGACCCTCTGCTCAGGAGACTGCGGACCTATTGATGCAGAATGTCTTCCGCATCCATGGTCTGCCTTCAGATATTGTCTCCGACAGAGGGCCACAATTTATGTCCCAGGTGTGGAAGGCTTTCTGCACGCCCCTGGTAGCGACCGCTAGCCTGACTTCAGGATATCACCCCCAATCCAACGGCCAGACCGAGCGGGCCAATCAGGAGATTGAGGCGGCACTCCGCTGCGTCTCCGCTGCTGAGCCATCATTCTGGAGTGCTCGGCTGCCATGGGTGGAGTACGCCCACAACACATTCCCTAACGCCTCCTCCGGTATGTCTCCCTTCCTCTGTTCCCTGGGCTATGAACCCCCTCTGTTTCCAGATCAGGAGGCCGAGATCACCGTCCCTTGATCCAGGACAAAATGACTCGCTGTCGTGGCACTGTGAGGCGTGCTCATGCTGCCCTGCTCCGTACTTCCTCAAGGACTCAAGACCAGGCCAACCGTACGCCAACCGTACGCCGGTGCCCACTTATGCTCCTGGGCACAAGGTATGGCTCCTCTTCAGGGATCTTCCTCTACAGGTGGACTCTAGGAAACTTGCCCCCCGGTATGTTGGTCCATTTGAAGTAAAGGCAGTCGTGAACCCCAGTGCTGTCCGGCTGAAGCTCCCTGCCTCCTTTCGTAGGATTCACCCCACTTTTCATGTGTCCATGGACATGCGGCGCATGGGGCGTGGCTTCCGCTACTTGGTGGACTGGCAGGGTTATGGTCCAGAAGAACTCTGTTTGGTCCCCCGGCGGGACATCATTGACCCCTTCCTCATCACTGACTTTCGCCGGGATCACCCCGACCGGTCCCGAGGGGGAGGTACTGTCATGCCCTCTGCCTCATCTGCCTCCTAGTTTCTCTCGTTTCTCTCTTTCTCTCTCTCTCTCTTGGTGTGTGTGCAGGTGACGTCAGTAATTACAGATGAGGGCCTGGTGTGCTGGAGTCGGGACCTTGATTGACCGGCTGCCTTTAAAATGTCCACTCCTGCCCTCAGTCGGTGCCGGACTATAGACTAAGTTCTAGTTAGTTGTCATAGCCAAAATATCCTGAAAGATTCAAGATTTCTGTAAACGTCCTGTTCGTTCCTGCCTGACTTCCTCTGTCTCCCTGCCCAGGACCAGCAGCTGGTCTGACCAGCAGCTGGTCCGACTCCAGCCCCTGCCTGCCTGCCTGCCTATCTACCTACCTACCTACCTACCTACCTGCCTGTCTGCATGATTGGATACCAAATAAACTATTTTTGACGTTACTTCTGCCTCAGCCTCTGTCTCTGCCTCTGTGTCCGAAGCCTGGCCATAACATGAAATAGGTGATGTCAACAGGTTATTGCAATCATGATTTGGTACAAAAGCAGTATCCAGGAAAGGCCTAGCTTTTTAGAAGCAAAGATGGGCCGAGGATCGCCAGTTTGCCAACAAATGTGTGAGAAAATAGTTGAAACAGTGTTCCTCAAAGAAGAATAGGAATATATATTTGGATATTTCCTTAAACGTCTTTAAAAGTTTTGTGAAAAGGAATGGCAACATTACAAAGTGGTAAATGCTTTTCCGTCTCAATTGTTTTAGAAATATGTAACAAGAATCCAAATTTAAACAAGTGTTTATTTTGAAAAAACAATCAAATTTATTAGGTAATACATTACATAATACGCTTTTAATTTTAAGAGTAAGATACCGTCCCAACTTTTTCTGATTTATGGTTGTATGTTGCAACCTTAATGCTTAAACTATTAAAGTCATGATGACGAGATGAAAACCAAGTATTATCAAAATGTTTTGAAAGGAAAAACATTGCAGAAACAGGTCTGTCATTATATTTTGACATTTTCAAGTGATCCTGTAATGGCTGCAAATCAGAAAATCTTTAGTGAGTTCATCGTGATGGTGAAGGTTCCTCATCCTGTGGATTCAGCACTGAACAGGACTGGCTACATGCTACAGGCATATACTGTCTGCCCACCTGAAGCAGAGCACTCGATTTTATTATACATTTATCCATGGAAATTAAGAGGCTCTGTGCATGTGCTGACTGCTCCAGCTGACGTGGAGACATGCCATCAATGTTATCACATAGCCCCACCCCAAAACAGGCACACATGCAAACACACTGTCCAGTCTAACCCAGCCCCTAAGATCTATGTGCCCACTTACCTTCACTCTAATATTGGTGTGCGCCTGTTTGCCATGAAGCACAGTTAGATTTTTTCAGCAAAGATGTGTTTGTCTTCTGTGTAAAGCCAAGGTATGAGCTATTCATCTCTGCATTTTTATCTTTGTGACAGTTTCGATCTGAATGAAGTCATGTCAATGTTAATAATCATCTCCTTAATTCCTGTCATCCCCATTCTTGTTACCACCTCTAAAGAGGTTATGTTTACCTGTCAATTTGTTTGTTTGTAAGCAATTTTACACAAAATACATGAATTCCATGAGAAAATGGTGCGGTATGGGTCAAGGAAGAAGATAATACAGTTTGGCGCAGATTTGAATCAGGGGGGAGAATCAGGCGCGTTTATGGAACTGAGTGTGTGCAATTCGGTGGAACTTGACTGACAGATTACACATTTAGATTTAGATTTAAATTTAACAGTGTCCATCACTTTTAAGAGTCCTTTATAAACACTTCCGATGCCGTTTTCTCTATTTGCTGCGTGTTTCTGTATTTGCTGCGCATTTCTGTAATGTGTTGTGTTGTGAAATTGAAGAAGATGTTTTCTTACTTTGCTTGTAAGTGTTTTGTCCACTTGCATGTGCTTTCTTAAGATGCTTTGTGTTGAGCTCTCAGGGCCACCGTAATAAGGTTTCTTCAGTTCTAAGGTTTCAGAGCAGATCAAAATAAGCAGGTCGTATTATCAAGATTGTACTTGTACTTTTTCACTGGTCCTAACGTGTGGACACAGACAGCAGGGAATTTGCCCTCTTAATATTTGGTTCAGCTCCATCCCCATATAGGCCGCAAGGTGAACCCTGTAATTGTTTCATCCCGCTCCACAGTCTGGCATCTACACATTCTTTAACTCATAAAAAAGATGGAGTTGGCTAAGCTACCAAAAAATAGTTCGTCGCTGAAATTCCAGTCGATTGTCGATGCGTCTATGTTTTAACCAGAACTAGTTTCTTCAGAGGGTAATAAGATTTTGTCCACGAGTGGTGGCACGGTTCGACACGTGATCGTTCTACACCAATGAGGTAGCAGCTTCTTGTCAACAGAACGGCAAGATGGCGGCTCCAATGGTTAGATTCAACGTTACCGATAAAGAGGAAAACACCCCCCGGACATCCTCAAAAATGGGCCTAATGGATTCTAAACAGTGCTGTATACATAGCCGCGTCCAAGAAGAGCAATGAGGACAATATACGATAATGTTATTTTTATGTTAAGTCATTTAGATCAAGTTTGAAATACCTGGGAATACACCTTACTGACGATCTAACATGGACTGTGAACACCCAGCTCACACTGAAGAAATCAAGGCAAAGACTGGAACTGAGGAAGTTCAAAGTATCATCACCCTGTGGAGAGTGTGCTGACATGACCATGGACTTTTCAAAACACTGAGGTCAGGAAAACGTCTCTGCTGCTACAAGACCAGAACAGAGAGACAGAGGAGGAGCTTCTTTCTTCAAGCATTCTGTATCCTGAACACATACAATGACTAAATAAACTGCAATTCCATTTTTTGTTCTCACTTGCACATGGACTGTACACACGCTGCACTTTATACTCCCTCTTGCTGTTTATGAAAAATATTTCTTGATCTTTCTTTCTTAACACTTGCACAGAAAAAGCTTAACACTAAACGAAATTTCACTACATTCTTTACGTTAGTATTTGTATGTATGTGACAAATAAACCTCCTTCCTTGTAACAATAAAAGGCAGTAATTGTACTTATACCAATGACCATTTGTTTGTTCATTTATTCATTCATTTAGTCATCCATTCATTCTTCCACAAAGAAAACAACACTGATCAACCATAAAAACAATCTTTATTAAAAAAATGAAATATATATAAAACTGTACAACACAGAATAAAGAATAACAGATCAAGGTGTCAGAATCAGAAAGGATTTTTTTTCTTTGGTGAAAAAGGTGCATCACTACAATGAACATAAACAAAAAAACACTACAAAAAAGTACTACGTGGTCAATCTGACACAGCCTTGAGGGGAACCAATGCTCAGTCCTCACTGTCAGTGTCAGGACAGTTATCGTCCAGTACCTCAGTTTCTTTTGTATTGCCACAATTACAACAACGACATAAGTCTGTGCAACACAGTCCTGCAGAAAAACAGGAACATCTGCCTGTCTCACAGGCACTTTTGCAGCCGCAGTGTATCACATGCAAAACACTGTCAGGGGCCGGATTTCTGGTCATCCATGTGACGTGCAAGGTCCCATCCTCTATTTGCCAACCATATCCAGCAGGTGATGGAGCACTTACATTTTGTTTGAGACAGGATCTCATTATTGCAGCCTGGTAGTTTGCCCTTTTGCTGTGCTGATGGAGGGCATCAGTAGTAGGGGGAATGCATAACTCTGGCAAGGCCGATGATGCCATACAGAAAGCCTTGTACCTAGCTTCATTTACATTTTCAGCAGCTGGCTGATCATATAAGTGGCATACATACTGGCAAAGAACTGCAGATGTTGACTGCTCCAAGTTAAAGTTAGTACCTACACTTTTAAAAGCCTTAAGGTACTCATCTTTCTCACATGCAACAGAAAATGTCTTTCTTTTTCCTTTGCCATAAAAGGCACTTGTGGAGTCACACGCAGAGAATGTGTGAATTCCAATCAAGGCTGAACGAACACCAGTTCCGAGAGCTGATGACACCTTGGAATGTCAATGATACGTGTCCTGTTGCCAGCCCCTGTGAAAACATATAAGCTGCATGGCAAATCTGTCTGCACACTTACAGCAATGACTGCCACATCAGTGTCAGAGCTCTTGATAATGACAGCTTTATGCTCCTGTGCAGCATGTTGTGCATGTAAAAACACCCTTGTGTCACATTCTTCATGATCACACTGCAGGTCTTCAACAACACGAACAGACTGTACACCCTCCTTAACAGTCACACAGTGACATTGACCTTTATGTGCAATGTACAAGCAGAGTTTTTTGCCCACTCTTGTAAGGTCTGAATATTTCCATGCAACATACAGGAATTCGGCAAGTGCTTCCTTATTTGTTCCTTCAGAGAGAAACTTTTTCCATTGGGTTGGGGTCCTCTGATCTGGGCCAAAGATTTGCATGCGCTGTGACCCTGCATCAGCTCTACGTGACCGTTCTAGGTTTTTGATACTGATGAGTGGATACTGGTCAGTGACAAAGTCAATGCGTGTACACTTGTGCTGCAAAGCGAGTTGGAGTATGTTCCACAATATGGTCTCTGCAAGATCTCCAAATATACCTGGTCTGGATCGCATGGCCTGTATGCCATACCATCAAAAAGAATGGCACCATCTACTGGAACTTGGTCAACAACGCAGTCTCCACCTTTGTTCTCTAATAGATCCATGAGAGCTGATTTATTTGTTTTAGCAAGTAAACCATCAGCACTTGCTAGAGGATATGACACAGTTCCCAAGGAGTATGTCAGAATTTCTCTCATTTCAATTTTTCTGCTCTGACCAAGGATGAGGAGCCTGGAAAATAACTTCTTGTCAGCACGCAAAATCACTTCCTTGCCTGCTGCAGATTTTTTTTGGGGCTTTATCTGATCACTGAAGGTCTTGAGTTTTTGTGATTTAATGGGGGCGAATATGTCAACTGATTTGGATAACAGTCTCTGCTCCATAAATTCTTTTACGGCAGTTTCACCCTTTTCTGAGGCAACAAGCAAATCCTTCATAGACGCTTCTGTTGCTACTCTTCCAGAGCTAAGACACACAATGCCGTCTTGGTATACATCAAAAGGGTTGAGCATGGAATCAATGGTGGAAATGATTCTGCTCACAGCCTTTTCATCAGCATGTCTTGTCAAGGTCTTTTCGCCTCCGTAGCTCAGGAGATATCCCTGCCATTGATTCACACTGTCTTGCTATAGCGGCTCTTTCATGCTGTGACAGTATCCTGCGATACACTGCAGACCGATTTTGTGTGATCCCTGTCCAACCACCTTTTGTCTTGACATCTCTGTTAAGTGTTTGCTCAATAGCCTGGTCGCAAGCAATGGAGGCAAACCCATGAAAACTTTGTCGCTGGACAGTCCACTGGCCTTTCACATTCATCTCACTGTGGCAAGAGGGATGTGTGATGGGCAAATTCACCATTTCCAGCCAGTACGCAAGTAAATATCGAGCATAATTTACTCGATCGTAGGCAAAAAACCATGGCATCATTAATCGGACTGTTGACAGGTGAAGTTGCCAGTTTGACTCTCGCGTTGCTCTCACAAACAGGAGGAGTAGCTGCATCATGCCAATGTATGAGCTCCAGAAAGCAAATGTTGCATTCTCTTTGATTTTCCTCTGCACAAAGTCAGCATATTTTGAACACATACTATCAAACCTCTGATCTGCACTCACAACATCCAACAATCTGTCTGGAAAGACACATTTCATGTCAGTGATGACATCCATGCACACACCTCTCTCTTGTGGTGGCAAGGAGTCCAAGAAGCTGAGAAACCTGATGCGCTGCAGACTCTCATAGAGAAGTTTGTGAGCCCTCATGCTGCGATTGTAGTGATGACCATTTATTACCCCATTGATGGATCCTGGGGCAACAACTTCTGATTCAATGAGGATGTCTTTGAGTCCTGCATCTCCAAACCTTTTGCCTAAAATACTCAGGTAGGACATGCATGTATGGAATTCGCCTAATCTAATCACTAAACGTTGTGTAAAGCCATCACTCTTCCAGCGTATTTGCTGTGCCTTGGCATATATAGCCTTGTCAAACACTAAAACTATATGATCCAGTTCTAGCTGGTCAGCAATCTGGAAACTTCGCTTCAGGATAGTGTTCACTGTTGACATCTCTGTTGGTGAGGCCTCAATTACTGGAAGATTATACAATGCTGACTTCTGCAGAGTATTTTCACCTTGAAGCAGTGTATGGAACCCTGTCCAGCTCGGGATTGCACATCTATCCGTATATGTGGACTTCACAAAAACATATGCCAATTCAGCTTGTGCAGCAAAGTGGGTGTCCATACTGCATGTCGCTGCCTGCACTGGTTCACTCAAGTTCTGTGGCCCTTGCCTTTTGGACTGATGGTACGGTTCTATAGGCATTTGGGGGGGGCTTTGAATGAGGAAACTCCCTTCCTCAGTGGCTGTCTGATTGCTGTGGACATATGCTCGATGGCCAAACTCTGGAGCATAATTCCATTTGTATGGTGAGTAGTTCCACGACCTGATAGAGTCTCCTCCCCAAAGTCAATGTTATCCCACACAAGTGTTGTGGGTGCCCTCTTTGAGAATCCCTTTGGTATTTTGTCTCCGTCTTCTACTAGTGTCAGTTGGGCAAGGCTAGTGTCTAGACTCAAAACTGTGTCCCATGATGCACAATGTCCCAGTCTGTTAAGCAGTGACACAATGCGTGACGACCCTGTTAAATGCCGAACGGTTAAACCTAAAGTCAAGGACTTAGGTGTCTGCTTACGGCCCCTGGAAGCAAGGTACACAACATCTTGACAAACAGACAACCCTTTCAAATGCAAGTCATCAGCAATGTTGACATAATGATCCAGTGTTGGCTCCTCAATGGCACCTATAATCCAGCTAACTAGATTGTATAGGGCAAGGGGAACAACAGTTTGTGCCTCAGTGACATTCAAAATATCAGAAGTTGGAGGCCATGGGCCTGACAGGCCAGGAGTCTCACTAAGATGTTTTTTTAAGAACAACGCTGCTGTATATAGTGTCCTTACGTCCTCTTGTGTTGTTTGGCACTTTGTTGTCCCTTTTTCAGTCTCGCTGTCTGTCTGGCTCAAATCACTAGACAGTGTGGTTTCCCCACCTGATGGATAGGGTAGCATGTCCACGAGTCTCTCTGTTGAGTCTCTGCAAAAACCAGCTCACAGACGTTGCGCTTGGTTGGGATGTGAAACACCAGCTGGGGGAAATCACGACTCAGCCTCTTCTTCAACATGTCCTGTCTGCAACACAACAAAACACTGACAATTCAGAGTCACAGGAGTACCATCAAAAGCAGAGAGTGGTGGAGGTGGTACAAGACAGCTAGAACCTATCTGCCATACAGCACATTTAACACAAAAGATGCCAAAGAAAGGCACACAACATCACAAACCACACCACACACACACACACACTACACATCAGCTGTTTTCCTCGTTGCCAACTGGTACATGTCTGTGCAAACAGCAAGACTTGTTTCTCCAAACAGGCCTGTCACACGCATTTTATGTAAAGCTGGCCTTGCACATGACAAATAATAAGACTCGAGAGAAAAATGCATTGCAGTTACCTGTAGTTTGAAGCATCAAGACCTTCATTTGCTTTCACCAGTTCAATGAAGGCTTTCTTCAGCTGACCCATTCTCAGCACCTCTTGGTTGACAAGCAGCTTGTGGCGAATGATCCTCTCACAGAATATCTTGTAGCTGACATCAAACATGGGCTCATTCCTAAAACACATATGAATGAGAAGTAAAAAAAGGAACAAGTGTTGTGATTGTGTGCACATACAACAGAATGCAGATTGAATGTTTAATTATATAATGTAAAGTTATTAGCTCCTTGAAATGCAATATAATAAATAACTTATTGTTCTTTCTCTGGTTTTTCAGGCCTCGTCAAAAACCTGGTGTACTGATTGTAACAGCCTTTGTGGTACTGCACCTCCAGAGCCACACAGTCTTCGTCTTTTATATGTATCAGAATGCTTTGGTCTTCCTTCAACTCGGCAGCTTTCTGCAATTGGCCTTAACGAAACAAAAAGGATAGCTTAATGAATTTGTTGACATCACACACACTACTGAAATGCTCTCACACACACTACTGAAAAGCTCTCACACATACTTCTGAAATGCTCTCACACAGACTAGTGAAAAGCTCTCACACACACTACTGAAATGCTCTCACACACACTACTGAAAAATGCTCTCGCACACACTACTGAAATGCTCTCACACACACTATTGAAAACCTCTCATACACAATAGTGAAATATGCTCATATACACAACTGAAATGCTCTCACACACACTACTGAAATGCTCTCGCACACACTACTGAAATGCTCTCACACACACTACTGAAAAGCTCTCACACACACTACTGAAAAGCTCTCACACACACAACTGAAATGCTCTCACACACACTAGTGAAAAGCTGTCATACACAATAGTAAAATGTGCTCATATAAACAACTGAAATGCTCTTGCATAGTATTGTGGAATATAACTGTGAATGATATTCGTTCCCAAGTAATAATTACAGGTTTTGTTATTTTAACTTTCTTGTACTTTACTTACAGTTCAGTGAAGCGTAATTGTTTGCAGTGATAATTAAATGCTAGTTTGATAATAAATGACCATTTCAAATCATCCAAACTGATGGGCATTTATTTGAGTTCTTGTGATAATGTCGCCCCGACATGCTCCGCGGCAGGCACATGCACAGATACACCCCTAGTGATGCTCAAGCACTGGCCCTATTGCCCTGGATGAGAAAAGTGCCCTTCTGCTGGAGCCCATTTTTTTCTTCATTCATCAATATTTAAGAATAAAAATGATTCTCTCTGTCATCAATTCCCCCAAAATGTGTTCTGATATCTGACAGGGAATTTATTTGAGTTCTTGTGAGAATGTCACCCGACATGCTCCGCGGCACTCACAAGCCCCCAAAGCACATCACGAACTCTAACCCTAACATATTATTTGGATATTCAGTATGGCCTTGTTTTGTCTGTATTTGCCTGTTAGTTTGTTAACAAAAATAAATATATCAGTTGAAAATATCCTACTGTGTTTTTTGTTTTATTATTATTATTATTTTTAATTTCATAAATAATTTTGGGCGATGGGTGCTCTTTTTGGGGGGTTTGAGCCGCTGCCCCCCCAAATGTCTGTGCACGTGCCTGCTCCGCGGAGATGTTGACGGTGAAGCCTGTGGAGCTTACCGGCCTCCCCGGAGGGGCCGGCCGGCACCGTGGCGTGGTCAACTGAAATGCTTGTGGGCGCCGCAGAGCAGTGTTTCGGGTGCGGAGAGGAGGGACACACGGTGAGAGCCTGTCCGAGGCGGAGTGACCCTGCTCTGCCCGGTCCTGATAAAGCTACGAGTGCTGGGGCCTCTGCTGGTCCTCCGGCTGTTCCTCCGGCACCGGAGCGACGCGACCGGCCAGCACCGCGTGGGGGTCGACCGGCTCCCAGAGGGGGCCGGCCGGCCAGCGTTTCCCTGCAGTGGGTCCCCGTCGCTCCGGTACCGGAGGAGCAGGAGGGGACCCGCCCCAGCGCTCGTAGCCGCATCAGGACCGGGCAGAGCCGGGTCACTCCGCTTCGGACAGTGTGTCCTTCCTCACCGCAACCGAAACACTGCTACGCGGCGCTCACAAGCCCCCCCCCCCCCCCCCCCCCCTCCTCACATAACTATCCTTGATCACATTCCGTTTCAACTGAAATACCTTCCGTTTCAACTGAAACACCTTCCGTTTCAACTGAAATTTTCATATGTGTGTATGAGAGCTTTTCATATGTGCGTGTGAGAGCTTTCATATCTGTGTGTGAGAGCATTTCATATGTGCGTGTGAGAGCTTTTTACTAGTGTATATGAGAGCTTTTCAGTAGTGTGTGTGAGAGCATTTCAGATGTGTGTGTGAGAGGATATTCTGAATAATGTCGCTCACGGCCCCTCATACACTTGTGTGTGTTTCTGTCTGTGTACTTGCTCTGTGAAATGCTTCTCTCTTGGCGTCCGTCTCTGCTCCGGGGGCAACGGCCCACGCTTAAGACTGTTGCCATGGAAACACCAATGAGAGTGAACCACACAGGCCAGAGTTAACATTGGGAGATGGGTGGAGAAAGGGCACTTTCCTAAACTGAAATGATTATAATCCGATGAACTTTGAAGTAATAATCTTTTGACCAAGTAAAAGTCTGTTAAGGAGTTAACCTGGCACATGTATGTTTTCGGTGCTGAAGGACATCGTCTTTTTTAAAAAGTTTTGTTTAATAAATTATGAAAGTTATTTGAGCTGTGGGTCTGTCTAATCTTTTTACTTTGTTGCAATAATTTTACACTAATATTGTATTATAGGCAACATCTTTGTGTCGTGCTGAGAGCTCAAGCATGTGAAATGTATTTGAAATAGGATTTCTGCTCCCTGCTGGCACTCAAAATACAGCCCATAGTATATCTTACTGGTCTATATAGGCCTTCTGCTTATAATAATCAGCTACCTCTATTTTTGTGACGGTGACATGACATCATACGAAATTGCCCCACCAGAAATTACAGGCTAAAATCGCCACTGCTTGATCATAGATATAGATATTGGGTTCAGCCTCTTCGCAATTCTTTGGGAAAGTTTAGGCTAAAGTGCATATGTAGTTTTTTTTCAATGCTTCCTACACTGTTGCAAATTAATGACAGATTAATCCAAATTCTTCTCCTGCATCTCATCTTCTTTGACTGAGCTAAAACATTCATTCACAAGACATCTCAGAAATCTCTTTGCCTAACTTAAGAACTGTGGTTTTCCACTCAATGCATGATTTCCCGTCTTGGAAGCAAACTTACTGTAGGAACACAATCCACAGGAATCCTCTCTCCTACAGTGGTTCTCCAATATTGGCTGGGTGGAAGAATCAAATCTTGACCTTAATCTGGGGCAGTGTTAACTTCGTTGACGAAAACTATGATGAAAAATATTCGTTAACCAGCTTTTTCCCATGAATTAGACGAGCCTAAGACGTGATGAAAACGGATCGTTGAAAATAAAAACTATGAATAAATCTATTTTTAGATTTTAACTTTTTTTTCCATGAATAGTGATGTTCACGTTAAGCATCATCATATCAGGCCGTCATGAAGTACCAGTAGCGGGCGAGTATGTGTGTGTGTTTGCTCCCAGATAGCGCACACACACCGGTCCAGGGGCATATTTCAAGGCAACTTGGGAACATAGCTTAAAGGTTTATTAGAATAAAGGTTTGACATTTATAAACAGGAAGCAGCTTTGTCAGTCCTCCAGGAACCTTCAATGGTCTGAAACTCAGTGTAGGAGTGGTGGTTTTATCAACTTTAGTCAATAATGCTACTCCCATCACTAAACACACGTTGATCAGTCTGTACCCAAGTCAGTTTGGTACGTCACGTTGTGGTTTATCTAATTATTGAATTCTAATACAGACCTTCGATCATGTATGTAGGTAGTCAGGGAGTTCCTGAACCCAGGCATATCAGTAGCTCTCTGAACTTATTGAGCAAACTGTTTTTACAGTACTTTGAAGTATCCTGAAATGATCTATTCTACTTGAAAAATTGTAAACAGTGAAAATGTTGGACTTTACTTTGAAAAATCTCCAAATATATCCAGTAAAAATCATTGATATTCATGTATGTACGTATTCAGGGAGGTCCTGAACAGGCCCGACGCGGCTTGTGGACGGGCACGGTCGCGATTTGCTCCGAGCTAAATAAATTCTTATTCTGGCTAAATTCAAATTAAACGTGGCAGGGAGACAGTGTACATTTTTTTTGACTTTTGATTTTTATTTGTTTTTAAAAGATGTGGCTGATAAATAAATTGGTGCTCTCACCTGGGCTTTGTAAATAACCAATCACTGCCAAACTATACCGGGCTGACTGAAGCATATTAAACACACATATTATTTACACAGTGTGTTGCATGGTTATTTCTCTGTATTCAAACCTGGTGTGACCTTCAGGTTATATGGCAAGACTGTTGTATAAACCTGATGTCTTTTACCACCTAAATCCTCAATAAGTATTGTGCAGTTGCTCCTGGTCGTCTCAGGCTCTCCTCTCCTTCTTGTCCTCTTCCTGCAGCACGTTCCTGTACCTGAAGTTCCTCGTGGTGTGGGTGCTGGTTCTGATGGCCAACTTTGTGCTGGAGTTCAGGTTCGAGTACCTGTGGCCCTTCTGGCTTTTCATTCGCAGTGTCTACGACTCCTTCAGATATCAGGGACATGTAAGTGTTTTTTGTGTGCGTGTGTGTGTCTCCAGTCAACACAGAACAGAATCACACCAGGATGCATCAATGAAACACACACAGACTGGGATAGAGTTATTGTCCAATGTTTAAAGGTTCACTGTGTAGAGTTCAGTGTTATCCAGTGGTGGAGTTGAATACCCCTCAGCTCATCCTCCCCAAACATGAAAGAGAACCTGTGGTCGCCTTCAGTTGTCATAAAAACTCAAAAGGTGTATAGTTTGTCCAGTTTGGGCCACTGTAATAAATATGGCTGCCTCTGTAGAGAGGACCAGCTCCCGGTGTAAATATATAGTTTTTCATATAAAGGGGGCTCAATCTAGGGAAAAGAAAACAACAATTTGTACATTTTAGATGAAACACACTAGGATTATTTTATATTCAATTTCTGCCAATAGATCCCTTTCGCCTAAATCTTATACAATTAACCTTTTAAATGGTCTCTATGTGTATTGTGCTTTTATATTATCAAGTCCAATTCAAATCACTTTACTTTACAGTTTTGGCATTTACACACACACGTTCATACAGTGCGTCACTTTCACTCAAGGGCAATTAGAGGCTCAGTATCTTGCCCAGGGACACTTGGGGTGTGGGGGAGACTGGGATTACAACCACTTCCTTCTGCTGAGTGGACAACCTGCGCTAACTCCTTAGCCAAAGCCGTCCAATAATTAAGGCAATCGTACCTTGGCGCTTAAAAAAAAGATACGATAATTGAAGTTTGACCTGTAGCAACCAGAAACTTAAAATGAAATACTAAATATAAATATGAAATGATGTGCAGTTATTACCTACCCTGAGAAGGTTATGTTTTCACCTGTTTTCGTTTGTTTGTTGTTTTTTGTGTTTGGAAACACACTTATGTAAAAGCTCCTGGGCTGACTCCCACAAAAGTTGATGGATGCAGTATGAGTCAGGGAAGAACCCTTTAGTGTCTGCTGCGGATACATGATTGTTTTGTAATCACACTCTTTTACATTGCGAGATAGATTTTACGGGAAAAAAAATCTGGAATGTTGGCAATCTGGTCCAGCTTGATCTAATTTTAGGGGACTGTTGGGCCTTAGTTGTGGTAAACACTCCACTGAGTGCCATTCATGTTAAGTACTGAATCGTCTTTCTCATTTCCTCTTCACTCAGGCATTCTCTGTCTTCTTCGTATGTGTGGCGTTCACATCGGACATCATCTGCCTCCTTTTCATCCCTGTCCAATGGTTGTTTTTTGCCGCCAGCACCTACGTATGGGTCCAGTATGTCTGGCACAGGGGTGAGTCCAAGTTTTCGGTGGAGTCTTTTTTTTTTTTTTGTCTGCCAGCCAAATGTCCACTTTCTCCTGAAATAATGTGTGAACAAGAAATTCATTGCTGCCAAGTTTCTTCTGTGCTGGACCTAAAAGTGCTGATGTATTTTTTTTCCCTACATTCATGCAGAGCGAGGAGTCTGTCTACCCACTGTATCGCTGTGGATTCTGTTTGTGTACATCGAAGCTGCCATACGTTTCAAAGATCTGAAGAACTTTCATGTAGACCTGAGTAGACCCTTTGCTGCGCACTGGTAAATGTCTCATTGTTAAATCTGTAATGCACAAGTAGAAAATATACATTTTACTCCAGCACATCCTGACCAAGAGGATAATGATATGTTTATTAAAAGTTGACACTGTGTTTCTCTTCCCCTCCCAGTATCGGCTATCCAGTTGTGACGCTGGACTTTGGGTTTAAGAGCTACGTTAGCTACAAGATGCGACTGAGGAAGGAAGTCAAACAGAAGGAAGTGCAAAAGGAGAACGAGTTCTACATGCAGCTTCTACAGCAGGCTTTGCCTTTAGAGCAACAGATGCTGCAGAGACAAGAGAGGGAGGCAGAGGAGGGTGAGAGACACATAAAAGAAAACGCATGAAACACAACAATCAATATGCAAATTTAAAGGGCATATAAACACATATCTTGCAGACGGAAGACGCAACAATGACTAGATATGGTCGACTGAAACAGTGCACATATTTATACAGAGCTACAAAATCTCTCCATAATACATTAATCATTTTAAGTTTGTAATTTCACACCAGGATTTTCGCACTTCTGGTCCAGATCAAGTAAATAAATCTACTTTAAGTTTACACTTTATTTTACAAAAGAAGTAGGAGCAGGAAATATGAGGTCAAATGCATGGACAGGTAACTTAAGTAATCATTATGAACCCAATTGTGGAAATATAACTTTACCATATGTGTTTATATATCTGGCCTAATGTTTACAAATAGTTCTCTATTGTAGTACATTTTTAGGGGAACTATGGGTTGAGACTGCAAGTCAGTAAATTCTAACATATAACAAGTAGGAGGCTTTAGCTCTGTGATATTACAGGAGAGCTGTTTCTGTGTAGCGTAATTGCGGCTAAAATTACGGCTGCATTTAATGACTGTTTTCATTATATTCATTAAATTTATGAAATGTAAAAAACAAAATAACGTGCTGTCATTTGCAGTTTCTCAGAGGCCAGATGGATTACTTCAATTAGTTATTTTGTACAGCGGTACAAGACCAACACATATTAAATTTGCTGTTATACACAGTTAAATAGTGTTCATGTGGTGATTGACATCTATAACAAGGGTTATCATCATGATATTAATCAATATAATTAATGAAGAGCATTTTCTTTATATTTTGCAATCAGCAGCTGTAGTTTTTGGTACTTTGATGCCAGAATTTGTAGTAATTTAAATTACATATCATTTGACTTTGGGATTTGGTTAAGTCTATCCGGATAGATTTGTACATTCACTAACGCTTCCTGTGCTCACTGTCTTCCAGCTGCTTTAGCTAAAGGGATCTCAGAGGTGGAACCTCTAGTAATATCCCAAAACGGAGCTCCTCCTTGAAAGAAGAGCACATCAGTCGCGTTACCAGAACTGGAGTACCGGGAAAAAGGGAAGGACAGTTCTGCCAAAGAGCGCGAGGGCTAAAAAACAAACTTCGTTGGAGTCAATAACAGCAGTATTATCCACACACTGGACTCCAAACTACAGGAGACAGAGTATATTGAGAACTGCGTCGGGGCAAAGAGACTAAATAACGACCTGGCTGGAGAAAACACACACGCAGACACTAACGCACACACTACTTCGAAGGAGGAAATGAATAGTGCTGGAAAGAACTATACAAATGCCAGTGGAGCTGCGGGCAGCATTTCAAATTCATCTCCATGCAATCCCAGCTCTACCAATGGCAGCGTGCCGTAAGGCTCATCGACAAGTAAGAACGAGAAGGAGCAGAAAGGGGCTGGGAAGGGTCAGAAGGATCAGGTGGAGAATTGCATTCCCAACAACCAGCTGGGCAAGCCAGATGCTCTAGTACGGTAAGACTAACACACACACACACACACACACACACGTACCGTTTGAAACACATGCTTCTTTTTACTGTAAATCTTGTGTCTGGTTCATTGAGTTGTTGATGTAATTAACATTTAATATTTGCAAGCATTCAGCAGCAGTTTCATTGAACCTTCAGTTTGACACTTCCAGGATACAAGTCGATGCTGTCATCCCCTTCCATAGCATAAGGAAACAAGTTTTCCTATATTGCCTGTGGCCCTCAAGCCCTCTCCTCTTCTCTTCTTTTAAGGTTGGAAAAGGATGTAAAGCGAATGAAGGCAGATCTCCAGGCCAACAGGCAGCTAGAGTCCGATCTGCGGAGTCAGCTGTCCTCTATGAGCAGCCAGGACCGCAGCCTTCGTTCTGAACTGGGCAAGATCCGCCAGGACAATGAGATGCTTCAGAACAAGTGGGTGCATCTGCAGTCTGCACACCCACAATACTCACCTCTACTCTAACACCTTTTCTTAATTTAATATACAATTAATGGGATTATTGATCTTTTGATATCAGCAGATATTATGAAAAGATTATATTATATTACCAAATTTGAATTAGCTACAGCAGCTGGTTACTGATGGGCCATGTGATGGTCAGTGTGTAAATTTGGCCAAAAAAATGCATTAAACTGGAAGCATTGGAGAATTTTATTTATAGAAGGTATACTCGGGTGTTTTATCATTGCACATCCTTAGAGTTGTGGGATTTTCAGACAACAGGTTTGAATGATAGTGGTCAAAATTAAAGAAGTGGTGGCAGAGAAACTGCAACATTACGTCTGTAGTGTGGGCCAAGCAACCAAGCTGGATCCTACATTTCCCATAATGCGGTCAATAGTTGTTTTACATTACAACCTCTAGTGAATGCATAGGTCTTCCCAACTCAAGAGTTCCACAGTTTAGAAATCTTTTTAGTTGTGTTATGTTTCTAAGCAGAGATGACCCTGATTATGTCTCAGGAGCTTATTTTGTCACAGAACATGATTTATAATTTTATGTTTTCATTGGCTGAGTCATACGTTGCACAACAGCAATGGTGGCAAACAGAATGTTACACCTTATATGTTATTATAAGTTTATAAAAAATATTATGAAACTGTGTTGGAAAATGTTGACAATGGCGGGCTGCCATAGTCTAAAGCCTGAAACATGCTTCTGCGACTGCGTCTGCGTCTTTTCACGCCGCTGTGGCGCAAGACTCGTTTTCATTCATGCTTCCCCAACCGTTGCGCGTCTTACAAAGCAATTCCGCGCCAGAACACTAGGCGGAGTAATGCTTTTTGTCGAGACGACCTTAGAGACGCCTTCTTTCTTCTTCGTCGATTGTTTATTTACATAGCCACTGCGGCTCCTCGTAGCCTTTTTCTGGCGGACAAATCCGCCAGTCAGTGACAGGTTATACAAGTGATCATACTATCGGATATCTTCTGCCAAGTGCTCTTCTATTTGGTCCATATTCGTTCTTCTAAATCTTCCGTGATTTCTGCCGGTATTATGGGGCATGAAACCGGAAATGCAGCTCCAGAAGGGATGTAGCGCAGACCAATCACAGCCTTGCGGGCTGAGTGAGCTTGCGGAGCTTTGCCGTAAATTTTAGAAAAGGGGGTCGACACCCGTCAGCACGTAAGGAGGGATACATAAGCACGTAAGGGACCCGGAAGGGCTCTTGCGCTTACGGGCCCGTGAAAACGCAGAAGCATGTTTCAGGCTTAAGTATTTAATAGGAAACACCAGATATTTCACTCTTAAATGAAAATTCGATATTGTACCAGAGGGGTTACTATCATGGCAAGATTAATATATATTTCACATTATAAGTGACTACTTTGACCAGCCGATGGTGCTAGAGGAGGCTTTTAAAGTCTAGTCTAATGCATGAATACTCAAAATATTCAATTCTCAATCTCATACCCTAATGATCCAACCTGCTTGACCATTTCCTCCTCACTCCTCAGGCTCCACAGCGCCGTCCAGGCCAAGCAGAAAAATAAGCAGACCATCTCCCAGCTGGAGAAGAGGCTCAAGGCTGAGCAGTAGGCTCGGGCCCTGGCTAAGAAACAGCTGGCTGAGGAGAGGAAGAGGAAGAAGATGGAGGAGGCCACGGCTGCCAGAGCTGTAGCATTAGCTACTGCCACTAGGTACTAATTAAATGATTGTTGGGATGTTAACCTCTGAACCAAGGAAAGCAGAGCATCAGTACATATTTCAAGAGATTAGTCTTTGTCCCCTCTGGCAGATGAAACAAATGTAAACTCTATTTGTGCCTAACTCAATTAAAACGTAAAATAATGTTGCCTGAAGCTGCAGGGGGGCAGTGATAGTTTCATGGTTCCTACGACTTCTCCTCACTGGCTGTGCAATAAGTGCAGTAGGGACTGCTTAGTTGTTGTTTTTTTATATAACTATTGTTATATAAAGTGTTGCATGCAGCATTTTGGTACAAGTTTACCATATAATATGTTCCCTCTATTTTCTGACTTAACTTTTTGCCTATTCACAATGTAATTGCTCTTTTTCTCCTTTATTCCACAGAGGGGAGTCTAATGACTCTCTTCGCGTTCGTCTCAGAGAGCTACAGACCGAGCTATTTTTAATACAAAAATAGCTACTATCCACCAGCAACTGACCCCTCACATGTCTAGTTGTCCTACCCCTCTAGTTCTCCACTCCCCCCTCTCTGTACCACTTTCATGCTTCCAACTCCCCTCTCCCGCCGAATTATCAGATGCCATCCGGAAATCCAAATCATCCACCTGCCAACTTGACCCCCTGCCATCCTCCCTGGTTATAGCCTCCCTCCCCTCTCTACTGCCCCTGATAACTGCCATTATCCATTCTTCCATGAGCTCTGGTTCTGTCCCATCTTCTCTTAAATCTGCTGCAGTGACACCGACGCTGAAAAAACCTGGTTCAGACCCCAACAACTTCAATAACCTTCATCCCATCTCCAAACTGCCATTTCTCTCAAAAATCCTGGAAAAGGAAGTCCATGCTCATCTCTCCAACAATAACCTCTACGAACAGTTCCAATCCGGTTTTCGCCCCCGCCACAGCACAGAAACAGCCCTTCTCAAAATCACAAATGACCTCCTGATGGCAGCTGACTCCGGACTATTATCCATCCTCATCCTCCTCGACCTGAGCACGGCTTTTGACACCATATCCCACTCCACCCTCCTTGACAGACTAGCCTCCATTGGCATTACTGACATACCCCTAGACTGGTTCCGCTCATATCTCTATGGCCGTACTCAGTTCATCCAGTTAAAATCATTCACATCTCACCCATCCCCCCTCTCCTCTGGTGTTCCCCAGGGCTCTGTCCTTGGCCCTATCCTATTCATCATCTACCTCCTCCCACTTGGACTGATCTTCCGTAAATTCAACATTCATTTCCACTGTTACGCGGACGACACCCAGCTCTACGTTTCCTCCAAACCCACTTCCACCTTCCCACCCTCCTCCCTCTGTGCCTGTTTACAGGAAATCAAATCCTGGTTTTCCTCCAATTTCCTCAAACTAAACAGTGAAAAAACGGAGGCAGTCCTCATTGGTTCCAAACACACCCTCACCAAACAGCCCAGTTTCACCCTCACCATAGACAACTCCTTGGTTTCCCCCTCTCCTCAGGTTAAGAGCCTGGGTGTCGTCCTCGACAGCACTCTATCATTACATACCCACATCAACAACACTATCCGGTCTGCCTACTTCCACATCCGCAATGTCAACCGCCTCCGCCCCTCACTCACTCCCAACACCGCCGCGATCCTGGTTCACTCCCTTGTCACTTCCCGCCTGGATTACTGCAACTCCCTTCTCTTTGGTCTCCCACACAAACTCCTCCATAAACTTCAACTGGTACAGAATGCTGCTGCCCGTATCGTCACTAGAACACCATCCATCAGTCACATCACCCCCGTTCTACATCAACTCCGCTGGCTTCCTATTGAAAATCGCATTGACTATAAAATCCTCCTCCATACATTTAAGGCTATCCATAACCTTGCTCCTCCATACCTTTCTGCCCTACTCCATATCAATGTCCCTATCCGGTTGCTCAGGTCTGCTTTCTCCATCAGCCTGACCGTCCCCCGAGTCCACCTGTCCACCATGGGATCTAGAGCCTTCAGCCACTCTGCCCCTCACCTCTGGAACTCCCTCCCCCCTCACATCAGGAACATTGACCCAAATTCAATCACTCTTTTTAAATCTACCATCAAAACCCACCTGTTTAGGCAGGCATATAACTTTTAATGTTCCTGTTTGCTGAAATTGTTGTTCTGCTGCTGCTCTGCTTTGTGCATTTTAAAATTGTTTTATTAACTCTATTGTTGACTGTTGTACGGCGACCTTGGGTGTCCTGAAAGGCGCCTTATAAATAAAATGTATTATTATTATAAGAAGCTCAGCTTGGACATGAAACTTAAGGAGGAGCAGATTAGGGACCTGGAGGGCAAGTGTCAGGTAAAACTGAATATTTTTCATTAACATAATAGTCTGTAAATGTGCACTTACTTGTTCAGTCACAGCATTGAAAAATATATCTTCCTTGTACTAATTCCACAAATCACTGTCTTTCCGTATGTGGATTATACGTCTCTTGAATCGTTCAAGTTATTGGCATTACACTTGGCATGTATGTATTTTTAAGGGCCCAAGGAAGTGCAGTATCAAATTTGGCGCAATATAAACATGCAATAAGTTCAATGACAAAAACAATCTAATAAACAGATGATCAGCGCTCTGTAACAGTTTGCTGGGACTAATAATGAAGTCGATGTTGTCACCTTCATTTGCCGTAGCTCAATTTATTGAAGGTTACTTGAATGGTTTCAGAAAGAGCTGCAACCTAGTATCACCACAGGCCAAGCAAACAGGCAGGTTTAGAGCAGCCATAAATGCTCTAATGTAATTAGCTATATTTACCTCTAGCTATCTAAGAGCACTTCAATTTCTAAGAGCACATGATCCTTTAAATAAAATTTGATGCTTTAAGTGTGAGCTATTGGTGTAAATAAATCAAGAGACCCTCTGCGCCATATCAACAGTAAAAGTTTTGTTTGAGCAATACAATAAAATATCCACAAGAAATAATGTGTTTTGTAGTGTGACCATACATTGATCTAATATCCTATTACTCTTACCACACAGGAGCTGAGGAAGTACAAAGAGAATGAGAAGGACACAGAGGTGTTGATGTCGGCACTGTCAGCCATGCAGGACAAGACCCAGCACCTGGAGAACAGCCTCAGTGCTGAGACCAGGATCAAACTGAACCTCTTCTCTGCACTGGGAGATGCCAAGAGGCAGCTGGAGATAGCACAAGGTAAGTGGGGACTGTGGGGATACAGTGAAATAAGCATTGTAGAAGCTACAGAATCTGTCTGTGGTTCCTTACATCAGGGTGGAGGTGAGCGTGTAGTGTCCTCGAGCTCTCAGTCAGGCTCCACCGGCCACTCCTCAAAATTTGGGCATTTCTGGTTTCAAAAATCTTCATGAGCTAAAATACCATTTGAGTACTCAGGGAATCAGTTTGAAAGGTCACATGTGTACCCCCGCTCTGTACTCTGTGTGATAAACGTGTCTTCATCCTCCATGTCCTCCAGGCCAGAACCACCAGAGGGAGCAAGAGATCGCAGAGCTGAAGCAGAAGATAGCCGAGGTGATGGCGGTGATGCCGAGCCTGTTTTACTCGTCGGACAGCAGCAACCTCAGCCACGTCACCCCGCACTACTCTTCCAAGTTCATGGACAATAGTCCCTCCTCCCTGGACCCCAACGCCTCATACTACCAGCCCCTCAAAAAGTTACTCTGACGTCCACACTTTGTGTCAGACAGAACTTTTTCCCTTTCTTTATTTCAGTGACGATTTCAGTTCTGGCTTTTTGTTTTTCAGTTAACCAGCCCCTCACACACACACACACAAACACAGTGCACACAGCCCCTTCATATATGTGTACTTGGGTTACATTTTTGTTCTATTGTGAGAACTATTATTTTTAGGGGGTTGTGTACAATCAGATTATTTTTTTTTTTAATATTGAGTTTTAAGAATTTAGCCATTAGACTGCATTATCTGTTTAAAGGGGGAGGAAGGGACATGCAATTTGTTGGTCAAACTTTTACTTAAGAGCCATCATGCATTACGTCATGTCAGTCTTCTTTTGCTGTACAGTATGAATCCCCCCCACAGCCATACTCACTTCTATAGTGAACTCACTCCCAGACCTTTTTATTTGAAAACAACAATTGGCCTCCATGATCGTTTATATAAAGACAAAAGACGTGTTTAGATGTGTAAAGTAAAGCCAGGTGTGAGATACATGAATGTAAAACTATTCATGTTTTGATATATCCATCTACTCAAATCAGTGATAGTTTGTTTTGTAACGTTTTGGTTTCAGTTACAGTGATGTACATTTCCTAGAAGACAGTGATATTGAGCAGGTACACGTTTGCTATATTCTTCTGATATTCCAGTACAATTTTGCCCCTTAATGCTGGAATATAGTAGATTCTCCAAGATTATTAGTGAGTGGATGAAGCAGATTCCGTTTTGTCCGAAAATAAAATATAATGCTGTTCGATTCGAACCTGGCACTGCCAAAAGCGTTCACCTGTTTGCTGCCAAAACCTTTCCTTTCCCTCTGGACCAAATTAGAACCCGTTACGCCATATTGTCCACTGGATTTAATGATGTCAAGGTAACCAGTCGTAACCATTATTTGCAGATCTTATAGTGCCTTTCAGTTTCTCTTTTTCAGACGCAGAAACCACATACCTGGGATCTAAAAGCATCAGACTTCAAAACCGTCCCTTTCTCTCTATTGCTGTGAATCGCCTGATTTCTCACAATCCAAAATGTTTAAGTCAGTATTCAAAAGTTAAACCAATGAAGTGTCACCTCAGAGATCGCTTTGAGCTAATTGATCTTTGCAAACTAAAAAGGGAAGACCTTACTTTGGACAAGGTGCATGTCATTTCACAGTGACACAGTATTGGTATGCCAGACACCAGCCAAACCGATTGTCTGTTATCATGCCCTAGTCTCGGCATCTAGCTGTTTACAAAAATGTACATTAAGATATTGAGGAATGTTTATTTGTTTGTTTCTTTTCCGTTCTCATGTGCCAAGTGTTGATGTTCGGTTTTCATCCATACTTTGATCGATGTAGCTAGCATAAGGTTTGCAGAAGAGTGCTGTCATTTTGTTTTGTTGTCATTAGAACATATCGGGGTGGTGTTGTGTTTACATGGTGCTGGACTAATCTTGATGACGCAGCAGATTGTCAGTCGGACCGATTGTGTTATTCACTCGTTTATTTATTTTTGTTTCCAGACCTTTAATTGAGAGGCACCACTTTGATATCTCCCATCATGTTCAGGTGACTTCCCGAACGTCCACCAGGAAAGATTCAGTGAATGTGTTGTGTTGGGGGATCGGTTACCCCTGAACCGTTGACCATGTTGTGCTGTCATGCTTCCTACCTGGGGGAGAAAAAAAAAAAAAATGTGTGGATTGCTCTGGCGTTGTGACTTCAGTTCTCGAGTTCCTTTTATATATATATAGTATGTTACTAAGGACACCTAATACTAGAAGAAATAGCTGAGAAAACTTTTGTTAGAATTTTTTTGAGGTTAGGTGTTTTTTTTTCATATATGCAGCCGCCTATTTTACAAGTTTGTGTAAAAGGAGGAAAAGGTTGAAAACAAGTGCTTTGTTTTTTTCATCTTTGTTCCACCATGCTTATTTTCTCGAAGTGAAGGTGACTATGTCACCCTCCTCACTTTGACCATCACTATTAAAGAAAGTCTTGCTGGTGGCAATGCAGGCCGTTAAGTTTGAGTTTGTGTCATTATCTGTGTGTCTGGCTTTACTCTTTCTAGCTCAAATGTGAACATATTTTATCTGTGACATCCAAACAAAAAAAACTACTCTAGTCAATGTATTTTGCTTTTTTAACTTATTTCTAGTAATATTACAAATTTTACTACAGTAAGTGCAACTGAAATGTGTGCCAACCTTTTCTGTCGTAACAATTTACAAAATTTAAAAGGTATCCAAACAATCCTTTTCAATTTTAATTTCAAGACGTTCTTAGTTCAGAATCTACAATTCCATGTAGGTGACAACTGCTTGCAAGCTGTTAGTTAGGGCCCGAGAACTGAATGGTGAGAGGCCATATTGAAGGACTCTTATTATTATTACTATTATTGTGACGAAACTGTATTGGCTTTTTGAGGGCTTTAACATGCTGAACTTCTTACCAAACTTTGCAGCAAATTAGAAAGTGGTGAAAATGTACTTATTTGGGAGTAATTTGAAATGGGTGTAGCAAAATGGCTCAACAACGCCCCCTGGAACCAGCCCTTAGGTTTCCCCTTGATCGATCTTCACCAAAATCGAAACACAGGTGTGTCGTGACCAGTCATAAAAAAAATGTCTCAATGGCAATTGTTAAATTGCAACAAGGGAACGTGCCATTTTCAATTTAGTGGCTATTTTTGGCCATATTCCAAATTTTTACTGTGAAGTCAGAAGACAAAGATATAAGGGACTGACTTTAGTTATTCAGTTATTGATGAGAATTATATTAAGATAATTATTGATATCATTTTATTGCCTAGCTCCCTGTGCTACTTGCAAACTTTGGCTTTATTTTTGTCAACTCAAGTCCAAGGGCTGGGTCATACATCAAGAAATGACACATTTGTTTTTATTGTAAGTTTAAAGGCAAATTAGCACTTGCATACATGGGATATTTTTTACCCATGTGTGTAAACCTGATGTAGTAATACAAAAACTATTTTAGTTCAAAAATGAAGACCGAGAAAATGAATATAATGATTTGTGGTAATCAAAAACAAGATATTTTAATGAATACTTTGTAATATTAAATAATTAAATAAATAGATTTGAAAAGATATAGCAAAGAAGCACAGCCATTCATGACATAACATGTGTTTTGAATACGGATCATTTTTTTACCCATGTTGTGCTTTAGAAGGGTAGTGATACAAAAATGATTTTTTGTAAAAAAGGAAAAAAAGGACAAATCAAAAATAAGAATTTGTGATGACCAAAAACAACTTAGTTGAGGAATTCCTGGAATTCTGAATGATGAAATAAATTTATTGCAAAGATATTTACGATTAAAACTCCAATTGTAGTTTTAATTACATCGGCCATTATTTCAACATCGGTCGAAATAATGACCGATGTTGTGTACCCTTTGATACACAATATGGGTCACTTTTGACACATGTCGTGTATCAATCAATCAATCAATCAATCAAATTTTATTTGTATAGCCCATATTCACAAATTACAATTCATCTCATAGGGCTTTAACAGGGTGTGACATCCTCTGTCCTTAACCCTCAGCAAGAGTAAAGAAAAACTACAAAAAACCCTTTTAACAGGGTAAAAATATGTAGAAACCTCAGAGAGAGCCACATGTGAGGGATCCCTCTCCCAGGACGGACAGAAGTGCAGTAGATGCCACGTGCAGGAGAAAATCATCAATAATCAAAGTCTCTAGCAGCATTTGATGCGGGTAGACATCCTGAAGGACAACCCCAACATGACATGCCAAGCAGTCCCGCTGCAAGCACAGTCCATGCTCAGCAACCATCTAGACCACGATCCACCATCCAGACCAGACGCCAAAATTGCGGGTCATCCAGGTTTTTATGTCCTTGAGACATGTTCGAAGTTTAGTTAATTGATTACTTTGTTCAGGTTTTATTGACAAATATAACTGGGTGTCATCCGCATAGCAGTGGAAATTTACCGAGTGTGTCCTGATAATGTTTCCTAGTAGAAGCATATATAATGAGAATAAAATTGGGCCGAGCACAGAGCCCTGTGGAACACCATGGTTAACTTTGGTGTGCACAGATGACTCATCATTAATTTGCACAAATTGGGAGCGATCAAAAAAATACGATTTAAACCAGTTAAGGGCGGTTCCATTAATGTTAATTAACTGTTTCAGTCTTTTTTATAAAATTTGATGGTCAATTGTGTCGAATGCTGCACTGAGATCTAACAGAACGAGGACAGACACAAGTCCCTGATCTGAGGCTATTAGAAGGTCATTAGTGACTTTTGCCAAGGCTGTCTCTGTACTGTGATTGGCTCTAAACCCCAATTGAAGGTCTTCATATATATTATTTTCCTGGAGAAACTCACACAGCTGATTGGCAACAACTTTTTCTAAGATTTTAGACATGAAGGGGAGATTAGATATTGGTCTGTAATTGGCTAAAACCTCTGGGTCTAGGGTGGTTTTTTTGAGTAGGGGTTTGATGACAGCTATTTTAAAAGACTGTGGTACATAACCTGATGATAATGACAGATTGATAATGTTAAGTAACGAACTATCAATTAGGGGCAGAATTTCTTTAAGTAATTTGGTAGGAATGGGATCTAAGATACAGGTTGTTGCTTTAGAACCTGAGATTAATTTGGTAAACTGATCACGGGTGATCAGAGAGAAGCTGTCTAAGTAATGGGTAGGATTCTCAGCCGTTTCTGAGATCTCTGTTGTTGGGAGGGTATTAGTGCCAATTGAGGGCAGGAGATGGTTGATTTTATTTCTAATAGTTTGAATTTTATCATTAAAAAAGGTCATAAAAATATTGCTATTTAGGGATCGAGGAATACTGGGTTCGGTGGAGGTGTGACTCTCTGTCAGCCTGGCTACAGTGCTGAAGAGAAACCTGGGGTTGTTTTTATTCTCTTCTATTAGTTTTGAGTAGTAGGCGGCTCTTGCTTTGTGGAGAGCCTTTTTATATTCTTTAACACTATTCTTCCAGTCTATTAGATTTTCAACATTGTTGCTGGAGCGCCACTTCCTTTCTAGTTTTCTTGATAATTGTTTTAACTCATTTGTCTGGGAATTATACCACGGAGCTAATTTACTATGTTTGACATTTTTCTTTTTTCGAGGCGATATTGAGTCTAATGTTAATCGTAATGAGTCTGCAGAGCTATCGACGAGGTGGTCGATCTCAATGGAGCTCAGGGTTTTAAAGAATTTGTTGTTTATATCTACTGCTAATACGGGTTTAAATGTAATTGGGATTATATCCTTAAATTTAGCTACAGCACTATCAGGTAGACATCTAGAAAATGAATTTTTTATTAGTGGCATATATTCAGTTATTGAAAAATCAAAGGTTATTAAATTATGGTCTGATAGAACTGGATTGCGCGGAAGTACTGTTAAATTTTCAATTCCGACACCGTACGATAATACAAGGTCAAGTGTGTGGTTACCACAATGAGTAGGTTTGTGCACACACTGACTGAAACCAATAGAGTCTAGTATTGAAATAAATGCTACGCTAAGGCAATCTTTATTATTATCAACATGAATATTAAAGTCACCAACAATAATAATTTTATCGGTCTTTAGGACTAAGTTTGATAAAAACTCAAGGAATTCCTTTAAAAATTCAGTATAAGCCCTGGGAGCACGGTAAACTACGGCAAATATGATTGGCTGTTGGTGGTTCCTGGATTGGCGTGGAAGACTAAGAACCAGACATTCAAATGATTTGTAGCTGAGTTTAGGTTTAGGATTAATTGATAGACTGGAGTTAAAAATAGTAGCAACTCCACTCCTCATTTAGACTGACATATTCATCAGGATGCAGCCACGTCTCAGTGAGGGATAATAAATCTATGTTGTAATCGGAGACTATTTCATTAACTAAAAGAGCCTTTTTTTTCAGTGATCTAATGTTTAAAAGACCACATTTAAAAGTCTGGGTTTCCTGTATTGTTTGAGAGGTTGTTTTAATTTGTATTACATTTTTGTGTGGAGTTCTCGCTCTGTTATTGTTTAATTTCAATAATTTAATCGGACGGTGAACAGACACAATCTCAATGGGGTTTTGTGACTGATCCAAAGGGAGCGCAGAGAAGAGTTTAGCACTGCAGCTCTGCTTCCTGGTCCTGACTAAGGGTTGTCATGTTATAGACTTAGTAATATTCCTAGATAAGAGAGCTGCTCCATCCCAAGTGGGATGAACGCCGTCTCTCCTAACAAGACCAGGTTTTCTCAAAAAAGTTAGCCAATTATCTATAAAGGAATGGGAGTGGCAAAATAAATGACTAGCGCCCCCGAAAGGGCAGCCCCGGCAATACGATTGGCCTACATCTACAAAAATCTATAGGACATGTTTCTTTTTATAAGAAAATACATCACGACTTAAAACCACAGCGCCACCTGATGGCTACAGGAAGTGAAGCATTTATCCCTGCCACAGAGCGCAAAAAGCATGCAACGCGGAGACGTGCGCTTGGTGATCGATTGTTCTCTCTTCCCAACAACAGCCTTGAAATTGCCTGTGCTCAGCCCCGTTAGTGCTACAACGTAGCCCTATTTTGATGAGGCGACAAAAACTGCGTTAAATGGTGTTCGATGGGCCACGCATTCAGTCTGCGTGTCAATATATTTGGCCAATCAGATGGAGCCCTGCTACTCTAGCTGATACATTAAAGAAATTCATATTATTGACGGGTTTTTCTATCAATGAATTATTGTTAACAAAAGAGAAACTATCCTTTTTTGTGTGCCTAGACATTGTTTCCTTTTGCTGAGTTATCTTAAGGGTCATTGTGTATCATTCCTGCTACTGATTAGAAAGTGAAAGGTAGTAAACTATTTTTTAGTGGTTATACTGTGGACTATTAGTGATCTTAGGAAGACACAAGAGACCCTTGTTTATTCTGTTGTGTTGCTTCTTTGTTGTCCCTAAAAGATCAGATGCACTAGTCCAATAATATTTTAGCCTCATCATCTGGGGTTCGAATTGTTTACAAATATACCATACATGTATATTTTTGTTATAATTTCTCAGTCAGTTGAAATAAATCCTGATGAGAATAATTTTGGGTTGCTTGTGTCTGTATAGGCCTACCATAAAAAGCACTTAGCATGTTTAAGTTTGGTACTTTTACTTTTGATACTTAATTAAATAAAATTATCTGTATAAAATACATATTGAATGAATTTGTCACTATGAATAACCGCTTCAATATAGACAAAGTCACTTGATCCATCGTTAATATAAAAATTTGAGCTTCTGCTCAGTGTGAACAATTCAAGTCTTGAATTCTCGCTCACCTCACATCTAGTTTTAACAATAAATATGTAAATAGAAAAGAAGTGCAGTTTCCTATCGAGATCGAATTAGCTGGCGACGTGAATGAAGAATGATTGATGAACCTTTTTTTCTAGCCTTCTTTATTCTGAGACTCCGACGCTCGCAGGAACAAGCCAACCAATGCTTCAGGAGCCGAGTGGGATGCCAGCTGCAGGTGCTACCGCGGCCCAGACGTTGGCTGGAGAACGTTCATGTCTCACAATGATCTGCACAGAAGGAGCTTCCTCAAGAACAATGACCTCATCATTACTGCTGATTTCAATGGTGAGAATATAAAATATCAGCTCTTTTATATCTACTAGTAAATAATGGCACAATTCACACAACTCAGAAATCTATTTTTTAATTAGCAATTGAAATCTTGCCATACAGTTTATATATGTTTTTTATTATTGAGCATCATTATTAACCTGTTGTTTTGATAGATTTGACCTACCTGATCAAGTAGGTCGAAAGTTGTCAATGACAATACAGATGAGAAGCCAATCGGTGACGTGGGAGTGAGAGCGCAGGATCCGAAGCAAAGAGAGGCACGTGCAGCCCACCTGTGTTTTAATGGAGTTGTGTGTCTAGAGAGTGAAGGATAAGCCTCATGCAGGTGTGTGTTTCTTTGTTTCAGGGGTTGATATTTATGAAGGTGTGACTATTTTTGAGAATTAAAAATGGACAGTTTAGCTGGTCATCACTTGCAGGTACCTAAATATAATAATAATAACTAGGGCTGGTGCTCCTGTGCCCTTTTTTGGCGAAAGTCAATATCAGTTCATATAATGGATGGATGGATTGAAAGATAGTTAATCTAGTCAACAATTAAAAGTAGCATTTTAGGGCATGTGTGTACGGTCACATATGGTTAAAACTTTCATAACGGGGCTAGCAGGCTAGCCACCATACTAACTGCGGTGGGAACAGCGCAAAAACCCGCTGATTTTAGTCCCACGGCTGTCATGACACTGTTTCTCAAACACCGTCAGGTTAACTACTTACACTTTTAGTAGTATCGGGTGTCCGTGCTGACTGTGTGTGGAAGCTGGGGGGGAGACAGCTGCCTCCGTGTAGCTTCAAGCTGTTGCAGCTATTGAATTAGCAACGCAGTTTGGAAACAAGACCGGGGTACCGCTGCGCTAAGACACGATAACATAAGAATTATGTGGATACATGGTGGACATTATGACCCGCTGGGTGTCACTTTATTTCAGCAAAAACTGTCGCGTCATCAACTGCCTTTTTCTGTTAGTTGCCATCGTTCACTGTGTGAGGAGCCGGTGGAACGTAAATAAACCAGCGTGGACTTCTTCTATATACCTCATGAGGTAGGCTTCTCTAAGCTCGACTTCCGTTGCGCCAACTACTGTTCTGGCAGTGAATTGTTTTCAGAACAAAAAGGCTCGTAGAACTATAAATCAAAAAGTGTCCGTCCGATCCGTCCGTCCATAACGGACTCGGAGAAGCATATATCGGCCTTTAAACTGTCCTACATCAGCAGAATCTTGCCTCTAGGAATTTACCCTATTAGAGTTTCACTGTAACTTATTTAAGCTGATGCCAGAATACATGCCTGGCTTCTAACTGCCTTCATCCTAATGTCTACCCTACTTCCACTGGAATAGTATTATACTGAGGGGCCCTATGAGTAAAATAATATTTTCAACCACGCCCATTCACGGCAGCTCTCCTCTTATGATCAGTGCACTTGGTAGGTGCTTGGAAAGTAATTAGTGGCTTTGTAAGCCCAAAGAATCTGTTGTAATATTTGACTAGACTAACATTTAGAATCAGTAAGTTGTTCTCAAACATACAACATCTGAAAGCATAAATCTAATGTCCACAACTGCTAAATTAAATCTGAATTATTATTTTTATAATTTATTATTAACATTCCCTTTTTCTTTTTTCTTTATGAATCTTTTGAGGGTTGTCTTATCAATATTTCTACCCCTTCCAGCTTTTCTTAAGGACTTCTTTCCTTGCATGACCTCAGCGGCTACACTCTCCATCTCTGCGAGGGGTGTTTGGCCCCAGGTTGCCTTCCTGGTGTATAGTTTGTTGGCATGATGGCTTTTCTATATATATAGGCTGGTGAGGAAGGCGGGAGCTGTTGTTGGCTCTGAACTGGACTGCCTCACAACAGTGGCAGAGAGTAGGACCCTGAGTAGGTTGCAGACTATCTTGGACAATGAGCACCACCCACTTCACAAAACTCTCATAGGACAGAGGAGCTTATTCAGTGGCAGACTCCTGTCACTGTCATTCTCACCTCGAAGGCTGAGGAGGTCCTTTCTCCCCAGGGCCATTCGGCTTCATAACGCCACAGAGAGGGAGAGTGGGGGGGGGAGATCTTCCCGGCATGAGTCAACCATATTTGTGGCACCTATTGCACTTCTGTCCGTCCTGGGAGAGGGATCCCTCACATGTGGCTCTCTCTGAGGTTTCTATGTATTTTTACCCTGTTAAAGGTTTTTGTTTCGTAGTTTTTCCTTACTCTTGCTGAGGGTTAAGGAAAGAGGGTGTCACAACCTGTTAAAGCCCTGTTAATGCCCTGTTAAAGCCCTATGAGACAAATTGTAACTTGTGAATATGGGCTATACAAGTACAATTTGAGTAATTGATTGATTGATTGATATTCCTATATATTTATATATATATTTTTTCTGCTGTTTTTATAATTTATATACAGTTTTTATTTATTTGTACTTTCCACTTCAGCAGCACAAGAACACTTTCCTACTAGACACTGACACAATCACATCATTGCAATCCATTCCTGTATCTATAAATATGCTCTCCGTATGTGATTTATGAGATTTATGTATGTATGTCAGTGATGTGTTAAGTGTACAAGCTACTAGATCTTCTGAATTTCCCACGGGATTAATAAAGTATCCATCTATCATCTATCTATCTATCTTTTCTACAATATTTATGACATTAAAAATAAAACATGTATAATGTAATATAACACTAAAATATGTTTAAGACTAAACTTAACTTGTGCTTCATTTGTCTCACTTTACCCCACAGCCACCGTTTTAGAAAAAACATCTCTTGCAATTCAGGCTAATCTTCAGCTAGCATCAATCACATGGTTTTATATGTTGGAAGTTCACCAACATGTATGATATAAGTTTTTTGACCTGATTCAATTTCTTTGGGCACAACAGATGATTAAGTTCAAAGCAAGAAAATGTACTATTTATTTTTTTTGTGAAAAAACATACTTTCCACAGTACCAGCACCAACTTCTCCTTCATGGCAAGGGGGGAATGGGAAGGGCAAACATAATGGTCAAATGACCACAAATGTGTTCTGTTGCCTAGATACAGGGTGTGTCTCACATTACCCGATGTCCCACATTACCCCCGCTCTCCCCTACTGCTGCGTTCAGAGAAATAATATAAATTTAGTGAGAAGGAATGAATGCCAGCACCGCTTTATCCAAAACTCGTTTCGTACTAGAAGTCTTTTTATGGCAGATTGGTCGCAGGGTTTCTTCAGAATCCAACTGCAATCTTCAGCTGGTTGGCTATTTCTCTATTTTAAAGGTTTCTTCTCCTCACTGCATATTTTCCAATTTGAATATTTCTTCTGTGGAAGCTTTCTCAAAGTTGAGAAGTGTCAGTTTTTCCCATTCTTTTGATTTTAGGCTGAGGAGGGGGTCTTTGTCCCGTTCTGTGTAAAGGAGCCATAGAAGAACCGACCAACATCCTTCTCATGTCTTTTTATATTCTCTTGAACTCTAAAGCTTATTTACTCATCATTATACAATGACACACTACCAATAGAAATGGCCAGTCTTGGGCCATGAACTTATATGGTATAGATCTAACAACTTCTAGCATTTTCACGTGTTGTGTCACGTTGCAAACATTGTGTCACATTTCTGTGTGGCTGCACCATCTTTGCACAGCATGTTATCTTCCATCTAGCTTCTCATTCTGCACTTCACTTCAACACAAACCCTTTACTTCTTAAACATGCATAATGCTTTCAACACAGTCGAAGAATGTTCAACTTAAAACCTTTATTCTTAAGAAAAGAAACACATACGAAAAGAGAAAAAAAGTATTTAAAAGTTATTGAAAAATATCCAACATCTACCCCAAAACTATAAAAGATTCTGATTACATTTCATCTCTAACATGATACGTTACTGTGTTAAACGCATGTTACTTTAAACATTATAGAGGTTATATAAGCAAACCAAAGTAATTCTACATGTTACTTTATGCTTGTAGCTCATATTTCAGCGGTGAGATCTCGACATGATCTAACACAGGGGTGTAAAACATACGGCCCACGGGCCGTCCAGCTCGGCCCGCCGGATGCAAGGCATGCTCTAAATTTAAAAATAAATACAATAATGTCAGACAGCCAACCATGTTGAAAAGAATGTACGATGAAGCCTTACTTGCTATTGGGTTCACAGTGAACGAAGGAGGACATGAGGAGAGACTAGTGTGGATTATAGGTCTGAAAACTCTGGCAGCTGACAGCATGAGACCCAACAAATAGAAGACACTATTTAGAAACATTACACCCCAGTCACATGCATGTGTTCTTTTTTGTTGAGCTTATCATCGTGATTATGATTGAATTTATTTTTTCTCTATTTTTGAAAAAGTACAGACTGATGGAGGAATGTAGTGATAAATGTCACCAAACGCACTTCAATTAAGTTGAATTTAAGCAAAGTTGAAATAGATTAACAGAAATAAATGTTGCATGTTTTAATATATCTGTTTCCTACCATCATTGTTGTTGAAATTATTGTTAATAATTGTTGTGAGAAATAATTAAAATTGATGTGATCAGACATTCTCTTCACATATATCAATATTATTATTAAAAGGTGATCTTTGCAACTTTGTTATTCAGGAAGTTTGTATCAAACAAGTAGCCCTACGTACTACTCAGTACCTGTGAAGTAGCTCCTAGTTTGAAAAAGGTTGGTGACCCCTGCCATAGACCATCGGTTCCCACCCTGACTACGCGATGTCATCCAGGGCGGAGGGGGCGTGGCGCCGGCGGTGAAAAAAAATATGCTATGATTTTACTGGTCTGGTCCACTTGAGATCAAAGTGGGCAGTATGTCGCCCCATAACCAAAATGAGTTTGACACCCCTGATCTAACCCATGAAATAAATCAAGTGAGCAAGTTTTTTATTTCCAAACTGTCCCATAAAACTCAATAATAAAAATCAATCAACCTACTCTTGCTAGCCTGGTGACACAGCTTAGTGCATCAGGACTAAAGCAAATACAAACTTGGGACATGCATTCATTTGAAACCTGAAGTTCTTAGAAAAATTTGTTGTATATAATTTTTTTAATGATTAAAACAGATGTGTGTGACTGCTGCTTTTCAGGTGTGCCACAACCCAGGCCACCTACAACACTGGAAAAAGATGTGAGGAAGTGAACACACACAGTGGAATTCTGGGAGCTCTGATTGGGGGTGCAGCCGGGACGGTAGTTCTGACAATAGCCATCGTCACCGTCATCAGGAGAGTTCAGTGAAACACCCTGTGGAGGACGAACTCGTCCACTGCAGTAAAATCACACTAAATGTAAACTCAATATTAGGGGGAAATATGCCAATTTATCTTGGGCCTTTCTTTGATACGTCCCCATATTTAAAATACAATTTTTTTTGAGACAGATCTAAAGGCTTTCCAAATATAGAACCCTGCATCAGCACTTCTATGTCCTGAGTGTGGTTTATTTGTATGATAAAAGTAATCAAGTGTTTTCTGCTACATTATTTCTGTTGTGAATAACCCAAGACTGGAAATAACTATTTAAATCACACCTAGTGTAACCAAAACCCTTTCTTTTCCTTGTCTTTATTCCTATGTTTTACTAGTTTTGAGATACATATAGTGGTTATGCAAATATATAATACAGGCTATGTTATTCATGTCAGATAATTTCATTCTACAGACTTTCCTTTTGAATAAAATTGTCTTAGCAATATTTTTGTATGTGTATACAACATTTAAAAACACAAGATATATCATACACCTTACTTTATAATTAAACCAGTTTTAGCGGAAACATCTATTCCTTTATATATGTTTAGGAACTATAATATACCACAAATTAAACTCTAGGTAATTTTCTCTTCATGTACTCTACATGTGAGTTGCTGTTTCTCTTGGCACCACCTGAAACACAGAAATTACATTCATTATCAAATGATGTACTGAATATTTTTGGCTTAAAAGTGGCACAAAACTGATTTATTAATATTTACACTGACAGACTCAGTTCACGAAACTTAGCAGAGCCTGATGGGTGGATTGGTTTATATGGTCATTAGAGCGCCATTTGTCACCGCATTGTGTGCGGCAAACATCACATTATTCTCATCACAACAGCATAAAACAGAAGCCAGATGGAACATACAAACTGCTGTAAAAGTAGCTGTGGAGTTGAGGGGGTTGGGAGAGCACTTTCCCCTGCCACAGTGGCACCCAGCATGGGGCTCCACGCAGCAAGAGACGCGGACCTGCAGTTGGAGTCTATGCTTAATCGGATGGCGGTGGAAATTGTTGCATCTTAAGTTGAGTTTGGTGAGGTTATGTTTGCACTGTGTTCCTGTTAATACAGATGCCGAAAAGGAGAGCTCCGTGGGATGGTCAACTCCCACACTAGCATTGTCACTTTCCTTATCTAAGTTGGGTTAGATTCACCACAAAGCCAAAAGTATAAGTTCTGACTTCAAGTCTTTGCCGCAACTAGAAAAAAACTGGGGAGAAGATAAGTGCAACTCCCAACGTGCACTGCAGCAGCTGTTGTGCCTAAGGACAATGGCAGAATTGAAGTGTTTAGACGCATCAGCATGACACACAAAGTTGAAATAATTAAAACTGGTGAACATAACAACCCTTTAGGATAGACGTATTTGGAGTCCCATATGTTTATATATAAAGTAACATAAAGAAATTAAAAGAAAATTTGGAAGTCGGAGTACTGTAGGGCTCCCTCCCAAATCCCACCTTGATTGTATGGATTACCATCAAATTTCGTCTCTATATCCCTGTACAAATAATTCCCTAAATGCACCTCGTCGGAAGATATCTGTGGAGATTTAGGCTTAAAACACGATGTAAATGACCTTGTTTCGAGTCAAATATAAATGTAATGTTTCTGATCATTAAGCAGCTGTGGAAAATAGAATAAACTCTGTGTTTTCACTGTTTTCTTCAACTGTTCTTCAACAAAGTCACTGACTGGCTGCTTCACTTGAACACACCTTGCATTCGATATATAGATATATATCGCCCTCCCCTAATTTGAATGCTTTTGTGATTCCTTAAACTTTCAACTGTACAGTGCTTCATGATCAAATACCTAGAAACTACAGACAGAAAAAATGTTGCTACTCAATGCCAACCCAACAAACTAAGATTATCTACATTGTAAAAAATTATACCCACGGACAGCATAGTATTTGCGATGTTATGTTTACATCTCTGAAGATTGAGTGCATGCATCAACACATAAGGAGACAATTAATGACAACATAAGACTGACCATTGCCTTCATCTATCTTTTGTGTTTGAGGCTGAGGTTGAATTCTTCGTGGTGTCATATTTTCCTTTATCCTGAAAGTAGAAGCAGACAGAGAAATTATGCACATGTCTGTCATGTTGTGGTGTAATTATGAAAAGACGTCTTGGCAAACCTACCATTCGCTTTAACAGTTCTTGACGCACCTGTTAATAATCTGTCATCTCTCATCGTCATCCGCTTATCCGGTGTCGGGTCGCGGGGGGAGCAGCTCAAGCAGGGGGCCCCAGACTTCCCTTTCCCGGGCCACATTGACCAGCTCTGACGGGGGGATCCCGAGGCGTTCCCAGGCCAGTGTTGAGATATAATCTCTCCACCTAGTCCTGGGTCTTCCCCGAGGTCTCCTCCCCACTGGACGTGCCTGGAAAACCTCCCAAGGGAGGCGCCCAGTGGGCATCCTTACCAGATGCCCGAACCACCTCAGCTGACTCCTTTCTAAGTAAAGGAGCAGCGGCTCTAATCCGAGTTCCTCACGGATGACTGAGCTTCTCACCCTATCCCTAAGGGAGACGCCAGCCACCCTTCTGAGAAAACTCATCTCGGCCACTTGTGCCCGCGATCTCGTCCTTTCGGTCATCACCCAGCCCTCATGACCATAGGTGAGGATAGGAACGAAGATCGACCGGTAGATCGCAATACCGCCCCCGCTGCTCCGATTCTCCGGCCAATCTCACGCTCCATAGTACCCTCACTCGCGAACAAGACCCCGAGGTACTTGAACTCCTTCACTTGGGCTAAGGACTCATTTCCTACCTGGAGTAAGCAATCCATCGGTTTCCTGCTAAGAGTCATGGCCTCAGATTTAGCAGTGCTGATCCTCATCCCAGCCGCTTCACACTCGGCCGCCAGCCGATCCAGTGAGTGCTGAAGGTCACAAGCCGATGATCCAATGAGGACCACATTATCCGCAAAAAGCAGTGACTAGATCCTCAGAACACCGAACTGCAACCCCTCCCCACCACGACTACGCCTCGATATCCTGTCCATGTATATCACAAACAGGATTGGTGACAAGGCGCAGCCCTGGCGGAGACCAGCACCCACTGAGAACGAAACTGACTGGCTGCCGAGGACCCGAACACAGCTCTCGCTTTGGGAGTACAGAGATTGGATGGCCCTGAGGAGAGACCCCCTTACCCCATACTCCCGCAGCACCTCCCACAGTTTCTCCCGGGTGACCCGGTCATACGCCTTCTCCAGATCCACAAAACACAAGTGGACCGGATGGGCATACTCCCAGGCCCCCTCCAGGATCCTTGCGAGAGTCAAGAACTGGTCCGTAGTTCCACGTCCGGGGCGAAAACCGCATTGTTCCTCTTCAATCTGAGGTTCGACGATTGGCCGAACCCTCCTTTCCAGCACCTTGGAGTAGACTTTACCAGGGAGGCTGAGAAGTGTGATACCCCGGTAATTGGTACACACTCTCTGGTCCCCCTTTTTGAACAGGGGAACCACCACCCCGGTTTGCCACTCCTTTGGCACTGTACCCGACTCCCATGCGATGTGTAATAGGCGTGTCAACCATGACAGCCCCTCAACACCCAGAGCCTTTAGCATTTCTGGCTGGATCTCATCAATCCCTGGGGCTTTGCCACTGCGGAGATGTTTGACTACCTCAGTGACCTCCACCAGGGAAATTGACGACGAAACACCATCAACCTCGAGCTCTGCCTCCAACATAGAGGGCGTGTTATTCGGATTCAGGAGTTCCTCAAAGTGTTCCTTCCAACGTCCGACGACCTCCTCAGTTGAGGTCAACAGAGTCCCATCCTTACTGTACACAGCTTGGATGGTTCCCCGTTTCCCCCTCCTGAGGTGCCTGATAGTCTTCCAGAAACACTTTGGTGTCGACCGAAAGTCCTTCTCCATGGCCTCTCCGAACTCTCCCACACCCGCTGCTTAGCCTCCGACACGGCAGCAGCTGCAGCCCTTCGGGCCTGTCGGTACCCTGCAACCGAGTCCGGAGTCCTCCAGGATATCATATCCCGGAAGGCCTCCTTTTTCAATCGGACGGCTTCCCTGACCACTGGTGTCCACCACGGTGTCTGAGGGTTACCGCCCCTTGAGGAGCCTAAGACCCTGAGGCCACAGCTAGCCACCGCAGCTTCAGCAATGGAGGCTTTGAACATCGCCCACTCTGGCTCAATGCCCCCAACCTCCACAGGAATGCCAGAAAAACTCCGCCGGAGGTGTGAGTTGAAGATACCTAGGACGGGGGCCTCCTCCAGACGTTCCCAGTTCACCAGCACTACTCGTTTGGGCTTACCAGGTCTATCCGGAAATTTCCCCCATTCCCTGATCCAACTCACAACCAGATGGTGGTCGGTTGACAGTTCCGCCCCTCTCAGATGACACAATCACAAAATCGATCATTGATCTTCGGCCTAGGGTACTCTGGTACCAGGTACAGTTATGAGCACCCTTATGTTCGAACATGGTGTTTGTTATGGATAATCCATGACTAGCACAGAAGTCCAATAACAAATGACCGCTCGGGTTTAGATCAGGGAGGCCGTTCCTCCCCACCACGCCTCTCCAGGTGTCTCCATCGTTGCCCACGTGGGCGTTGAAGTCACCCAGCAGAACTACGGAGTCCCCTACTGGAGCCCCATACAGGACTCCATTCAGGGTCTCCAAGAAGGCAGAGTACTCTGAGCTGCTGTTTGGTGCATACGCACAAACAACAGTCAGAGTTTTCCCCCCTACAACCCTTAGGCGCAGGGAGGCGACCCTCTCGTCTACCCGGGTAAACTCCAACACCGCAGCGCTCAGCCGGGGATTTATGAGTATCCCCACACCCGCCCGGCGCCTCACGCCCTCGGCAACTCCGGAGAAGAATAGAGTCCAACCCTTATCCAGGAGTACGGTACCAGAGCTGAGACTGTGCGTGGAGGTAAGCCCCACCAGATCTAACTGATAGCGCTCCACCTCCCTCACAAGCTCCGGTTCCTTTCCCCACAGCGAGGTGACGTTCCACGTCCCCAGAGCCAGCTTCTGCCGCCCGGGTCTGGTCCGTCAAGACCCCTGACCTTCGCTGCCACCCATGTGGCTGCGCACCCGACCCCAACGGGTCTTCCCACAGGTGGTGGGCCCATGGGATGCCTGTTAATAATAAAACAAATAAAAAATCGTTTTAATAACTGGAAGGATTATTGAGTTCTATAATGCATTTTGTGTCTGTCCCACAGGCAGTGTTGTAGTTTTTGCATATTATAATAACACAATGAACATATTGAAACAGGTGGAGCAGGAACAGCAAAAGTTAAATGACAACAATACCTTTGGCTCTGCAAAAACCCCTGTTAACATCACGAATAGGCCCTGTAGGAGAAGAAATATGTCAAAGTTACTGCACTTTTCACATTTCATTATAAGTAATGCATTTCTTCTCAAAGGGCAAGACAAATTACAGCAGGAAGTTGTTTGACGTTTGTAAATGTGCCTTATGCAATGGTGGAACAAATTATTATACAAAAAACTACTGATAAACATTTGAAAATGGCATTTGAAAATCATAACAATCGCTTTTAAGTTCATTCCAAACTCGCATTGGCGTACACATGAACTGTGCACTGGTGTAAACAGGAAGTAGATTACCCTGCAGCTGTCAGTTTTAGAAAACAAGGAGTAGCAATGGTAAAAAGTAGGAGCAGTGATTTCTTGGCTTGGACCTTCATCAAGGTGACCCTGTTTCTGACACTAAAGGTTAGCAATGTTTGTCATTCGTCATCCACGTTGTATTCACCAATCAAGGTCATGGCTGATTGTTTTATTTTGGGAGAGCAACGTTTCCCTAAGTTTCTGTTTTCTGGGCTCAAAAACTCTGGTGTAGTGTGGACATCAGGTTGTAAAACTAAAACACAGTAGTGTGAATGTAGCCTCAGCATATCTCTCCGTTATATTTGTATGTTAACTAAACAGCACCTTCATAGAGTCTTTATGTTACATTACATTACATTACATGTCATTTAGCTGACGCTTTTATCCAAAGCGACTTACATTTTTAGAACACTCATCATTTTTTTATGAGGGGCCATCTAGGGGTTCAGTATCTTGCCAAGGACACTTAGGCATGCAGATGGGATAGAGTGGGATTCGAACCGGCAACCTTCTTGTTGCAGAGCACCCGCTCTATCCCCTAGGCCACACTCTCCCCATGTTAACAGTAAGCTATTCAAACTTTGAGCAGTCAGCTTTTGTGTGTGTTTGCAGAGAGGTACAATACCAACAAAGGATGCAGTGATCAAATATCTCCTGTCTTTTCTTACCTGCATTGTAACCACAGTGCATCTCAAACTCCTATTAAGTTTGCCAGAAATTCTTTTTTTTTTTATTTTATATTTAGTCTTAAATAAAAATTGCCTCAAGCTGAAATTAGGGGCATTATAAAGGCATCTGGAAACTTCACTTCTTTCTAATGCTAAAACTCCTAATCCATTTTCTGACCCGACTCACTCAAATTAGACTATTAGACTCTATACAACTCCATCTGGAGCCACACAAGTCAATCCCTGGTTACTTTGTTTGGTGTGTATGCTCTGTTCAAAATACCTGGAAGGTATTGAGGATGGTGAAACTGTACAGAAGAAAAGGATATGCCTCGTGGTCCTTATTGAATATTTGCAGAAGGAAGCCAATACCCCATGTTACTCCGAAAACTGGTGTGAGAAAGATCACCACTTTAATGATGCTCTTAAATGTCTCCTTCTCATCCGACTTGCTGCCATCAGGGGCGGAGGACTTCAACAGAGTAAAAATGACGACCGCCATGGAAAAAAGATTTGTGAAAATAACAGTTCCCACAGGGAGGAGGAAAGCAAACAACGAGCCATCCAAGGTTCCATCAAAAACTAGCCAGCATTTGTCCTTTTCATAGTATTCCTTCTCGTTGTATCTGCAATAGACATAGCTGATTCCCACAATGAGAACTGGGCAACCATAGCCTACGATACTGGATAGGAACATGAAGACTCTTTTCCTTAGCGGGTTGAAGACAAAGATGAGCCGGTGGATGAGCATGACGCTCATGCACAGCATCCAGCTGAACATGGCCAAATAAAATAGGTGTTTGCATAAGGTCAAAATTAGGCACCATTGATCACTGAGGTTCTCAGGTGACATAGATGCCAAAAAACTGCAGTCAGCGAGCAAGAGGAACACGGCGATGTTCACCAGTGCTGTGTGACGGAAATATGAGAGATCGGTCTTGACCACAACTGACCACACAAGAGCCTCAAAACACTGCCAGGCCAACATAGGTAATGGTAACTAGGTCGAGGTTAGGTGTATTGGACTTGGACATGAGGACAGCGAATGAAGTCAGGTGGTTGCACTTGCAGAGTGTGTGATTATCATGATTACTATCACGTCCAACTCTGCAACCTGTGTCTGACCAGTCCTTTTTATTGGTGTCCCAGAAGACACAGTGTCGTTTTTGTGTGTCTCTCAGCTTCTTGATGGGGAAGTCCATTGTAATCTCGGTAGAAAAACTGCCGTTCTTTGTGACTATTAGTAAAAGGTTATGCGGAGCTGTTGATGTTGGTTTAAAACTGTTATTTAATTTATCCATCAGATTTCTCACACCAACAGTTTTGATCTGACCGCCACTCTCGGTGAGTTTAACAGTCAGATCAAACACAGAGATATTACAGTCCCCTTTTGAGACTTTGAGGTCCAAGTTTGGTTTTGAGATTTTCAAAGTGTTTTTCACTTGGATGTTCTTCACCAGATTCTCCACACCGTAAAGGTATTGTGATGACATGTCATATTTTATAGATGAGTCAACCCCGGTCCAGTTGTTGGCCAATAAATTGCTAGATGCTTCAAGAAAATCCTGAAAAAGATTCATTAAAGAAAATCAGTGAACAGGCAAGTTTCAAACAGACGATAAATACATACACATTATGTACAGTTTTGGAAGACTGTGAGATTGTGAGCCATTTCAAACACAGTCTTTGAGCATAAAATTACATATTTAATAAAAAAAAGATCTGGCAGACATTTTTTACAAGGCTCTCATCACATTTTGTGGACTTGTCATGGAGATGGTCCACATATATTGGACACCAACACACTTATTAGAGTGGAAATTTGGTCATGTAATAACACATGGTTGTGTAAATGGGCGGGGCTTAACCTCTGTCTCTGTTCAAAGATGGTTTTTGACATATGATTGGTTCGAGTCGAACATGAATGCCGGGGACACTTAGATGACACCACACTAGCAGTATGGAGGCATGTTATGTTTTTTCTGTTGTTTTATTACGTCTAAAGAAGCAGGCACAATTGACTTAAATCGCATTGGATTAGGCTGAAATGCTCTTTACCCCTTAGAGATTAAATTCTCTCAAACATTTAACTCGACCCTCAAACAGAATATTGGTGAGTAGTTACGTTTTGAATTTTTAATTTTCCGTGAACTATCCCTCTAAGACATTATACTGCGTTTAAGAGATTTTTGACAACTTATTACAACTTAAGTGTCTAATTTAAGATATTGTTCGTGTTAATCGTTCCCAAAGTGGTCTCTTGCCTTTCCAAAGAAGCAGTCAGTAATGTTTCATGAAATGGTTTAAATAATGTTGACCTCGGCCATCAATGGTGCAAAGTAAAACTAAAAACACTGTTTTTCTCAGCCTTCACATGAACACAGGCATCTGTAGCATCTTTGAAATATTTACAATTGAACTTGAATGCTTGAACCCCATATGACCACTTGTTATTCAACCATTCATCCATCTATAATGCTTATCCTTTGAGGCTTGTGAGGGGCACTGGAGCCAATTCCAGCTGGGTGAGAGGTTGGGCACATCCTGGACAAGTCACCATTCCATCACAGGGCCAGAATACAGAGAGAGAGAGAGATCCCCCTGATTGATATTTGAGACCCCCTGAAAGCCTCAACAGCCAAATTCTAGGAGGGTCTCTGTACCAACATTTTTTGTTACTTCTAGTTGTCATAAAAATTTATTTTAAAAATTACGTTTAGTATTTTGTGTTTCTGCTACTTTCATTTTGTATCGGCGGCATCTAATATCATTGAGGTAGGTTTTTTTTCTCTCCAGTCGCCAAAGTGCTTCCTCATTGTGGAAACTGTTGGGTTTCTCTGTAATTATTAAGGTCTCAACTTTCTATGTTAAGTGCCTTTTGTCACAAACTGGCTCAACATATGTGACAAGGAGGGGAGACGAGTCAGGATTGAAAGTGCTAAATGAAAAGGTTTTATTATAACTTGAACAATTATATGTACAAAAAGCATGAGGTGTGGAGAGTAGTGGCATCAGTGGTGAATGTAGTGTATGGATGAGTGAGATGTGTGTGCTGGTGTTGAGTGTACAAGGAAGACGCCAAAAAGAACCAAGAACCAAGAACCTGTAGCGGCGTGGAGGCTAGGAGAGAGAGAGAGACAATGAGACCAGGCTGGCTTATATCACCTTGGGTAGAGGCCTAGCCAGGTGTGAGCACCTTGCCCTAACGACCCTCCCTTTCTGCCAACTCCTGAAGGAAGTAATCAGCTGCATGATGCTAGCAGAAAGGGAGGGGTCGTCACACCCCCCTCCATAAGAACGAGGTTCCACCTCGTGTTATACATCAAATAAGTGTCAATATGTTCCAATCTGTCATGGTTCATACGTTACCAATAACTGACAGTCAGTACTGCACTCCCCCCAGGCTGCATCCTCCAGCACATCCCTCCATCCTCACCAACCCAGCAGCCTTGGTACCAAAGGAGCATTTTAAGGGAATGAAGAGCCGAGAGATGAGCAGAGGAGAACATGGAAATGAGAGACAGCATGAACAAATAGACTAAGGGTCCACAGGTGCCCGAGACAGGGCATCTGCCATTACATTGTCAGTCCCCTTAATGTGTCGGATGTCTAGGTTATATGGCTGCAGGAACAGCGCCCACCTCATTAGCCTCTGATTAGGATTTTGCAGTGACTTCAAGAAGGTGAGGGGGTTATGGTCAGTGAAGACAGTCAGCGGAGATAACCCTGAGCCGACATAGACATCAAAATGCTGCAGAGCCCAAACAAGTGCCAAAGCCTCCTTCTCAATCACTGAATAGTTGTATTGATGCTTGTTAAATTTTCTTGAGAAGAAGCTCACAGGACACTCTACACCCTCCGCATTCTCCTTTAACTTTATATCTGAAATGTCAACTTCATAGTGCTCTGCTATCCTAAGAAGTTGATCTTTAGTGCACTGGTCCAGCAAAGCCTGTGAAGGATCCTGGATGAAACTCTCCACAAGGGAAGCCATCCTCAAAAACAATCAGCCTAACAAGTTACAAACCTTGACTGAGACACGCAGAAAACCCAAACCTGAGGTAACAGGTGAACAGGAGCCTCCCCCCTTTACTGATATTAACTACAACCATTAAAACTAGCTAACTAACTTATCCTAGTCTTCGTGCAGTTAATGGTGGGGGGTACTTATGCACGCGAAACCAGTGGTGAGAAGAAGGCCACCAGAGGACTGGCAACCCTCTCCCAACCCTAGAGGTGCTCCCGAGCTAATAGCTCTACCCACCTTCGCCGCCACCTAAAGTGATCACCACGAGTCCCCTAAAGGAACCCGCTACCAAACCTAACAGGGGGTAGAAACTCCTGCTCCAACAGATACCAACATACCCCACATAGGGCTAAACGCAAAGCCCCAGTCAAATCCAATCACCTTCACCACAAACAGAAATGGACCAAATACCTCTCCTTAATTTCCTACAAGAAATAACCAGCACTGACAACAACCTGACATTTCCCCTCCCAGAACAGTTGATGACTAACCAACGCACAGTCAGCTATGTCCAACAACAAGTAGTGTACACTCCAACAAAGCAAACCAAAAACCATTGTCTGCAAGAGGAGGAAGCACACACCAACCTAAACCGGGCCAATTTACCAGTACAGACCAAATTTAAGCTATTTTAATCCTAATACTGTATCCCGGACGAGCCCCCACTTGTCACAAACTGGCTCAACATATGTGACAAGGAGGGGAGACGAGTCAGGATTGAAAGTGCTAAATGAAAAGGTTTTATTATAACTTGAACAATTATATGTACAAAAAGCATGAGGTGTGGAGAGTAGTGGCATCAGTGGTGAATGTAGTGTATGGATGAGTGAGATGTGTGTGCTGGTGTTGAGTGTACAAGGAAGACGCCAAAAAGAACCAAGAACCAAGAACCTGTAGCGGCGTGGAGCCTAGGAGAGAGAGAGAGACAATGAGACCAGGCTGGCTTATATCACCTTGGGTAGAGGCCTAGCCAGGTGTGAGCACCTTGCCCTAACGACCCTCCCTTTCTGCCAACTCCTGAAGGAAGTAATCAGCTGCATGATGCTAGCAGAAAGGGAGGGGTCGTCACACTTTAGACAATGTTTATTATGATTTACCACAATACATATAAAATGGAATTGAGTTGAATGGATCTATAATTAAATAAATGTGATCGTCCAGAGCAAGAGAGACGAGCACACACACAAACACACACACACAAACAAACAGCAGACAGGAGAGAAGTTCTTCCCGCAGTTTATGACACAAGGTGTTTTAAATTCATTGTGGCAGAAGTGAGTGAGCGCTTAGAAAAGAGCGGAGGAGAGGAGTCTCTTTTTGACTAGCGAAGCCTCCTGGACTGTAAAGGCCATAACCAGAATTTTTCGCTACACAAACCTTCAAATTCATATGGAGAGTGTCAAAATAATCAAAATATAACAATCACTATTGACTTTATTATTTATCGCTTAATTCATTTATTTATCTTCCTGTCTAGTGCCCCTGAGCAAGGCACCTTACTCCCCCAACATCTGCTCCCCGAGCGCCGTACATGGTCGCTCACTGCTCTGTGTGTCCTGCACACAGATGGGTTAAATGCAGAGGTTAAATTAACCTACCATTGCATGAGTGTATTGTGCATGTCTGTGCATGTGTTTGGTATAAATAAACATATCTTAATCCTAATCCATGTATGTTATTTATTTAAATTTTTTGGGGTGGGGGGTAATCCGGGGAGGTGCATTAAATATGCATAACACTGGAGCGCTGTGTACTGGGTATTTCACACACTGAAGACAACCACACCTATTGACAATTAAGAGTCTCCAAACCTAACCAGAATGCCTGGAGAAAACACATGCAGGGTTGGCCTCAGCCATGCTGGGATTGGAACCGGGAACCTTCTTTCACCACTGTGCCACCCCCATTTGTTAACACATGAATTTTGAAATGAGGTTTAAAACAATTATCCCCATGACAACTGAGTCACTCTGTCTGCTGAGGAAGGCAAAATGATGTGAGTGAACGTTTTGGAAAAAACATCAACCCCAGTTCTTTGTGTTGGGAATGTTATGCAGCTCAATACTATACATGAACTACAAGAGTAGTAATGGCCACCAGGGACTTACATCAAAGACTTCTTCCTTCAAGGTGATGTTTTCTGATCCAGAGGCCATTATATTTATTATGCTGATAGAAGCACTGATTCCAGCATAGTCGTTACTGGATTTAGATGAAGTGGTGTTCTTAAGTGAACCAAAGATCCACATGGCTGCTTCCTGTGTAGCCCCTATGCCCATCTTGAAGACCTAGAAACAAAAAACTCAATATCTCAAAGTCAAAGTCTACAAAAGAACACAAACAACTAATAATACTCCATTATTTCTGCGAGTGGTTTTTTGTAATACATTTTTTTTAGCTAGACGTTGAGATTGGTGGCTGATGGAAGAATCTGCTTTTTCGTCTAGCTTTAATATATTCATAGCCTTCCATGTAAAGATGCAAAACAAGGTGCTACCAATACACTCAAAATACAGGAATGTATATACATGTATATAAAGGAGGTGACCTGATAAACTGATCAGGGAACTGATAGGTCCTCTTGTGTGTATTCTGAGCAGTGATTGGTGCTTGGCATGTGTAATTTCATTAGACCATGATAGAGAATGACTTTGGACATTTTATTCAGGGCCGTTTATGCACAAAAGTTACAATAACTGCTAAAAATAAATATCAATAAGGTTCAAATATTACCATAAACATAATTAATTTTGACAAAATGTCAGGATCTTACTTTTCTGAGTCCAGGGAGTGCAACACAAGCTATAATGCAACACTTACCTCTGCTGCAGTTAGAACTTTCTTCAACTCTTTGCTGATGCAGGTGGAGAACTCTGTCTGCCACTCGCCATCTTTACCACAAGTACGAGACTTGTAACCAGTCTTGCCGTTTTCACACTGATTAATCACTGTAGCTCCATTTGGGGTTTTGGGCCAAATCCCATCACCAGTGCAACATTTTCCTAACTCTAGAAAAAATGCAGCACACCATTAGATGGTTGAAGAAAAGAAATATAAAACACTTACACATAATAATTTAACCTTATAAATAAATTACACAAAGACAGTTAGAAATTCGATCAGGTGAAATCCAATAAAGGTTTAATAATCGTACCTCTAATTACTAGGATATCCACGCTTTCATTTTCCGTCTGTCCTTTTTGGTTTTTAAAACTGACTTCCCATTTTGTTGCATTACTTTCCTCGCATGAGAACTCAGACCTGACAGAATAGACCCGGATATTTCCAGGAGCTACAACGAAAGACAGATGCTAGTTTCAGGGCTCCATTTTTGGTTCTACATTTTGCATGCAATTTAAATCTGTGTTAATATCATCATGTATTCTGGACCTGCAGCTCACAGAAGGAAATATATTGTAGGTTTGTCTTACCTGGTTCGGGTCCTCTAATTGGCTCCATTCCAGGGAATTGCCACGAAACGTTGTAGCTCTCCGTGCTATTTTGGATGGTGGCAGTAACAGTCACAGGCACAGGGTCTTCTAAGTTAATGCTGTTTGAACAGTCTGCTACAAGTGGATCGATTTTCATGGTGGTCTCCTCAGGCAGGAGTGACACTTTCAGCTCTGCCTTGGCTGTGTGTGTGACTGACCCAAAAGTGAATCGACACTCATATGTACCTGTGGAAAAAATGGCGGTAAATTACCTTCTACAGCTGAAAATAGAATGAATTAGACTTTTGGTCTAAAAGATGACTTGGAATCACTTTTTGCACAAGTACGTGCCAGCACTTCAGTTTTTCACTGATGAAACGTCATAATGTACAAATGTATTTGTGACGGGCACACAAACGCAGAAACCCCCAATTCAGACATGATTGAAATAAAAATCTGCAGTGTTAACTAGGGATGAGCGAGTACAGCATTATTTGTATCTGTATCTGTATCTGTATCTGTTAACCATATGAATTATCTGTATCCGTATCCGTACTCGGAGTGGGCGGGGCCTAACCCGGAAGTTGGTGTGATTTAACCCGGGAGTGTGTGTGTGTGTGTGTGAGTGTGTGTTTGAGTGAGTAAGAGAGAGACATAGAGAGAGAGGGGGAGTGTGTGTGTGTGTGTGTAGCTTAATTTGTAATATTTTTTATACCACTACTACCTAGAATGTGTCAGACACTCAGTGCGTGAAGTAAAATGATACTGGTTAGAGACAACTGACGGTTTAAAAAAAAACAAAAAAAACTCCAACGACTGGCAGAGAGAGTTAGAGAGAGAGAGAGAGAGAGAGAGAGTGAGAGAGCGTAGCCAGACGCTAAAGCAGTGATTCTCAAATGGGGGTACGCGTACCCCTGGGGGTACTTGAAGGTACTCCAGGGGGTACTTGAGATTTTTTTTAAATATATTTAAAATTAGCATCCATTCAAAAATCCTTGAAAAATTGTTATTTAACAAATATTCAATAAAATATAAGTGTAAGTTCATGAACTCAATTTTATATTCAGTAGGCTTTTCAATTTAATTATCCTAAAAAAACAGAGTGTCCCCCATACCGATGGTTTGACCCAACCTGGCACACGCCACCTGTCATCACCTGTCATCACCTGCCTTGAAAACTTCAACAATGGAGTAGAGTTGAAGTGAAGCAGCAATGCTGCTGAAACACGGAGGGACAAGTACCAAAGATGGCGAAACCAGAGCAGAGAGCCTTCCCTAAACAACACCGTGAGAGCTAGTGCCTCTTCGGAGGGGCGCTAAAATGGAAAAGTTTTCCGTTGTGAAGTTAATGATTCATAACAATAAGTCCGCGTCTCTACCGGTACCCTTTCAAAATAAAAGCATGTAATACAAAAGCTGAAATGAAATTGTATGACCCCTAAAGCGAGCAAATATGTCACAATAAAATAACAGAAAGACACTTCAATAATATTAACAATAACATAGATTGGGTTATTTACACTTTATGTTTTTTCTGTGGGGAGAGATTAGCCAGCAGTGGCATTAAGCCACCACATCTTCAGCGGTATCTCCAGACAAAACATGAAAGTCATGTTGATAAGCCACCTGAGTTTTTTAAGAGGAAACTTTCTGAATTCAGGTCATCTCAAAACACGATGCGAAAAGCCTCCTCAAAGCAAACGGAAACAAGCTACCTGTCAGTAATCTTTTCAATCCTTAAAGAAGATATTTTAAGATGATGAATATTAAAAAAATATGTTTTGAGCTAATCTTTTATTTAAAACTAAGTTAATGATTTATTTTTTGGGAAGAAGTGTTTAGCTATAATTAAGTTCATGAGTTCAGTTTGAGAAAATATCTTTATTATGATCCCAAAAGAGGTCACTTTAAGTTGATCATTATTTTGAGGTGCACAAATCTTTATTTATATTGAGATAATAATAAAAGTCTTTAGTTATTTTATATCTTTTTATTTCGTAATAGTTCAAGAGAGACCACTACAAATGAGCAATGTTATGGACATTGATGGAGTTTTAAGTTTGAATGTGTCTAGTTACAAGGCTTAATAAATCACATTACATCTTTCTTTCAACCAAAAATGCTTTGCGCTGGTTAGGGGGTACTCTGCAGAATTTTTTCTTCGAAGGGGGTACTTCACTGAAAAAAGGTTGAGAACCACTGCGCTAAAGAGTAGTCAGACACTTAATGCGTGAAGTAAAAAAAAAAAACTGTTTAAAAAAAATAAAATAAAAAATCTCCGACAGGCAGAGACGCAACGCGAGTCGCTTTTTACCAGCATCACATCTGAATGAACCCACGTTTAACAGAACTCTACTGGTTAATAAGTAAGTACAAACTGAAATAAAAACAAACTTCAAGCTGAAGAAACCCTAAACGTTAACCGAAAAGACCCGCGAACCTGAGTGACTGAGAGACAGAGAGCTGTTCTGTGAGTGAGTGAGCAGAGCGGTGTGTGAAGGGGAGGAGCGCTGTGACGCTGTGTGAGGATTTTCATTCAGTCCGAGCACAGATAATGACTCGTATTACTCGTATAATACTCGTGCTCGGCAAAAGTGCTTTATCCGTACCGGATACTCGTTTCAGCCGAGTATCCAGCTCATCTCTAGTGTTAACCCTAACTCTAACTCCAGAGACATCTTAAGGCTACTCAGTTATCTATATAAAATTAGTAAAGGGTGTAAAATACTGGATCTTTTACACAAAGTTTCAACCAGATGGTTGGCAGTTTGATCCCAACTAGAAGTGCCCTTGGGCAAAATACTGAACATAATGCCTCCGACAGATGTCTGGCAGTGTGGGATTGATGTATGATAGAAGGCCTGCACATAATTAGGGTGGATGGCAAAACCGTACTGTGAAGCACTTTGAGTGCAAGAGTAGAAATGCACTATATACTTTAAATAAAGACCATTAACCATAGACAGAAGGAGGGTCACTTGTTTAATTATCATATAAATAGTTTGTCAACACACACAGGACCAAGTAGTCCTTTGATAACAATCATACAGGATTCTAATCACAACACATAGTACAATGATGTGTAGCAGTAAATAATAATGGCAAACGACAAAGGGATGTTACAAATTAAGGTAAAGCATTAAAGGTGATTTGATTTCCTGAAAACTAGTTTTGAAAAGTCATCAGATTACGAGTGTACTGTGCAGTCTCCCAGCAAGAGTGTGGGATTACAGGTTGGTTTTAGACAACACGTTTGTTGCACAAATCTGGGATTCATCAACATGTTCTGACTTGTTCGTGCTCTGGGAACAAATGTAGAACTTCCTCAGACCATGCATACCTGCTCTCTTCTTGACAAACGGATGTCCTTATAAGGAGAAATAGAGGCGTGGCGGTATACAAATTGCAGAGATTGGATACACGCCTGCAGATTTAGTGTAGCTGAATAATGAAAAATGCAGTAGGAGAAAAATATCTTGACTGATCCAAGAGCAGGAGACATTAATGTTTTGCTCAATCGCATTTATTCAAATGAAAAAAGGAAGTAAGGTTTTCACTTAACGTAAAAATTAATCTATCAATCAATCAGATTTTATTTGAAAAGCCCAAAGTCATGAATCACAACTTGCCTCATAAGGCTTGACAAGGTGTGATATCCTCTGCCATTAACCCACACATAGCAAAGAAAAATTGACCCACATCAAACATTGTCTGCTGGTCCACATAGTGCAAGGAATGATGGCACTGTGGTGTTGAACTCCTTTTTGCAGGATCTGGGCCACAAGTAGGCCATCGCAATACCACACATCAACCAAAGGTGCCATAGGTGGCCTGCATTTGTTTTGTGGTATTATGGCCATAATAAAAATTTACCATACGGTTCACTTTAGGCTCACATCTAGATTAGACCCTAGCCTACAGCCAAAAAGGCCAATAAAGGCCCACATTTGTTTTTGGATAGTCCGCCCACAATTATTTTATCCCGGCCACAATAAGGCCAGAAATGCTGCCTGAAGTAGCCCACATCCATATTCCATCTGGGCCTCAACCAGATATAGGAAAAATTACCAAAATACCTTTCAAACAGAGGGGGGGAAATGCAGAACACTCAGGGAGAACCGCTTATGTGTCCATTTGAGCACTGGGCACTCTCTGTGGACTAAATATGTATCAGGGAAGCTTTCCAGACATATTGCTTGTCTTTTTCTCAATAAAGTACAATGCCATTGTTCACACAGACATTGCACCAATCACATTACAATACCCACATTGTCACTAAGAACGTAACATTCACATTCACTGGAAAACACTCATGTCAGGCATTTTATCGCTGTAGAAGAAAATGTTTGTACTTGCCTGACCCGGCGCTGGTCACTTCCTTGAGTTTAACTGCAATACAGGAACTTGTTTTCGAATCGCAGTCTTTTAGAGTCACCACACTACCATCCGTGAGCTCCAAAAGCTTGTGTTCCCTGATCAACTTCCAGCCAGTGCTGTTTGCTTCCTCCTCAAATGTGCATTCCAGTGTTGGGCTGCACTTGTAGCACAAGCTATCCTCTGGAGCTGTGATGTCGACCATTCCTAGTTGAAGAAGGCAACATGGATACAAAGCAATACAGTGGGTGTCAGACATGCACTCCAGAGAACATATGCATAATGGGCTCCAGACTTTCTTCAGAGTTTCCCTTTCACACATGACCAACGGAGCAGGAGATTCTCTGCTCAGAAGTGTTCAAAGCAATGCTCAGGTCAGGGGTGGTGCAGCAGACAGAATCAGGAGATAATGTATAAATAACGTTGGCTATCATCACCAAAAGCTCTTCCTCTGTATCTTCTACTTGTATGACACCACTATTTCAAACTGACATAATTGTATCCTTTGTTTTTCTTAATATTTGCGTCAGTCTCATCAACTCGCTCACAGGGAATCCTGAGGAGGATCTCCTGCTGTGTTCTCAAATAGGCTCATTCAGACATTATCCGGAGTTTTTTTCAGGGTTCTGGGAGGACTAACTCCTGTCTGAAAGCAGCTAATTTCCACTGGTTTGTGTGAACCGTGGGCTTCATACCAAAGATTCCTGGCATTTAGTTAGTTGCTCCTTTTATAACAAGGAAAATAAAATAGCCCTACCAGACACCTTAGGTAGCAGCCCTGCAGAAGGCACGCATCACAAACGGTCATGGTGTGAACAACTTGCAATACATACATAACATTGTGATCTAAATGAATGACTCTTTTTCACTGACCTATAGTGTCGACCCAAAACTTAGCTGAGAGATTGGCCATCAGATCAGTCAGCAATTGATTAAGTACAGAGGTCTTTAGTTTGATGCAGACAACTGCCTTGAAGTCAGCAGTTTCGGGGCTTTGGAAAGAATAAATAAATATATCGGTTAATGACATAGCAAAGTGTACATTTGGGAAGTTGTTTTGTGTTATTTTGTCTCAAAAGCCTATCAAAAATATTTCCTAAGGAAGGTACATTACATTCTACCAGTTATCTTCAGGGACTCATAGCCATTCAATCGAGATCTGAACGCACTCTTCAGCTTTGAAAAGAAAGAGGGTTAAATCATGTATATCTGACTTTTGTTTTTTAGAGACAAACACTCTCTGGTATTATAAGTCTGTCACAAGAGCAAAATGTACCTTTGTAGTTTTGTCAGCATCCCAGGATCCAGACGTCAGTGTAGCAGATCCATAGATGGAAACTGTAGATTGATAATATTATCATTAGTTTTACTGTTGCTCTCTACAGTAAATTTATCATTAAATATATACATATACTCTTGCAAAGATTCATGATCTTTGCTCTATTATGCCACAGAGATCTTTTCAAAATACTATAAATTATTAAGAGAAAATATTACTAAAAATACTAATAATATCAGGTCAAATATCATGACTGGTACCTTGGACTTTAGCAACGCAGAGTGGTTCGATGTGGGCCACGTTTTGTGTGCAAGTTGTTTCGGTGCAGCATGAGGAATTGTAGCACACTTCGTTGCTCCAACTGTACCCGACAGAGCAATTGCAACTGGTTGTGTCTCCAATCAGAAAGCATTCTAGAAAGTGAAGCACAATCGTCAGATTCCTAAAACTCAGTTTGAAATCTTAATTTTTTGTAACATTAAATGCAATGACCAAAATATTAATAAATCAAGTTTGAATCTGAATGAAAAATCCCAAGTTACTGTGACTGTAGATGTGGTTGGATTTAATAAATGATAATTAGTTGATGAAGAAAATAGGTATAAAGATTTTATCCTCATTTTGTCGATTGAGTGACATTACGATTCTGAATTATTTTTTTAAATATTATAATTTGACATAACAACAGCCTTTTTAAAGAATAAGTGTACTTTGTCTAAACAAACAGATGTAGGTAATAAACTGAACAATGAATTATATTGTGAATGCAAAAATGCTATTTCCAATAGATTGTAGATAGAGACTGGGGTTTGCATCCTAAATCCCATCTGTGGTTAGATTTGACAAAAATAACTCTGGTTGAGGTAAAAATCATTTGATGACTTAACTTTATCTGTATTTAACCAAGAGGACAATATTTCTCTAAACCTAACAAAGTGCTGTGTGTTTGTGTAGATTTGTATAAAGTGTTGTACAGTGTTGTAGCGGCTATCCTGCAAAAACATTATATGAATGCATTCTGTATCTGTAACATTTTGGTGACATTACATTTCCTCTGAGAGGTTCATGCAGTTAGATAAATTGCAAATAATTGAAATTTTGAGGAGACAGGAATTCTTTGGGAGAATTTTAGGAATTTGCAAGCTTTTACTGGTTTGTCAAAAATAAAGTGTTAATTTGCCAGTGTTAGGTTTAGTGATGCTATACATAAAAAAGTCTTAATAACTCAAATATATTTCATAAAACAGCCACCAGTTTGTATGCATGTGAAATAATTCTAATACAATTTTCATCTTAGAAGTGCATCGTGCTTCCCAACTCCCTCTATTTCCCCTGTCACAGTGTGAAATAACCACAGAAAGAAGAAAGTGCTCCTGCAAGATACCTGAAACCAGTTGGATTGCTGAAATCGTCACGTTGAAAGAACCGCTTTCCAACTGGATTGACACTGACATGTTCAAAAGTGTCTGGTTCTCCATCGTGATGTTATTTTCCACTTCCAGCTCAGCAATGTCACAGTCTATAAAAAAATATTTTTGTGTGTTATCTTTTTTTTTTTATAGCAACTAGTTGAGCCTCTGATACATTAGAGCAGTGGTTCTCAACCTTTTTTCAGTGAAGTACCCCCTTCGAAGAAAAAATTCTGCAGAGTACCCCCTAACCAGCGCAAAGCATTTTTGGTTGAAAGAAAGATGTAATGTGATTTATTAAGCCTTGTAACTAGACACATTCAAACTTAAAACTCCATCAATGTCCATAACATTGCTCATTTGTAGTGGTTTCTCTTGAACTATTACGAAATAAAAAGATATAAAATAACTAAAGACTTTTATTATTATCTCAATATAAATAAAGATTTGTGCACCTCAAAATAATTATCAACTTAAAGTGACCTCTTTTGGGATCATAATAAAGATATTTTCTCAAACTGAACTCATGAACTTAATTATAGCTAAACACTTCTTCCCAAAAAATAAATCATTAACTTAGTTTTAAATAAAAGATTAGCTCAAAACATATTTTTTTAATATTCATCATCTTAAAATATCTTCTTTAAGGATTGAAAAGATTACTGACAGGTAGCTTGTTTCCGTTTGCTTTGAGGAGGCTTTTCGCATCGTGTTTTGAGATGACCTGAATTCAGAAAGTTTCCTCTTAAAAAACTCAGGTGGCTTATCAACATGACTTTCATGTTTTGTCTGGAGATACCGCTGAAGATGTGGTGGCTTAATGCCACTGCTGGCTAATCTCTCCCCACAGAAAAAACATAAAGTGTAAATAACCCAATCTATGTTATTGTTAATATTATTGAAGTGTCTTTCTGTTATTTTATTGTGACATATTTGCTCGCTTTAGGGGTCATACAATTTCATTTCAGCTTTTGTATTACATGCTTTTATTTTGAAAGGGTACCGGTAGAGACGCGGACTTATTGTTATGAATCATTAACTTCACAACGGAAAACTTTTCCATTTTAGCGCCCCTCCGAAGAGGCACTAGCTCTCACGGTGTTGTTTAGGGAAGGCTCTCTGCTCTGGTTTCGCCATCTTTGGTACTTGTCCCTCCGTGTTTCAGCAGCATTGCTGCTTCACTTCAACTCTACTCCATTGTTGAAGTTTTCAAGGCAGGTGATGACAGGTGATGACAGGTGGCGTGTGACAGGTTGGGTCAAACCATCGGTATGGGGGACACTCTGTTTTTTTAGGATAATTAAATTGAAAAGCCTACTGAATATAAAATTGAGTTCATGAACTTACACTTATATTTTATTGAATATTTGTTAAATAACAATTTTTCAAGGATTTTTGAATGGATGCTAATTTTAAATATATTTAAAAAAAATCTCAAGTACCCCCTGGAGTACCTTCAAGTACCCCCAGGGGTACGCGTACCCCCATTTGAGAATCACTGCATTAGAGAGTGTAACCCTATACTCTTCATGTATTAACATACATACAGTGTGTGATTTTGGAATTGGCCTCACCTGCTGGGAGCAAGCCGGCAGCAGTAAGACATCTCCCTCTCTCTACCTCTCTTGATAAGAGTTTTTAGGTTTTGGTTCTGTTTTGTTTGTTTTAGTTTAGCTATGGTTAGGGTTAGGGCTGAATACTCCTCATCTCACTCGCCCCTTCCAAGCATGACACAGAACATGGGATAGCCTTCAGTTGACATAAATATTCAAAAGGTGTTTAGTTTGACCACTTTGGACTACTGTAAAAACATGGCAGCCTCCAAGAAGACCCGCCCCTGATGAAATTAGTAAGTATTTAAACATAAAGAGCCTATTCTAAAGAAGAGAAAACAACAATTCGAACAATTTAGATTAAACACACTAGTGAAAACATCACTAGGATTATTTTAGATTCAAATTCTGTCAATAGATCCCTTTCACCGCTTTGTTTTGCATGTGTGAAAGGCAGACTACTTGTAAACTCTGTAGCCAAATGTCTGAAAATGGCTTTAAAATTTTTTCATGAGGGTGACCTTCATGCGCATGCACTTTTATACCTGCTACTATTTTAGACTGACTTAATTCTGTGGGAAATGCTGCAAATTGTCACTTTTATTGTAATATAATTATAAAGTGATTCTTTTATATAAAAATGACTGATGGGACAGGGGCACTTCAGGGACCAATCAGATATCAGCTGGGGCTAATACCCCTTGGCCCCGCCCAAGGATCAGTCCCATGAGGAATCTTCTAGCAGTTCTATTGTAATGTATCTAAAGTTCTACACAATTTGGCCTATTTATATAATGGTGAACCCAGCCCCTTAATTCTTGCCCAATTTATGGATGTTTCTGAAAATCTTATTGAATGTTTGACAATGTTGCCAAACGACTCACCTAATGCGTTGACCTGCAATGAAAAGAACAGGTAAACAACAGATTTATACTATCTTTCAGGATTCCGTCTTAAGTCAAATTAAAATATATACATGTTAATATACCTGCAGAGGAAAAATGGCTACAGAGGCTCTACAGTAAATACAAAGATCTATTTTGTCTTTTAATATTTAGTCAATTAATGTTATTATATATGCAAGACTTAATTGATTGAACCAAATGTAATAAGAGTATTAAGATAGAATTACAGGGGGTAATTTCAAAACATGCACTTAGTTGTATTTCTGTCTTAAAGTATTTAACCCAGACTGAGAAGCATATTTACCTGATAGTAGATGTACGCAGCTCCGATCAGAATCAGACTCAATCTGGAAAACATTGTTACTCTGGGGGGAAAACATATCAGATGAGAATGACAATCAATTGCCTCATAAATAAACAAACACGAACCCTCTTGATTATTTTGTTCCGTGTGTTGATCATGTGTTCATGATTAAAGATGATGCATTTAATGCGGCTATGTTGTGTGGGAACGGGGGTGCGTGAAACCAGTTTGGATGTAGAAGGGGATGCGTAGTTGACATTTAGGCTAAAAAACTGTGTAAATGACACCGTTTTGAGGCGAATATTAATGTTTTGGCTTGTGGACACTTGGAGAATTTTTGACCATCCTCACACATTACATCTGTACACCATGGTGAGAATATAGAAAAGAGAATAGAAAACATGCTTTTTTATCTACAAGCAATACCCAAGGTAAGGTTATGGATAAAGGGCCAACCAAGAGTTCATTGTCATATCCATGCTCACGGACTTGTAAATATTGTAATGATAAACATAGCAATACAATAAATACTGATACTAAGGCTGTATTAGTATGTTGTCAAATACTTAAGTGGCATAGATTTGTTGTTTTACTGTCTCAACACCCTCAGATCTATATTTGTTTTATTATATATATTTTTCATGCTCTTATAGGCACCTTTCTGTGTTTCCTTAAAAACTAAGTAGAGCTCATATGCTGTAATAAGTGTTATATTTACATTGCTTCGCATGTGAGCTATGGACACAAATGAGGAGCTGGTGGTTTTCACTGCTAACTGTTAAATCCTGCCCACATATGGTTCAGGGCGTAATGATGTAGTGCAGTCCATGCCCACCTCATTTTCATGGAGTTATTTTAGCCACTGTAAGGTTGTGGTTATTGAACAAACGACAACTTTTCCATTCAAGTGAACATGAGTCGTAGGTCTGTTACTTTTTGCCCCTATTTGAAATTCACAAACTGATTTAAACGTTTGGGGAAAAACAAACATGTAGGAATGCAAAATATAGACTACAAGCTCATCAGACCGGCTGAAGTGATCTAGAAGAGGCGATCACAGTCAGCTCGACCGATGTCCTGCCCTCCTGTCCTATCAGTGAAGTCAGTCAGTAATGTTATGTTGTTTTGCCACGAAAATGGAGGATGCTAAGCAAGCATAACTGTCCTGAGCAGGCAATCACACCAAAGTATCTGAGCAGACGTGTCTTGAAGTGTTGTTGTTGTGTTCTACACTGTGCATGGTAGAGTAATGACCAATGGTGAGGCTGGTTGTTGACCATGCAACTGCCTTACTTTTCAATGGCAACAAATCTGCAGGCTCACCTGTTAACTTTCTACCAAAGCGAGATAGCGGAGGTGGAATCACAGACGAGCGTTCAACACCGTCTGGTGAATGAATATACACTTGGCTTTTTGTATGTACACAGATACATACAGGGTCATCCCATATTCCTTAAAATGATGGGGAAATATCACACCTATTAATTTACTATTTTAAGCTTTTACTTTTATTTTTAACTCTTATTTACTCAATTTAATGTATTTCATTTAATTACACATTACCTAAGTTTTCCACTTCCAGGACCGATAGATATCCACAGCCCTAGAAAAACTTTCTTCAGAACCAACTCTCACTAAATTGCTTACTCTAAATCAGCAAAGAAAGTCACTAAGTTTCTTCTCCAATAAAGGTTACCTCAATCTGATCACTAAAACTGTTTAGTTTTCTGTTGTTTGGCCGCTGGAACAAAGCTAGTATGCTACATTTTTCGCTTTGTCAGGAAAAGGATTTCGGTTTTGACTTGACCACAAGGGTGAGGGTTTTACATGCAGAGACTAGAATGACCCATAGACCTGGCATGGCCTGACAGTCCCCTTAAATTCAGTCAGTGCAGAACACTAGTTCCACCGAATTGCACACATTCAGTTCCATAAATGTGCCTGATTCCTCCCCATCGAGATCCATGAATTGTTCCCGGTGAAAAGAGTATGAAAAGTTGAAAAACACCCTCTTGCTATGTTAAAGAAAGAAAAAAGCCTGAATCTCCCCCTGATTAAAATCTGCACCAACTGTACTGGCTTCTTCCTTGACCCATGGCACACCCTTTTCTCATGGAAATCCTGTATTTTGTGTAAAATTGCTTACAAACAAACAAATGGACAGGTAAACATAACCTCTTTAGCGGCGGCAACAAAAATGGGGATTTCAGGAATTAAGGAGATGGTTGTTAAAAAACGTTTTAAAATCCTTCCTGACATGACTGCATGGTGTTGCATTAGTATCTTAATTCTCTGCAGTTCAAATACTTAACAGGTTCTGTTCAGATCGAAACTGTCACAAAGATTAAAACACAGAGATGAAAAGCTCTTACCTTGGCTTTACACAGAAGATGTACACATCTTTGCCGAAATTAGCAAACAAAAATCCAACTGTGCTTCATGGCAAACAGGAGCAAACCAATATTAGAGTGAAGGTAAGTGGGCACATAGATCAGAGGGGCTGGGTTAGACTGGACAGTGTGTGTGCATGTGTGCCTGTTTTGGGGTGGAGTTATGTTTTGGGAAAGAATGATTTCCAGGCTTTGGGGTCAAATACCATTTGCATTGATGGCATGTCTCCACGTAAGCTGGAGCAGTCAGCACATAAACAGAGCCTCTTAATTTCCATGGATATATGTATAATCAAATCGAGTGTTCTGCTTGAGGCGGTCAGACAGTAGATGCCTGTCGCATGTAGCCAGTCCTGTTCAGTACTGACCCCACAGGATGAGGAACCTTCACCATCACAATGAACTCACTAAAGATTTTCTGATTTGCAGCCATTACAGGATCAATTGAAAATGTCCAATATAATGACAGACCTGCTTCTGCAATGTTTTTCCTTTCGATTCATTTTGATAATACTTGGTTTTCATCCCGTCATTATGACTTTTAACAGGTTGCAACATAGAACCCCAAATCAGAAAAAGTTTTTTTTTTCAAAATAAACACTTTTTGGATTCTTGTAACATTTTCCTAAAAAAATTGGGACGGTAAAGCATTTACCACTTTGTAATGTTGCCATTCCTTTCACAACACTTTAAAGACGATACAATTAAGTTATCTTATCCTATGTTCATAGTGTCTGCTATGCAATACAAGTCAAATTAAATGTAGAAATCACTGCTTTCTTTTTTTACTAACTTTCCATACCATCCCAACTTTTGGGGAAAGGGAGTGAGTTTAAAAGTATTGTTAGATCAGTGGTGTAAAGTAACTAAATATTTGTACTGTACTTGAATATAATTTAGAGGTACACAAACCTCACCTGAGAAATGAGATTTCATGTAAAGCTATACTTTACAAAGATTAAAATTCAAAGATCTTTATTGTCATTATACTCATGTAAAATTAAATTGTATAAGTCTTCTCTCACACATCTATAGTGTACAAATATAGTGAAATATAAGCATGAAATATAGCAGCAAATAACAATATACAGAAGTTAGAATAAGACTTTCTTACAAATAGTACAAGCATGATTTTTAAGTTGCAGTCCCTGTGTGGGCTGTGCATTCTGTGTTATTTTCAATCCATAATGTGTGACACATTGCTTGATGTGTTTGTTATGAGCGTTCCACAAAAACAGAAAGCCAGAATAGAAGAGAGGCGAGCCGTTTCGTCTGTATATGCTTTTACGCAGAATAATGTAATTTAAATTGTGGTCTTGCTATTTTTAGATTAGAAAAAGAGAACCACTGTTCATGAAAGGTCATAAAGAAAGTACTGAACAGTGTGGGGTAGTTGCAGCAACTTAAGTAAAATTATGTGAAAAATGTAGTTATCGCTGACAAACATAATTTCTCATGACTACTGACTACCTTTCATTTTAGCCATGCAACACAAAGGATCCAGTGTATGGAGAGCTGAGTATATAAACTGAAATTAGTTTCTTTCTTTACTTTAGCAAATCGAGCACATGTTTTGTATTTGCAGAGACACAAAGATGATGTAATGATCCTTGCTTTGGCCTCTGCTACAGTCAGTTGTGTCTGTAAGTGTTTTATTTGTTTATTCCTAATGTAAACTGTTCAATAGAACAGTAATGTATTTCATATAAAAAAACTCTTTAGACTTTGACAGGCTTATAACTAAAATAATAGATAATAGTTGCATTCTGAGCAGAGTAACAATTCTTATGTGTTATTGTTGCTCTTCATTGTTAACCCTGTTTGGAAAATTGACAATAACAGGCTATGTACATGACTCCTAAGGCTCATTAGGTTAGGTCTTTGTTTATTTTTAACATCTTACAACATAAAACATATATTTAAGTATGCCACAATATTCAAATGCCACAATATTCCCACTTTCATCATAAACAGCTCAAACTCATTCACCAAAAATAAACATTCAAGACACAGCGAGTGTAGATAAACAAAATTTAGGCAAATCAAGTCTTTTACATATCCTATTCCGGCTTACTTTGCTACTTCCCCTTCACAATTAAATTCAAATTTATAACTTGTTGGACATTTTCATATTGACATCACAGCTGTTCCATAGAGTCAGGGTAGGAAATATATATTTTTTAATGGGGCAATTTTCACCCCCACTGACTGAAATCCAGGGGCATTTGAAAAAAGTTGGGGGTACTTTTTGAAACTTGTGAAATAACATTTAACCTTTGTTCAAAATAATAAATATTCTTATTTAGGCTTACAGTATATGAGCAATTGCCATCAAATGGCAATAATAAGACTATTAGGCAGTAGTCTACAGATTCTGAGTGTTTTCTTAGATTCTTTGAACAAACATAAAACATAAACCAGACAATCATATCAATTTTATTCTTAATCTTTTGTGGTTATTTATTTATATTATTACATTTTAACCATTAACAATCTTCTCTTTTTTTTATAATTATAACTCATTATATTTATTGATTTTGTTGTTATCTTTAATCATGTTTTACCTACCTAGTTCAGGAAATACAGAGGGACAGACAAAACAAAGAACAAAAACAAAACACAATAAAAAGGCTATACATACATAAATTTAATTAAATTTACAAAGAACAAGCTCATCAGAGCTGAGTGGTTATGGTCATTTCAGAAAGTTTAAAAGTAAATATTAAGTTATATGTACAGTGGAGAAAAATATTATGATGACGGAGACACTCGCAGCAGTCACAGGTCTTAAAGCGCTCCATTTTTCTTAGATTTTTTAGAACATTTGGTTCTTCACGCACACGCAACATCAATCAAGGCGAAACTCAAAAACATTCTATGGCAACTTGACCGGGTCATATAGGCTACAATTTTTTTGACAAGTTCATTAAATTATCATTATTATTAGAGGAAATTGTAAATAACCCAACATATTGTAGCCAAGCATTTAGGCCTCAGCCGAAAGAAGACACAGGAGAAGGTCATCAACTCGGGACATAGCACATTATTACCCGTCACATTTCCACAACACTCCTCACAGAAGAACAACAAAAGAAACTTCCTCGTTTCTAAACAGAGACAATATCAATACACAAAACCAATAATAACAGCCACAGCCAAAACTAAATTTACACATATACACACATATATATATATATCCCTAGTTTACGAAGCCACGAGAGCTCCCTCTCATCTGCCACCGCGGAGGTCGAGACCCTTTCACCTCAATCCAGTCCAACACTCCACTAATGACGGGATCATCCATTTGCCGCAGCTTAATCTCAGTATCATCCTGGGAAGTGAAATAATAAAGGAAAAGTTATCTGACTCACAGTCCATGTCCTCATGCTTCCCCCTTGTGGAGGAACTAGGGATCTTGGGATTTTGCAACCGTGACTGAGACTGTGAACTGCCTATCCTGGAATCACTCGACTCCCTGTAGAGTCCACAACATTCACTTGGCCAGATGTGTCCCTTATGGTGTTCCTCATTGTGTCAGGCTCAGGATCTGGATGTCGCCGTGATAGAGCATACGCATTAGTATGCCGTTTTGCTGTTTAAGTGGCGATAGTCAATACAAATCCTCCACTCTCCAGTCTTTTTCTTCACCAGAACACCAGGTGAGGCCCAGGGGCTGCAGCTCTCCTCTATCACCCCATCAGCTAACAGAGCCTATCTCTGCCTATCTATCTCTTCCCTCTTGTCTGGTGAGCTGCGATATACACGCTGTCGCTGGGGTGGATGATCAATGGTTTTAATATGATGTTCAATGAGCCTGCATTTGTCAATCAGCCCCTATGATGTACTAAATATCTGCCTATATTCCTCCAGCAGCTCCATCAACTGTGCCCTCTCATAGAGAGACATAAACGGCACATCCGTGGATGAGATGGTGGAGACCGTCACCGCTGGGGTTTGAGGGTGTAGTACTAACTCAGATTCATCGACTGACAAAAACTGCCCCGAATGCATGTCTTCTCTTAGCACAATAACTCTGTCTGCAGGGTTTAAGATACAGGCTGTTGTGACTCCATTTTTCACCACGACAAACTTACTATTCGGCTAGAGATTGGGAGCTAAATATCCTACAAAGTCTGGGAGTTGGTAAACGGGCCCAGCTTGAGATACACTGAGAGGAACTATCATTTCACTGAGGGGGGGGGGGGGGTAAGTCCAGGGCAGTGGAGACCGTGACATAGCACTCAGGAACCAAGTCTTTGTCACTTAAAAGGGGAGTAACTGCGTCCCACAACTGCAGTCGGCCATTGACAAAATCCAACAGGGCGTGATTTGGGACAAGAAAGTCCAAACCCAGCAGTACTGCTTGTGTAGATCCCCAAAGTACATAGAAAACCTGCTGCCAGGACTCATTACCCAAGCGTAGAGTGGTAGTTATAGTGTCCAAAGTGTCTGGCCATTCACCGCACGTGCAGCAATGAGATCAGGGTTCAGGGGTCGTCTGCGCAGCGCTGGGACAGCCATGTGGAAATCAGCACTGATGAATGACTCTGTTGCCCCAGAATCCACTAGGATGTTGACTTCAGTCCCTTCAATGCATCCTTTCACATATGAGGTGCTCTTCTCCTTCCAATGGCCCACAGGTGTTGTAGCTGGTGTCTGGGCCGCAACAGTCCGGGGCGCGTCCTCCTCACTCCCCCTGTGGGCGACGAGATCGGCAGCCATGATTACCACAGTCACACTGGCACCGACCTCCATGCACCGAAAGAACATTTTTCCATTCACCTAGACCAGGGGTCTCAAACTCAAATTACCTGGGGGCCACTGGAGGCAGTATCTAGGTGAGGCTAGGTATTCAGGTATTCCACAAAAAAAACTTTGCTAAAAAAAATCCAAACTTCCCAAATGTCCTTATTAACAGTTATTTAACTTCAATGGGTTCTTCTGAACATGAATAGAATATTGAAGAACATGAACGGTTCTTCTGAACATGCTTTCTCTTGCCTACTTCTTGCTGCCAGATCCGGTACCTCTCGTATTGATTTTGTTTTTTATTATATTAATATGAATATTAAAAAAGGTTTTTAAAGAAATAATTTAAAAAAATATAACAATATAATGTAATCACTAGAAAATTACGGAGCCCCTGTTGACATCGGTGGATAAATTACTAATTTGTGGCCAGGCAATAACAAGAGAATCTAATAAGCTATATATAAAGCTTTCTTAACAACAGCATCACAATTTCATAAAATAATAACAAATGCAGACTTCTAAGATGAACCAAAATAAGTATGCACATCGTCATGTACAGTCTGTGGCTCGGTGCGTAAATGTCACCACCAAAGGATGAGGGAATTTAAATCATTAAAATTCATCCACACATATCAGGTGTAAATAATAATGTAAAACAGCCCAGACTGTAAAATGTAGATATTAGCTCAATGACGTGTTATAAACTGCTGCAGTTTAGAATAATCCGTCTGCGTAAAGAAGCTCCAAAAACCTCACAGCGCAGCGTGTGCGTAAAGGAGCCATGGTGTCCCTTGAATTTGCCTTCAATTTAACAAATTGTGTGTGCGTGTGTTCCGTTCGTTTTACTCTGCTGGACACAGAAGTCACCTTTGCTCAAGATGCCACTTTATTAATCACTGACACAAAGACTGATACCGTCACTGCAGTATAGCCTAAATAAGTCCCACTGCATTGTAAGTGGAATGTGTGTGCTGTCTTGAGCGTCGTTTTATGTACGTTCCAGGACCTGTGCTCGTCGTACCTGCGCTGTCATATGTACTTAGCGTTCCGGCACCTTGTGATTTACAAATGAAGCACTGGATGCATCATGACCTGCGCGAAAGAGGGTGGAAAACTATGAATTTCACCCTCCTGCTCTCCGCACATCCAAAGCCAGTCTTTTCTCTTCCGGCTCTCTCTCGCACTCACTCTCGCACTCACTCTCGCACTCACTCTCACACACACACACACGACCCCGCCCCCCATGTCACTCCCATGCATGGTGCATTCACTGGACAGGCACACAGTAGGAAACCAGAACATCATAACATTGTCCCACACAGAAGCTAACAATATAAAACTCGCGGGCCACACTAACATTAAACTTTCACATTAAGGTGGGGGCCACAAAAATATCGTCTCGAGGGCCGCAAGTTTGAGACCCCTGACCTAGACCATCAATGGATCTCAGTCGCTTATTTTCCTCTGCCATTTGTCTCATGTCCATTTTCATTTCCCTCAATTCCTCATTAAGTCGATCTATGGCTTTGAACAATCCACCTCCATCAGAAATGGAATGCATGCAGGCTGTTGAACCACTGTTCACTGCAGGCTGGATTGCATGAGAATTGCCATATTCCATCTTTAAAGTCTCTCTGACCATTTCACACCGACCTGCGATAACCAGAGATCTCTTCAAAATCAGTAGCCCCCTGCTCATTACATTTAGCTCTCGGGGACGAGTCAAGGCCATGTAGAAATCTACGGAACTTTTCCTCCCTTTGAGCTATATCCCCATAGCCTGGGAATGCTTCTTGGACTAGTTTGCTTATTTTTGCTGCATATACTTCCAAAGTCTCACCTAAAGCTCTAGGACGAGCGGAGAGGTTTGCTCTGAAGCGGTCCAAAAATGTCTTTGTCCAAACGCCTCTTGCAGTTTCTCATTTACTGCAGAATAGTCAGTTTGAAGGCCTTCGGCAGGCTATCCCACAAGTGAAATGAGGCTCTGGCCAGGTGGCTGGTAAAATCCGGACAAGTTCATACTCATAGTCATCCCCCGCGCCGGTCACCAGAGCCTGCACGCCCACCTCAATCTGTCGAGCCCAGCAGGGGAAACTTTTCTTTTCCTCCCCAGTGGAGGGCAGTGGGAGCTCGATCCTGACGTTGCTTGCGATGGATCTATCTCCGTACTGCACTCGGAAGAGGGGGCAAAATTGAAAATTCTAATTCAACTGGAGAGCAAAGACAAGGGACACTGAATATTGGACTCTAAGAAACATAACTACAAATCAATGCAAATGTTGCTTGTATGATCAATGTCAACCGATGGTAAGATTTGTTTAATAAGACAACTCCTACTTGAATATGTCTGCAACTGTCGTCGCCAGGCACTAAATTTGACTTCGCCTCCGGCGATTGGACAAGCGTGTTTGTTGATCCAGGATTTGAGAAGGAATAATTAGACACTTATACATGGAGTTCTGGAAATTGAACATTTATTGTAAAACAATGAAATACTTACAGAGAGTCTCTGGGGTTCTGCCGGACACGTCACCAGGTTCACTGGATCATGTCGAGAAGAAGCCCCCCACATCCTAAGTCCACAGTATTTATACAGACACAGGGGGCAGCACAGAGGCGGTTCTTTTTCTTTGAGAAAATTCAGTTATTGGCCAGATGTATACTGTTTCCTCAAAGTGCAGTTTTTTGCAAGCACATCACTTTCAACTGACCAGGTGTCCCACAACTGTGGCCTTGGCCAACAGGGAGCCTTCTACATCGGAGAGAGACAGATTAGACAGAGAGGAGGATTTCATATCTTTTTCTCACCACGTTTCATGAAACACCTCTTTGTATTAATTGTGGCATGACCTCTCTCTTTCCTGAGAACCTGTGCTTGTTGTGCAAACCCTGTGTCTGAGTCAAAAAGATAGACATCATCCCAAGAAAAGAAACAGTTGTAGCATAAGCATTATTGATTATCTAGATTATGCAGCTAATATTTATTCACAGGATATAGGTAAAATATAGTCACAAGATACAGAGAAACCTAGATATCTCAACACAACCCATCTTGAAGTACAGGCCATCAACAAGGGACCTACATGGATAAGGTGACAATGTCAATGTTTATTATATTATATTATATGATACCTTGCTTTACTGTTCACAAGTGCCATCAAAATCAGTTTAAGTTACTTTAAAATGCCTTGCAAACTCTACAATAGCTTGTGTTGTGTTTTTCATATGAAAATATAATTCCTTAATTAAATAAAATTATGTGTATAAAATATATATTGAATGAATTTGTCACTATGAATAACCGCTTCAATATAGACAAAATCACTTGATCCATCGTTAATATAAAAATGTAAGCTTCTGCTCAGTGTGAACGATTCTCGCCTTCTTTCTTCTGAGACTCCGACGCTCGCTGGAACAAGCCAACCAATGCTTCAGGGGCCGAGTGGGATGCCAGCTGCAGGTGCTACCACGTCACAGACGTTGGCTGGAGCACGTTCATGTCTCACAATCATCTGCACAGAAGGAGCTTCCTCAAGAACAATCACCTCATCATTACTGCTGATTTTAATGGTGAGCATGTCAAATATCAGCTTGTTTATATATAAACTTGGGAATCAATAAGCTAAGCTCACAATAAAGTGAGTGGTTGTTTGCCTCTGGACTTTCTGTGGCCAGCCCCCTCATTAAAACTCCAGATAGTTTCAGTCTGTTGATGACGTGTCGAACACACGACAAATGGAAATGTGAAATATCCAAAACAAATACAAACATCTCAGGGGTAAAAAGTACTGCCATACACGTTGAAGACACAGACGGAGATGTCATGAGAGCTTTTGGTGAAAAGGGCCGTCACAGGTGTCGATGAGCTGTAAACTAAATGTGTACATTGCATCCTGCCTCTGTCTGATGTGCTAGCACTCACCTTATCACTTTGGAGATTTATGTGTTGTTGTGAACCTGCCTGAGGAAACAATCTCCTGCTGTGTTGTTCCTGTGTTAGAAGAAACTCCGGAGAAAACCCGGACCCAATTGTGCGGACATCTTCAGGAGTTCATATCTGAACATGCCTTATGGTGGCCCTGCAATATGCTGGCAACCTTTCCAGGGTGTACTTTGACTCTCAGTCAATAACAGTTCAGATAATGGATGGATGGATTTAAAGACAGATACTCTACGAACAATTAAAAGTAGCCTTTTAAGGCATTTCTCATCCCAAGCCTGGAAATGTTATATTCTTATGTATTCCTCATGATTATCTTTCTTGACGTTTAACAAAGAGAGAGATGCTAATGCAGAGCAGGAGCCGGGAGGTTGGATAAGATTATTAAAACTACGACTGGAATCAAGTGAAACAGCTCTTGATGCCAGATCAAATTCCAAGCATTCAAAACAAGCTGGTATTCCAGTTGTTTGCACTGAGGTGTCAATAACCGTAGTCCTTTCTAGGTGGAGAGTCATGTCTTTACCACGGCCCCCAAGAAAAGATCTGACAGGTTGAAACTGTCAGCAGAATCTTCCCTTTAGGAATTTACCCTATTAGAGTTTCACTGTTACTTATTTAAGCTGATGCCAGAAGACACGCCTGGCTTCTCACTGCCTTCATCCTATCGTCTACCCTACTTCCAATGGAATAGTATTATACTGAGGGGCCCTATGAGTAAAATAATATTTCCAGCCACGCCCATTCACGACAGCTCTCCTGTCACGATCAGTGCACTTGGTAGGTGCTTGGAAAGTATAAATGGCTTTGTAAGCCCCAAAAATCTGTTGTAATATTTGACTAGAGTAACATTTAAGAATTAGTAAGTTGTTCTAAGACATACAACATCCCAATTTACTGTAACTCTGAAAGCATAAATCTAATGTCCACAACTTCTTAATTAAATCTGATTTTTCATTTATTACATGCAATTAGCAAAAGTACATTTTTAATGAAAAGAGTAATAAGTAAAAATAATACAAATAATACAAATTAAGAGTTATAATAGAGAAATAAGTAACAACTCATAAAATAGGTAAAAGACAAAATGTATTAAAATGAGAAAAAAATAACTAAAAAGAGAGTAAAAGGTAAAGATTCACACAAGAAATAAAACATACAAATTAATAAAGAGTAAATGCGATGAAAACTAATATAAATTTTGTGAGAAGGAAGGAATGCAAGCACCGCTTTATCCGAAACTCGTTTCCTACCAGAAACTTGAATTCTGTTAAAATTCAAAACTCATTACAAAGTCTAATCTTCTTTAAAAAGTCAGTCTTTTGATGGCCTCAGTGCATATTTTCCAATTTGACTATTTATTCTGTGGAAACTTTCTCTAAGTTGAGAAGTGTCAGTTTTTCCCGTTCTTCTGATTCTAGGCTGAGGAGGGGGTCTTTGTCCCACTGTGTGTAAAAGGAGCCATAGAAGAACTGACCAACCCCCTTCTCACGTCTTTATATTCTCTTGAACTCTAAAGCATAATAACTCATCATTAAACAATGCCACGCTACCAATAGAAATGACCAGTCTTGGGCCATGAACTGATATGGTATAAATCTAGCAACTTCTAACATTTTATATCATATATATTAAGTGTTGTGTCACGTTACAAACATCGTGTCACATTTCTGTTTGGCTGCACCAACTTTGCACAGCATGTTATCTTCCATCTAGCTTCTCATCCTGCACTTCATGGTTGAACACAAACCCATAACTTCAACATGCATAATGCTTTAAACAAAGTCGACAATGTTGAACTTAAAACCTTTATTCTTAAGAAAAGAAACACATATGAAAAGGGAAAAAAAATATTTTAAACGTTATTGAAAAATATCCAACATCTACCCCAAAACTATAAAAGATTCTGATTACATTTCCAACTTTTTTATCTCTAACATGATACGTTACTGTGTTATATGCATGTAACTTTAAACATTATAGAGGTTATATAAGCAAACCAGAGGAGTAGTTCTACATGTTACTTTATGCTCTTAGCTCATATTTCAGCTGTGAGATCTTGATTATTCTTGACATGATCTAACCTATAAAATAAATCAAGTGAGCAAGTTTTAAATTGTCAAACTGTCCTATAAAAATCTATAATAAAAATCAATCAACCCAACTCTTAGTAGCCTGGTGACACAGCTTAGTGCATCAGGACTATAGCAAATACAAACTTGGGACGTGCATTCATGTGAAACCTGACGTGTTTAGCAATTTTTGTTGTATATAATGACTGGTGAGGTGACAATAGCCATTGTCACGGTCATCAGGAGAGTTCAGTGAAACACTCTGTGGAGGACGAACTCGTCCACTGCATCATTCAGCTGTGAAATCAAACTAAATGAAAACTCAATATTAGGGGAAATATGCAAATTAATCTTGGGCCTTTCTTTAATACGTCCCCATATTTAAAAAAAAAATTGTTCATTGAGACAGATCTAAAGGCTTTCCAAATATAGAACTTTGCATCAGCACCTTTATGTCCTGAATGTGGTTTATTTGTATGATAAAAGTAATCAAGTGTTTTCTGACATTATTTCTGTTGTGAATAACACAAGACTGGAAATAACTATTTAAATCGCACCTAGTGTAACCAAAACCCTTTCATTCCCTTTTCTTTATTCCTATGTTTAACTAGTTTTGAGATACATATAGTGGTTATGCAAATATAGCATACAGGCTATGTTATTCATGTCACATAATTTCAATCTACAGACTTTCCTTTTGAATAAAATTGTCTTAGCAATTTTTTTGTATATGCATACAACATTTAGAAACACCAGATTATATAATACAACTTAATTAATAATTAAACCTGTTTTAGGGGAAACATCCACATCTTTGTAAGTGTCTTGGAACTATAATATACCACAAATTAAACTCTAAGCCATTTTCTCTTCATGTACACTACATGTGAGTTGCGGTTTCTCTCGGCATCACCTGAAACACAGAAATTACATTTATTCTCAAATTATGTACTGAATATTTTTTGCTGAAAAGTGGCACAAAGCTGATTTATTGCTATTTACACTGACAGACTCAGTTCACGTTACTTAGCAAAGCCTGATGGGTGGATTGGTTTCTATGGTCATTAGAGCACCATTTGTGTCTGCATTGTGTGTGGCAAACATCACAACATTCTCATCACAACAGCATAAAACAGAAGTCAGATGAAATACGCAAAACTGCTGGAAAACTAGCTGTGGAGTTGAGGGGGTTGGAAGAGCACTTTCCCCTACAACAGTGGCACCCAGCATGGGGCTCCACGAGGCAAGAAACGCGAACCTGCAGTTGGAGGCTGCACTAAATCAGATGGCGGTGGAATCGTTGGCATCTTAAGTTGAGTTTGGTGAGGTTATGTTTGCACTGTTTTCCTGTTAATACAGATGCTGAAAAGGAGAGCTCCGTGGCATGGTCAACTCCCACACTAGCATTGTCACTTTCCTTGTCTAAGTTGAGTTAGATTCACCACAAAGCCAAGAATGTAAGTTCCAACTTCATTAGAGTTTAAAGTCTGTGCCGCAACTAGAAAGAAACGATTTGGGGAGAAGATAAGTGCAACTCCCAACGTGCACTGCAGCAGCTGTTTTGCTTAAGGACAATGGCAGAAAAATTTAAAATAAAATCTAAAGTTTAAGTCAATTCTGTTGCAAATTGTTGGGCATGAAGGGTATTGAAGTGTTTAAACACATCAGCAATGACAAACAAAGTTGAAATAATCAAAATTGGTGACCATATGTTTATGTATAAAGTAACATTAAAATAAAATTTGGAAGTTGCAATACTGTAGGGCTCCCTCCCAAATCCCTCCTCGATTGTATGGACTACCATCAAATTTGGTACAGACGTATAACCTAATGATTATAACCTAAACCAAATATCAATACACAATATATATCTCGATATTGTGAAATCGTCTCTATATCCCTGTACAAATAATTCCCTAAATGCACCTCGTCGGAAGATATCTGTGGAAATTTAGGCTTAAAACACGGTGTAAATGTCCTTGATTCGAGTCAAATATAAATGTCGTGGTTTCTGATCATTAAGCAGCTGGGAAAATAGATTAAACAGTTTTCACTGTTTATTTCAACTGCTCTTCAACAAAGTCACTGACTGGCTGCTTCACATACAAACTTTGTATTCGATATATCGATATATATATATATATCGCCCTCACCTAATTTGAATGCTTTTGTGATTCCTTAAACTTTCAAGCTGATGCCATTATCAGGTCAGAATTCCAACTGTCCAGTGCTTCATGATCAAATACCTAAAAACTACAGACATAAACAATTTTGCAACTCAATGCTAACACTATAAACTAAGATTGTAAATATTGTAAAAAGTTATACCCACGGACCAGCATAGTAATTGCGTTTCCTATATCAACATGCAGACAGAAATCCAATCTACAGCCTAACTTGATCTATATGCCTGGAATTTTTTGTTTGCATCTCTGAAGTAGGAGCGAATGCATCAACACATAAGGAGACAATTAATGACAACATAAGACTGACCTTTGCCTTCATCTTTCTTTTGTGTTTGAGGCTGAGGTTGAGTTCTTCATGGTGTCATATTTTCCTTTATCCTGAAAGTAGAAGCAAACCGAGAAATGATGCACATGTCTGTCATGTTGTGGTGTAATTATGGATAGAACATCTTGGCAAACCTACCATGCGCTTTAACAGTTCTTGACGCACCTGGTAATAATAAAACAAATAACAAATCGTTTTAATAACCTTTATTATTGGGTTCTATAATGCATTTTGTGTCTGTCCCATAGGCAGTGTTGTAGTTTTTGAATATTATAAAAATACAATGAACATATTGAAACAGATGGAGCATGAACAGCAGAAGTAAAATGACAAAAATACCTTTGGCTCTGCAAAAACCCCTGTTAACATCACAAAAAGGCCCTGTAGGAGAAGAAATATGTCAAAGTTACTGCACTTTTCACATTTCATAATAAGTAATGCATTTCTTCTCAAAGGGCAATACAAATTACAGCAGGAGGTTGTTTGACGTTTGTAAATGTGCCTTATGCAATGGTGGAACAAATTATTATACAAAAAACTACTGCTAAACATTTGAAAATGGCATTTGAATATTGTAACAAGCTCTTTTGAGTTCATTTCAAACTCACATTGCCATACACATGAATTGTGCACTGGTGTAAACAGGAAGTAGATTACCCTGCAGCTGACAGTTTTAGAAAATACTAACAACAAGAAGCAGCTATGGTAAAAAGTAAGAGCAGTGATTTCTTGGCTTGGACCTTCAACAAGGTGACCCTGTTTCTAACACTAAAGGTTAGCAATGTTTGTATTTCCCAAAGTATGTTTTTTCTGGGCTCAAAAACTCTGGTATGTTGTGGACATCAGGTTGTAAAACTAAAACACAGTTGTGTGAATGTAGCCACAGCATACCTCTCCATTATAAATGTATGTTAACTAAACAGCACCTGCATACAGTCTTTATGTTAATAGTAAGTTAATCAAACTTTGAGCAGTCAGCTTTTGTGTGTGTTTGCAGAGAGGTACAACACCAACCAAGGATGCAGTGATCAAATATGTCCTGTCTTATCTTACCTGCATTGTAACCACAGAGCATCTCAAACTCTTATTAAGTTTGCCAGAAATTCTTGTTTGCTATGTTTTATATTTAGTCTTAAACCAAAATTTCCTCCAGCAGACATTAGGGGCAGTTTAAAGGCATCTGGAATCTTCACTTCTTTCTAATGCTACAACTCCAACTCCATTTTCTGACCCAACTGACTCAATTTAGACTATTAGACTCGACACAACTCCATCCGGAGACAAAAAAGCCAATCCCTGGTTACTTTTCATAAAAATGCTCCACTCTGTTCCGTGGTCTGAAATAAATACCGGTAAAAGTTTGGGAAAAGAGAGCACTGATGCCAGATTGAGCATCGCATACAATACTCTGAGTTGTAGAACAGGCATTAAGTAAGAATAGGAGGATCAAAGCACTACTAATATCAACACTAAGATTGGTGTGTATTAGGGCTGCTCGATTATGGAAAAAATCATAATCACGATTATTTTGAAGAATATCAAAATCCCGATTATTTAAAAGATTATTAATGTGGGCCCCTATTCTGAAGTCTATGCTTTATTTTTTTAATAACTTCCGGTTCCGGTAAACACCGATGATGGCTGCGTGTCTTATTCCTCCGTGAAACCAGGATATCGGTGCCCGGTTATTCAAACCCTTAATGATGGCAACCCTAACACTCTATGACCATCTGACCGGCGCGGAGACATGCGGGTCCGGTCTGACCGGTCTGAACAGCCAGGCGGGAGCGCGCTTGAGAATAGCGGTGCACGTCGCGGCCGCTACATGGTCTGCTGCTGCGCTCCCTGCCGATCACCAAACACAACTCGCCTCCTTCACTTTACTGCTGCTTGAGAGTGAGAGCCAGTCAAATGGGCCGCTGAATGCTTCTGGGGAAGGACTGAATTGCGCGAGTGTGTCTCTTTTGAAAAAAATGGCAAATAATCATTTCAACTCTATCATAGTAGTTTGGAGATCGTTTGACCCCATAATCGTAATCACGATTAAATTTCGATTAATTGAGCAGCCCTAGTGTGTATGCTCTGTTCAAATTACCTGGAAGGAGTTGAGGATGGTGAAACTGTACAGAACAAAAGGGTATGCATCGTGGTCCGCATTGAATATTTGCAGAAGTAAGCCAATACCCCATGTTACTCCGAAAACTGGTGTGAGAAAGACCACCACTTTTATGATGCTCTTAAATGTCTCCTTCTCATCCGACTTGCTGCCATCAGGGGCGGAGGACTTCAACAGAGTAAAAATGACGACCGCCATGGAAAAAAGATTTATGAAAATAACAGTTCCCACAGGGAGGAGGAAAGCATACAATGAGCCATCCAAGGTTCCATCAAAAACTAGCCAGCATGTTTTCTTGTTATAGTATTCCTTCTCGTTGTATCTGCAATACACATAGCTGATTCCCACAATGAGAACTGGGCAACCGTAGCCTACAATACTGGATAGGAACATGAAGACTCTTTTCCTTAGCGGGCTGAAGACAAAGATGAGCCGGTGGATGAGCATGACGCTCATGCACAGCATCCAGCTGAACATGGCCAAATAAAATAGGTGTTTGCATAAGGTCAAAATAAAGCACAAGTGAGGACTGAGATTCTCAGGTGACATAGATGCCAAAAAACTGCAGTCAGCGAGCAAGAGGAACACAGCGATGTTCACCAGTGCTGTGTGACGGAAATATGAGAGATCAGTCTTGACCACAACAGACCAAACAAGAGCCTCAATGATGAGGAGGATCAACAGAGAGCAGATTGACACTGCCAGGCCAACATAGGTAATGGTATCTAGGTCGAGGTTAGGTGTATTGGACTTGGACATGAGGACAGCGAACGAAGTCAGGTGGTTGCACTTGCAGAGTGTGTGATTACCATCACTGTGATTACTATCACGTTCAACTCTGCAACCTGTGTCTGACCAGTCCTTTATATTGGTGTCCCAGAAGACACAATGTAGTTTTTGTGCGTTGTTCAGCTTCTTGATGGGGAAGTCCATTGTAATCTCGGTAGAAGAACTGCCGTTCTTTGTGACTATTAGTAAAAGGTTATGCGGAACTGTTGATGTTGGTTTGAAACTGTTATTTAATTTATGCATCAGATTTCTCACACCAACAGTTTTGACCTGTCCGCCACTCTCGGTGAGTTTAACAGTCACATCGAACACAGAGATATTACAGTCCCCTTTTGAGACTTTGAGGTCCAAGTTTGGTTTGTAGATATTCAAAGTGTTGTTCACTTGGATGTTCTTCACCAGATTCTCCACACCGTAAAGGTATTGTAATGACATGTCATTTGTTATAGATTCGTTGACTCCTGTCCAGTTGTTGGCCAATAAATTGCTCGCTGCATTAAGAAAATCCTGAAAAAGAATCATTAAAGAAAATCAGTGAGCAGGCAAGTTTCAAACAGACGATGACTACAGAAACATTACGTACAATTTTGGAAGACTATGAGTTTGTGAGCCATTTCAAAAACAGTCTTTGAGCATAAAATTACATATTTAAAATGTTTACAATGCTCTCATCACATTTTGTGGACTTGGTGATGGTCTACATGCATAGGACACCACAACACTTATTAGTGTTGAAATTTTGTCATGTAATAATAGATGCCTGTCTAAATGGGCTGGGCTTGGCTTAACCTTTGTATCTGTTCAAAGATGGTTTTTGACATATGATTGGTTCGAGTCGAATATGAATGCCGGGGACACTTACATGACACCACGCGAGAAGTATGGTGGCATGTTATGGGTGGTGTGGCCTTGTGGTTAGAGTGGTGGTTCTCCAACAAGAAGGTTGTCGGTTCAAACCCCACTCTCTTCCATCTGCATGCTGAGGTGTCCTTGGCAAGATACTGAACCCCTAAATGGCCCCTCATAAATGTTGAGTGTACTAATTGTAAGTCGCTTTGGACAAAAGCGTCAGCCAAATGACATGTAATGTTACGTTTTTGTGTTGTTTTATTACGTCTAAAGAAGCAGGCACAATTTACTTCAATTGCACTTGATTGGGCTGGAATGCTCTTTTAAAATTTTTGTGAACTCAAAAAATTTAACTTGACCCTCCATCAGAATAGTGGTGAGTTACGGTGTGAATTAAAACATTTCCGTGAACTACCCTTTTAGGGGTTTTCAACCAGGAGTGACTTTATTATTTATCTCTTAATTCATGTATTTATCGATCTATATATGCAATTTATTAAATTTTTTTGGGGGTGGGGAGTAATCCGGGGAGGTGCATAACATATGCATAACACTGGAGCGCTGGGTATTGGGTATTTCACACACTGAAGTCAACCACACCTATTGACAATTAAGAGTCTCCAAACCTAACCAGAATACCTGGAGAAAACACATGCAGGGTTGTCCTCAGCCATGCTGGGATTGGAACCGGGAACCTTCTTTCACCACTGTGCCACCCCCGTTTGTTAACACATGAATTTTTAACTGAGGTTTAAAACAACTATCATCATGACTTCTGAGCCACTCTGTCTGCTGAGGAAGGCAAAACGATGTGAGTGAAAGTTTTGGAAAAAACATCAACCCCAGTTCTTTGTGTTGAGAATGTTATGCAGCTCAATACTATACATGAACTACAAGAGTAGTAATGGCCACCAGGGACTTACATCAAAGACTTCTTCCTTCAAGATTATGTTTTCTGATCCAGAGGCCATTATATTTATTATGCTGATAGAAGCACTGATTCCAGCATAGTCGTTACTGGATTTAGATGTAGTGGTATTTTTAAGTGATTCAAAGATCCACATGGCTGCTTCCTGTGTAGCCCCTATGCCCGTCTTGAAGACCTAGAAACAAAAAACGAATTATCCCAAAACAGTCTACAAAAGAACACAAACAACATAACCTTAACCCTAATGGGAATGGAGTCTAAACAGCTGAGACCTTGGAATTATAATATTCCATGATTGCTGTGCGTGGTTTTGAGAGTTATTTTTAGTAATTAACGATTTTGAGCTAGACGTTGAGATTGGTGGCTGATGGAAGAATCTGCTTTTCGTCTAGCTTTAATATATTCATAGCCTTCCATGCAAAGTTGCAATACAAGGTGCTACCAATACACTCAAAATACAGGAATTCATATAAATGTTTATAAAGGAGGTAACCTGATAAACTTATCAGGGAACTGATAGGTCCTCTTGTGTGCATTCTGATCAGTGATTTGTCCTTGGCATGTGTAACTTCATTAGACCATGATAGAGAATGACTTTGTTAATTTAATCCAGGGCCATTTGTGCAGAAAAATTTGACAATAACCGCTAAAATAAAAAATAAAAAAAGTATAAATAAGGTTCAAATATTACTATGTACATAATTCATTTTGACAAAACATCAGTCCAGGGAGTGCTACACGAGTTATAATGCAACACTTACCTCTGCTTCATTTAGAACTTTCTTCAACTCTTTGCTGATGCAGGTGGAGAACTCTGTCTGCCACACACCATCTTTACCGCAAGTACGAGACTTGTAACCAGTCTTGCCGTTTTCACACTGATTAATCACTGTAGCTCCATTTGGGGTTTTAGGCCAAATCCCTTCAGCAGGGCAAACATTTTTCGACACTAGAAAAATTGAAGCACACCATTAGATGGTTAAAGAAAATAAATGTAAAACACTTACACGTAATAATTCGATCAGGTGAAATCCAATAAAGGTTTAATAATGGTACCATGAATTACTAGGATATCCACGCTTTCATTTTTCGTCTGTCCTTTTTGGTTTTTAAAACTGACTTCCCATTTTGTTGCAGTACTTTCCTCGCATGAGAACTCAGACCTGAGAGAATAGACCAGGATATCTCTAGGAGCTGCAATGGAAATCAGATTGTAGTTTCAGGGCTCCATTTGATGTTCTAGATTTTAAATGCATTTAAGTGCATGAAAGTGTATTTTAAATCTATGTTATTATCATCATGTATTTCTGAGCTGCAGCTCACAGAAGGAAAAATATTGTAGGTTTGTCTTACCTTGTTCGGATCCTCTACTTAGCTTCGCTCCAGGGAATTGCCACGAAACGTTGTAGCTCTCATTGCTATTTTGGATGGTGGCAGTCACAGTCACTGGCACAGGCACTTTTAAGTTACTGCTGTCTGAACAGTCTGCTACAGGTGGGTCGATTTTCATGGTGATCACTTCAGGCAGGAGTGACACTTTCAGCTTTGCCTTGGCTGTGTGTGTGACTGACCCAAAAGTGAATCGACACTCATATGTACCTGTGGAAAACATGTCGGTACATTACCTTCTCCAGCTGAAAACAGAATGAATTAGACTTCTTGGTCTAAACGATGACTTGGATCACCAACTTGTCTGACATGCTTTGGCCTCAAACCAAAATTTGAATCACTTTTTGCACAAGTACGTTCCGGCACTTCAGTTTTTTCGCTGATGAAAAGTCATAATGTACACGTGTATTCGTGACGGGCATACAAAAAACCCCAATTAACATGACATAGTTGAATGCAGCATCTGCTCTGTTAACCCTAACCCTAACTCCAGAGACATCTTTAGGGCTACTCAGAGATCTTTATAAACTTAGTAAAAAGGTGTAAAATATGTGATCTTTTACACAAAGGTTCAACCACATGGTTGGCAGATTGATGAAAACAAGAGGTGCCCTTGGGCAAATACTGAACAAAAGGCCTCCGACAGATGTGTGGCAGTGTGGGATTAATGTATGATAGAAGGACTGCACATAAGTAGGGTGGATGGCAAATCCACCCTACATATTTTGGTTCCTCTATATCAGAAACAATACGCTAGATGGCATCGAATGGGAATACAACCGAAAAATGTGTCATGTTCCAACCATGCCCATGTAGGGAGTCTCGCTACATGGCCTTGGACTACCCCCCACCATCATCGCACTGGCTCCGGGGGGAGACGGAGCCGGGCCGGTGGAGCCTGGGCTACACTGTCTCGCCTTCTCCACGGGGAGAGACGGTATCTCCCTGGGGAGACAGTGGATCGCGTTAGCTCACATTAGCTCGCGAGCTAACGCTAGTCGGGGAGCTGGGCTGTCTCTCCCCGGAGCCGGTAAGATGATGGTGGGGGATTGGTCCAAGGCCATGTAGCGAGACTCCCCAGTCCCCACATGGGCATGGTTGGAACATGACGTATTTTTCAGTTGGCGCGATAGCGTTAGATCGCTGCTGCTCCCCGTCAGACATCTAAGTGGCCGCATAAACATGTCGATCGTCGAGGCGGAGATCCCCGGGACAACTCTAAACGTTGACTCAACAGTGTGGAAGGATGCTGGGATGAGAAGGGGACGGGGAACTCAAAACAGGTCAATCTGACAGGGGCTGTTTTAGACAGGGTAATAAGGGTGCTGTTTTAAGGGTTAGGGTTAGGGTTAAGGCCAATAAAGTCCCACATTTGTTTTGGTTCCTCTATGTCAGAAATGATACGCTAGATCAGGGGTCTCAAACTCAAATGACCTGGGGGCCACTGGAGGCAGTATCTGGGTGAGGCTGGGCCGCATCAGGTATTCCACAAAAAAAACTTAGCTAAAAAAAAATCCAAACTTCTCAAATGTCCTTATTAACAGTTATTTAACTTCAATGGGTTCTTCTGAACATGAATAGCAAATTGAAGAACATGAACGGTTCTTCTGAACATGCTTTCTCTTGCCTACTTCTTGCTGCCAGATCCGGTACCTCTCATATTTTTTTATTATATTAATATGAATATTAAAAAAAGTTTTTAAAGAAATAATTCAAATAAAATATAACAATATAATGTAATCACTAGAAAATTAAGGAGCCCCTGTGGCCACGCAATAACAAGAGAATCTAATAAGCTCCCAAAACCTCACAGCGCAGCGTGTGCGTAAAGGAGCTGTGGTGTCCCTTGAATTTGCCTTCAATTAAACAAATTGTGTGTTTGTGTGTGTTCCGTTCGTTTTCTCCGCTGGACACAGAAGTCGCCTTTGCTCAAGATGCCACTTTATTAATCACTGACACAAAGACTGATACCGTCACTGCAGTAGAGCCTAAATAAGTCCCACTGCATTGTAAGTGGCATGTGTGTGCTGTCTTAAGAGTCGTTTTATGTGCGTTCCGGGACCTGTGCTCGTCGTACCTGCGCTGTCATATGTACTTAGCATTCCGGCACCTTGTGATTTACAAATGAAGCACTGGATACATCACGACCTGCGCGAAAGAGGAAAACTATGGATTTCACCCTCCTGCTCTCCGCACATCCAAAGCCACTCTTTTCTCTCCTGGCTCTCTCTCGCACTCACTCTCAGATACACACACACACACGACCCCGCCCCCCATGTCACTCACAAGCATGCTGCATTCACTGGACAGGCACACAGTAGGAAACCAGAACATCATAACATTGTCCCACACAGAAGCTAACAATATAAAACTTGCGGGCCACACTAACATTAATCTTTCATATTAAGGTGGGGGCCACAAAATATCGTGTCAAGGGCCGCAATTTGCCCGCGGGCCGCAAGTTTGAGACCCCTGCGCTAGATGGTCCGCGCACAAGCATTTTGTCCCAGCCATATAAAGGCCAGATGTGCTGTATCACTGCCTGAAGTGGTCCACATTCATATGCCATTTGGGCCTCAACCAGAAATGACCAAAGTACCCTTTAAACAGAGGGGGAAAAAATGCAGAGAAAAATTGATTTGAGCACTGAGCACTCTCTGTGGACTAATTGTATATCAGGTAAGCTTTCCAGACATATTGCTTGTCTTTTTCTCAATAAAGTACAATGCCATTGTTCACACAGACATTGCACCAATCACGTTACCATACCCACATTGTCACTCAGAATGTAAACTCCACATTCAATGGAAAAAACTCTTGTCAAGCATTTTTATCGCTGCAGAAGAAAATGAAGCATTAATTCAGTTGCGCTTTAACTTAGAAAAAAATGTCAGTGTTAAATGTTTGTACTTGCCTGACCCGGAGCCGGTCACTTCGTTGAGTGTAACTGCAATACTGCAATTGTATTTCGAATCAATATCGCACTTGGCTAGAGTCACCACAGTACCATCCGTGAGCTCCAAATGCTCGTGTTCCCTGATCAACTTCCAGCCAGTGCTGGTTGTTACCTCCTCAAATGTGCATTCCAGTGTTGGTGTGGACTTGTAGCACACAATATCATCTGGAGCTGTGATGTCGACCATTCCTAGTTGAAGAAGGCAACATGGATACAAAGCAATACAGTGGATGTCAGACATGCACTCCAGAGAATGTCTGCATAATGGGCTCCAGGCTTTCTCCAGAGTTTGCCTTTCACACATGACCAACGCAGCAGGAGATTCTCTGCTCAGGTCTGTTCAAAGCAATGCTCAGGTCAAGGGTGGTGCAGCAGACAGAATCCGGAGATAATGTATGAATAACGTTGGCTGTCATCACCAAAAGGTCTTCCTCTGTATCTTCTACGTGTGTAGAAAAAAAACAACACTTTTTTATCCTGACATAATTGTATCCTTTGTTTTTCTTCATATATGCGTCAGTCACATGTTAGAAACGTCATCAACTCGCTCACAGGGAATCCTGAGTAGGATCTCCTGCTGTGTTCTCAAACAGGCTCATTCAGACATTATCCTGAGTCATCAGGATTCTGGGTGGAGAAACTCCAGCGAATGTCTGGAGCCTCACATGCGGACATTTGCGATCTCACATACAGCCCCTCTGGAAAACCTTAAGAAATTGTCCAGATCAGTGCATGTCTGAAAGCAGCTAATTTCCACTGGTTTGTGTAAACCGTCATTCATCTATCTATACCATAGATTCCTGGCATTTTGTTGAGAACATTAGGGTTATGGTTACTTTATTCTAGGCTACTTTTATTACAAGGAAAATACAATAGCCATACCAGACACCTAAGGTAGCAGCCCTGCAGAAGGCACACACCAGAAACCGTCCTTATGTGAACAACAGACGTGCATGTGATACAGCAGATCAACGATGCAGCCGTCATGGACTGACCACACACATTATATATATTTATATATATATATATATTTTATATTTTTTTCAGAGTGCAAAATATAGATAGTAGTCTATAGGGAACATGCAATACATATTCTACATCATTGTGATATAAAATAATGACTCTTTTTCACTGACCTACAGTGTCGACCCGAACCTTAGCTGAGAGATTGGCCATCAGATCCTCCAGCAATTGATTAAGTACAGAGGTCTTTAGTTTGATGCAGACGACTGCCTTGAAGTCAGCAGTTTCGGCACTTTGGAAAGAATAAATAAATATATCGGTTAATGACATAACAAAGTGTACATTTGGGTAAGGACATGGAAGTTGTATTGTGTTATTTTGTCTCAAAAGCATATCAAAAATATTTTCCAAGCAAGGTACATTACCTGCTACCAGTTATGTTTAGGGACTCATAGCCATTCAATCGAGATCTGAAAGCACTCTCCAGCTTTGAAAAGAAAGAGGGTTAAATCATGTATATCTGACTTGTGTTTTTTAGAGACAAACACTCTCTGGTATTGTAAGTCTGTCACAAGAGCAAAATGTACCTTTGTAGTTTTGTCAGCATCCCAGGATCCCGACGTCAGCGTAACAGATCCATTGATGGACACTGTAGATTGATAATATTATGATTAGTTTCCGTTTTGCTCTCTACAGTATATATATTAATAAATATATACAAATGCTGTTGTTGTTTTAATGATATTTGCTCCATTATGCCACAGAGATCTTTTCAAAATATTATAAATTATCAAAGGTAAATACTAGTAAAAATACAACAAATATAGGGTCAAATATCATGACTGGTACCTTGGACTTTAGCAACGCAGAGTGGTTCGATGTGGCCCACGTTTTGTGTGCAAGTTGTTTCGGTGCAGCATGAGGAATTATAGCACACTTCGTTGCTCCAACTGTACCCGACAGAGCAATTGCAACTGGTTGTGTCTCCAATCAGAAAGCATTCTAGAAAGTGAAGCACAATTGTCCGATTCACTCTCAAAACTCAGTTTGAAATCTTAATTATTTTTTTGTAACATTAAATGCATGACCAAAATATTCATTAATCAAGGTTGAATCTGAATGAAAAATCCCAAGTTACTGTGACTGTAGGTGTGGTTGGATTTAATAAAATGATAATTAGCTGATGAAGAAAATAGCTATACAGATTTTATCCTCATTATGTCGATTGAGTGACATTACGATTCTGAAATATTTTTTAATATATAATAATTGGACATAAAAACAGCCTTTTTAAAGAATAAGTGTCCTTTGTCTAGTCAAACGGATGTAGCTAATTAATTGAACAAATAATTATATTGTGATGGCAACATTTTTATTTCCCATCGATCTTAGTCAGAGACTGGGGTTTGCATCATAAGTCCCACTTGTGGTTAGATTTAGGCAACAATAACTCTCTGGTTAATGTAAATATCATCTGATGACTTAATTTTTTCTGTATTTAACAAGAGGACAATATTTCTCTAAATCTAACCTATTGCTATGTGTGTTTCTAGATTTGTATCTAGGTTGTACAGTGTTGTAGCGGCTATCCTGCAAAAACATTACATTTCCTCTGAGAGGTTCATGCAGTTAGATAAATTGCAAATAATTGTAATTTTGAGGAGACAGGATTTTTTTTTTTTAATTTTGGAATGTGCTTACTTTTACTGGTTTGTCAAAAATAAAGTGTTAATTTGCCAGTATTAGGTTTAGTGATGCTATTAATAAAAAATTCTTAATAATTCAAATATATTTCATGAAAGAGCCACCAGTTTGTATGCATGTGAAATAATTCCAATAAAATTATCATCTTAGCAGTTCATCCTGTTTCCCAACTCCCTCTATTTCCCCTGTCACAGTGTGTAATAACCAAAGAAAGAAGAAAGTGCTCCTGCAAGATACCTGAAACCAGTTCGATTTCTGAAATCGTCACGTTGATGGAAACATCGTTTCGATCTGGGATTGACACTGACATGTTCAAAAGTGACAAGATAGTCTGGGTCTCCATCGTGATGTTATTTTCCACTTCCAGCTCAGCAATGCCAAAGTCTACAAAACAATATTTTTGTGTGTTATCTTTTTTGATTTATAAGAAACCAGTTGAGCCTAAATAATCTGATACATAAGATAGTGTAGCCCTATACTCTTCAAGTATTATCATACATACAGTGTGTGATTTTGGAATTGGCCTCACCTGCTGGGAGCAAGCTGGCAGCAGTAAGACATCTCCCCCTGTCTCCCTCTCCTGATAAGAGCTTATTGGTTTTGGTTCTGTTTTGTTTGTTTTTAGTATAGCTATGGTTACAGATCGTTTATGTCAAAGGTTCAGTGTGTATGATTCAGGTAAAACAGATTTATTGGCAGAAAAAAAATATGAACAAATCCTAGTGATTCTGTGGTTTTCTTTGCTCTAGAATTGGCCCTTTATATTTCAGATACTTCATTTTTACATCAAGAACTGGTCCTCTCTACGGATGCCACCACGTTTTTTATAGTAGCTCAAACTGGACAAACTAAATACCTTTGAGTTTTTATGACAACTGAACGCTACCACAGGTGCTCTTTTATGTTTGGAGGGGAAGGGTGAGGTGATGGGTATTCAGCTACAACATGCAACCTCACCACTAGACGTCCATATATTCTACTCACGGAACCTTTAACTCACACCTGCAGTTACACATCACCCAACACCCACCCCTCACTGCTGACGACTGATCAGACCTACTATGCTTTGCCTTATTTAGATTTGATTCCAATAAATAATTGTTTATTTAAAGGGTTGCTGTGTGGTTATCCCTCCTTTTTTGTTAGCTTTAAAGTTTCAGTGTGTAGAATCTACTGATATCTATTGAAGAAGTTGCATGTTGCAGCTGAATACTTCTCATCTCACTCTCCCCTTCCAAGCATGACACAGAACATGGGGTAGCCTTCAGTTGACATAAATACTCAAAAGGTGTTTAGTTTGTCCACTTTGGACAACTGTAAAAAACATTGCGGCCTCAAAGAAGACCTGCCTCTTATGGAAATATTAAGTATTTAAATATAAAGGGCCTATTCCAAAGAAGAGAAAAACAACAATTAGTACAATTTAGATGAAACAGACTCGTGAAAACATCACCAGGATTATTTAAGATTCAAATTCTGTCAATAGATCCCTTTCACCGCTTTGTTTTGCATGTGTGAAAGGCAGACTACTGGTAAACTCTGTAGCCAAATGTCAGAAAACGACTTTAAAATGTTGTGCATGAGGGTGACCTTCATGTGCATGCATTTTTATACCTGCTACTGCCTTAGACTGAATTAATTCTGTGGGAAATGCTGCAAATTGTCACATTTATTGAAATATAATTATTATTTGATTCTTTCATGTAAAAATGACTGACGGGACAGGGGCACTTCAGGGACCAATCAGATATCAGCTGGGGCTTAGTCCCCCCTTTGCCCCGCCCAAGGATCTGCCCCTGAGTTTTCTCTGCCCCATGAGGAATCTGCTAACAGTTCTACTGTAATGTATCTAAAATTCTACACAATTTGGCCTATTTATATAATGGAGAAGTCAGCCTCTTAATTCTTGTCCAATTTACGGAGGTTTCTGAAAAATCTTATTAAATATTTGACAATGTTGCCAAACGACTCACCTAATGCGTTGACCTGCAATGACAAGAACAGGTAAACAACAGATTTATACTTTCTATCATGATTCAGACTTATGTCAAATTAAAATATATACATGTTTATATACCTGCAGAGGAAAAATGGCTACAGAGGCTCTACAGTAAATACAAAGATCTATTTTGTCTTTTTGATATTTAGTCAATAAATGTTATTATATATGCAAGAGTTAATTGATTGAACAAAAATGTAATAAGAGTATAAAGATAAAATTACAATGGGTATATTCAAAACATGCACTTGATTATATTTCTGTCTTAAAGTATTTAACCCAGACTGGGAAACATATTTACCTGATAGTAGATATATGCAGCTCCGATCAGAATCAGACTCACTCTAGAAAACATTGTTACTCTGGGGGAAAAACATATCAGATGAGAATGGCAATCAATTGCCTTATAAATACACAAACACTCTTGATTACTTGGTTCTGTGTGTTCTGATCATGTGTTCATGATTAAAGATGATTAATTTAATGCGGCTATAAATAGGCCCTGTTGCGCTTCTTTCTTTTTGTAAGATTCTGGAGAATTAGGGGTGCATGAAACCAGTCAGGATGTAGAAGGGGGTGCTTGGAATAAAAAGTTTGGGAAACGCTGCTCTAGGGCACACGTGTGGTGCGCTTTTGTATGGTTCTGTCCACCAGCATCACCACTTCATACATACATATGGTTCAGGGCCTGCTGATGTGTCGCAGTCCATGCCCACCTCATTTTCATGGAGTTATTTTAGCCAATGTTAGGTTGTGGTTATTGATCAAAGGACAACTTTTCCATTCAAGTGACTGCAACATGAGTCATAGTTCTGCTACTTTTTGCCCCTATTTTCATACAAACCTGTACGAATGCAAAATATAGACTAGAAGCTCATCAGACCGTCTGAAGTGATCCAGTAGAGGCGATCACTGTCAGCTCGACCGCTTTCCTGCCCTCCTGTCCTATCAGTGAAGTCAGTCAGTAATGTTATGTTGTTTTGCAACGAAAATGGAGGATGCTAAGCAAGCATACCCGTCCTGAGCAGGCAATCACACCAATGTATCTGAGTAGAGGTGTCTTGAAGTGTTTTTGTTGTGTTCTACACTGTGCATGGTAGAGGAATGAACAATGGTTAGGCTGGTTGTTGAACATGCAACTGCCTTACTTTTCAATGGCAACAAATCTACAGGCTCACCTGTTAACTTTCAACCCCAGGGGGACAGCGGAGGAGGAACAACAGACGAGTGTTCAACCCCCGTCTGGTGAATGAAGATACACTTCGCTGTTTGTATGTACAAAGATACATACAGGGTCATCCCATGTTCCTTAAAATTACGGGGAAATATCACACGTAATAATTAAATATTTTAAGCTTTTATTTTCATTTTCAGCTCTTATTTACTCAATTTACTGTATTTCATTTAATTGCACATTAACTCAGTATTCAATTTCCAGGACCGATAGATTTTCACAGCCATTGAAAAACATTCTTCAGAACCAGCTCTCCATTTAAAATGAATCTCTAAATTTCTTACTCTAAATCTGCAAAGACAGTCACTAAGTCGCTTCTCAAATAAAGGTTACCTCAATCTGATCACTGAAACGGTTCTCTGTTGTTTAGCTGCTGGAACAAAGCTTGTATGCTCAATATTTCGCTTTGTCAGGAAAAGGATTTCGGATTTGACTTGACCACAGATTTGAATTTCGCCTGATCAAATCTGCAACAACTGTACTGGCTTCTTCCTTGACCCATACCAAACCCTTTTTTCATGGAAATCCTGTATTTTGTGTAAAAATTGCTCAGAAACAAACAAATGGACAGGTAAACATAACCTATTTAGCGGAGGTAAAAAAAATGGGGATGACAGGAATTAAGGAGATGATTATTAAAAAACGTTTTAAAATGTCCCGACATGACTTCATGGTGTTTCATTAGTATCTTAATTCTCTCTAGTTCAAATAATTAATAGGTTCTCTTCAGATGCAAACTGTCACAAAGATAAAGGCACAGAGATGAAAAGCTCTTACCTTGGCTTTACACAGAAGATGAACACATCTTTGTTGAAATTAGCAAACAAAAATCCAACTGTGCTTCATGGCAAACAGGAGCACACCAATATTAGAGTGAAGGTAAGTGGGCACATAGATCAGAGGGGCTGGGTTAGCCTGGACAGTGTGTGTGCCTGTTTTGGGGTGGGGCTGTGTTTTGGGAAAGAATGATTTCCAGGCTTTGTGTTCAAAGACCATTTGCATTGATGGCATGTCTCCATGTCAGCTGGAGCAGTCAGCACATAAACAGAGCCTCTTAATTTCCATGGATTTTTGTATAATCAAATCGAGTGCTCTGCTTCAGGTAGTCAGAGAGTAGATGCCTGTCGCATGTAGCCAGTCCTGTTCAGTGCTGAATCCATGTTTGACCTCAAAAATGTTATTTTTTTATTGTTTTTTCCAAATAAATACTAACATATTTCTAAAAAAAATTGGGACGGTAAATCATTTACCACTTTGTAATGTTGCCATTCCTTTTCACAACATTTTAAAGACGTTTAGGGACCGTAGAGGAGGAAATATCCCAATCCCTTCCTATCCTTCTTTGAGAAACACTGTTTTAAAAAATTCAATTAAAATTCAAAGATCTTTATTGTCATCGTACTAAAATATAATTGTATAAGGCTTCTCTCACAAATCTTTAGTGTACAAATATAGTGATCAGAACTTGTCTTTACTGTTACACACATCATTTATTTAAGTTGCACATAAGCTCCATTACAAAACAATATTTAATATAAGAAATAAAGCACTGCAGTTTTTTGCCTCTGACAAGAATTTAAGTCAACATAGATCTTTTTTCCATTCAATTCCATCCATATAAGTGACAACTGGTCAAGTGTAGAAAGAAATTTCCTCATGGGGGCCTTGAGATATCACATTCAAGGGGGTAAAAACATGCTTCGAGAACCCTGTCACTGACCTTTGAGCACCAAATTTGAACCAGGTAATGGAGGCATACCAATATTATTTATTGCACTATCAAATGCATTATATAAAAACACGGGTAGTGTGACTATTGCATTCTGTGCCAGTCATTGTTGCCTGTGGCTCTGCAGGAGACTTACTTTACATAAATGCTGTGACTCACAATTGGCTTCTTTGTTACTTCCAATGTGCTGCTTTGTTTTTCACTCCCAGCCAAAAACAATAAAGGCAAATTAACAGAAATGTTTACATTTGCAATTTCAGTACCAAGAATTCAAGTTCCTGAAATACAGTGGGAAGAACAGGAATGATGGAGCTTTGATAAAGTTGGACATTTCACCCACTACTACCCTCTAAAACTGTGATCTTGCCACTTTATCAGTTTTATGTTTCACAGGATTGCAAAAAAAACACAGTGAATGAGATTTTTTTAGGATTAAAAAAGGATAAGATACATCTATTGATCCCAAATACATGCACAGTCACACTACATGCAGATGATGGAAATGTATCCTCTGCTTTTGACCCATGTGGTTAATATATCAGGACACACAGAGCAGTGGGCAGCCATGTACGGTGCCCGGGGAGCAGATGTTGGGGGAGTAAGGTGCCTTGCGCAGGAGCACTTAGACAGTGGGGGTAGGGAGAGTCCTCTTTGGACTTTCAAACAGATCCAAGGTTTGTCCATCCAGGTTTTTATTGTCACTGCAAGGAGTCGAACCGGTGATGTCTGTAACTTTCTGCCCATAGTCCAACATTTCTGCCACTAGTCCACCGCCTCTATTGTGGAATATCAAGCGCATTTTTTGTTTGTGTCATACGCACTCGCACGCACACGCACACACACACACACACACACACACACAAACACACACACACACACACACACACACACACACACACACAAACACACACACACACACACACACACACACACACACACACACACACCAAAATTATCAACCCTAACCAGGGAGTGATTCCTGCTGCTCCATTTACCTGATACTAAGACAACTTGTCATTGTGATGCCACCCCTTAAGTAAACAAGTTCACTGAACTGTGTAACACAATTTGCGCTGTGTAACTGATTTGATTGGCAAACCATAACAAATCATTTTGCATCTACTTTGTGGACATTTGATTGTCTATTACACACACACACACACACACACACACACACACACACACACACACACAGCCATGTATTGAAAAGTTCTGATGTCATTGACTTAATTTCCTAGTTTCTTAATCTAACCCTGTACCATTACCCCTACTTGCCAAATCCTAATCTTACACAAACCTTGATGTGTGTCTTCACAATATAATGTAAAGCATCACATTCAATGGGGACCTGACCAGTTCACATAATGTGTATGTGTAAACAAGACAGAAGATATAACTAAAGAAAAGTAAAACATTATCATTCATATTAAATTCATTCATTAATTCCATTTATATTTTACATTAACAAAAGGTATGTAACACTAGATAAATCGTTTTATGCTAATTGAATCAGTGTTGTTGTGAGCAATGCTTTGACTAAATAAAATCTATAATTTATGATTTAAATAAATGCTCATCTTTCCTTGTTTGTCGCTGCAATGAAGAAAAGAAAATTGTGTTATAGTTGGTTTGCCAAAGCCGATCATCAAGTGTTGACGAAGGAGTGCGATACACCCGATTCATTAGATGACGAGTTGTAACCATCTGGAAAAACATTCACAAAACAACACGATTAGGTTTGCAGTTACAAAACATGATTGATATTAAAGAGCATTTCTCGCAGTGGGGATTTGAGCTTTGGTGAGGTCGGCATGCTAAAATGCTCACATTATGTTGTCATGTTAACGACGTCTTTGCTCATGTATTGTTTAGATAATTCCTGGTTTATACCAAAGCCCTGGACTGACTGAACAAGACGACCTGGGTAATTAAACAACTAAACCAGTGTTTTGAAAGCATCTGTCTTTCTGTCTGAACTGTTGCTATACCTCTTCCTCTTCTCCAGTTTCGGAAAATGCCCAGTCCGTTTGATGATGACATTCCACCGCTGGTGCTCTAAAATTAGAATATATGCAATTACTCGATTCACCAAATATAGTTCAAAAACATACCCTGATTCTCCATAACAAAAAAACAATCCATGTGATTTAGAAGCATGTTCTTACCCTTGTCCCACTTCTGGATGTTTGTGACATCAATGCTATTTCTGTCCGCACCTGAAAAGATAATCCTCACAAATAAGCACATAAAACTCAAATAGGTTTGTTAAAAATAAAACTTTTTTAAAAGGTCAGTTATGGCCAAATTCAGCTTACATGGCTCATATTAATGACTTACTGAGCTGTTTATTTTGTGTCGGGTACATGGGTCTTTCAAGCCCAATAGGTCTTACAGAGGACCAAAGATTTCAATCAAAGCAAAACATGAAAATGAGCCCAATTCTGCAGGGCAATCTACAACCTGTCCTGGGAAACTACAAGAAAATTCAAAGTTCATTTTAAACTTGACTTAAATGTGGAAGTTTGACATAAGCTAATGAAATGGTTAAATATAGTGGCAGTTTTTTATTAGTTTTGCAGAAAAAGGCATAATCAAAAAGCTAATAATCTCTTAGCCAATTAAAAATCTACAATTAAGCGCTGATTAGTTTTGTTGTTTTCCTCTAATTGTATGGACAGAAGAACAATTATTGCTGTTGTTTAGTAAATCCTCTCTTAAAACCAGTGATTATGCACTAGCAAGCCCCTTTTGTTTTCTTTTTAAATGCAACGTAATTTTACCAAAGAGATATTAAAACCAGAATTTGCTTTATCTGTAAAATTACAACGGCTGCTAAAGCAATATCTGAGAATTAGTTGCATTACTCATTGTCACTAGATTTTGGATAGTGCATTATATTCATATATTAAACCTTAGGAATTCAATGTTAAAGATGTAAAAATTTTGATTGTATTTCTAAATGGATTTTGCCTTCTATTATCCAAACTTAGATTTTTATGTCCAACTTACCCTTTTGTCCAACAGTGTTCCAAACAACAATATGAAGAAACCCTGCATAAAGACAAAAAGTGGTTTCAGGTAAGAGGATGAAATAAGAAGCCATAAAATAACTGAAATGGTGTGTTCACAAAAACAGGGCACAAATTGAATGAATTTCATAAAAACTCATTGGAGATGCGTCTAGACGCAATTGTGCGTCACATTTGGAGCCCTTTACGTTCGAGTTGAAATATTTGAAGTCCGGCGTCAAATTTGTGAGACACGATGTCATCCTATTAGCGGACTCAGTCCTGGTACTGACCTAAGCTAGAGAGTGATTAGAGCATTCACTGCTCAGCCTCAGGGAGGACTGGAAAGCTCCAGCAGGAGGCAGTTACAGTCCCGAGCTGTGTGCTGTGTCGGTTGGGCTAATGGACCCACACACAACGCTACTGATTTCCCCGGCATTTCAACAAATGTACAACACTGCAAAGCTTCAGGTAGTAGTCATCTTCTCTCCCCTAATAGAACAGGCTAATACTCACCGTTCGTGTTAATTGTACCCAGATTAAACAGAAATGATCCCTCAGAATGTTTAGGACGTCGCAAATATTTGTGCCTTGTTTCGGTGTGAACACACCATTAGAGTATTAGCAAATACTATGATTTTACCTGCAGTGAATTGAAGATTGCAAATGAAATATGGATTCCTAAGTTGTGTGGGTCAGTCATAGTTCCAACTCCCAGACCCCAAGTTAATCCAAAAAATGGTGTGAGGAAGGCCAAAGTCCGAGCAATAACCACAAGAGCGTTCCTCTCTGCGGCCTGTGCAGCATCTACCACTGCCCTTCTCCTCAACATTTTGTACAACACCACAATCAGAATGCCCAGGTTTATTACCACTATAATCAGTGCAGGGATCACAAATGCCAGTAGAGCCCTGGACGGATCCCAGTTGAGCCAGCAGACCCCAGTTTCTCTGATGTAGGCCTTTGCGGGTGCAGTTACAGCTATGGTTATGATTGCAATGATGAGGGGTGCCCCATAGCCTAAACAGAATCCGATAGCCAACAAAGAATGCTTAGACAAATCCCCGCCAAACACACTGACTGTGCGGTAGAGCAAAAGCAGAGCTGAGGCTAACATCCAGAAAAACATGGCTAGGTAGAAAAAATGGATGAAAAAGGTGGCTGCAGTGCATGCTGGTTGGTTTTTCACCTTCGCATCTGAGATGGCTGCTGCAATAATAAACCAAATGTTTGCAATCAGGAGGGACAAGGCAATGTTAACAATGGACACATGACGCAGGTAGGGGGTGGTCTTATTTCGAATTTTTCTCCATATGACAGCTTCAATGATGAGGCATATAACCAAGGAGGCAATGGATATGGCAACTCCAATATAGGTTATATAATCCAATACAGGGAAATGAGGAACCGAGGGAGACATAAGGATGGAGAAGGAGGTCAGATGGTTGCATGTGCAGGTGACAGTATTGTTAACGTTGAATGTCAAATTGCAGCCCTTGTCGTCCCATCCTCCCATGCCATCGAAGAGGCTGAAGTTCCAGAAAACACACTGTGGGTTTCCCAGAGTAATGTTGATGATATCAAAGGCAAAGGAAATATTATTGACGGTGGCAGCGGACTGGACAAGCACGACCTTCCCATTGATGAAATTGAGGGTTGAATTGACTTTGTCTCTTGCTGGGAGCACGTTATCCATTGAGGAAAATGTTATCACTGTGATCGACTTATTTCCTCCATTAGCGTCTGGTATGTCTATTTCCACTGAAGAATTAAAGTCACCACTGAAGGTGTCTGTGAATGTGGTTTTGTTAAAGAGAATAGAAGGCGTAACAATCTCAAAAGAGTTACTGTTAATGTTACTTGTTATAGTCTCAAGAGATTGCAAAAATAATGAGCTGGCAGTATCAGCCTTGCGGACGTTACGTTTTGCTACTGAGCTCTTTACAATGGATTTGGTGTTAAGAAAGTCCCATTGTTGCCTTGACTCATCTGCTGTGAGGACATCTGCAGTGAGTAGGATATCCTAGGAGAGAATTGAAAGGTAAGTGGACATTAGGTGATGTAAAAATACAGTATATATTTTGCATAAATAAATTGTTTGGGTCATGGGTAGAGTATATTTCTGCAGCAGACAGCTTCACATACCTTCATTTCAGTATTAGTTATCAAGATATTTAAAGATGATGTCGTGGTTGCTACATTATTGAATATTTTAACGATGGCATTAATGTTGGGCGATGATTCAACCACTTTCTCTCTGAACTTCAGAGTGACATTTCTGAGTTGTTTCAGGAATGCTGCCAGTGAATTATTATTCAGGGTCTGTGAGATGAAAAAGAAAAAGGGTGCAAATTAAAGTCAGTCCTGTATGTATGTATACAATTTTTATTTACTGATACTTGGGTATAAGCTTTATCCGTTAAAGGCATGTGGGTATGACCAACTCAGTTTACGCAGTGATGTTTGTTGCTGTTAAGGGTCACAGTTTGACACAATACAGAAGTTAAGGAGAAAATGTAATGATTGGGAGGTATACGGTATGAACTGTAGAATATAAGTGAGCTTCACTCCTGGGCAATTATTTGAGTTTCTCTCCATGGAGCAGGGGAGAGAAACCTAAAGGGGCCATTATGGAAAAGAAGTTAACTTTCTTTCATTCAACCAAGATGCTGTCATCTGAAGCAAATCGATCAGCAGTTCTCAACAACAGCCACAAGAAAATCAGACATTCAGCTTTTGGTAATAATGAACCCAAATTTGTGGAACACACAGCCGCTAGATATCAGAGAAGCCAGTTCAGTGAATGTCCTCAAACTTCAAATAATGAAGACACTTGTGTGTTTGTGATGGAGGACAGTAGGACACTATTCAGTATGCCTATTTTCATTCAAGGGTGGTCTTTAGTTTAAGAGCAGGACTTACTGGTTTCAAGTTCCGATTTTGCCCCACCTCAAATTCCTGCATTTACACTTGGATTATTTTGTGCAACAAAGTCTATCAAAATCCTCCAACCAATTAACAAAATTGAATTCTCCAGCTCTTGTTGTGGGTGTGTTAGTAAATGAACCCGGAATAAGAAGGAGAGCTACATTACCTCAGACTGGTTAAGCAGCGCCTGAATTTCCTTTAGGATGCATTGGTCTTCTACAACTTTCCAGGTTCTATTTGTCTGACACTCTGCTATCTTAGTTCCCACCTCAGTTGAATCACAAGAACCTTCAGCCCGGTCACCAAGATTTCCAACGCCAAACTCACTTTCATTGACACATAAGAAGTCTAGAGAGAAACAAATGGGCTTTCAAATCACTTCTTGTCATCACAGGAAAAACATTGGCCTGAACCTGTATTAAATATGCTTCTAAAAACTAGTGTAACACTTACCCCCCGTGGGGAACTCCAGTGTTATTTCATTTTTAAAATCAGATGAGTTTGCCGATTGACATGTGAACTTCTTCGTCGGTGTTGGACAGCTCTCAATTTGATGTATATATGTGATTTCATGACCTGTGTATTAACATTAAGGAAAACACTCACACGTCATAAAAAATGACCGTCTTAGACCTGCATCAATATGTAAACGAACTCCTTTTGGGTTTGTTGGCGGCTTACCTTTTACGTCAGATCCAACATCTTTAAACTCAACCAGGTAGGGGCTGTTGACAGAGCACTTCAGTGACACTCTCTTTCCCACCTCACACTTGACCCTTTTTCTCACTGGTGATACTTGGACTAATGGTGTGTCCTTATAAGAGAAAAATGCGTTGGATTTCTGTCTGAAGATGTTTGCTTCTTTCAGCCTACATTCGTAGTTTCCTGAAAACAGTATGTAAAATCAATGGAAAACCACTTTTGCCAAAATACTACAAAAATATATTGAGATATTGGATAACAGTCTCATCCAGTGACAAGGCAATAAAGCAAAGCAGGCTTAATTTAGCATTAACATAAGGTAACATACATCATACCAGTATGTTCTAAAAATGACATGTCGTTTACATTTTTGAAGATAAATTGAAAACCAAAACATATCTTTTAACGTAGTGCCCAAATATCCAGACACTTTTTGTCTCACAATCGATTACATTACTAATAACACAAATGACTATGTCTATTTTAACTGAAAGTAGTAGTAGTAAAGAAGTAACTGAAAACACAATCACAAATACAAACATTGCCAACGATATTTCAAAGTAATCGGAGACAACCCTTGTCATGACCAGATGACATGTTTTGGGCATTTGTGTTTCCGTCTAAACAGCAGTTGGTTACAATTGCCACACAGCCGATCAGAGTTATGCAATAGTTTACAGTAGGTCAGAGCACAAGGTGAACTTGTAGACAGAACTTGCATTGCAAATGTGAACGATTTGAAAACAAGACGTAATGAGACGACATTCAAATCATCTATTTACTGCAACAATGGATCTATGTCTTACCATTGTCAGTGGCAAAAAATTTTGACACTGTTAAAGTTTCACTTTCGTTGTTTTTCGAAAAACTGTGTAGACTATCTTGAAGTATTAACTCGCCGTCACGTTTCCACTCTGTGGTCCAGCTGCCAGTGAAATTGAGATAAGTTGGTGTTGTACCACAAGTCAAACTCACACTTCTTCCAAAAAAAGGGGGAGCAAATGTTATGGATTTTGGGCCTGAAAAAAAGGAAGACCAGGCAGTTTATATACAGTCATCTGTACACATTGTTACAAAGAAGATGATATTTTATCCGAACCGACTTACTGTCAAAAATCATAGAATAGGTTTCTGCCAGTTTTGAAAATATCCCAATTTTTAATGCTTCGATTTGGCTTTCTTCAAATGCAGTTGCTGTTATGCTGTAATCCACAACGGTGCTTCCACTCCTGTGTTATATGATATAATTCCAACAAAAATCCAAATTAAAAACAGTACAGCCGTCATTTTGTCTGATGAAACATGTCTGTGATGCTTGGAAAACAAAGAAATAAAATCCTTCTGCTTTGTTCATCAGAGGATACAAATGCACAACATACCTATGATCTCGCAGCACATTGTACATTTTACTGAGCTACAGCAGCCTCAAGTGGTGATAATTATTTTGATTCTGAGTGTTTCTAACTGATCCAGAGTCTGCATTTGCAGCAAAAGACGACAGCTAGGGACAGCTAACGAGAGATGTCTACCATCTCACCAAATCACACAGTGAAAAAACTGAGCGTAGAGTGAGAATGAAAGTGAGCAAACAAAATAATCGTTTGGTCAAAGAGGTGAAATGTATTCTTCTAAAATTAAGATGTGACTTACCTGAATTCTGTTAACGTAGCTGATTTTAAGGTTGGGATGTGCTTCCTACTTTGGTTTTGAATCTGTTTGAAACAGTGACAAAGTCTGCTAGATAATAATTCTACAATATATTAAAATCATTTAATGAAAACAATAACTTACAGCGGCATTAACATCTTGATAAACTTTATTGCTGAGGTCGTTGAAGGCAGGATTGTAGTCCTGGGCCATGCTAAACGAGAACTTCCTCTCGACATTTGGCTCTTGACATAGACAAAATTCCATTAACAAACACAACTTTACTGGCTGCATCATATGTATAATACCACTTGTTGTCGTAGTCAGCAGGCATTTCCATCGATGAATACGCAGAACAATTAATATTTTTCTTCTTTAAATTTCCAGTAAGTGTCTTCAAGAACTTAAAAAATCCTTTGAACATAAAAAGAAAAGAAAGAGTTTCTCATACCAGATGTTGGGGTCAAGGTTGGGGTAGGAGTTGGGGCTGGGGATGAGGCTGAGGCTGGGGCTGACGTTGAGGCTAAGGATGAGGCTGAGGCTGGGGCTGGGGCTGAGGATGAGGCTGAGGCTGGGGCATACGTTGGCGTTGGCGTTGGCGTTGGCGTTGGGGCTGGACATGAAGCGATACCTACAGAGCAACATAAGACAATAAATAAATTCACAACAGTTTTCTGACACAAAAAATGATATGATTTGAATCATGATTAACATCAGATTACCTTAACATGAAAAAGGCCTTATACTACGAAGCGGTTCACTTCTTATTGGGGTAAATCACCATGGTAATTAATGATGAACAGCTAACCTGTACCGGATCAGGTTAAGTTGGAGATTGTTAGAGTCTCTGAATGGGACAGTGGTCTTCTGAGACCAACAAAATCCTTTTACCTACTCAGATGAGGGTGTTTATGAAAGATATAGATCCTCATCAGAGGGGATGATAAACCTTTCTCAGCTGCTGGAGCCGAACATTACCAACCTGACACGTCTATGAATAATGTGCTCACAGTAACACAGACTGTCTGCATTGATCAACGTTTCCTTAATTGTGGGAGTTACTGATATTTATGTTCTTGGTGTGTTAGCAGCGGGATAATCCCAGAGAAATAGTCTTAAACTTTTATTCTTCTCTTGAAGTAAGTGTATCCTACGAAATTAAATAAGTACTTGGAATTGGGGATATATAGATTACAGATTTACCTTGTGACAGCCTCCCTCCCCTCTCTCTCTCAGACACCTGTGCAGTCTGCCCTCATCCAACTGAGACTACTGTTGCACGGTGCATTTAAATTTAAGGGAAGGATAAGGGAAGTTTACTTAACCAAATAGTTGGTTAAGACAATACCCGCCACTATCACACCCAGTACATCTAAATCTGTCCCTGTTTCCAGATGCATCAGATGCATCTTGTCACTTAGATATCAAATGCGCATAGTCGCGTTCCTGAAAATAGGTCCATATGTTTTTTCCATTAGTAATTGCAGATGTATCCACCACAGTGTGTCCTCAGAGTCAGTGAAGACAGTGTCAGTCAAAACCAGTAGTACAGCCAGGCAGAGACAGTAAATCTGTATTTGTGGTCCTTTTTACTGAGATTAACACTTTTATAAGAACAGCTTCTTAAAAGTAATGCTTACTTGTGATTGGTTCACAGAACCCTCCGTCAGAAGGAAGTCCATTTATGCATCTACAGGTGTGTGTTGTGAGGTTACCGCACACACCATAGGTCTTACACTGGTCACATGACCAGAAAAACTGATCCTCACACTGACACTGCAGACCTCCAGTTGAGTTTGGATAGCAAACTTTCGTAGAGATAAGAAAACAACAAGTCACAGAATATAAATGATACAGTATTTGATAAAACAGCTTAAATCAGCTACACAGTTTATGTAATGAAACAAACTAAACAGGACTTCTCACCTGTGGTCATATTAACTCCTGTTACGTTCAAAGTCTGATCGACAATGTAGGGGAATCTGAAACTTTTCAGAGTTTTTCTGAAAACATCAAGTCCATTTAATGATATTGTGGAGACTGGGATGCGCAGCTCAAAGACCAAATCAGCGTCCACGGTGCCTGTGGTGAAAAACAGGAGAAAACCCATCAAACAAGTCTGTCACCGCCATAAACAACAAAATACATAATTTTTCACTGCTGTGAGTCCAGCCATCATGAAATGGATCATGTTGATCAAAATGTTGTCCCGTGCAAACTGTTTTAAACTATTTGTTCTTTTGCTTGAGTTGAGAGTTTAAGGTCTTTGGTGTGTTAGTTGTGTGAACCTAGAAGTAAGCATGTATATTTCAAAACCATTCAAAGACTCATGTTTCTAAAACTACAAGAGTATTTCAATGTAAAGGTGCCAGTAACGGTCTTCAGAAATACACACATCCTTTACTTTAAAATTGAGTGAAGGAGGTATTGTTGTATTAATCCCCGGTAAAAAAACTAATAAACCTTAGTAAAACATTAAGTATAATGAAATATCTTCTTATGTTTTAAATGTGTTATATGTTAATAGTATAACCGTGTTAATCTTTTTTTATTAAACGTGTGGTATCAATTTAACAAGGAAACATGATAGAAACCTGCTGTCTCCACATCACAGATTATTTCAGTCCACTGTGAACTGTAACCAGCTATTTGATTAAAGTTCTTTTACTTTTATTGTCCAGTAAATGTGTCCATGTAATAAAAAGTCCTCTGAAGATAAAAACAAAAGAAAGTGTTTCTCATACCAGATGTTGGAGTTGGAGTGGGGGTTGGGGTTGGGGTTGGGGTTGGGGTTGGGGTTGGGGTTGGATTTGAGGTTGGAGTTGGATTTGGGGTTGGGGTTGGGGTTGGGGTTGGGGTAGGGGTTGGGGCCGGACATTGAGCGATACCTGCAGAGCAACATGATACATTAAATAACTTCACCAAGGTTTTCTGGCACAAAAAACAATATACTTTTAATAATGATTAACATCAGATCACCTTAACATGACATGGGCCTTGTACTACAAAGCCAGATTCGTGGTTATCAAGATAACTTTAGGGTAAATTCAGAGTTTCAGGTCATATGAAGCACATTCATTTCTTAATGGGGTAAATCAACATGGTAACTTTTGATGAACAGCGAACCTTTTCTGGATCAGGTTAAGTTGGAGATTGTTAGAGTCTCTGAAGAGGACAGTGGTCCTCTGAGGCCAACAAAATCCTTTTAGCTACTCAGATGAGGGTGTTTATGAAAGATTTAGATCCTCATCAGAGGGGATGATAAACCTTTCTCAGCTGCTGGAGCCAAACATTACCAACCTGACACGTCTATGAATAATGTGCTCACAGTAACACAGACTGTCTGCATTGATCAACGTTTCCTTAATTGTGGGAGTTACTGATATTTATGTTCTTGGTGTGTTAGCAGCGGGATAATCACATAGAGATAGTCTTAAACTTTTATTCTTCTCTTGAAGTAAGTGTATCCTACTAAATTAAATAAGTACTTGGAATTGGGGATATATAGATTACAGATTTACCTTGTGACAGCCTCCCTCCCCTCTCTCTCTCAGACACCTGTGCAGTCAGCCCTCACCCAACTGAGACTACTGTTGCACGGTGCACTTAAATTTAAGGGAAGGATAAGGGAAGTTTACTTAACCAAATAGTTGGTTAAGACAATACCCGCCACTAACACACCCAGTACATCTAAATCTGTCCCTGTTTCCAGATGCATCAGATGCATCTTGTCACTTAGATATCAAATGCGCATAGTCGCGTTCCTGAAAATAGGTCCATATGTTTTTTCCATTAGTAATTGCAGATGTATCCACCACAGTGTGTCCTCAGAGTCAGTGAAGACAGTGTCAGTCAAAACCAGTAGTACAGCCAGGCAGACACAGTAAATCTGTATTTGTGGTCCTTTTTACTGAGATTACCACTTTTATAAGAACAGCTTCTTAAAAGTAATGCTTACTTGTGATCGGTTCACAGAACCCTCCGTCAGAAGGAAGTCCATTTATGCATCTACAGGTGTGTGTTGTGAGGTTACCGCACACACCATAGGTCTTACACTGGTCACATGACCAGAAAAACTGATCCTCACACTGACACTGCAGACCTCCAGTTGAGTTTGGATAGCAAACTTTCATAGAGATAAGAAAACAACAAGTCACAGAATATAAATGATACAGTATTGGATAAAACAGCTTAAATCAGCTACACAGTTTATTTAATGAAACAAACTAAACAGGACTTCTCACCTGTGGTCATATTAACTCCTGTTACGTTCAAAGTCTGATCGACAATGTAGGGGAATCTGAAACTTTTCAGAGTTTTTCTGAAAACATCAAGTCCATTTAATGATATTCTGGAGACTGGGATGCGCAGCTCAAAGACCAAATCAGCGTCCACAGTGCCTGTGGTGAAAAACAGGAGAAAACCCATCAAACAAGTCTGTCAACGCCATAAACAACAAAATACATAACTTTTCACTGCTGTGAGTCCAGCCATCATGAAATGGATCATGTTGATCAAAATGTTGTCCCGTGCAAACTGTTTTAAACTATTTGTTTTTTTTGCTTGAGTTGAGAGTTTATGGTCTATAGTGTGTTAGTTGTGTGAACTTAGAAGTAAACATGTATATTTCAAAACCATTCAAAGACTCATGTTTCTAAAACTACAAGAGTATTTCAATGTTAAGGTGCCAGTAACGGTCTTCAGAAATACACACATCCTTTACTTTAAAATTGAGTGAAGGAGGTATTGTTGTGTTAATCCCCGGTAAAAAACCTAATAAACCTTAGTAAAAGATTAAGTATAATGAAATATCATATTATGTTTAAATGTGTTATATGTTAATAGTATAACGAGGTTAATCTTTTTTTATTAAACGTGTGGTATCAATTTAACAAGGAAACATGATAGAAACCTGCTGACTCCACATCACAGATTATTTCAGTCCACTATGTACTGTAACCAGCTATTTGATTAAAGTTCTTTTACTTTTATTGTCCGGTAAATGTGTCCATGTAATAAAAAGTCCTCTGAAGATAAAAACAAAAGAAAGTGTTTCTCATACCAGATGTTGGAGTTGGAGTTGGGGTTGGGGTTGGGGTTGGGGTTGGATTTGAGGTTGGAGTTGGAGTTGGATTTGGGGTTGGGGTAGGGGTTGGGGTTGGGGTTGGGGCCGGACATTGAGCGATACCTGCAGAGCAACATGATACATTAAATAACTTCACCAAGGTTTTCTGGCACAAAAAACAATATACTTTTAATAATGATTAACATCAGATCACCTTAACATGACATGGGCCTTGTACTACAAAGCCAGATTCGTGGTTATCAAGATAACTTTAGGGTAAATTCAGAGTTTCAGGTCATATGAAGCACATTCATTTCTTAATGGGGTAAATCACCATGGTAACTTTTGATGAACAGCGAACCTTTTCTGGATCAGGTTAAGTTGGAGATTGTTAGAGTCTCTGAAGAGGACAGTGGTCTTCTGAGGCCAACAAAATCCTTTTAGCTACTCAGATGAGGGTGTTTATGAAAGATTTAGATCCTCATCAGAGGGGATGATAAACCTTTCTCAGCTGCTGGAGCCGAACATTACCAACCTGACACGTCTATGAATAATGTGGTCACAGTAACACAGACTGTCTGCATTGATCAACGTTTCCTTAATTGTGGGAGCTACTGATATTTATGTTCTTGGTGTGTTAGCAGCGGGATAATCACATAGAGATAGTCTTAAACTTTTATTCTTCTCTTGAAGTAAGTGTATCCTACTAAATTAAATAAGTACTTGGAATTGGGGATATATAGACTACAGATTTACCTTGTGACAGCCTCCCTCCCCTCTCTCTCTCAGACACCTGTGCAGTCAGCCCTCACCCAACTGAGACTACTGTTGCACGGTGCACTTAAATTTAAGGGAAGGATAAGGGAAGTTTACTTAACCAAATAGTTGGTTAAGACAATACCCGCCACTAACACACCCAGTACATCTAAATCTGTCCCTGTTTCCAGATGCATCAGATGCAGCTTGTCACTTAGATATCAAATGCGCATAGTCGCGTTCCTGAAAATAGGTCCATATGTTTTTTCCATTAGTAATTGCAGATGTATCCACCACAGTGTGTCCTCAGAGTCAGTGAAGACAGTGTCAGTCAAAACCAGTAGTACAGCCAGGCAGAGACCGCAAATCTGTATTTGTGGTCCTTTTTACTGAGATTAACACTTTTATAAGAACAGCTTCTTAACAGTAATGCTTACTTGTAATTGGTTCACAGAACCCTCCGTCAGAAGGAAGTCCATTTATGCATCCACAGGTGTTTGTTGTGAGGTTACCGCACACACCATAGGTCTTACACTGGTCACATGACCAGACAAACTGATCCTCACACCGACACTGCAGACCTCCAGTTGAGTTTGGATAGCAAACTTTCATCGAGATAAGAAAACATCAAGTCACAGAATATAAATGATACAGTGTTTGATAAAACATCTTTAAATCAGTTACACCGCTTAGGTAATGAAACAAGCTAAACAGGACTTCTCACCTGTGGTCATATTAACTCCTGTTACGTTCAAAGTCTGATCGACAATGTTGGGAAATCTGAAACTTTTTAGAGTTTTTCTGACAACATCAAGTCCATTTAATGATATGCTGGAGACTGGGATGCGCAGCTCAAGGACCAAATCAGCGTCCACAGTGCCTGTGGTAGAAAACAGGAGAAAACCCATCACACAAGTCTTTCACAACCATACACAACAATTTACATAACTTTTCACTGCTGTGAGTGCAGCCATCATCACATGTATCATGTTGATCAAAATGTTGTCCTATGCAAACTATTTAAACTCTTTGTGCTTTTGCTTGAGTTGAGAGTTCTTGGTCTATAGTGTGTTAGTTGTGTGAACCTAGAAGTAAACATGTACATTTCTAAACCATTCAAAGACTCATGTTTCTAAAACTACGAGAGTTTTTTAATGTTAAGGTGCCAGTAACGGTCTTCAGAAATACACACATCCTTTACTATACAATTAAGTGATGGAGGTATTGTTGTATTTATCCCTGTTAGGAAAATTTAATAAACATTAGTAGCAGTTTAAGTACAATCAAATATCTTCTTATGTTGTGAATGTGTTATATGTTAATAGTATAACCGTGTTAATCTTTTTTAATTAAACGTGTGGTATCAATTTTCCAAGGAAACATGATAGAAAACCTGCTGACTCCACATCACTGATTATTTCAGTCCACTATTTACTGAAACCAGCTATTTGATTAAAGTTCTTTTAGTTTTATTGTCCAGTAAATGTGTCCATGTACTAAAAAATCCTCTGAACATAAAAACAAAAGAAAGTGTTTGTCATACCAGATGTTGGGGTTGGGGTTGGACATGGAGCGTTACCTGAAGAACAACATGATACATTAAATAACTTCACCACAGTTTTCTAACACGAAAAATAATATACTTTTAATAATGATTCATATCAGATCACCTTAACATGACATGGGCCTTATACTCCGAAGCACCTTCACTTCTTATTGGGGTAAATCACCATGTTAACTTATGATGAACAGCTAACCTGTTCCGGATCAGGTTAAGTTGGAGATGTCATATCAAGAAGCAAAATGTGACATCTCTGTTCTTTGTGGATTCTGTGGGTCTCTGTATGGATTGTTAGAGTCTCTGAAGAGGACAGTGGTCTTCTGAGGTCAACACAATCCTTTTACCTACTCAGTTGAGCATGTTTATGAAAGATATAGATCCTCATCAGAGGGGATGATAAACCTTTCTCAGCTGCTGGAGCCGAACATTACCAACCTGACACGTCTATGAATAATGTGCTCACAGTAACACAGACTGTCTGCATTGATCGTTTCCTTACTTGTGGGAGTTACTGATAATTATGTTCTTGGTGTGTTAGCGGCGGGATAATCCCAGAGAAATAGTCTTAAACTTTTATTCTTCTCTTGAAGTAAGTGTATCCTACGAAATTAAATAAGTACTTGGAATTGGGGATATATAGATTACAGATTTACCTTGTGACAGCCTCCCTCCCCTCTCTCTCTCAGACACCTGTGCAGTCAGCCCTCATCCAACTGAGACTACTGTTGCACGGTGCACTTAAATTTAAGGGAAGGATAAGGGAAGTTTACTTAACCAAATGGTTGGTTAAGACAATACCCACCACTAACACACCCAGTAAATCTAAATCTCTCCCTGTTTCCAGATGCATTAGATGCATCTTGTCACTTAGGTATCAAACTCGCACAGTAACGTTCCTGAAAATAGGTCCATATGTTTTTTTCGACTAGTAATTGCAAATGTATCCACCACAGTGTGTCCTCAGAGTCAGTGAAGACAGTGTCTATCAATCAAAAGCTCATTAAAGAGACTACATCATGTGATTAAATTAAGCTTTTCATCTCTCATCCAGGAGGCTTCTTCTGTTCAGCTCCACAGGTCTTGTTAGTAAAGAACAGATTCACATCTCGATGCTCCGACTAATTAATATTATTATGTTGTGTTCACGCAGTATACTTTTCCCCAAAGTGACCATGGGGCTCCTTAATTTACACATTCACAGAAACAGGGGTTCTCTTTACCAGCTGTTCTTTCTGCATTAAGCAGCTATAACTCCTTCGTTTAGTCTGGATGATGTGTTGGACCCCTGATGTTAAACAGATAAGTCAACCAACTCTAGCCATTTATAGATCAACACCATAGGCTGTATATAAAGATGGACAATGCTAATTCACTTCCTCCCATTATACCAACACTGCCAACTTGCATATTTAGAGCCAGAATAGCTTTCGGAAGATGGACGCACAGTTGAAAGACCCCATCGATACAAGTTCTCGACCAATCACGAGTCAGTCTCAGCTGGCCGTAATAACTAGCTAGCTTTCTTCAATTGTATCTAATTAATAATTAGATTCATACTTAAAGGAAGCATGAGCATTTGAACAAACATCAGTGTGACAAGAACTACCTACAACGTTTGTTCTGAACTTTGGATTTTTTGTTGGGTCCATACCCCAGAAACTAACATAGATTGGGGCATTATTTATGACCATAGTCCTGCCAGCCACCAGGTGGTGATCAAGCCTCTTTTGGTTCAGGTTTGGGAAGCTGTCATATTGTCCATCTTTAAATAAAGTCATTGGTCAACACCAGTAGTACAGCCAGGCAGATACAGTAAATGTTTATTTGTTGTGCCTTTTACTGAGAGCACCACTTTTATAAGAACAGCTACTTAACAGTAATGCTTACTTGTAATTGGTTCACAGAACCCTCCGTCAGAAGGAAGTCCATTTATGCATCCACAGGTGTTTGTTGTGAGGTTACCGCACACACCATAGGTCTTACACTGGTCACATGACCAGACAAACTGATCCTCACACCGACACTGCAGACCTCCAGTTGAGTTTGGATAGCAAACTTTCATCGAGATAAGAAAACATCAAGTCACAGAATATAAATGATACAGTGTTTGATAAAACATCTTTAAATCAGTTACACCGCTTAGGTAATGAAACAAGCTAAACAGGACTTCTCACCTGTGGTCATATTAACTCCTGTTACGTTCAAAGTCTGATCGACAATGTTGGGAAATCTGAAACTTTTTAGAGTTTTTCTGACAACATCAAGTCCATTTAATGATATGCTGGAGACTGGGATGCGCAGCTCAAGGACCAAATCAGCGTCCACAGTGCCTGTGGTAGAAAACAGGAGAAAACCCATCACACAAGTCTTTCACAACCATACACAACAATTTACATAACTTTTCACTGCTGTGAGTGCAGCCATCATCACATGTATCATGTTGATCAAAATGTTGTCCTATGCAAACTATTTAAACTCTTTGTGCTTTTGCTTGAGTTGAGAGTTCTTGGTCTATAGTGTGTTAGTTGTGTGAACCTAGAAGTAAACATGTACATTTCTAAACCATTCAAAGACTCATGTTTCTAAAACTACGAGAGTTTTTTAATGTTAAGGTGCCAGTAACGGTCTTCAGAAATACACACATCCTTTACTATACAATTAAGTGATGGAGGTATTGTTGTATTTATCCCTGTTAGGAAAATTGAATAAACATTAGTAGCAGTTTAAGTACAATCAAATATCTTCTTATGTTGTGAATGTGTTATATGTTAATAGTATAACCGTGTTAATCTTTTTTAATTAAACGTGTGGTATCAATTTTCCAAGGAAACATGATAGAAAACCTGCTGACTCCACATCACTGATTATTTCAGTCCACTATTTACTGAAACCAGCTATTTGATTAAAGTTCTTTTAGTTTTATTGTCCAGTAAATGTGTCCATGTACTAAAAAATCCTCTGAACATAAAAACAAAAGAAAGTGTTTGTCATACCAGATGTTGGGGTTGGGGTTGGACATGGAGCGTTACCTGAAGAACAACATGATACATTAAATAACTTCACCACAGTTTTCTAACACGAAAAATAATATACTTTTAATAATGATTCATATCAGATCACCTTAACATGACATGGGCCTTATACTCCGAAGCACCTTCACTTCTTATTGGGGTAAATCACCATGTTAACTTATGATGAACAGCTAACCTGTTCCGGATCAGGTTAAGTTGGAGATGTCATATCAAGAAGCAAAATGTGACATCTCTGTTCTTTGTGGATTCTGTGGGTCTCTGTATGGATTGTTAGAGTCTCTGAAGAGGACAGTGGTCTTCTGAGGTCAACACAATCCTTTTACCTACTCAGTTGAGCATGTTTATGACAGATATAAAACTTCATCAGAGGGGAAGATAAACCTTTCTCAGCTGCTGGAGCCAAACATTACCAACCTGACACGTATATGAACAATGTGCTCACAGTAAGACAGACTGTCTGCATTGATCGTTTCCTTACTTGTGGGAGTTACTGATAATTATGTTCTAGGTGTGTTAGCGGCGGGATAATCAGAAATAGTCTTATACTCTTATTCTTCTCTTGAACTATGTGTATCCTACGAAATTAAATAACTATTTGGAATGGGGGATAGATAGATTACAGATTTACCTTGTGACAGCCTCCCTCCCCTCTCTCTCTCTCAGACACTTGTGCAGTCAGCCCTCACCCAACTGAGACTACTGTTGCACGGTGCCTACTAAACTGTAAGGGGAGGATAAGGGATGTTTACTTAACCAAATGGTTGGTTAAGACAATACCCACCACTAACACACCCAGTAAATCTAAATCTCTCCCTGTTTCCAGATGCATTAAATGCATCTTGTCACTTAGATATCAAACTCGCACAGTAACGTTCCTGAAAATAGGTCCATATGTTTTTTTCGACTAGTAATTGCAAATGTATCCACCACAGTGTGTCCTCAGCTCCACTGGTCTTGTTAGTAAAGAACAGATTCACATCTCGGTGCACCGACTAATTAAATATTATTATGTTGTGTTCACGTAGTATACTTTTCCCCAAAGTGACCATGGGGATCCTTAATTTACACATTCACAGAAACAGGGGTTCTCTTTACCTGCTGTTCTTTCTGCATTAAGCAGCTATAACTTCTTCTTTTAGTCTGGATGATGTATTTGTTCTCCTCGTATTTTTAAAATATAAGAGTTTGATCTTCGCTGTAAAATATGAGGCTCTGCTTGACTGGGACTGTGATGGTTAGGTTATGTTCATCTGGATCTCGGAAAGATATCCTGGGTATGTTGAACTCACTTTGTAGTACAGACCCCTGATGTTAAACAGATAAGTCAACACAACTCTAACCATGTATAGATCAACACCATAGGCTGTATATAAAGATGGACAATGCTCCTTCACTTCCTCCCATTATACCAACACTGCCATCATGCATATTTCGAGCCAGAATAGCTTTCGCAGCTGGCCGTCATAACTAGCTAGCTTTCTTCAATTGCATCTACTTAATAATTAGATTCAAACTTAAAGGAAACACCAATTTTATAAGAACAGCTACTTAACAGTAATGCTTACTTGTGATTGGTTCACAGAACCCTCCGTCAGAAGGAAGTCCATTTATGCATCCACAGGTGTGTGTGGTGAGGTTTCCGCACACACCGTAGGTCTTACACTGGTCACATGACCAGACAAACTGATCCTCACACTGACACGGCAGACCTCCACTTGAGTTTGGATAGCAAACTTTCATAGAGATAAGAAAACATCAAGTCACAGAATATAAATGATACAGTGTTTGATAAAACCTCTTGAAATCAGCAACACAGTTTATGTAATGAAACAATCTAAACAGGAGTTCTCACCTGTGGTCATATTAACTCCTGTTATGCTCAAAGTCTGATGGACAATGTAGGGGAATCTGAAACTTTTCAGATTTTTTCTGAAATCATCAAGTCCATTTAATGATATGCTTGAGACTGGGATGTACAGCTCAAAGACCAAATCAGCGTCCACTGTGGTGGAAAACAGGAGAAAACCCATCACACATGTCTGTCACCACCATACACAACAATATACATAACTTTTCACTGTTTCGAGTGCAGCCATCATGACATGGATCATGTTTGTCAGAGTGTTGTCCTGTTTAGTGCTAGTTTCCTGATGTTTCTCTGTCTTACCTGTCTCTTATGACCTAATTTGGACTTTTTGGCTGATTTGTTTTGTTTCTGTGGCTTTGACATTTGTCTTCTCATCCCAGCATCTAAAATGTTTTCCTTTTGAAAATAAATTAATGCACCAAATCTTTTTGTCTCTAGCATCATATTAGGGCTCCATCCATTCGAAAAAGGCAAATGGTATGCCGAAACCTTGTAAGCAAAGCTTTCATGGTACACCAGCGCCAGATGATTTTTAATTGAATTTGTGCCGAGCAGAACACAGATTTTTCCCTTATAGGAGGTGGTGTTTAGGACATGAGCCGGAACTGTTTTAATCTTTGTAGTCAAATATGTGCTCGATGTAGAAACCTGGTGTCAGCACATGGCAAATTGTTTTTCTTCAGGTATGTTTTGAAGTTAATTATTAGGATAGTTCACTGAAAAAAAAAAATTCACAGAGTATCCACTCATAACTATGCCAATCAGTGGCGGTGCGTCAATACAGGGCGCTGGGGCGCCGCCCACCCTACAATTTTGAGATGAAAAAAAAAAAAAAAAAAAAAATGCCATGTCAAAAAACATTATATATCAAATAATTTAATAAGAAATGTACTGTTTTAAAGCGTTAAATGTGTGCCGGAGACCGTAAGCCCCTGTCAAAAACCACTTAAATGTGACCAAATATAATATATTGCCATTCGTTGAATGATAACATACGATAACGTCACTGAGAGAGAAGCCACTCCTCCCTGTGGGCGCCGGTCAAGTGGAAGTCTATGGAAGCCAAAAAAAGGGGCAGGAACATTTGAGCAAGGACAGTTCTCATTGGCGGATGACAGTTCGAGCCATGGGCGCACGTACCTTGCGCCCACAGCCAATGAAAGGGTTTCTAACAGGACTGTCCAATCAGAGACCTTTTGTGATTCCCTCACATCACATATCTACAGGTGCAGCATAGTTAGCACTTAGCAGATACTTGTTTTAATCTGAGAGTATGGCGAATGAAAACTCTATTGTAGCTATTCACAGAACACCATTCAATCGACGATCGGATGTCGATAAAAAGAAACTAAAAGAAATGGGACCTGACCGTCCGGATTTAAAACTTGAACAGATAAGCACTGACCGCGGAAGAACCTACAAGCGGAGCTTCTCCTCCAGCCTTTATGCTAACCGGAGCTGGTTAGCGGGCTGTGCAGTGAGTAATGCGTTTTTTTGTTTCCCCTGCTTGTTGTTCCAATGTACTGGGACTGAAATACTCTGGACTACAACGGGGATGAGGGATCTAAAGCACTTCACCCAGAAATGCAAGAAACACGAATCGTCTCGCTGCCATCTCACTAACAGCATGAAGCTAAGTCTCTTTGGGAGACTGAGTATAGCGGAACAGCTCGACGAAGGGTACCGAATTGGCATCCGTAAACACAATGAGGAAGTAAGGAAGAACAGGCACATTCTCTCAAGAATTATAGACTGTATTAAGTTCTGTGGTGCATTTGAGTTGGCACTGCGTGGTCATGATGAGAGCGAGAGCTCTGATAACCCAGGGATATTTCGTGGCTTGGTGGACGTTGTTGCCTCACTCGACGGTGCACTGAAAGACGATCTCGACAGCGCGACTGTGTTCAAGGGAACATCCAAAACGGTCCAGAATGAACTTCTTGACTGTATGCTGGCTGTTGTTAGGGAAAAGATCATAAGCGAGATTCAAAGCAGCGATTTTCTATCGATCCAAGCAGATGAGACCACGGATATTAGCACACAAACCCAGCTTGTGCTTGTGCTTCGCTACTTAAATGGTGCTAACCTGGAGGAAAGATTCTTTGAGTTCATCCCTCTGCAGTCAGCTACAGCAGCGACCATTGCCATGGCATTAAAAGAACGCCTTGCTGCCATCCTCCCAGGTGAGCAGAAAGTTAAACTCATCTGCCAGGCATATGACGGTGCCAGTGTAATGAGGGGTACCTCTTCAGGTGTTCAGAAGAGAATCCAGGACGACTACCCAACTGCCCACTATATCCACTGCTATGCCCATCAGCTCAATCTTATAATGCAACAGGCCACCTCTCACATTGTTAAAGTCAAGAACTTTTTTTCTGACTTGGGTGGATTAGCTGCGTTCTTTTCAAGATCCCCGAAGCGGACCGTTGTCCTTGATAAAACAGTGGCCCGTAGACTGCCAACGGCCAGCAATGTGAGGTGGAACTTTCACAGCCGTGCCGTCAATACTGTGTTTGAGCACAGAGATGACCTCATTGACTGCTTTGAAAGAATTCGAGCATCAGATGGCTTTGATGACAAGACCAGCCACGAAGCAGGAGGCCACATCAGGCTACTGGAGGATCCTGATTTCAACTTCTTCCTTAAACTGTTTCATCGGATAATGCCACACGTGGACATTCTCTATGCCAAGCTCCAGAACAGAAACATAGATTCAGTCTATATAAATCGCTGCATCCAGCAGTTCCAAGAGGACATACAAAAAATCAGGTAATTTCATTATTGTTATTATTCTGTAAGCTTAGTCATAACATTCTTAACCATTAACCATAGTAATAAGACAAATGTGATATTTAAATTATTATTATTTTTATTTACAGAGATTCAGTCCATGCAATGGTGGTGGAGCACAGGAGTGGCTCTGAGCAGCCGAGGAAGCGCCGGGCTATCGATCAAGATGAGCTTAAAAGGATTGCCACAGAGGTGAGTGTCAAAATCAGCAGATGCCTGTGTTAAAGTTCAATGTTTTGTCTTTCCCACAGCAGAACACATGTTGGAAATTGTGAGATTTGTGTGGATATCATATCAGACTATACTTTATCTAAAATACCAATTCGAAATGTTGATGAGCCATCAGACCTAATTCCTGGCTTTTGTGTGTCATGGAGTGGGGGTGTGTGTGTTTCATAGCACCAGGCTAGTTCCTGGCTTTTGTGTGTCTAGAGCCAGAGCTGTTAGACTCTGATTGTTGGCTTTTGTCTGCAGCCAGGACAAGATGGTTGAAGTCAAAGGTTATTAGCATCTAAATGCCCCACACCTTATCTGTCTGTCTCTCTCTATATTTATCTGTAGGTATGCGACACCATACTTGGACACACCAAGGAACGCTTTGCCTTCAAGGACCACCTCATCAGTGCCACCTTACTGGACAGCCCCCAGTTTGACCACTACCTCGATGCATTCCCTGAAGTTGCTCTGGCCACAACATTGAAGGCCTATCCTGTGCTCGATGGAAGTAGGCTGAAGACAGAGCTTACCCTCATCTATGGCTCAGAAGAATTCCGAACCTGTCGTGGTGCTGTGGATCTTTACCAGTTGTTCAAAGACAATAACCTTTCTGAGGTATTTTCAGAGACAGAAACACTGCTTAAAATCATCATCACAACTCCCATGGCCACTGCTGAGGCTGAGAGGTGTTTTTCAACACTGAAAAGGGTTAAAACCTTTCTCAGGAACACAATGACTCAGGACAGACTGAATGCCTTAGCCATGCTCTCAATGGAAAAAAGGCTTGTCACAGACATGATTGACTTTAACCAGAAGGTGATAGAGAGATTTGCCAGCTTGAAAGAGAGGAGGGCTAAGTTTCTTTACAAGTAGTAGGGCCTACTCTTGACAAACAACAAATGTAAAATGTTATGTCTCTTCTGCTCTAAACCTCTTTCGTGTGAGGGTGTGGGCACCTTTTTTATTCTGTTCATCTCTGAAACCCTACCCAATGTCTCTTACCTGTGTCCCTACCATTCTGCTCTGAACTGTCATGCCCAAAGTAACAGGTTATTGTTATTGTTGTTGGATACTAGTGTTGAGCACTGTATGTTATTGAAATAAAGCTATGTTTTTTTTAATATTCTAATCAAAACCTCAGTTTTTTTTTCTCATTGCGGTGGGCTATTTAAACCGCGCCGCCCAAGTGCGCCCCCCCAAAAAAAAATGTCACCAGCCGCCACTGATGCCAATGGATGGGTGGCTGAAGTGTTCCACAAAACACAGTATCAGGGGGTAAACAGTGTTTTCCGCCAACAACAAAACAACAAATTTAAACACAGCATGCCTCCATACTGCTTGTTTGCTGTCATCCAAGTGTTTGCAAGCCTCTTCATTCATATTCGAATAAAAACGGCATAATTTACAGACTGTTTTAAGCCTAAAAGTCCACTACCGGAAGTGGCGGTACTAGCGAAAGTAGCCACAAGAACGTGCACCCCGTGTGTGCCCTTTGGTGAGGGGGTGCGGTGTTCCGTGTGCCTGAGGGTACGTGAATGCCTCTCAGAGAAAGCTATCAAACACGGTGTAAATGATGCCGTTTCGAATCCGATATGATTGTCTGGGCTTGCAGACCTTTGAATGACACCACACAAGTAGTATGGAGGCATGTTATATTCTTTCTGTTGTTTTATTGGGTCTGAAGAAAGAGGTAAAAAATAAGTCGTAATTGTATTAGATTCGGCTGTAACACTGTTTTCGCCCACGCTTCAACTGCCATAGTGGTGAGTAAATACTGAGAGTATTTTTAGTTTTCAGTGAACTATCCCTTTAAATTCAGGCAAAAGAAATGAAGGTAGTATTTGATTTTCAGTCACATGAGGTTTATGGGCACCTACTCCCAGTCCCAACTCAGGATCTTGGGCCGCTCAAAGTACGTGCTCACTCTGACCGTGTAACAATATTTATATTTTGTAAATATTATGCATTGGTGTGTGAACACGGAGAGACATTTTAAAATCATTGTCAACTGAGGAGCTAATGTAATTCATGTTCTATAAACTACTGTTTCAACAAGTAAAATCCTGTACATGCAGTATATCTGTTAGGGTAATAATCTGTACTTTCTACCACTCATATATCAAATGATGGTTCAATGATGGAAACAGGAACAATATGCTAAATTCCTTTGCTGCTAACCAATCAGGCATACCTGTTGGGGTGGAGATTGTCTGGCAGTATTGGCCATCAGCTGGAAGAGCATTAAGGCATCCACACGTGTCACCGATGATGGCATCACACGCTCCATAAATATTGCAGGTATTAGATGACCAAGCAAGGTTCTCTTCACATCTGCACTGGAATCCAGTCCCATTTGAGTAACACACTATGCGAAGAAACATTAGCACAACACATTAAGGTTTAATGGCATGTTTAGTATCAAGAAAAACACATTCAATGCTGTAGCAAACTATGTGGGAATAACAAGGAGGGCTATCATACCTGATGTGGCTTTAATGTTGGTAACTAAAGCGTTACTGTCACTCAGTTCAATGAAAGGGTTTGCGCTCAAAATAGCTCTGACACTCTCCAGGTCAGACAAGTTCAAAACAGCTTGGAATACGTACTCAGAGGAATCTAAGTAAGCTGAGGGGACATGAAATAGACACAAAGACGCATCAATAGTCAATATTGTTTGCTCAAATATGCACACAGACAGTAAGTAGGGACTCTCACTGACACAGTCGTTACATTCTGTTGATATCATCACAGTGTGACTCACCCACTCTTTTTTCTATGGTATGACTGCCTGAAGCTTTTGTATCCATCAGTTCCTGGAAAAATCCAATTCCATAGAACAATATCAATACAAGTAATTATAACATATACAAATAACCCTAACCCTAACCCTAACCCTGAAATTGCAAAATTACATTTAACATAATGTCAACTAATAATGAGCTGAATTTATTTCTAAAAGGTTTATTTTAAATATTGTGGTTTGCAGTTGGAGAGATGACAGTGTTAACCTCTAGCTGCAAAATCATATTGCTGCTTTGACGAGTTCACAGGGAACTGTAGGGGGAGAGCTTGGCCTAGGGGATAGAGCGGGTGTTCTGTAACAAGAAGGTTGCCGGTTTGAATCCCACTCTTTCCCGTCTGCATGCCTAAGTGTCCTTGGCAAGATACTGAATCCCTAAAATGGCCCCTCATAAATGCTGAGTGTTCTAAAAATGTAAGTCGCTTCGGACAAAAGCGTCAGCTACATGACATTTAATGTAGCTTATGCTAGGGTGACCAGACGTCCTCTTTTTCCCGGACATGTCCTCTTTTCGAGACCTAAAAAATGCGCCCGGCAGGGATTCCAAAAACGTCCGGTATTTTGCCTCGTCGCAAAAAAAATATTAATAATTATTTATTTTTTTTGCCTCGTCGCATATTTGTGTTTCTGGGTCTTTCACATAGCCTACTAGTTATTTCGGCTTTCCGAGTTCTGGAAATGGTACCACCCTTACGTTCCACCTTCTTGCGCGAGCTGACTGTAGAGAGAGTCTGTCATTGGGCGACCGATCTCAGGGTTGCCAGAGCCACGATAATTATCCTCCAAATACGACTATTTTGAGCCTTTGGAACGTTACTTTGCCATTTCCAATCTGGCAACATTGAGCACCTTGCCGCTTCCACTCCGTGCGCTGTTTACAACAGCACATTACATCTGCAGCCATGCCTAAATGTAAATGTAAGTTCACGGACGAACTAAAAAAGAAATACCCATGTTTTCGCCTCAGCCGTGATGCTTCGGAAGCTGAGTGCATGACATGCAGAGCAGGCACTTACGCGTCAGTGGCAAATAAAGGTGGCAGCGATTTGGAAGCTCACGTACACTCTGCAAAACATAAAACTGCAGCAAGAGGAGAGAGCTCGTCGAGTAAAGTGAAAGACTTTTTGTGAGTAAAACCGACACTTCTGTTACGGGTGCAGAGGGTACCCTTGCTTTTCACACAATAAAGCATCACAACAGCTACAGATCAATGGACTGCACATCTGGTTTGCTAAGAAAGATTTTCCCAGATTCGGTGACAGCTCAAAAAATCTCAAGTGCTCGCACCAAGACAGAAGCCATTGTTAATGCCGTGATAGCCCCACATTCTGTCGAAGTTGCTCTGAAAGCACTCGAAGAAATCCCATACTGTGGCGTGTCTACTGATGGCAGCAATCATGGAGCTGAGAAAATATTCCCTCTGCTCATTCAATCATATTCATTCAAAAATATTCCCTCTGCTCATTGTATTTGTTATCATTATTGCTTTAATATATGAGGAGGACTGAAAAGTTTCTTAATTTTCTTATTTTAATATGTGGCCATAAAAAGAATTTATTATTTAGAATGTTTTATTTGTTATCATTATTGACACATTTAAATGCCACCAAAAAGATTTGTTTTACATTTGCACTTTGCAATTTTGTTAAAGTTCAATAAATAGATGTTCATATAGTCATTTGCGTCATTTTTGTCATTTTATTTGTGACATTTGTATGCATTCACATGGTCATGGTGCGGCATGCTATACACAACACCTCCCCACGCCACCCCCCTCCTCTTTTTTACAAACTCAAATCTGGTCACCCTAGCTTATGCACTAATGTGTTAACTCACACTAGCATGGGGGGTTGGGGTTGTACATTTTTTCAGGTTTGAGCAATGGCCCCTCAAAATGTATGAGCACGTCCCTGTGATCAAATATTGGATTGTGTAGTATTTGATGCAGAACATGTGCTTCAGAGCAGTTTGGTCATGAGTATTTTTTTGGTTTTGATAATATTATTATTCAACTACTGGATCAGAATAATTCCTGTGGCACAGAGCTACAACCGTAAGTGATTTTAGTTCATGCTTATTGTTATTGAATAATTATGAATCTTACCTGAATGAAAACTTTGAGAGATGTTCTGTTTCCCTGATGAGCCAGACAGTAGATAATAGCCAGAAGAACAATCACAAACCTTACTGCCTTTGGTAATGCCATCCTGACTGGAGAGAAAACACAGTGTTTTATTCTTATTAAATCGTCAGAGGAAATTTACACATCCATTTAATACTTAGATTTACCAAAAATATAAACAGCAGGTGTATTTCCATGAAATGTGACATACCTTGTGTTCCATGAGCTGAAATGAATGACATTTTAACAAATTTTCTACCAATTCTCTACCAGTTCTCACCAAAGAAATTAAATAATGTTTGAAATGTTAAACCTGTTTCAGCCCCTATTGTTCCTCTTATTACCTAACCCAATGCACAAACAAGAACAAGGTGACAACCATCTATATTAAGCACCGATTGTTGTGTATGTGTCAATTAACTCTGAAGGCTATTGTTAGCCTGAGTCATTCACAGGGCTATGACGCTGCTGGCTCTTTCTTGTAGACACTGTCAGTATGCTAACCATTTGCTGTCGTGCCAAGGTCACTCCTTCCTTTGTAAGGTACCTCACTATGAAAATCCTGTGATAATGGCATCCATGCTGTTGAACGTTGTGAAAAATTTAAAGAAGTGCCAACAGTGCATGCATAAGCACACACATGCATGCAAATATATCATGAACAAAACTTCTTAATCCCGGTGGGTCGGTTGCTATGTGAGCCTCTTGTGAGCGTCTCTCTTTTAATTATTTCACAAGTTTCAACAGCATGGACACCATTAACAAACATTTAGAATTGCGAGTTACCTTACAAAGGAAGGACTGACCTTGGCACGAAGGCAAATAGTTAGATTTTGTTAAACTCACCTCTTCACTGATTGTGCTCTGCTGAGTTTCTGTTGCTGGGCCCTTTACACCTGGTTCCTGAATTGAATCCTGTCATTAAGTGGTCAGCACAGTAAGGTAAGGTATATATCCAAGTTCCAAAAGGCAATATTTTGTGTGCATTGGACTTCTCATTCAGGAACTTTGTACTCTAATGAAAATTCATCTAATTGGTCATTTTCTAGAACACTACATAAAATTGATATTGGCTGGCTGTCCTATTTACTTGAATGCAAAATGTATTTTGTACAACATAATTTCATATCAGCATGATGAACATGATTACATTGCATCGGATTTGCAAAATATTCAACAATTTCACTTTATTAAGATTCAGTCACGTTGATATGAACTAATATGTGCGAGTTTCTGCGCAACAAGCAAGGCAATCATCGCGAGAACATACCTCTATGAGACATCACGAGAAAAGAAAATACAGGAAGTAAGGTGCGTAATCGTTGGTGTTTGTCAGGCGCATGGAAAAGGTAAAGGGAAATCAGTTTCCATCCCCTTATATGCGAACTGAATATTGTTCAGAAATCTCATCAGCTGTTAGTCTATTAATTTTCTCATGAGGACCCAGCAGTTTATTTTTTAACTCGGTGTTAGTGGGTTTTTATCCAACGTGGAAAGTCGTCTGTCACACATGGCGAGTTACCAGAGTCTATAACTTTAAAAATAGATCCTCAAACAATTTTACATAAGTAGTAAACTGAAGAATAACATTAAATCATGTGTGAAGGGAACATAAATGTGATAAATCAGCGGCTAACGCAGGGAAGACGCGGCGTGTCTGAACACTGGTACAGGTGAGCAGAACTCCATTATGGCTTATTTTATGACGAATGAACATTTGCTGGCAGAAATAGAGAGTAACGTTAGCGCATTAGGATAGTGTGACAAGATAACGAGTGGATATAAATACGAGTCGAGCTTGGCACAACACGTGACTCATTCATGCAGACACATTGCAGAAATTTGATGTGGTTATTTTTAGGGTGGGCAAATCTGGAATTGTAAGCTCTGTAGCAAATCTAAATCTTGTAGATAAGACCTACTGAAACATGTAGACGACAGCACCGTCAAAGGCAACGCCCACACGTAATCTGCCCATGTAAGACATTGAATGCTATGCATATTCATTTAAGTAGAGTCCATCCTGAACAAAATGAGGATGACTGAATTCCTCTGGAGGGTGTGAAGTTGTTTGATGAGGTCAGGTATGTGCCTTTTGCAGTAGCAATGCTGCTTTCCCTTTTGTACACTCTTAACCTGAGCTACCTCAGAGAGCTAAAATACACCTCTGAAGCTCTGCAGAAGATCATTATGAAACAAGATGGAAACAAACTTTCTGCAAAGGTGCAAGCTCTCTAAACATTGCTTTCCCGTTACTAACCAAACAGGGTTAGGGTTAGGGCAAAGCAGTGTTTTGTTAATAAATTTCAAGTCTTGCCACTGAGTAGGCTCATTGAAACTCTGGTTCTGATAATGAAGTTTGGTATTTTTCCTTTGTTGTAACAGGTAAAAATAACAATAAAATGTCAACAGTTTTCTTTATTGTCGTTCTATAATTTCAAAAAAGCTACGAACTACAGTTTTCATATATAAAGTATAACTATATAAATTTATAAGCTGTGTTATCAAATATATTTTGAGGCTCTATACACATTTTATTGGGGAAAGAGGAGCCAAAATGGCTCTTTTGTTAGTAAAGGCTGCCTACCCCTCTGTCATATCAACATAATTGCTTAATACTGAAAGAAACCCATTTAATCATGTGGAAATAATTTCCATGATTTTTAAAGTTAATTTAAAGAATTCTTTGTTTTAAGGGAACATGGTCAAGACGTCATTGATCCCCAAAAAAAGTATGTTTTTGAAAAAGCCATGTTTAAGATTAACATCAACTATTCAAACCAATGCCACTGAAGTGAAAGTAAGGAAGTCCCCAGACACTGAAGATATATCTAATGATATAAACTCTTGATGTAAGGAATATTGTGAAGAGCGATGACATCAACTTAATCTTGAAAAGGCAATTTTCTAATTACAAAACCTTGTGAGCTGAAGCTACTGTTTCACCAGCCTGGGCTACACAACATATTTTTTCATCAACCTTCCTTAAAACCTTAAAAAATTATACATTATGCATTTTGGACATTTAACATAACTTTACAATACAATAGAATGTCATCACCATGACCCTTTAATTTAGCAGCTACAGCTCGTCAGATATTTTCTTATATCTATTCTCCAGACAGTATGACAAGATTTTATAAAAATTAATCATTTATAAATTAATATAAACTTATCTTACCCCTAGTAATAATAAAGGAAATATTATTTAATACTTTATACTTAATTCGAATTAATTAAATTTGAAATAGTTTCGATGCAGGTATCTGAGCGGGCAGATATTTTGCTTCTGTAATATGAAGCATCAAGAGGGCATTAGAGGACTACTGTTTTCCGGAAGGTACAACAAGTAATGTGAAACAAGAGTATAGTTTGAAAGTGCTAAATTATTCATTTACCTCTCAATGTCTTCTGGCTTCTGGCTCTTGTCAGGAGGGTATGATCCTTTTACTGGACGTGTCTGTATGCAGACCAATAATAAACATACAAGAAAAGGCTTGGGCTTACTGGATTACTGTGAGTCACACACCTGTCAAACAAGTTAGGTGCCATGTTGATGTGCCGGTTGATGATGCAGTAGCTCGCTGTTTAATTGTCGTGATTGTGATCATAGATTCAGAGATGTATCTTTTTTTGTTCGCTTGATAGACGACAGCTGGTCAGACTGGAGTTTGGAGAGGTCGATGGGAGGGTGTTCGGTATCCCCTTCTTTCTTTCTCATCTTCACATTGTGTTGATCAGGACTTTTTAAAAACTAGTGCAGTGCCTGTCTGTTTGGACTGGGTCTTGAATTTGGCCTGTGATGATGCTGTTTGCAGCTTCAAAACTGGACTCTTTTTTGGTTTTTCATAAAATGAGACTGAAATTTATTTATTTCAGTCAGCCGACTCACGTTGAACCGTTTATTGCAACAGTAGAACATGTTAGTGTTTGGGGTCTATGCTCTGACTTAATCACTCCCCCATATATGATTACATAGATATGATGGGAGTGATGAGCAAATACTTATTACCCATCACTGTCATGGTTAGGACTCGTTTTCAATTTATTCCTTGTGTTTCAGGTCCATCCCAGTGTTTATGATTGTATTTGACCTGTTCCTGTGTTTCATGATTTCCCACTCTGTGTTTCTTTTTGTGTTTCTTTCTGTTTTTAGATTGATGTTGTTCCCTGTGTTCTGTTTCCTGTTTTATTTTGTAGTTTCTGCTCCTTGTGTGTTTTCCGACTTCACTTGGTGTCTTTGTCCTTTTTCCGTTCTTGTGATTAAGATTAAGATGCATTTATTAGTCCCAAACACATGCACAGACATTCAAAGGCACACTCATGCAGGTAGGGAAATTTAATCTCTGCTTTTGACCCATCTGGTGCAGGACACACAGAGCAGTGAGCGACCATGTACGGCGCTCGGGGAGCAGATGTTGGGGGAGTAAGGTGCCTTGCTCAGGGGCACTAGACAGGGTAGGGAGACTCTTGGATTTTTGGACAGATCAATCCAGGTTCGTCTTTTTGTTGTCTCTCCGTGGAGTTGAACCAGAGACGAACCAAAGACTTTCTCTGCCCATAGTCCAAGTTTCTACCACTAGACCACCGCCTCTCATTGTCTGCACCAGTCCTCTTGTGTTCCACTTGTGTTCAATTGCCCCTGCCTTCTCTGTGTATATAAGTCTCTGTGCGTCACCTTGTCAGTTTGTTGTCTTTAATGCCTCGTCTCTTGTGCTTGTCAGTCCTCTGCGTCATCTCCATCTCTTCTGAGTTCCTAGTGGTTTCCCCAGTGTGTTCTTTTTTTTTACAGTTTAGATTTTTTTAATCCACACTGTCTTCAAGTTCACAGCTTTTCAACAGGTCAGCATTGCAGAAAAAAAAAAGCTAGAACGTGCTTTACCTTTGTAGAGAATTGTTGAAAGAGGGAATGACTATGAATGTTGTTGCTTTGAAGGAGATAAAAAAGAGAAACTGAGGTGCACTACCAATGCACGTGTGAGCGATATTTTTGTTTCCAGGTTCCTGTACTTTACATTACATTACATAACATATCATATAGCTGACACTTTTATACAAAGCGACTTACAATAAGTGCATTCAATCATGAGGGTAAAAACCCAGAACAAAAAGAGTCAAGAAAGTAAAATTTCTTCAATATTGCTATAGGTAAGTGCCATTTAAGTGCTACTTAATTGTTCGTTTCAAATTTGTATTCAAGGTATAGTCGGATGAGGTGTGTTTCTAGTTTGCGGTGGAATATGTGTCAACTTTCTGATGTCCAGATGTCGATGGGGAGCTCATTCCACCATTTAGGAGCCAGGACAGCAAACAGTCGTGATTTTGGTGAGTGTTTGGCACGCAGTGAGGGAGCAACAAGCCGATTGGTACACAAGTGCCAATGTTTTGAAACGGATGCGGGCAGCCACTGGTAACCAGTGAAGGGAGCGGAGGAGCGGAGTAGTTTGAGTGAATTTAGGTTGGTTAAAAACCAGTCGAGCTGCTGCATTCTGAATGAGCTGCAGAGGTCGGATGGCACTAGCAGGTAGACCTGCCAGGAGGGAGTTACAATAGTCTTCTGAGTGAGAAGGGGGCGTATTCTTCACTTTACATTCATGTTGTCGAACAGGTAATTGTCAACAAGATATCAAGTACACAACTCTCCTTTGCAATTGATTGAGGAGAGGCTGTGACTAAGTATAACAGAGAGAATGGGATTTGCTAGATGCTGCCCTGTCCTATTCTGGTTTTTCCAGTTCCTCCCTGTTCATGGTAAGTTCAAGGCACAGGTGCAATTTCTATCTGAGGCGTGGCAGGTTTAAAACACTCTCACCAATAACTGTTTTAGTTGGAGAATAAGTGGAAAGATAACATTAATATTGGCACATGGGCTGAGTTATGAAAATCCCCCACAGGCCAAAGATTGTCTTATATATGCATCGGCTTGAAAGTGGATAATCAGGATAATCATTACACTGTAGCACCGAGGCATAGAGCATCAGTCAACCATCTGCAGCTCAGTGGAGCGCATTCCTCTGCCAAGGCCATACGATTTATTACATCAAGATCCACACATTATTTCCTGAGAGGTTGACTAAAATTGCTGGAAAATCTCCCAAAGCTAGGGAAAGTGATAAAAAAAAAAGATTCCACTATAATCGACCTCCACTATAATTGACAACTCAACGAATACCTGGATATTCTCTTTGTGACACTGTTGTTTGTTTTTCCTGATGGTATTTTACTGTCGACTTTAAATCTATAGCCTTTGCACAGAGATGTGGGCTGTTTGAATGTTAACAGTAATATATAAGGTTCTAACCTCTAGAGGGCAGTGATGAGAGATAGAGCCCTGAAGTCAAAAACTAGATTTTATTCTGTTTATGAAGAGTTTTGCAAATTCTTGTTTGAAAGTACCTCCATGTTTTCCCTTATGAATATTTACGGAATGACTTACGTAAAGACCATAGATAATAAACTCAACTTAAAATCCGCCCTAAGTCCGTGGCCTGTGCCACTTCTGAAACCTAAAATGCTGTAGTGGGAAGTGTTATGAGTGAGTCCCACTTTAATTGTTTAATTATTTACAAAGTAACCTCCATCTGTTTTTCAGTCCACCGCTTTGGTTCAGAGGCAAATACAGTATCTTAATGACTGGTAAGGATTTGCATGGCATTTTATACACAGGCGATGTTTGCAAGGTTTTTATTTATCCTGTAGAATAATTTAACGTCCACCTGATTGCTTTAAATAGTTTCACGGTGTTACAATTCTTCATTTTAAACGTGTAAAAGACCTTGTAACTGCAAAAATAGCATTTATTGTTATTCTTATAATTACTGCTGCACTATACATTTATGTGTCACTAAGAGCTTCCCTGCATCAGAAAATGTATGTTACTGTTATTTATTGAAAACTTATCGAGAGAAATATATGCATAACTGTTGCTAGGATATTGACCTTACAAATGGTCCACAAAGTGAATCAAACTTCTGCTTTATCACTGTAATGTTTTATACAATATCAGTAGAAGTATCATGGTTTGATGAGAATATAAAAAAAGGAGATTCGTCCAAGTACTCACCTGTGTCTTCATTATTATGTCTCCAGTTAACTGATGACAGTCTTCAATTAGAGGTGCGAATGTTTGGTGTGGTTGTCAGTCCCTGAGCTACACACAAACACACACACACACACACACACACATTATATTCCTGCCTGCATCGCTTCACCTCTTCAACCTGGGGCCTTACTGTTTTTAATCCTTAACCAAACAAAAACAAATTATGCGCAACCTAATGATCTGAATAAGGACACAACACATCCAGGGAGTCCAATTTAATGAGCAACAAGGAACAAACAAGAAAAGTGAGAAACTCTCCATAGAGAATAAGTTCTGTTTGTTTTTTACACTGAACTTCAAGCTGGAGCTTTTCTTCAGTGTAAAACTGATGATTAAGTCTATAAAAAGTTATTTACATCATGGTTTTACGTATTGTTTTATGTGCACAAAAAAGTAAGCTATAGTCAAGAAGATGCCAGCTAGTTGCTAGCACGCGCCGTCCTCCCTTCCTGACTCGTAGACAGAGGGTCATATGGCAAAAAAAACATAACTTTGGCTCAACCAACTTTATAGTGTGTGAGAAAACCCACACAGACTCATGCAAACTCCACATGGAAATAGCCCATGCAGAACCTGGATTTGAACACGGACTCTTCTTGCAACATGTATTCACCACTGCATCGTTCCCCTTAAAGTGGATGTTCATTGTTAGTTCCCTAATTTGACTTTAATTCACTACATGTCAATGATCATGTTGCTCATTAAAATATGCTGTAATTTAGATCAGTGTGAATTGTAGGATTAGATGTACCATATATTCATATACCAGTGGCACCCAATTATGAAACTCTGATACATACTGTTTTAATACATTTATCTCGTAATCTTTGTATTTGTTGATATAGACCTGTCACAAGACACCTCATGTTTTAACACCTCTATAAATTTGCATGGAATCAGAGTAAACAGAAACAGGCAGAGGGCACAGCAGTGAACTTGGTTGAGAGAAAGACTTTTTCTGAACTTAGGACAGAACCTAGGATTTGTTGTTGTCCTCCATTGACAGCAACCACAATGATCTATGGAGGAATGTCAGACTGGTAGTGGATGGTTACTTTTACTGTGTAGTTTTGAACCATGTCTATAAACTTCCAAGTGACAGCTGCTATGATACATGAAACTAGAACAATGGCATCAGAGGAAGAGCTGGAATGACCTGCTGGCCAGACAAAGTATCCGACTGGGCTTCCCCGATACTAAGCCTATTAGTCAAGGTGTAACAGATCAATAGCCAAACTTTAACAGCTCTGTTATTTTAGGGCCTCTTCTTCCATCCAGCATAAAGCCACACCAAGCAAGACACAAGTGGCTTTTTTAGTTTCAGATAGGCTGTATCCTTATTCTTCCTAATTAGCACCAACGTTGTTATAATTGCAAATGCATTTTCCCTTTAAGTGTCCATGGGCATTTGCTCTCAGAAGATGTAGTCAGCCTGTTTACAGGTGCATTTCTATTCTGAGTCAGTGGAAAATGAGTGACTAACAAAAACCTGCTATTATTTCTGTAGGAGCCAAATTAACCTTTATGTTGACTCTTATGTTATCTTTCTTTATTAGTACGTGCATGTGTGTGTATGAAGGAATGAATGTGTGACACTAGTTCCATAGGTGTTTTTACCTCCACCTAGAGGACACCTGGACAGGACCTGGGAGGAGACCTGAGAGGCTGAAGGTGGGGCCCAAGGGGGAAAGGCATAAGAGCCAGCAGCCAGAGTACCTGGAGTGGCTGAGGAAGGCAACAGTTTTTTGACCGTGTGCCGTGACGTTCAACAAGGAACTGTGATCTACAAGAGATTCTTTAGTTAAATGTCTTTTAGTTTGTTTCAACCAATTTGTAATCCACCTTCCTGCAATAAACGGTCAAAGGGGCCAACTGGACTCACCTCTACTCCTCATCTTTTTTACACGCGTCAGAACCTAAACCGAGCTCAGCCACCAGTAGTAGCAAAGTAGAAATTGCTGCTACAATTTCATTTGAAAGGAGACCTCTTATGCTTGTTTTTGGGGTTCATAACTTTATTGTGGGGCTCTACTTGAAAAGGTTTATAGGCTGCAATGTTCAGTTCAGCTTTCGCTTTATTTTTTTTATACTACACTTTGCTGCAGGAGACACTCACAGCCGGATTCAGCTCCTGCTCCCCCTTGCTAGAAAGCCCAGTGTACTCTGATTGGACAGCGGGTGATGAGCCAAGTGCATTGGTAGGGCGACATGAGATTATCCCAAAATACAGGATTATCATGCAAATAAGGTTGTTGTGAAAAAATATACCATAAAACCTTAAAATTATAATAAACTAAGTTATTACAATAATAATCTAAACTTTTTAATCTTTTTAGCCCTCGGTTTGAAGTGTGGGTGAGAAAAATCTCAGTTTCTAGGGCTGTACTGAACTAACACATGCCCCCCCCCCCCCCACCCTCCATCAGCCTCCAATAAAGTGTTTACTGTGGGAGAGCCATGCACACCGTATACATTCACAAAAACATACACAGCACACTAGAGGACTGGGAAAGACTTAAAAACCCTAATAGGTCTCCTGTAAATGCAATTCATCCAAGATAGTACCAACACGTGTACAAAAACCACCCACTTTATAACTACTACTATACAACGATGAAATATTGAAACATTTTACATTGATGTCCTACCTCCAAACATTTCTGTTTACATATTACCCACCAGTTGTCATGATACTTTTTCCATGTGAAAAAAAACAAAAACATTTCGTCTTTCCTCACGCACACACACACACACACACATGCACAGTTTGTTGCTGCTAATCTTTATTGTTATGTCATTTCAAAAGGTGTAGGCCTATCTTAAAGCTGATTGGATGAGTTCTGTACCAAACACAGCAATGACATAGGAAATTATAAATATTAACTCTCAGTGCTGCAGAGTGCCATATTAGGACTGGTGGGATGCCCTTCATTAGTAATGTATGACTTGTGCATTCTATTAATTCTGAACTAATATTTTGTCAATAATAGACCTGGAACTGAACATTTATCATCATAATATTTCATGTTGGAAAGCAGGAATGCACCAGCATCGATATGGATATCAGCTTTAACCGGTCTAATGTTTTTACTGAGATTCATCCCTGCTATAAGATAGATCTGTTTCATGTGCTGAGAAGCAATCCTTCTGCATTATGTGTATTGTTTAAAGTTTTTCTGGGCTCATTATCTGTTGTTACTGTTTGTGGAAACCTCCTTGTTATATTCGCCATAATTTACTTCAAACAGCTCCACACGCCTACTAACTCTCTCATCCTTTCTCTGGCTGTGGCCGACCTGCTTGTCGGTGTTGTAGTATTTCCTCTCACCATTGAATTTTCTATAACCTTTTGTCTTTTCTACGATGACTTGTTTTGCAAAGTCCGTGGCACTTTCGATGTGTCGCTGTGCACATCCTCTATTCTGAACTTGTGTTGTATTTCTATTGACAGGTACTATGCAGTTTGTCAGCCTCTGCGCTACAAAACTAAGATAAATGACAATGTTGTTGTGACCATGATCCTGGTGAGCTGGGTTCTGTCTGTCCTAATTGGGCTTAGCTTCATCATTGCAGGAATAAACCAGGAAAATTGTACTAAAATGTGTATTACTAATGCTGTGTTGGCGAACATTATGGGACTTATTTTTTCATTTTACCTCCCAGTTGTTGTACTGCTCTGCATCTACATGAAGATTTTCAGTGTTGCACAGAGACAGGCGCGCAGCATCCACAACATAACGTGTCAGAGCACAAAGTCCGGAGCAGCCGTCAGTAAGATGGAGAGGAAGGCTACTAAAACTCTGGCTATTGTCATGGGAGTGTTTCTGTTGTGCTGGCTTCCTTTTTTCCTCTGTACAACTGTTCTTTCCTTCAGTCAAGTTTATGTGCCACTTCCTCTGATTGAACTACTAAACTGGCTGGCTCTGTCTAATTCCATGATAAATCCATTTATCTATGCATTCTTCTACAGCTGGTTCCGATCGGCTTTCAAAATGATCATTTCAGGAAAAGTGATTCAAGGTGATTTTACAAACTCAAAACTGCACTGATTCAGTGAACTCAAACATACTAGAGTGTGTAAAATATATGTTTGCAAAGGATACACATACAATACTACACATAGTAAAAACTGCATAATAAAATCCCCTGAAAACAATATGTACCTGAATGTAGATTTGTTTTAACCCAGTAAAGCTTATCAATGTTGTTGAAATTCCTCTTGAATACAGAGCACAGTCACCGCTGTTTTTTCTGAGAATGTACATGAGTGAGTGATCATCACTTGACAGATAATTCAAGATGATTACTGTAATTCATAACTGCTGTGTTGAAATACTGACATATCAAACACTGTTAAAAAACTAAACTAAATAAATGTTTGTACATCTGATGCCTGAAAGTGTGCTCAATTGAATGTTAATATTTCTTTCTCAATGCTGATTAATTTCTCTCCATCATACACAGGACTCCACACACACACAGCATGCGCCTGCAAACGCCCCTAATTCCTAAGCGAATTAATTGTCATTTATTAATATAAATTATTAGTAAGTAGTAGTAGTAAGTACCAAAAGCACTGCAGTTACTGAAGACTATACATTAATTCATGTGATGCTTGATTTTAATGTTGAACATATTGTAGTGGGTAAAAAAACATGAACAAGGTATATGTCGCGTCAAAGTTTTATGTACATACAGCACAAATATTGTAAAAAGACAGCTGGCCTAGCCACTGAAAAACTAATCAGGTGAAGCTTGAAATGTCTCTGCCGCCTCTGGGTCACAAGTTCTTTGTGGGCCTCTGTCCGAGACGTCTGTGATGTGTAGCTGCGAGATCCAGTGTAGCTTCTTGTCTTATTTGAAGTGTGGCACATAGGCTCCTGGCTGTGGAAGGATGGATCTATGTAACCTTCCCCGCTTCGATCAGCTGTAAACACAATCAGAACAATCAGCACAGTCTAATGACAATTTTTCAGCTACACACGTACCGTTCACTGTCTGAGCCATAGCTATTGTATATGCACTGGTATCTTAAACAAAAGTTGATATCATTAATTTAGAAGAATATTCTTCTTTTTTTTCCATTCACACACTTTTCTGAGAGTACACTTGCTCTTTCGGGAAAAAAAGAGTAGACTTATTTTTTCTAAACTGAAAACATGTTTTACAAAAGCATTTCATTTTTTTTCAGGAAGAGGTTCATATTGTATTTCCTACATTCCTTCCACATGCGTAAACATGATGAACGCTGTGAACTTTGCGTATTCGACTGAGAGTGTGCTAAATAACTCAGACAGCACCAGCATGTTGAGAAAATATCTCACTTTAATTATTTTGTGGCAAACCATACAGGTTGTCAATCAAGCACCTGGCACCACATACAAGATGGTTGGCATATGAGACTTATTAGAATTCAAAAAATGTCAGCGGGCTGGATGTGTCATGAGTCAGAGATTTAAACCCAAACCTCATCACTTGAAGAAAAATACTTTTTGGTTAAATATCAGAAAATATGATCAGCCCTCCTGTGGATATCTAGATATTTTAGCAGGCACATTGATAGATTTAAAGATTCAAATAAAACAGAATTATAACGTGAGGAGGTGTAGTTAATCATAATCACTCAAAACTAAGGAAATATACATACCGGACCACAAATTAAATCTGTTCGTACCTGAAAGAACACTCAAAATATCAAAAAATTTGTAAATAAAGCAAATTCTACCAAATCGTTCATATGCCAAACTTAAGAACATAGATGAACATGAACCATATTTGCATGAGCCCCATCGTCTCAAGTCTTTAATCTAAGTCCATATGTCTTAAAGTAAAATCATAAAAGACCCATCCACACACACCCGTGTTCACGTCTTGGTCTTAGCAATTCATGGGGAATTGTTTAAGTGTAATAAATGTGAAACCTGGAGGTGTAATCCTATGCCAAACCAATAAATTAGTGAATTATGCAGAAATTGATCATCCTGTTATTCGTCATATTTGACAGCAGTTGATGGTGGACGAAAGTATATGAGAACATGTCTGCAGCCAGCGCACATCACAGCACAGAGTGTGCCTTGCCTCTCAGGAGTTGTAGTATTTATTCACTGACATCCAGGTGCATACAGGATGAATGATTGAGAATTGTTAAAAGAATCACTTTAAGACTTTGGCTTATTATCCCCCTACCGTCCCTGTGATCGAGACACTGAATTGGTTAACGCTGTCCTATTCAATGCTAAATCCCTTCATTTATGCTTTTTTTTATAGCTGGTTCAGGTCAGCTTTCAAAATCATTATTTACTGAAAAATATTCAGAGGTGACTTTGCCAACAGTAAATTATTCTAATTAATTTCATGGATTTCTTTGGGAATGACAGTCAGGAAAAACAGACGCTAAAATATATTATAAAATGTGTTGTTGATGAAATCTGTAATTGTAAGATGCATGTTTTAAATTAAAGCAAGGTTCAATACAGGTAAATTCAATCAGTAAGGTATTGAAAAAAATAGATATTTAATATATCTTCATTATTGTATTATACACCCTAGTCCTCTCATCTGAAGTCTCTTTTAGACATCATTACTTATTATACTTAAGTGCTTTCAAACCATTATCGTCCTTAAGATGTTTTGGGAAAATCTTCTGTTTACAGCTATGATTTTTTTTTAGATGAGCATTTCTTTCCTGCATGTTACCTGACATTCAGAAAAAATAAGGAACTTACTAGGATGAATTAAATACATGTATTGATTAAAGTTGTTCAATTCTAAGGTTTTCTCACCTCACGAAAAAAAAAAAACTCTGAATAAAATGCAATATCACTTTTACAATATACAACAAGTTTTTCCAATGATGATTTTTGAGTTTTGTCATATCCTGATTTTTCATTCTGGTATAATATTTGTGTTTCTCAGAGTTTTTACTACCTTATAAAAAAAGGTATTATAATCTATGGCTGCTTTCTCATGAGATAATGGAGAGAGGCCAAAACAGGATTAACTAACTACACAGATACAAGTTTAAATGATGAGTGTTCGGTCCCATCAATAGTATTGGACATTGTCATTATAGTAATCACATATTCTGTGTAGCTGATGTTTACAAATATAAATACTTCCTGTCAAAAGTGCGGTCTGTTAGAAGCCTGTCCTTCACAACTGTTTCTGTCGTCAACATTGCTGTGAGCGAATCTGTATTTTTCTTATTGTGTAAGTGTGTAACTTTGTGGAAACTTTGCAGATATAAACATTACATAATTGCCTCGTGCTAAGTGGGAAGGTTTGTTTGCGTTAGGAACAAGTAGAGCTCATGTGTACCAAAAGAGCAGCCGAGGGACCAGAAACTTCTCACCTCTAATGGAGGAGGTGTCAAGTTGCATCATATCATTGCATCAGACGATTATCAAACTGTGAAGCCTCACTACTTGATAATGCTTGAAAGTAATATAAATAAAATATATATATTTAAACATTTCATTTCTGAATAAAACTGGTCAGCCTTTTTAATTTAATTAGAAAAACTTAATTAGATAAGTTTTGACAGATCTGTCTGACCTGAGTGCTGTTGTTGTGATATTTGCCCATTAGATGAACTGGAATCAAGTGGCAGAATACAGCATGAAGAATTTGAATTGAATGAGTTTCAAACAGCAGAGCAAACTAGCAGTGAGGAATTTATTCTGCTCTTCTAGGATAAATTAGCTTCCCCAATTTGTACATTTTTGTGTCCAGTGACATATCAGCACACACCCTTTATTTTCTATTTCTTCTGCCATGTCGTGTTCTGACAGCACTCACTACCAACCCACATACACAGCAGACAGTTTCTTCATGCACCGGTGGCAGTTTGTTTTTCCTGTTCCACAGAATTCCTTTCGTTATCTGAGCTGAAGTATGCCACATTTAAGATACTAGACGGTGTCTTACATAAGACGACTCACACAAGCATATTAACGACTAACACGAATGCAAAAGCCACAACACAACTTCAACAGCCACACAACTGCAGCAGAAGTGACGATGAAACCAGCAGAGTAACTTACTAACTGTTGTTTGGGAAAACAATGTGATGCTTGTCTATTTGAGGTGCTTGGAGCACCCAAATATGGACGAGCACAAACGTTTCTACTTGAATCTTTAATTGCTGCTCCAAGCACCTGCACTGTAGCACCTTTTAAAATGCTGGTTTTGGCGTCACAATCTAAACCCATTGTTTTGTGATTGTGTTTCCATTGTGTGACAATCACTATTGTCCTTACACAAAATATTACATATTTTACAAAATGGCGCCGTACTAACGGTGCCTGTCGAAGCTGCTCCTGGTACTACTGTCGTTTTTTTGTGTTTTTATAACTTTTGCGATTTGTTTTTTATATTTATTTTTGCACTGCTCTGTGCATCCTCGTCCCGCACAATGACGAGATGCTTTTGAAATTTATTGGACACTTTTTATAACTTTTAACCGCACTTCAGTCTCTTCGGATCACTGGGAGAATGCCTGCAACACACGCCGGCATTGTTTACACCCGCGACCAGCTGATCGCCCTGAGGCACACTACCCTCTTGGCCGGAGAGAGACCCACCATCCCGGAGGAACTAAAGAGGAGACGGCGGGGCTGCAGAACGGGGCTTAAACGGAGGATGGAGAAGAGGAATTTTAAGCCCTTCATCCCTGCAGTCATCACTGGAAACGTGAGGTCGCTGGCAAATAAAGTGGACGAACTGGAAGCGCTCATCAGGACACAGAGGGAGTACAGGGAGTCCAGTATTGTGTGTCTCACGGAAACGTGGCTGCACGAGCAGATACCGGACTCCAACGTCACCATTCCCGGCTTCCAGACGGTTCGAGCCGACAGAGACACCATCGCGACCGGTGTTCCAGTTTAACTGGCGGGCATGGCTTCTGGCGACATTCCAGATGTTGAGGCTGTTTTTCAGAGCCGGTGGCAGATTCAGCATTTTCACAAAGCGCCTGTGTGTGACGTGCAGTGATCTACTGAAGGTCTTGCTGAAATAAAAATCCTTCAAAAACCCTTCACGAGTTCATGTGTCCGTGTCAGCATCATGTTGAGACCGCAATATACATTTAAATGGTAAAAAAAAAAAAAATTGTACAAAAACTATGAACGGGATTCGAAACAACAAGCTGAAACACTATAAGCTTCTAGCCTGATGACAATCTCACTACGCCACAGAGTCGCTGAAATTTGAATCGCGCGTTAGATAAATGTCTCGTTCTTTGCTTTGTCAGCTGTATATCACCAGATGTGCTTTATGGTAATGCCCATGTCATCTGGTGATAGTCCGAACACAGAATAAACGCTTTAAACGTAATACCAGGCTTTACAAATCTGACGCTCCTCTTCATAGGAGACACAGGGAGCATTGAAGAACACACACGCGTCACCAGCTCCACTCGAAGTGCTTTTGTTTGTCGCTGGTGATCATTACAACTCGCACACACCAAACAACAGGTACATGTAAACAACCCTCACATCAACAAGGCGGAAGCTCGAGCTGTGTTTTCATGAGTTAAGTTGGTGAACGTGCTTCTAATAGACGTGTGGAGCTTCACATGTCCTCCTGTGGCTGCTGGTTAAAGACAGCGGATCACAGAACGAGTGTGTTGGTTTTTTCGTAGTTTCTGTAATGCAAGTGTTGTTTATCTATGTGAAATCAACAGATGATCTGTCCAAAGTGTGTCGAGTGTGTTGTCAACATGACACATGTGTGACGAGGCAAATCTGGAAAAATAAATGTGAAAAAATCCCACCACGGGAATCGATCTACTGTGGTCCACATTAAAAATAACGAAGGGACAACGGCACTACGCACTGCATCACTGATCAGAGTTGTAAACAGATCCACCTGTATATTTAATTGACTGTGAAGCCTGTGCACATCTTAATATGAGTTATTGTTTCAGGGAACACGCCCAGGTTAACTTGTGACAGTCAAAATGTAACCGTAAACTCAGAGTTATCGGTCACACGTCACACATTTGGACACCGCTGCGCCCGTGTGCTAACCACACGCACGACATCATGAAAACGGCTGTATCCTGTGCTCATACAAAGCAGAAGCCACAAAAGAGTTTGCGTGCTTACTATTAGTCTGCGTTTCGTGTGCGTTAAGTTAGTTTTCCAGATTTGCCTCGTCACACATGTGTCATGTTGACAACACACTGGACACACTTCGGACAGATCATCAGTTGATTTCACACAGATAAACAACACTTGCATTACAGAAACTACGAAAAACCAACACACCCGTTCTGTGATGAGCGGTTGGGTTGTTTTCATTCTCCGATGGCAGAACCTTATCATCGACAACAACGAGCACATCTTTTAAAATCCCGTCCGCTGACTTTAACCAGCAGCGACAGGAGGACACGTGAGGCTCCACACGTCCATTAGAAGCACGTTCACCAACTTAACTCATGAAAACACCGCTCGAGCTTCCGCCTTGTTGACGTGAGGGATGTTTACATGTACCTGTTGTTTGGTGTGTGCGCGTTGTAATGATCACCAGCGACAAACAAAAAAGCACTTTGAGTGGAGCTGGTGACGCGTGTGTGTTCTTTAATGCTCCCTGTGTCTCCTATGAAGAGGAGCATCAGATTTGTAAAGCCTGGTATTACGTTTAAAGCGTTTATTCTGTGTTCGGACTATCACCAGATGACATGGGCATTACCTTAAAGCACATCTGGTGATATACAGCTGACAAAGCAAAGAACCAGACATTTATCTAACTCGCAATGTAAATTTCAGCGACTCGGTGGCGTAGTGAGATTGTCATCAGGCTAGAAGCTTATAGTGTTTCAGCTTGTTGTTTCAAATCCCGTTCATGGTTTTTGTACTGTTTTTTTTTTTTTTTACCATTTAAATGTATATTGCGGTCTCAACGTGATGCTGACACAGACACATGAACTCGTGAAGGGTTTTTGTAGGATTTTTATTTCAGCAAGACCTTCAGTAGATCACCGCACGTCACACACAGGCGCTTTGTGAAAATGACGAATCTGCCACCGGCTCTGAAAAACAGCCTCAACATCTGGAATGTCGCCTGATGCCCGCCAGTTAAACTGGAACAACGGCAAGAAGAAAGGAGGGGGACTCGCCGTGCTCGTGAACAACAGGTGGTGTCACCCCGGGCACGTCACCGTTAAACAGCGTGTCTGCAGCCTGGACATCGAGCTCGTCGCCGTCAGACTTCGTCCATATTATTTGCCGAGGGAGTTTACCAGTGTTTTCGCCATCAATGTTTACATTCCTCCATCTGGGAACGCAGAAGCAGCGTGTGACGTCATCCACACTGTGACTGCAGGATTACAGACACAACACCCGGGGGCCTTCGTCATCATCACAGGTGACTTTAATCATGCTTCCCTCTCATCCACACTCCCAACCTTCTTCCAGTTTGTAAAATGTGCCACCCGGGAAAATAAGACTTTGGACCTGCTGTATGCAAATGTTAAGGATGCATACAGCTCCACTGCCCTGCCACCACTGGGCAGGTCAGACCACAACCTAGTCCTGCTCTCAACCATCATACAAGCCTGTGATTCAGCAGCACCCAGTCACAGTGAGGACAGTGAGGAAATGGTCTCATGAGGCCATGGAAACACTGCGTGGGGCGCTAGAGGCCACAGACTGGGATGCTCTGTATAAGCCCATTGGTGAGGACATTGACGGCCTGACTGACTGTGTCTCTGAGTACATTGGGTTCTGCATCGATAACACCATCCCCACTAAAGAGGTCCGCTGTTACCCAAATAACAAGCCGTGGGTTACAAGCGACCTGAAGGCCCTTCTCAATGAGAAAAAGAGGGCTGCTATTATTACTATATAATAATAGCATATTGTATTTATTTATATTTGGTACAATTACTATCATATATAAATATATATTATATACTATATATACTGTACTATTTTTTATATACTGTCTAACAATAACATTACCATCATATCATCAGTACTATTACCATCATCTGCCACTGCACCTTATCTACCTATTTATCTTGTGTTTCTGTTTTTATTTTTTCTACCGCAATATTTTATATTTTATTTTATTCTATTGTATTGTATTTTATTGTATTCAAATGTACCGGCTGCTATGACGACTTAATTTCCCCTCCGGGATGAATAAAGTAATCTATCTATCTATCTATCTATCTATCTATTAGGTCCTGACTCGCAGGCAGAAGTACAGCACAGTGTCATTGCTAGTTTCAGACTGTGACAGCTGTAATTTTTTGGTCAAGTGCCCACATTGTTTAAATAGAAAATGCACTTGGGAGAGAGAATGGGGAACACACCAAGCAAAGAGCACAGTCAGACATAATCAAGATACAAAAGCATGCACCTGTGGAAATCACATTTAAACACAACGGGCTATTCCTCAAGTTGGGTGCACAAGTCTGTGTCCCGTTTATTTTACATATCAAAAACATAAAAACAAAATGGCGCTGTCCCGTTACCCAGCAAGCCTTGGGCTCAACGTCTTCATGTTACCCAGCAAGCATTGGGCTTAACGTCATCACGCACATAGGATATTTAAAGGGACCACGATCCTGGCACAGTCATATGCCTAATACATTAATTAAATAACTGCATGAAAAAACAATGTATAGAGCCGCACTAAGAACAAGGGGGAATTATGTAAGTCACATTCACTACACACCCACTGTACTTGTTAAAAACAGCTTATAACCTTATCACACAGACCCTCTCTACTATTGTACCTGGAAACCAATTTTGAAGTGGAAGCGAGGGATGTTGCCAGTGATTACGTTTATTTAGGAAAATGCTGCTGCTTGAAACCTTCTTCATGATTCAACAGTGTTAAATTGTTTCCAGCCACCACAAAGTACAGAAACCCTGTAGCTCCCAGGCTACACTGACTGCAGGAGTGGCACCCGACGGCTGCACCGTAGATCTGCTGAGTGTGACGGCTGTCTGTTGTTCACACAGGCAGTGTTTCTCCTGTCTGCACGCAGAAGAGATGCAATCTGAGGTTTCTGGTATGACCACATAGTTCTTTGGATAAAAGTACAGCTATGTGCACAACTAAATGTCTGGACTCTACAGTATGAATCCGTCCCGCTCCTGCAATAAAATTCAACACCGCCTTAAGACAAATGCTATTTACTACTCTTCCGTGGTAAATGGCATCGCTCGTCATAAAAGTTAATAATTTGATTATTGCTGTATTGTAAAGAACTATTCAAACATTTGAATCATGTAGCCCACAGAATGTAGCAAGGATCCAATGTCTTAAAAAAATGCAATCTGGCCGTGTTTTGTCTTCTGTGATTAATCTGAGTAGTTAATCCTGATTAGATGTAATATGTTAACATTTTTCCATGTATGCTAATGTTTGAGGCTCTCACACTCTTCAACATACTGACGTGCCTCATAGTTACTATGCTGTGAATGGATAATAACTGTTCAGGGGAGGGATTTGAGTAAACAGACGATTACTGCGACAGCCTGCAGATATTTAAGTGAGGAGCTTGGAGAAACAGTTTAGTTGAAGACAATGACACTAACAGTGCTGCTCATGCCATACTTATTTCTACAGGGTTAACAGGTTTGTATAAAACATTATGCTGATACAGAAATATAAAGTGACTTGTCTTTGAAAACTATACGGAAATTGTTCTTTTAAAAATGTGCCTTAGTTGTATTTAAATGAATTTACTGAAAACATCCATTTCGGGATCTAGGAAGCATGGAACCTGAATTTATCATAAAAAAGACTGGTAATGGCAAGTTGGTGCATCTGTGCTATGAACCAGGACCTTCCTCTTGCATAATGGCAATTACCCCTTCAACAATACGTACATTTTTATATGTGTTTATTGGCAGTACATTGTCTGTTCTCACAATCAGCGGGAACCTTCTGGTAATCACCTCCATCTTTTACTTTAGACAGCTCCACACTGCGACAAACTACCTGATCCTCTCTCTGGCCGGGGCCGACCTGCTTGTCGGGGCTTTAGTTCTGCAGTTCAACTTGGCTATCTCTGTTCAGTCCTTTGGAACCATATTTGTAGAACTTAAAAACAAGGTCTGTGAAGGTCGATGTTTCATATTCAGTGTGCCAAATTCAAATATATTTGGCTCTGTTGTCGTGTTTTACCTCCCAGTATTCATAATGCTGTGTATCTACCTAAAGATTTTCATTGTGGCACAGAGACAGGCGCGCAGCATCCACAACACGTCTGGAGCAGCCGTCAGTAAGATGGAGAAGAAGGCCACTAAAACCCTGGTCACGGTTATGGGAGTTTTTCTTGTCTGCTGAACGCCCTTCTTTCTTTATTTAAACTTAAACTTAAATCCTGTGACTAACTATTCAATCCCTCGCTATCTAGTTGAAGCTGTTACCTGGCTTGGATGGTCCAATTCCATGCTCAATCCATTTGTTTACGCTTTCTTTTACAGATGGTTCCGAGCAGCTCTCAGAATCATAATTTCTGGAAAAATATTCAGCGGCAATTTTAGAAACTCAAAACTGTTCTGAGTGAGGGGCTCAAAATGTGAGCTTGATAGCACAGTTGAAAAGTATTTTCATGGGACACATAACAAGAAAGACGAGCGCAGCTGACACATACTCATTATTCAGGTTATGGCTTTAATAAAATGACAGAAATCAGATTTTGAAAACAATATTTCAACTGTGTGTAACCCCCTTTTTAACTTGTGTTATTTGCAGTGTGTTTCTGTAGGTTGGGAGTATTTGCAGGGCATGTGAGAAGACAAGATTAAATTGCAGTCTGCTGAGCTCTCAGAGCTGCTGTAGCGTCAGGATCTAATGGCATCAGCAACCCACAGTTCAATCAGGAGAGACTTGATTTCCAATTAATAGATTTTATTTATTTACTTTTTACACGCACAGAAATGTGAATGTTAAACAGTCTTTGGCATTTTAGACCCCTGTGAGATGTCATCAGGATTTAGAAGGGGGTGTAGCAGAACATCGAACAGGAATACCCCCCGGGGTCTAGACACTGGTGGTGGTTTAACGTCTAATGTAAGTTTGGAAGGCAAATCTTATGCTCGTAGTCCTATTGAACTTGCTAGTGTGGCATCCTCTGCCCTCAACCCTCACAAGGGTAAGGAAAAACTACAAAAACCTTGACAGGAAAAAAGTAGAAACCTCAGGAAGAGACGCATGCAAGGGATCCCTCTTCCAGGATAGACAGAAGTGCAATGAATGCCACTAGTAATCGTATATTGATAGGCAGTTTTGAATATTCTTTGTCCGTGATCAGCTGCCACCATGATTGGGCGCTGCTATGATCCTTGATCCGTTGGCGTAATCCGTTGAGGTCGGGGTCCGGATGAGGTGAATGTCCTTCGAGCCGGGAGGAGAATGGGGTGGAGGAGGGGTTTCGTGAGACGCTGAATGATGGCAGGCTGAGGAAGAGAGGAAAGGGACTTTTAAAGTTAGGCAGCTGCTAGATGACTGGCTGACAGAGCCCGCGCCCGACCTGATTGGATGATAAGGCACACCCCCGATCAGCTGATCACTAGGCAGGCTAAGTCCTCCATTGGGCGTTCCTATGTATAGGAACACCCCTGATCAGCTGATCGTCTGCAGGTTAAGTCTTCCTGACTGAACTTACGCTAGCTTAATTTCAATCAGGAGAGACTTGATTTCCAATTAACAGATTTTATTTATTTACTTTTTACACGCACAGAAATGTGAATGTTAAACAGTCTTTGGCATTTTAGACCCCTGTGAGATGTCATCAGGATTTAGAAGGGGGTGTAGCAGAACATCGAACAGGAATACTCCCAAAAAGAAGTAAGACGAAGAAGGGAACAGGAGAGTGAGTTAATGATGAGTTTTACCTCGTAAGTGGCATCCTAAGCAAATAAACGTGTTTGGAAAACAGACCATCATTATAACATTTATCAGATAGAATATAGAGATGACCCGGGATCTAAAATGTAGACGCACTTAAAGAAGTTAAAGTGCCAGAATGGATAATGGAGTGCAACGAAATTAACATAGGTGTAGCAACCGCAAGGAATTTATATTGCATGGCAGACTTATGTAAAGGTCGCCGGACCCGTTAAGTCATGGTGAGAGCAGGGCCTATATGTAGAATTAAGCACAAGGTCAGTGGAGACCGAACTTAAGTAGAAGGTCCATTGACCGAAAGGAAATTAGGTCCGAGGAACAAATAAAATTAAAAATGACGACAGAAATGAGAACGATAACAGAAATTTAAGTCGCAGGACCAACAGAAATTAAAATGGTGTAGCAACCACAATGTAAATTAAATTGCATGGCCAACTAAACTAAAGGTCGCCGGACCAAGTTAAGCCATGGTGAGAGCAGGGCCTAGATGTGGAACTTAGTAAAAGGTCGCGGGGACCGAACTTAAATGAAAGGTCTATTGACCGAAAGGAAATTAAGGTCCGAGAACCAAATAATATAAAAAGACAACGGAACGGAAATGAGAACGATAACAGAAATTTAAGTCGCAGGACCAACAGAAATTAAAATTGGTGTAGCAACCACAAATAAATTAAATTGCATGGCCAACTTACTAAAGGTCGCCGGACCAGTTAAGCCATGGTGAGTGCAGGGTCCGCTGGACCGAAAGTAAATAGAGTGCATGCATACATTGCTGCATGTATGGGGTCCTTCCGACCTAGCAGGGTCAGCAAGACCGCGTAGCAATGAGCATAGAGATTGCCCAGGTGTGTTACGTGAATAGTTATCTGTAAAGCTAGCATAACTCACGCGGAGTGAGCAGAGCATACAAACCACCACCAGTTATATATATGCATGACTTACCGATATCAGGGTTTGAAAATTTGAGTCGAAAAGGAGTGTGCGTTTTGTTTGAAGACGGATTTAGGGAGTGACGGCAGAAAACAATCTTCCGAATTGCTGTGACGGAACGAAAGAACATCTTGGCTGGCTGGAGAGTAGTACTCATATCCTGAATGCGTGAGCTGAGTAGAGTGCGGCGATAGTTGCTTTATTAAGGCCTTCGATAGATCAAGTTACCAGGATGAGGTCAGCAGGACAAATGCTAATAAAAGGCTTGTTTTGTAGAAGCCAGTTGCAACATGGGAGGGGGCCACCGCTTACTTTGAAAATCCCCCAAAAAGACTCACGAATGGAGTGCATTTGTGAATGACTGCAGATGAAGTAATTTTTTATTTTTTTTATCCGTTTATTTTTTTTTATATTTTATTTATATTTGACTCATATTTTATTTAATCTGTATTTTATTTATACTTTATTATTATTATATATATATATATTTTTTAAGTTAATTATATTTAATTAAATTGTGTTGAATCTATATACATTTTTATTATTTATTTGATTACATATATATATATATTTTTTTTTTTCGTGAAATTCCGAGTCCCATCTAAGATTTTTTTTTTTTTTTTTTTTATTATTTTAAATGGGCTTCAGGAGGGATGATTGGCATCGCGGAGTGTTGTTGAAGGAGCTGCTGCTGCTGCTGCTGCATGACGTCTTTAGCTGCAAGGGAGGAATTTTGTTAGCAGACCATAAAGTGAAATACGAGGTACGCAAATGTGTTGTCTGTTGTTGGGTTTCTCTAGTCACGGCTGCTCGGCTCAGAGCAGAAACTGCGCTTGGTTCGTGCCAAGAAGGAGTTTATATGTCCTCCTCCACTCTACTCTCCCTTGAACTAATAACCACTCATCACTAGTTACCGGGACCTGATCAAAACGTGAAGTAACTTATGTTGTTTGAACTCGTTCAAGAGTTTAAGCGGAGTCAGCCTTTGAACGTCATGGAATGTACTTGATAATTTGCACTCGATACGACACGTGACTCTCCCGGTCAGTGTGAAGATGAGCAGAGTGACATGAATTCATGTATTTACCCATTAGACAGGAAACCCTAGCAACAATAAGGAAATTGCTGAGAATATGGCAACTTATTGGTGGTCTGCACCTGAAGTCGGGTGCGTAATTCCCAGTGCCGCCAAGGATACATTTATGAACTGATTTATGTCTGCTTAAGGAGGCTAAGCGCCTTGACCTGCGAGTTTATTCATTTATTTGCTTTGTCGACCGCCTAGGTCTCATTATTCCTCATGTTGGAGATACGAGACCGCAGAATTGTTGGAGATCAACGCTTGTCTCCTGCGCATGTAAAATCCGTCATGGGATAGAGCGCCCGACGACTGACTGGGATTAGAGTCTTGTGGCTGTTAGGAAGTAGCTATTTGAATATACGAACTCCAAAGTTCATTGATTTCAATTTGGAGACTTTTTAATTATGCGACTGGGCCTGTTGGTGCGCAGGGGACATGAGGGGAACAATTTGATGCTTAAATTGTTGTGTGCATCCTTGCCAGCGTATTACATGCGATTCCAGAGGATACCACTGTACGGCCCATCTGATAATTCAGACTGTGTAGGACTCCTGGAATTGCATGACCTAAATATTGTGCGACGCGCTGGAGGATGTTACCGTTTTATTAATTTTTAAGATTTACGCAGAAGAGACAGCGCGGCCTGTAGATTCTCAATGTGCCCATCCATCGAGTACGGTGTGACGCCGGATGTTTCCATGTTCACTGATGCGAGAATTTGATGAAATTCACTACCAGTATTCATTTATTTTATATTTATTTATAGTATATATATAAGTGCATATTGCGTCTGGCGTCCACATAGCGTAAATTTCTGAGGACGTGCACGACTGACGTTCCAATGGACTCAGGATGTGCGAGACACCATCAGGTGCACGCGCACCTGTACTCAATTAGAAGATATGTAATTAGGCCAGTTCAGGTGTGCATAGCATGCTTTATGCATGGCGCGGTTTATGATTCTGAAGGATGCATTGAAGGATGCATTGCTTCCCGTCTCAGGGGGCTGAATGCACAGATACGTAGAGTTATTGACTCTACCGACGAAGCGGACTGTGTTCTCGTTAATGCTGAAGCACGAGGAACAGCTGACGTCTCTGTTTGAACACGGGACACACTCGCCGGAGCGCGGCGCTCGCCGAGCGCAACTTGTCCGCAGTATTAGCGCCACTGCGACGTTTAAGTGTTTTTAAGACGAGTGACGATGTGCTGCTCGGTGGGGACCGGGGACTGCAAAGTGGTCTTCGGAATATTATCTAAAGCTAAAGTAGTAGCATGAGTGTTTATATGATGTTATACTTATCTTCGGTAGGGGCTTTAGAAGAGGTCGCTTGTTGAAACTTTTCCCGACCGCGACCGACGCGGGGGGGAGGGAGACCCGCTGGATCGTGCTCCAACCTGCGATCTGGTAGAATCTCGGATGGTTTATTTGAACTGCTGGGTCACGGAGCCAAAGAGGAGGTCTGAAGCTGGCATGATGACGCGATGTGTGAAACTTAGCGAGGAGGAAGTCAGCCTCCCCGTGCGAACACGTTGGGTTCGCGCGGCGCGAGCTCCTGCACCGGCGATCAGTAGAGTTGAACGATCTTTTGGCTGATGGATCCGAACCTCTTCGGGAGTAAACTGTGTCAGGATCCAACGTCGAGATGAACGATGTGAATAAACTAGATGCTCAACTACGCGTGCCTCTGAGAGCCGCTGACCGTTTCGTGAGACGCTGAATGATGGCAGGCTGAGGAAGAGAGGAAAGGGACTTTTAAAGTTAGGCAGCTGCTAGATGACTGGCTGACAGAGCCCGCGCCCGACCTGATTGGATGATAAGGCACACCAGGTTAAGTCCTCCATTGGGCATTCCTATGTATAGGAACACCCCTGATCAGCTGATCGTCTGCAGGTTAAGTCTTCCTGACTGAACTTACACTAGCTTCATTTCATTTTGTGGTGAATTAAAATGCTGAGAATGTGGAGGTACTGGAGGCCAATGTCAATTTAGCTGCTCCTGAGTAAATTCATCACCAGACCTAGAAAAATACAGTCGGAAATGAATTTAATTTATAGTTGCCAATAATGTTCATTTTGTTGATCAGAATATGATGAAAGACGCTCAATTATGACTTTTTTCTTTCAGCATCAGAGCATGCAGAGAGGTTTCATATATTCTTTCTTAAGTTAGCAGTAGTGAATGATATATTATAAACACTAACTGTGTAAAATGTGTGGTACAAATATATTTCTCAGGCCTACAAAATTACAGGGTAAAATCAACACCCCGCTAGCACAGTCCTGGTTTTATTACAGGACTGTTGTTCAAAGCTAATTTTATTTATTTTATTTATCTGCTTACTGATTAAAATGCTCATACTTGATTTACATGAAAATGTACAGATGTACTATGTTTTGTAACACCAGAAAAATAATAAAAGATCTGTATCATTTTTAAAGTTGTTTTTTATAATGTGAAAAATAAAAAATGTGAAGCATTTATTTGCCCAGTGATTTCACTCTACAGGGGTGGAGTTATTGAACATTATTTATAATAACAAAAATATGCTAAAGCATATTTTTCCAAAGTGAGGATTGTAGTCTATACAGGGAAGAGACCATTTGTGTGTGTTTTCATTTTGTCCACCTACACTGCACATAAATTAACCTATTGAATATTTTTGGAGTACGTATTTGCAGCATTGCACTTTGTAGACAGTCCCCGCACTCTCCCCTCACTGCCTACTGTACATAGAGACCAATGGTTTGCCCCCCCAATCCGATTTAGGCTTGTTTTGATACAAATAAAGCTGTAGCTGGTTGTCTACATTACTCTGATTAGAATGAGGCCTAAAGGATATTTTGTTTCTTAGTTATTCCACCTTAACCGCAACGGTTTGATCAATCCACAATGCATGTAACAGGGATTCCACCCCCACCCGAGACTTGATAATAAGATAATAAGAAACCTTTCACGCTCCATAAGTAGTGATGTGATTACTCTTCACATTAAAAACACCTCACCTTGTATTCAATATGCTAATAAATATCTTTTAGAATGATCATCACAAAAACTAAGACTATGACAGTCACAGTACTGACAGGTCAATAATGTGGTCTGGCAATAAAGATTAAGAGTATGCCATATGTTAAATGATCTGCAACCTCTTGACATAATATGTTACCTTGATACGTTCTTAATAAAAAGGGAGTTCATATTTATACGAATGATTTCATTAACTGATATTGTTCATGGTTATAAGCTCTTGTCTCATTTTGCTGCAGTCTTTGGGCTGAAATGTTTTAAGCTTTATGACACCATTAGATCAGCAATACTGAAGCAACAAGTGAAGCTACAGTAAAACACATTATAAACAGTTTTGTAAATGTTGAGAGCTTGTTTCTCTCTTTTTATTTGTGGTGCTGCTTGTTGTATTATTTATTGTTTCTCCTCTTCATCTTTAAAAGGAACTAAAGCTGTCAAATAAATGTAATGCAGTATAAAATGTAATAATTCTCTGTAAAATGTATCAGAGTATGAAGTAGCATAAAGTGGAAATACTTAAGTACAAGTGCCAACCTGTTATATTTGAAATATATTTAAGATTAACAGTATTTGTTTATTGTGTAGATTTAACTGTCCAGACTGCAGAAGGGGCGTTATCATTTATATATTGGGATGTAAATATGTTCTTATCTTAACAATGGAACAATGGCTCAGCCCTGGATGTTTAACAATTGTGATAGACAAATAATTCAGTAAACACAATAGTTCATATGGTACCTTGGGAAAAAAAAAATACACTGCAATAGGATATTGTCTTTTTTTTTAAATAAAGTGACAAAAACTACTGTACATTATAACAATTCAATAAAAACATTGAACACAGTTAACAAAAAAAATAAACACATTTATGCACTGCTTATGAACATCAGGGCCCACTGTGTAAGAGGCATATCTGTTAAATAGTTTTAATAAAACAAAGACGGCCAAGGCTCTAGAGTTGTACTTGAGATATCCTCTGTCACAACATCCAGATCCTTCCGTTTGAACAATACCAGCATTAGCTCTCATGATTTGTCTCAATGTATTTTTGGCTACACTAAAAACACTACAGTGTGTTATACATTTCAGTTTTAAACATATATTATATATTATATCAGGTAGAGGGATTCTTAATTGAACTGACATTGGTCACGACAGCTAAGGTTCAGTTTGATGGATCTCACACTGGAGCTTTAATTCAGATGCTATTCAATTGTAAATAATATATATATATGCATCACACTGAACATTCCTTAAAAAAAATGTTATCTTTTAAAACCTCAAAATTTTCTTCCTGATTTCATATCTTCTGTTTCTGACTTTACAGGAAATTCATGATATCTTACAGATATGTTTGAATGATCAGACAAATGTTACCTATACAGCTTGTAGCATTGATTCATATACTACTAAATGACTCCGTTGCATCACTGCTGTTTGTGTTTGCAGCTTGTGAAACGTGGTAGACATCTGAAAGAAAAAGTCATTGTTGATAAGACAACACATTCAAATAAACAGGAAAGCTGCTTAATGTGAAAAAAACCTTACATCTTCTTCCAAGAAGTCTGCCCATGAAATTATTTCCACTCAAGGAGGAAATGCCAGCACCTGTACTCTAACATAGAAACAAATGTGTAAAGTCATTGAAGGTAAAATGTAACGAATTCTGTAGCATATCAAGTCTGTAGATTCAACAACATTTGGGATGCATTGAAAACCAGAAAACCTGAAAATATTCCAAGCACTTATAAAATCTAAAAACTAAAAATCTACACTTACCCTCGTAGACTTAGAGCCAGTGCTTGTTTGAGGTGATTTCCTTCCGAGGAGAGAACGAGTCTGCAGGCAAAATCAAAACGATGGCATTGTCAAAATGAACAGTATCTAGTTATCAGTTATGCTTATACTTAAAGGGATAGTTCACCCAAACAACGGCATTTACACTGTGGGCCTTAATGTTCTTTTGATCCATGCATGAACGTGGCTACAGAGGAGGATAACAGAAGGTATTAAGGCTAACAACATGGTGTAAATTATGCTAATTTGGGTCAAATTTGAATGTTGGGTTTTACAGACATTTGGATGACACCACAGGAGCAGTATGGAGGCATATTATGTTTCTTTCAGTTGTGGAAATGGTCACCAGTTACTTCAAGTCTATTCGATTTGGGTACAAGGATGTAGCCCTGACACCCCTCCATTGTCATAGTGGTGAGTAGATAAGGATTGAATTTCTATTTTGGGTGAACTTTCCCTTTAAAAGCAGTTTGAGATTTAACTTGCCAACAGTATAATGAAAGGATGCATAATACTCCCATCTATGTGCACAACAAAATTGCGAGTGCATGAAACGATTACTAATTACAACCTGTCATTGTTGTTGATGCTGTATCGAGGTGCTGATAAATAGATTGTTGAATTTCAATGGTGAAGCCTACCATATTCCCAAAGCTAATCTAAATGCCCCCTGCCTGTAACGCCATACTTTGAGTAGGAGGTTTAGAAATTACCTGAGTACAAGCTATGGTCTTAAAGGCTTAAATTGGTGTGTATAATTTAGTGACATTTAACATTGAAGATGCCAATTGCAACAAATCCCGTTCGAAATATTTAGGAGAACCTACGGTATCTTCAAGCAATATTAAACATGACAGGGATTGGTGTGTCTTTTCTCGGCTACTGTAGACATTTGGAGGTAAATCATGGCTGATGTAGACGAATGTGCGCATGCTTAAGTAACAAAAAGACAACGACACCGTGTTCAAAGTATAGAATTGAAGATAGAGTGGTATAGATATTCTGTGAATGATGGTATGTGTTCACAGGAAGTGCTTTAGCCTTTTGTAACTGAACAGCTTTACAACCTGCGGCACAATGCCCTTGTTGTGATTAACTAGTTATACATGCACAAATGCAACATAGAGGCTTGTTGTAGGATTCAAATTCATAAAAATGTTGTGTCCTCTGAAAACTGCCAAAATGTGTGTGTGTGGCGACTCACAAATTACCAAAAGGCGTTTCTCCTCTGCTAGCATGCTGCTAATGCTACCTCCTATGTACACATGCTAGGATCTATTAGTGGCAAAATCTACATACCTTTGAATCGAGTAGTACCCCAAACAATAAAATGAAGAAACCCTGAGAAAAATCAGACATTCACATTTCATAATCATCAGAATGAAGGAACATGGAATGTTCTGTTACACAAAAGCAATGCATTGAAATGTGTTGGGTGTAAATACCTGTAGTGAATTGAAGAATGCAAAGGCAATATGGATTGCTTTATTTGTTGATGATACCATGGTTCCCACACCCAAACCCCTAGTCAATCAAAATAAAGGCGTCAAAATGACCAGACATCTCGTTATGACCACCAGCGTGTTTTTCTCATCTGATTGTGCAGCGTCTCCCACACCTCTTTTCAGCATTTTGTATAAGACCACAATTACAATTAAAATATTGATGAAAACTATGGTCAAGGCCGGTATCACCATGGCAAGGAGGGCTTTTGTCTCAAACCAGTTCAGCCAACAAGCCTCGGATTTCCTGAGTATCCATCACCCGGTGCTGTGACAGCAACAGTAATAACAGCTATAATTAGAGGACAGCCGTATCCTAAACAGAAACCAATGGCCAACATGATTGACTTGGACATTAACGAGAAGACCATGACCGTCCTGTAAAAGAGCAAAAGGCCTGACACGAGCATCCAAAAGAATAGAGCAAGGTAGAAAAAGTGCATAAAAAATGTTGCCGTGCTACATGGTCCGAGAGGAAGTTCGTAGTCCCCCCCTGGGTTTTCAAGGGGATTGTTTGCTATAGAGGCACCAATGATGAAACAGATATCAGCGATCAACAGAGACAGGGCGGTATTTACGATGGAAACGTGACGCATGAAGGCAGTGCTATTCCTGGTAATTGCTTTCCAAACATACCCTTCAATAACTAGACATATAACCAAGCTTGCCATTGATATTCCAACTCCAACATAAGTGATTATATCCAAGGCTTCTCTTATAGATGGAGGGATGTCTGTTGCCATCAGAATTGAGAAGGAGGTGAGGTGGTTACAGCTGCAGGTTACTATGTTGTGTTTGTCGGACACAAACTTACATCCCTAATCATCCCAAGCACCAATATTGTCAAAGAGTGTGAAGTTCCAGAAGACGCACTGCGAGTGCATTGTCAAGGAGCTGTTCAGCTTTTTGTATTTCAGAAGGACATTCTGAACTGTGGCATTTATTTTGACAAGCAACACGGCTGCATTGATGGCATTATCACTGGCAGTTTCATTACTGGTGGTATTGAAGGGGCTGACGTCAAAGGTGGAGTTTCGTGTCGGCATAACAATATTAAGGGTTGAGAGGAGGATGGTGGTAATATAAACATTGCTCATGCTGTTTGTTGTAATGTCTAAGACGATGCTGGAGTTCAGATCTGCCATGAAGGAGTCATCAAACGTCGTTCTGTTTAGCAGGATCCGTGGAGTCCTTACGGAAAACTCTCCTTGCAAATCCCTGGAGAGACTCTCCAATGAACCCAACAATTTCGAGCTGGAATTGCTGGTCTCATTTGCATTCAAAATTACCCAAGACTCTTTTGAATCTTCACCTATGATGACATCAACAGTCTCTAGGATATTCTGTAGATCAGAAGACAGGTCTCTGTGAAAGTCCACCCTCATCAAAATGTCAAACATTGCATTAGCTTAAATAATACACATTTACTAAAAAAATACAAAGTGTAAGGTTAAACTTACCTGCATGACGGTTTCATCGACAGCAGTTGAAACATTTGCAACAGTGTTTAGGATGTCAACAATAGCTGATATGGTGGCAGTTGATTTTTCAATGTTCTGTTTTTCTTTCTGGACAGCTTTACTTATCCTCCCTACAAAATCTGGCACTCCCTCCTTGTCCAAAGTCTGAAAGAAAGAAAAACTGCTAAAGCTTTTGACACAAACATTTTTGTGAATTGGAAGGGATAAATATTTTCTATATCCAAATAAATAGAACAAAAATTGTGTGTGTGTGGGTGTATTAGTGTGTGACGAATCAAACCAAACACAAAGATCAGTCAGGTTTTAGTAATTTGGGATTAGTGTTGGTATAATCCTGAAACAGCGGCAGTAATAATTAATTTAGTGGAAATGTTAAAGAGTTTTAACTCCACTTCACTCCCAGACACTGACATACACACAGATGAGAGAAGCTGCAACTAGCTAAACGTTGGTGACATTATTAAAAGAACTCACAGGTAAACTCAATCAACTTATCAAGGTCAGCAAAATGATCTACATCATGTTTATATATCGTACAATTAGTCTATATATACAGGTTTAATCCATCATAACATTTTCTAAATATCAAGACACAAATTTGGGTGTTCAAAGACTGTCTTAAGGAAACGGTAATATGACACATGTGTGTTGAGAGGGCTGTTGATCATTTAAGTAAGATGTTGGAACTTTTCTAAGTTTAAAAACAACCTGCATCCTGTGAATCAAAATGAGCTCTGCAACCCCTACACAAAACATCAGTATCATCAGCAAATAGGAAGCAGTTTGATGGATCAGTAGCTCACCTACTTGTAACTCAAACAGTAATTCATTGATTTCTATTACAATGCAGGTGTCTTCGACCAGTTTCCACTTGTCCGTTTCCTGGCATTCCGCCAGCCTTCTTCCTACTTGACCTATATCACACTCAATTGTTCGGTCTCCTACACGGCCGGTCCCATACTGAGCGTCATTGCATGTGAAATCTGATAGAGTTCAATAAGCGATTAGTGATAAAGAGAGGAAAAACAGCAAACAAATTGTGTAGTTACACTTTAGAAGTTGCTCTTACTCTCTTTGAAGATCGTCAATGTCGATGTCATTTCATAACTTGATGGGTTTTCCACCCTGCATGTAAAAATTATTTGATCTTCTTTTGATCCGCTGCAGCTTTCTAATTTGTAATCATGCTGGATGCAGTTGCCGTCTTTACCGGGAACAGAATCTGAAAATTGAAGTGTTGTGATAAACTTTTAATATCAATCTAAAGATTTATAGCATGGTTGGAATGAGGAGTTTCCAACATCAGTCCTTACCTGAGGTCAACTGGACTTTGCCTCGAAACCACTTGATTCTGTATAGACGCTGCACACAACACTCGAGTGGTTGTATCAGTCCAGTTTCGCATTTTACATGAAATTCACTCTTGAGAGGCACAACAGGTGCTTCTTTGAATTTGCCTTCCGTTACAATTCCTTTTTGCTGGAATTCCAGGTTGGTTTTGCTCAGAGTGCATTTGTAAGGTCCTTTGATCAAGAGAAGTAGATATCACTGAATGCATTAGTAAAACAATCAAATAAAAAACATTCTAAATGGGAATGCCGCATGTCATTCAGGATGAGAGCATGCCGGGTCGGACTGGACTAACTTTACCAACCAATTTGATCAATGATGCAGTAGTAGCGAATACAATTTGTATAATTGCTAATATTATATCAACAACAAGTTGATCTCTAAATAATACATTACATCCTGACTTGAAGGGCAAACTCTGGAGGAAATCCATACACCTTTGTGTGGCTTGTAGTTCAAGTCTGAGAACGTCTTGTTTTATTAAGTCATGAAGAGTTCTTGTTTATTGACTCCTTATTAGTTAACAAATTAGGCCAGTTCTGACTTACCAATATCAGCAAGAATGATGTTGTTAACTTCAAGCATTGACATAGAGTTGGAAGTAGTTATTTTAAACCTTCCACTATCTTTAATTTCCCGTCCATTAAATGTCCATCTGGAACTGGAAATTAGTCCCACGCTAAAGCTTTCTGAAGGCTCACACTTCAGGGACAGGCTGGCACCAGTGTAAGTGAGCTCTGGAATGATGATCGAAGTTGAAGTGTAGTATTCCTAGTTGTTGCAACAGTTGTTATTGTTACTATAACAAGGAAGTTAAAAAGACAGCACGACAAGAAACATTATTAAAAAAATCTGTCACAGACTGAATCGGAGTGAACATGGCTAAAACGGTCTTAAATGTACTGAACTGACATTCACAGAAAAAAAATACACAGCAGTGAGTGTTGTTACTATGCACATATTCCACACTACTTTTCATTTTGACTGTTTTGAATTTTAACAATGACTGACTCATTATTTTACATAATTTGTATATTAAAGCGATAATTTAAATGTTGTTGGTGTTGTTATAACTATGGTGCCCACTTCAATTTGATGCAACTGTGGAGACTGATAATTTTATAATTATCTGTACAATTATGTGTTAAACTGGAAAACAAAATCGGACAATTTGACATGTTTTAAACAGCTGTTCAAGAATTATCCTCTCCATTCTTTTAAAAATGTACTCAGTTGACAGTGGAGGGTGAAGTTATATGTGTTGCATTCAAATGTGTTGTAACAAACAAAGAAGAGTCATCTTTTCTCAAACACTCACTTTGCACAGGTGTTGTAGCTGTAGAAGTGTTCATAACTGTTGTAGCAACAGGTGATGAATCTGCAAAAAACAACTCATTTATAGGAACTTTTGGACATTTGTTAGAGCAGTTTCAGTGTAAAAAAAATTACATTTTATTTTAATGAGTATGTTGTTCAAACTCAGGTGACTAAATGTATTTTTTAACAGTTAGTTGTTACAACTGGTGTTGTTGGTACTGTTGTGGTGTTAAAATCGGTTGGAGCAGATGTTGAATTAAAAGGACATTTGAAAACCAACAACTAATACCAGTTGTCGGTGTTGGTAAAAGTAAATCCGATATAAGAGGATATACTACAGCTGAAAATTTAGGGCATTTTTATTATTAAAAATCACTGACTTGTTACAGTTGGTGTTGGAGCTGTTGTCGTGGTCATATTTGTTGTAGCAAAAGGTGTGGAATCTGCAAAGATAATTTTACAAACACATAAATTATTCATCCTCAGATTATTAAGTGTAAGGTTTTCGCCAAGTTAGGATATAGCCATATAATAAATGCCAACTATAAATTGAACACTAACCACAATGTATTAAGAGAGACCACTATTACCATGATTGTTCATCCATACATTCACCGAGCTTGTCTTTATTAAGAACACTGCACTATTACTGAGTTGAGCCATTGTTGCTGGAACAGGTAGTTGTTGAATACTTACTTGTTACTACCGTTGTTGATTTGACTGTTGTGGAGTTAACATGTGTTGTAGCCGATGTTGATCTGGGTGGAAATGTACAATTAATTATATTTCACTGTGGTTAAGACAAATGTCAAGTTAAGTTAAATCCATAAAGATTACTGTATGATTTTAATCACTGTTTTCCCTTACATCAAAAAAATAAACACCTCTTGATTTTGGTGACGGTACAATCTATAGAATGAGGATAATTTACAGACAAATATTAAGGACATTTTGGAAAAGTGCTGTGAACTTATTTGAAAGCAATGACTGGTTACAGGTGTTGTTGCAGCTGTTGTGATGTTCATGTGTTGTAAGTGTTGAATCGGCAAAGATCATTTTACAAACATATAAATGTTTTATGAAACATGGGAATAATTCATGCTCAGATTATCTGTTCAATTTATCAACCATTCAAATGCTGCATTCATCCATTCACACATGCATTAAAGAAGCTCTACTATATGATGCATTTTTTCTTACACACTACATTCACACACTGGGGCAAATGGGGGTTCATTGTCTTGAAGGACACGATTAAATGCATACTGAAGAAGCCAGGGATTGAACAGCAACTGTCCAGTTATTGGACGACTTCATGAAGTCAAACACCGCCCCCCTTGTTATAGCATAGTGGGACACTTACTTGTTACAGCTGTTTTACATATCTGTCATTTTCCCAAAATACTATAGAAACCAATATTTAAATGGGAGATATCATGCCCTTTTTACCACAAGTTGATATGGTTCCTTGGGGTCTTAATGAAATGTCTGTGACATATTTTGGTCAAAATATCACAAGGATCATTTAAAACAGCACTCCTCAGATTGACCTGTTTTGAGTGCCTGTTACTTTAAAAGCTAATGAGCCAGCTCCCCCCCCCCTCCACGAGATTTGAAGAACGCCCGGATTTTGGGCTATTAATTTCCTCCGTAGAAATATGGCTACTGGAGACGAAGATACAATCTTGCAACCATATCGTTTTGAGCCAGAGTCAGGCGGGCTGAAGCCTACCTGCGTCGGTAGACATGCCGAATACACAAAGTAACGTGTAGAAGCACTACAAAAGTGGAATTGTCGTAATATGTCCCATGTAAGTCTAGATCACTTACAGCATTTCACAGCATGTTTACAATAGTCTAAAATTACAACATAAATTATTTGTTTTTTCATTTTCAAGCATATATGTATGTTGAACTTGGTGAATTGCTCTTTTGTTGGATGTCATGTGCACAGAAACTTTATTCAGTGCTTCTCCTAGTTGTGTGTTAAGGGGCCACAGACAGCACCTTGCTGAGTACCCCGGGGAAGGAGGGGGTAGGTGCGGTCGCAAAGCGTATGCAACATCAAATGGCAGTGATTATTGTGTTCACACACACACTTCATTATAATACCTACCTGTTATGGCTTTGGTGGTTGGTGTTAAGAATGCTGTAGTATTCCTAGTCGTTGCAACAGTTGTAGTTGTTACTAAAACAAGGAAGTGATGAAAAACGAAAAGACAGCACGACAAGAAACAATATTCAAATACAATTTTTATCTTCAAGGAAAAATGCCTGATCAAAAATGCGCTCTAAATAACTTAAAAAGTTAGATTTAACACAGTGTTGTGTCCTGGCTTTAATTTCCCGGCTTTATAACAGAAACTGTCTCTTACCAGTGAATGCAGAGATGCTCACTCCACTGCTTCTGACGTTTTCAGACACGGTGAAAAGAGTGAAGTTGTATTTTTTCCCATTTGTGAGTCCTGAGGCTACATGTGTAACTGGTTCGTTTCCCATTTCAGCATTGACGTTTATTTCGCATTGACGTGTCACTGGACACAAGTACATATGTGAGGATGTTTTCCACTTTTTCCCACTGAAGGGTGACACTGGTCTCATTTTGTCCCACTGATTTAAAGTCCTCTGCATTAGGAGGAGCTGGAAGAAAGCAAAGAGAAATTAGTCCTTGTAAATTTATAGTGCATGTGTCTCTATTGAAAAATCCCTGATCTAAAATGCACACTAAATAACTTACTTAATTTGATATTGTACAGAGTTGTGTCCTGGTTTTTGTTTACCGGCTTTATAACAGAAAATGTCTCTTACCAGTGAATGCAGAGATGCTCACTCCACTGCTTCTGACTTTTTCAGACAAAGTGAAGAGGGTGAAGTTGTATTTCGTCCCATTTGTGAGTCCTGATTTTACGTGTATAACTGGTTCGTTTCCCAATTCAGCATTGACCTTTATTTCTCCGTCACTGGACACAAGACCATATGTGAGGATGTTTTCCACTTTTTTCCACTGCAGGGTGACACTGGTCTCATTTTGTCCCACTGATTTAAAGTCCTCTGCATTAGGAGGAGCTGGAAGAAAGCAAAGAGAAATTAGTCCTTGTAAATTTATAGTGCATGTGTCTCTATTGTCGATAGGTTGTATTTTAGTCTTATGATTAATAGGAACCATTGTGCCTTTAATTACATGCAATTTTAATCTTCAAGGAAAAATGCCTTATCTCAAATGCACACTAAATAACTTACCAAATTTGATATTGTACAGAGTTGTGTCCTGGTTTTTGTTTACCGGCTTTATAACAGAAAATGTCTCTTACCAGTGAATGCAGAGATGCTCACTCCACTGCTTCTGATGTTTTCAGACACGGTGAAGAGATTGAAGTTGTATTTTGTCCCATTTGTGAGTCCTGAGGTTACGTGTGTAACTGGTTCATTTCCGATTTCTGCAGTGACGTTTGTGTCCAGTCCGTCACTGGATACAAGTACAGATGTGAGGATGTTTTCCACTTTTTCCCGCTGCAGGGTGACACTGGTCTCATTTTGTCCCACTGATTTAAAGTCCTCTGCATTAGGAGGAGCTGGAAGAAAGCAAAGAGAAATTAGTCCTTGCAAATTTATCGTGCATGTGTCTCTATTAGCTATTGGTTGTATTTTAGTAATCTGATTAATAGGAACCATTGTGCCTTTAAATACATGCAATTTTTATTTTCAAGGAAAAATGCCTGCTCTAAAATTCACATTAAAAAACCTAAAATTTTTTATTTTGTACAGAGTTGTACCCCTGTTTTTTTCCGTGGCTTTATAACAGAAAATGTCTCTTACCAGTGAATGCAGAGATGCTCACTCCACTCCTTCTGACGTTCGCAGACACGGTGAATAGAGTGAAGTTGTATCTTGTCCCATTTGTGAGTCCTGATGTTACGTGTGTAACTGGTTCATTTGCTATTTCTGCAGTGACGTTTGTTTCTAGTCCGTCACTGGACACAAGAACATATGTGAGGATGTTTTCCACTTTTTTCCACTGCAGGGTGACACTGGTCTCATTTTGTCCCACTGATTTAAAGTCCTCTGCATTAGGAGGAGCTGGAAGAAAGCAAAGAGAAATTAGTCCTTGTAAATTTCTAGTACATGTGTCAGTATTGAAAAATCCCTGATCAAAAATGCACACTAAATAACCTAAAAAATTAGATTTTGTACAGAGTTGTGTCCTGGTTTTTGTTTGCCGGCTTTATAACAGAAAATGTCTCTTACCAGTGAATGCAGAGATGCTCACTCCACTGCTTCTGACGTTTTCAGACACAGTGAAGAGGGTGAAGTTGTATTTCGTCCCATTTGTGAGTCTTGATGTTACGTGTGTAACTGGTTCATTTCCTATTTCTGCAGTGACATTTGTGTCTAGTCCGTCACTGGACACAAGTACATATGTGAGGATGTTTTCCACTTTTTTCCACTGCAGGGTGACACTGGTCTCATTTTGTCCCACTGATTTAAAGTCCTCTGCATTAGGAGGAGCTGTAAGAAAGCAAAGAAAAATTAGTCCATGCAAATTTATAGTGCATGTGTCTCTATTGTCGATAGGTTGTATTTTAGTCTTCTGATTAATAGGAACCATTGTGCCTTTAAAAACATGCAATTTTAATCTTCAAGGAAAAATGCCTTATCTAAAATGCACACTAAATAACTTACCAAATTTGATATTGCACATAGTTGTGTCCTGGTTTTTGTTTACGGCTTTATAACAGAAAATGTCTCTTACCAGTGAATGCAGAGATGCTCACTCCACTGCTTCTGACTTTTGCAGACACGGTGAATAGAGTGAAGTTGTATTTTGTCCCATTTGTGAGTCCTGAGGTTACGTGTGTAACTGGTTAATTTCCTATTTCTGCAGTGACATTTGTGTCCAGTCCTTCACTGGACATATGTGAGGATGTTTTCCACTGTTTCCCACTGAAGGTTGATGCTGGTTTCATTTTGTCCCACTGATTTAAAGTCCTCTGCATTGGCAGGAGCTGGGAGAAAGCAAAAAGAAACAAGAGGTTGTTTAAAAATGAATAATAATAATAATTAAATAATAACTTAAATTTCAAGGACTGCAAAGCAGCATTGAGCGGGCTGGAGCACATGCAATTTGAAGCATTGCAAGCATTTTGCCTTACAAAAAAAAATAATGACAAACAGAGGTGTTCAGGCTTGGACTCTGATCATGAGACAGAAGTTTGGTGGTGTTAGGACAATGCACAGTGGAGTTATGACAACATCGTCTCCTTTGGCGAAAGATGAACATTCGCAGTACCTCAATGTTTACATGGTTTAGGAAATGTCCCAATTCTGAGAGGGAGAGAGACGTAACCTTTGCAAGCCATAAAGATTCCTCTTATCTTTGACCACTGACGCTGCACGAATGGAGCTGTTTGTTTACGGCTCAGCATCAGGCTCGGTGGCGGGTTGGATCCCGGCTGTACCCGGGCGGCTCACTGAGATGCTGGCGAGGCTCCCGCTGACTTCACACACCTGAGAGCCGGACACATCTCAACAGCTCAGGGTTCCCCACGGCTGCAGGGTATGTCTCATTTTCATCATTGATCATTATCAATCTGTGACAAATCTCCAGCCTGTGTGTCTCCTGTGTGTGTCCCGTCAGGTTAGCAGTAGTGGGCTAATGCTTGTTTGCTGATAGTTTGTGTTTAAAGTTGCAGCACTTTCTGTAATGGCTGCTTGTGAATGTATTTACAGCAGTATTGCATGTGGAACCCCGGCCGGGAAGCATCGGACTGAGAGGTGGGGGGAGAGATCCCATTTCGGGTCCGGAGGGGAGGAATAATGCTCTCGGAGTTGTAGCTTGTGTGTCTGTGTTTTGGCCCGGTAGACGCTGCACCTATTAATAGAAAACAATGCACTCGGAGGCTGACCTGAGTCGTTGCTTCTGTGTGTGTCGCCCGGTTGAAACAGCAGGTATAACTTAAAACTAGCCGGACGTTGTCAGACTCACAATTCTAGTCAGAATGTGAGTCTGAGACCGCTCCATTGGGCTGGGATTATGGGGCGTGTTTCAACTGACCAGGAAATAAAATGTATCTTCGCTCAATTGGATAGACCTACAACCAATCAGAGCAACGTAGTATGTGACGTATACTAAGCAACGCATTGTGAGTTATTTACTAATGCCGGGTTCACACCGGACGCTGAAGCGCAGCGCCAAGCCTTAAATTACAGCTGGCTCCCATCCACTCCCATGTTAAAACTTTGTGCCGGTCACACCGGAGGCTGAAGCACCGCTAGGCAGCCTTGCCGCAGCTCGGTGCTTCAGCCTCCGGTGTGACCGGCACAAAGCCGTGCAGCGATCGTTTCGGCGTCGAGTCTATTTTTTGCGCTTGACGCGAGTGTATCGCACCAGGAAACACACTGAAAAACGATTTTAAATGATATTGATGACATATTTTATATGATATAAATGATCAAATATGCATCCCATACTTTGAAGACCCCTTCTGTTGTCCTGGAGTTTTAATTTGACCAATGACATTATTAAATGTCCCCCTCTGCCCATCCACTACAGCCACACTAACAGTGATGCAGATAAAAAGAGAGAAAGAGGGGGGACTACGTATTCTCCACATAGGCTTGAGTGGAGAATACGTAATTTACCCTCGACACCCGACATTTAACGGAGCAAACAGCGGAGAAGTTCTTCAAGATGGATGACATTAAGTTAATAATTGAAGTGGAGAAGTACAGTGAGTTGTATGATCCTCGGAACATGTTGTATAAAGACAACACCAAGGAGGACACATGTTGGGATGCTGTTGCTTAATGTTGGAGCAACAAGTAAGTATATGCTTTTAATCTACTGGATCAACGGGTGATATTATTAGCGCTGCCCGGCGGTTCAGCGTCGCTTCAGTGTCCGGTGTGAACAGCCAAGCGCCGGCGCCATAGGGATTAGCCCGCCCTGACAATCTGATTGCCCCGGTCGGGCATAATTTCTCCTCAACGGAGCGACTCCAGACCGAACTTCCCGACCTAAAATGTTGTGGGCGGGGCTAACACTCAAAACAGGTCAATCTAAGGAAGGCTGTTTTAGACAGGGTAAAAAGGGTGCTGTTTTAAATGATCCTTGTGGTATTTTGACCAAAACATTTTACAGAAATTTCATGAAGACCCCAAGGAGCCATATCAACTGTGGTGAATGGGCATAATATGTCCCCTTTGATGAACTGTGGGTATAATTCATAATCAGTTTATTTGCTCAATTCATCAACCATTCAAATGCTGCATTCAACCATTCACACGTGCATTAAAAGAGCGCTTCTATATGTTGCATTTCTTTCTTTCACACTACATTTACACAATGGGGGAAATTGGCGCTCATTTTCTTGCTCAAGGACACGATTAAATGCATACTGAAGGAGCCAGGGATTGAACAGCAACCGTCCAGTTAGTGGACGACTTCATGAAGTCAAACACTGACCCCTTGTTATAGCATAGTGGGACACTTAATTGTTACAGCTGTTGAAACTGTTTTAGTGTCACATCTGTCATAGTGACCATTTTCCAATCATACAACAGAAACTGTTATTTAAGTCTAGACCACTTACAGCATTTCAGCAGGTTTACCATATAGTCTAAAATTACCACGTAAAACTGAATTATTTTTTTTCCCATTTTTTTAAGCATATGTATGTTGAAAAGAGCCTTACTAATGATTATTATTTACATCTTTGGTTGCTACAGTTACTGGGGTAGTTGTGGGTTAAGTCGTGTTCAGGACTGTCACATTAACATTTGGTGTGTCTGAAAAGTATAAATCTGTGTTTTATTAAGAGTAAAAGACAAAAGTACTTCAGCTTTCAGTGTAGGATTCTCTCCCAGAGACACTGACAAATTCATTTTACCAGTCTGCACAGCAACTTGATGAATTGCTCCTTTGTTGGATGACCTGCAGTAACTTTATTCAGTGCTGCTCCTAGTAGTGTGTTAAGGGGCCACAGACAGCACCTTGCTGAGTACCTCGAGGGGGTAGGTGCTGTCGCAAAGCTTATGCAACATCAAATGGCAATGATTATCGTGTTCACACACACACACTTGATAATAATACATTCCTGTTACGGCTGTGGTGGTTGGTGTTAAGAATGCTGTAGTATTCCTAGTCGTTGCAATAGTTGTAGTTGTTGAAAAACATTATTGAAAAACTCTGTCACACAGACTGCATCGGAGTGAACATGACTGAGAGAGGAAAAAAAGGTGACTCTGTGGCCTTTACGAATATGGTGTGGCATAAACAAAAGTCGGGAATACGATTAAGTCGTTCATACCAACTGGCGGAGTTGTTGATGGACAAATCAAGACATCTGTATGAAAATAGAAAACATTAAATTCAAGTCTGTCAAAGGTAAGTAAGGCATGAAGAGTTTTAAACCAGACTTCCAGCTTCTTACCTGTCAGTGGCTGACAATGCTGTCCATCAGCAGGGATGGCATTGATGCATCCACATGTGTTGGAGGTGATGTTGTCACAGGATCCATACACAAAACACTGGTCACATGACCAACAATACTGATCCTCACATCTGCACTGGTAACCACTGCTGCTCCGAGAGCAAACTGGAGACAGAAAATATATTGAAAATCATGTAATCATGTACTGGACTTAAATAATTCCATACTATTTCATAATGAACTGGTATCATGCAATTTTTGTTAAATCGTAGTGGGGGATGGTTTCTAAAAACTGAGTATGGCAAAGCAAAGCCCCAGCGAGATTATTTTTCATCAGCCGCTATTGAACTGAAGGCTACCACAGGATATCTGTCATGTATGGAAGGGAAAGATGAGGTGAGGTGTATTCAGCTGCAGCATGCAACTTCACCACTAGATACATTCTACACAAAAAAACAGTTACTAAGGTGTAATTGTCACCTGTGGAGATGTTCATGTGAGAGACTTGTGTGTTGTTGCTGATGCTGACTGGGTAACTGATGTTAGTCAGTCGGTCTATCACTGTAACGTCTGTGGTGTTCAGCTCAATTGTAATAATATATTCATAGACAACTGGAGAAGCTGCAGAGACAGAAAAAAGAAACGTGAATCACTTGTGATCTGTGCTTTGGTTTTCATATAAATTTTCTGATTTGTGTTGCTTCCTCAGTCTTACTTGTTGGTGATAGAGTGGTCGTCGTAACTGGACAAAATGTAAAGTCTATGGAAAAAGAGAAAGAAAAGCAAGAATAGAATATGTTCAAATGTAGCCATAAGCATCTGTGTTCATCTTGAAATACATGGGAAAATATTAAGTTCTTTTGAATTTTACTGTAAATGTTAAAAAAAGTGAAACAAATAATAATTTCTCATAAAAAAGGTTTTAGCCAAAATAAGAGTTTATTTGATAATTACTCTAATAAAACTATTTCATAGAGCTGCTTACAGTATTGGTCAACAGGCTGACAATGCTGTCCATCAGCAGGGATGGCATTGATGCATCCACAAGTGTCGGAGGTGATGTTGTCACAGGATCCATACATGAAACACTGGTCACGAGACCAACGATACTGATCCTCACATCTGCACTGGTAACCACTGCTGCTCGGAGAGCAAACTGCACAAACAAACATAGATCTGACTTCTTAAAGAACAAAGTTTTGGGATTAGGGGCTTAGCATTTTGTGACCATGTGTTAAACGTCTGGTTAAATCTTTACATTTTACTGTCTTGAGGTTATGATATGGTGCTTAAAATTGAACTGAATTAAATAACTTTATTTAAGTTCATTCATTTTTTTGCCATCAATTTTTGTGAAGCACTTTGTTACCTTGTTTAAATGAGTGCTATACAAGTACATAACAAATAAAGTTATAGTCAAAACATGACATTTTAGAAACAACTGCAACAAGAGTGTGTGTACAGATGTTTTTCCTACCTGTAGAAATGATGACTTCAGAGATTGGCATGTGGTTGATGCTGATTGGGTAACTGATGTTGCTCAGAATGGTCCTCAGTGGATTTATTAATCACAGAGCAACATGGGAAACTTAAGTTAGCTTCTTCATGTTAAAAGAAAAAACATGTAAGCTCTAATAAAATGGGTCATAAGTAAAAATGATTCTTGATCAATTGATCTGATTTCATCGAGTAGCGTCTACTCTGCCAAGAAACAAAAACGAAAATATGTTTTTGATATAGAATAAAAATATCAAGATGATGTTAAAATGTAAAAGTGCACAGAATAAGCATTTAAAGTTCACCTGTCTTTGGCTGGCAGTACTGTCCACTGGATGGAATACTGTTGATACAGCTGCACGTGTCATTAGTGATCTCATCACAGGCTCCGTATGTAGCACAGTCCGTAGAAGACCAGACGTTCTGGTCCTCACATCTGCACTGGAAGCTGCTTCCATTTAGGTAACAAACTAAACACACAAAAACAAAAGCATTCATTGTTGAACTAATGCTTGTGTGTTTATCTTCACTCACCTGTGAAACCCAACAGGGCTTTTCTGTTGACACACAGTGGCGATAAGGACATTCACTGAGGTTCAAGTATTGACATTGAGGCTTTAAAGCTTATTGAATAAGGTTTTTAGCTGTTACAGAGCAACGATCTGGCTGCAATGTCTGGACCATTTTGGAAATGGTTTGTGCAGGACCACAGAGCCTGAACAAATAAAGGTGTGAATGTCTATGTGGTTACAGATTGCACCTTTATTTTGGGGTTCACTTATGATTGTAACACCCAAGACAGAAGTTATATCAGGTCTGAACAGAGAGTGCCACTTCATTCTTGTACTTTTCCATTTTTCATAGTAAAATACTGCACTTTTTACTTCACTGCCCATTTGACAGATATACTAACTTTTTCTTAGATTAAACCGGTAGTTCCACACCATTTAGCTTCTGTCAGACTCAGATCTAAGACTTGTTTACTTAAAAAGTTCCCTCAAAGATAATTTACCCTCTTAACTTCTTGGATGGTTTGGATGGAGGTTTAATAGTTCAATACTTTACAAAACACAAAGATAAGTAAAAGGTTCCGAGAAATAAAATCTGATTTGTGATTCAGAACTTAGTTTTATATTCTTTTGTCTAAAGTTGATCTTCTCACAGCCCTCAGATCCATCTGTGGATATTCTTGAGGAGTCTGAGCTTTAGAGGAGACAAAGCTATCTGACTGTATGTAAAGTGGGTAGACTGTCGCTACATCTTAATCTGCAACCAAAGTAAAGTGACACCTACACATAGTTGTAGAAGTATTATTTTAGAATTTTTTCATATGATTCTGTGCTGAGTTGGAAGGAGATTTAATGATTTAAGACTCAAATTTAACCACACACTGAACCTGATGGGCAAAGAAAATTTGAAAAACAGCATTAAAACAGTTTGAAGGCATCTGTAAGGTCAAACTGAAACACTGAAACTCAATTGCTATTCAGGGCTTTGGGTAGTTTGAGATCAGCTCTTTGCTGCAGTTAACTCTGAAATCATTCCATTGATTCAAACGTAACTCACAAAATAGTTGTCATGCAACTTCCTTAGTGTATTTTTATTCAAGTAAATGTAGACTAGATATGGTGTTCAGAGATTAGGCCCTACGTGATCTATTGACAGTTCCTTATTTTGTTAAAGTAAAAGTTAAAGTACAGCATACCGTGAGAGGAAGGGAAATTCCCAGCTTATAAGGAAGTGACTGTAATATTCTGCACAACATGTTGCCATGGATGAATCCACATCCTGTCTCATTCCACTCAACATACAAATTGAAAACAAGGATTAAATTTCACCAACAGAAGTTTCCCTGCAGAGGACGGACACACATTGTCCACACATTTTTCTCTTTCTCAGTTACCATATATGCTGTCCTCTCTTCCTCCTGGTTTGACCAAAAAAGGAAGCAGTTGGTGGAGCCTGTTTAAATGCACAGGTACAATAAACCAGACTGGACCAAGAGCTGCATCAGCAAGGGGCAAGGGGGGGGGGGGTGGGTACTACATCACACAAACTTACTCAGATGGACCTGCTTCTCTTTGGCTGGGTGTCTGATGTCAGATGGTAGAGATTATTATACTACATGGCTGTTTTTAGCCAAAACAACCAGCTCAAACAAATCCTCATCTTCTCATGCTTGGCTTGCAGAGACACATGCAAACATGCATATTTGGGCAGTGTTTGTGGTGAATTAGGTGTCAGCTTCACAGCCATCATCTCTAAGTCACCACCAACCTTGCCAGTGTTATTATCAAAGAAAATTTCCTTCAACTGATTCCTTTTTAGCTGAACGTTTCCAGCTGTAATAACCGGCAAGGTCAGCTTTTTTCATCACTGCTTCACCCTAAAGCAGTGAGAATTTTACCAATTTCCAATTTCTCATGGAAAAGCCAAAATTCAGTTCTATAGTCGCCACAATGCTTGTCAATGATGATACAACTACAAGTTTTTCCTTCACCCAGAGTGTGACCGGACAGGCACACAGCCTGCACGGGCAACTCTGAGCTTGTCTGTTTTTCCCCAGAAGAAGTTAAGTGTCATGAATCGTTTTATTGTATTTTTTGGCCCACCAGTTGTATTAAGTTGGTTCATGGTCCGTATACGGCCAGGCTAGAGGTTCCCAACCCCTGATTTAAAGGCAACAGTGGAATATTCAGAATTTAGTTTTTACTAGTGTTAAATCACATAAAATCATTTTAAAAAATTGTTTCTATGACTTTAGAATGACTTTATATCTACATCAAGAGCGTATCCTCTTCCACGGAGTCCGCCATGTCTCTACAGTAGGTCAGATTAGACAAACAAAAGACTGGCTCTAAAGAGAACCTTTCACTATTTATGTAACCCGCAGACCACTTAGGAGTGAGGCGGGGTGGAAGTTAAATCGGCTCATTAAATCCTTCACTGATCTTTTAAAGACGATGTTGACCAGTTTCCTGGTGGCAGAGGTCAGCAGAGCTGACGGCAGATTTGAACTCTTTCCTCCAGATATCTAAAGTTAATAGGTGAAGCATTACACAATAAACATAATGTCATTAAGGCAATGGAGATGACTGGATAGAGACATTCTTCAAAAAAACTGTAATATCACCTTTTATCTGGAAAATTCAAACGTAGATTTTCCTAAGCAAAACTTAAGCATTGTTAAGACATGACCTCAGACAAAATCTGTGGATAAAGTCTGAAGAACCGGGGCGGGAACTTAACGTGCAGTTTTCTTTTCACACCTGCACAATGTGCACAACATTATCAAATTCTCTGCATTATTGAGATGGGGGCAGGAAGTGACGTATTAATTCCGCTGCGGAGATCACATGATTTTCTTGACAATACACAGACACACGTGTCGGCTCTTATCACAACACACTCTCACAACAACTTCGTCGGTGTCTTCTACGTGTATGATACACAGGGAGATATTTGTTTCCGTTTTCCATTTTTTCCCTTTGCTTCTGTCGCGTCATCAACCCCCACCCCCCACTCGCTCTCTGTAAATCCAGCGGAGGCTTCCTTGCTGTGCTCTCACATCGGATTTTCACGACTTTCTACAGACTTTATATTATAAGGCCAGACAGAGAAAGTCCACAGATAATCTCTCACTATGACATTTGCGTTCACATTTGAACCTCCAGAGTTCAGTGCATATCTGAGAGCAGCTTTATTGAATTTACTTTCAGATTTTGTAATACTTTTACTCAAAACCCTGCATTTTTACTCTGATATACACAGCTTGTACTTAGACTTCCAGCTTCAGCTCTTCTCCTCACATTCAAGCTTTTTCTGTGCACATGTGAAATGCATGCTCTTTTTTTTAAGTCTTTCAAAATTCCCCAACTAATAGAATGTCAGGTGTGGTGCTAATGAATCAAATTGCCCACACTTTAGAATAAAGATACATAACAATCTTATAACAAGACACATCTGACTAAAAAAGGAATTTAAAATCATGGAACACCCTGCCGTTCGCGCCTTGATTGAGCTCCCATTGGAGTTCAGACCAGCGGGAGCTCCGTTCTTACCTGTGTTGATGTCGATGTTTGTGACATTCACAATGGGACCCAGGACGAAGGAGAAGCTGTTGTTGATCAATAGGCTCCTGAGGTAGTCCACTGTCGCAACATCTGTCACGTTCAGCTCCACCTCCACGTCGTACTCGACCTGAGTTAGCAGCGCTGTGGAAGAAATACATCACAGAAGGTTTCCTTTGTAAAAACATTACTGTTATTATTATCTTAAAGTGGAGCTACCAGCTTTTTGGTCAAATCATTCACATTGCATTTCACACATTTTGTGCCTGGGTGTTGGCTTGGAGGCGGTACCATACACAACCACAGTTGTATATTCAAAAGGAAATATAAATGTGAATATTGTTAAATCTATAGTCATGTTCATAGAGTATGGCAGCCTAAAAAAAAGGTCCCAGAAATTCCACTGGTCACATATATTTATATGCCATGTAACACAGATAACACTTTTGTGTGTTGTGTTTGCTGTTGTGCTGTGTCTGTGTTCTGCTCTACAAAGTCCCGGAATCTGGAATAACTGCATTTCTATGTAATTAGTACTATCATGTCAATATGATGCTGACATCATTGTGACTGAATTTAACAAAGAAATCAGGTTTGATTACCTGATATCGGCTGACAGGACTGGTTGCCGGGCAGAATAGCATTGATGCATTTACAAATGCTTCTTCATGTAGGTTCACAGGCACCGTATGTGACACAGGTGCTGTAGGGCCACGCAAACTGTTCCTCACATCTGCACTGGAAACCAGAGTCAGTTGACGAACACACTGTCAGAAGAGAAGAAGATTTTCGAATCACATACCATTAACTTTGACTTCATGTTTGTTATGAAGTTACTTCCACTCACCGGTTGTGATACTGATGTCCAAGATCTCCGTTTGGTTATCGATTCGTATGGGAAGATCAGTAGCATTCAAGGATGAGCGAATCAGCTCAAAGGTTTGTGCATCAGAGACATTCACTACGACATCAATGCTGTATTTCCACTGGCCTGTTAGAACTGCAAGGATTGAAGTTTGAAAAGAAAGAGGACAGATTTGAATGAGAAGAATGATACTGCTAAGACGTTTAGCTAAGATTAGTATAAAGCCTGTAATCAGACCCCGACTTATGAAATATAAGGGACATTTTCAGAGTTAACACATTGACAGGTGCAGGAGAAAAGGTGTGGCGACAATTCCCAGAACGAGGAAGCTACTACCCAGTGAGTGACTTTCTGGTTAGCATACTTGGATAATTATGTGTGATGGGTTGGGTGGCATGTGTCATGTAGTAATGTGTGACAGGTAGGGTTCGATAGAAATTTGATCTAAATCTGAGGAAACATAACATCAAATCATTGGACTCACCAGCTCTTCTCTGTCCAGTGTGAGGTAGGAGTTGCTCTTCTTTGTTAAGTTCCTGAAGAAAAAAAAATAAGACATCAGGTTCAAATTACAGCTTTGTGTTCTGAGTTGCTAAACACCCCCGACCTACCGGTGTAACCAGACATGGAAATTCAATGAAGTCCCATGTTTCAAAAACAGCAAGTGTCACGAGAAGGGCACAGATGGTCAAGCCGTTCTTAGATATTGCCATTCCTTCGAGAAAGGCAGAGACAAATCAAGAGGTTACACAGGGTTTCCATCCACATTACTTGCTTCATTGTTTTACAGCCTGTTGTTACAGAGAGTAGACAGGGAACATTCATATGGTCATAACTGCCCTATAAATTAACCACTGAACAAAGAAAGGGTAGGTCAAATATAAATGCCTTGAGACACTTCTACTGAATAATGATCTTATTACATTGCCACTTGTCTCTCCTTAAGCCTTGTCATTTAACATGTGGGCATGGTCGGGGCCAGATTGAAACCATGGACTTTGAAACACATGGAAATACAATACATAGATGGACATGTAAGTTCATTAACTAAGATATGGTTCGGTGCCAGCCCAACTTACAGTGTTTCTACTGTAAGTTGAATTGTGCAACTTTTGTGCTTGTAATCACTGAAATTAATTTGTTGTGTCACTTAAATGAATGGCAATTATTCCAACTGTGTTGATTTGTTGCATCCGTAACATCACATTTAATTCACACTGTGTAGTGGAGTTTAACATACAGAGTGCTGAGGTTAACCACACTAGCTGCTGCTGGGAGACGGCTAATGCTTCCTCATAACAAAGGGACCAGTAAGAGACGGACAGCTGACACAAGCTAGACCCCATACCTCTGAGCAACGTGATCCATAGGTCCATGAATTATTCCCTGAGAAATCAAGGGACTTTTTGAAAAACATCTCTTGATGTTAAAGAAAGTAACATAAGAAAAAACTCTGTATCCAACCCCTGATTTGGCTCCACACCAAAATATTGTAGGCTTGTTTTTTACCCGTATAACATCCTCCCACCACCGAGTTTTAAGGTTATTCATCCAGTAGGTTGTGCATAAACTTTTTAATTTAGCACTAATAAGCACATGTCACAGTGTAACTTTAGAATCATTAAACACAATAGCTCCCATAGTGCTGGCAGTGTGCATTATCAGTATCAGTGCAATGGCTCATCAGCCTAAGATTGATCATGTAAAAGACACATATGTTCACAAACGGACAAATGCACCAAGATACTTAGCACAGGTCTTCTAAAGAGAATACATCTACTTGTGTCGTGTGTGCTTCTAGTGGCACAAACCCTTTCTCTATTTTGTGTTCAAATACAACCCACAATGAGGTACTTCAGCGAGGTACAAAGACATAATGTGTGGCTCCGCTGACCACAGACACCGGTGACATATTATAAGTTCTTAGTGTGAGGGAACACCAGTCGGTTCACAGGTGCACAACTTAACAAAGAAACGACTGTCACACGAGCACAATAAATCTTTTTCTAAAAGCCGGATTTGTCTGGAGAACAGGAGAATCTGTCTGTTGAGGTCCAGACATAACGTCTTCAAGACGTCCTGGACGTCACTCACTCAACCTTAACACCTCTGGCCTCACTTTCATCATTTTACAAAGGGACGTGGTTTATTGTTTTTATAGAAACAGAGGAAGTAAGGACTTTATCTTGTCACGGACATTGTGTAAATGTGTTATTTAATGTCTCCTTTCACACACTGTTTGATTAATCAAAAACTAAAATGATTTGATTATCTTTAGCCAATTTTGTCACAATAACCTTCCAATTGATTTAGCTATTTATGAGAGGTTTCTAGTGATGCTACCTAATCTCGCACTTTCCTGCTGGGCCAACGTACCTTTTGGCAAGGCAGGAGGTCTGTCCACAATTAAAACTCATTAATTATCAACCCATTTTCAAGCTGTTTGGTTTGTTACAAATATCAAAGGTGTATGTGTGTCACAATGCTTGGACGTATTAAAAATGAAACCTTTCATACAAAGATAAGTGATCATTTGTAGATGATAACTTGTATGTAATATTGGATTAATTTCACTAAAATAAGTGGGTTTTAACTAGATGAAAAATGGCTGCCATGGTGATATTACTGTAATATATATTATTTGCTATATGGGTGTTGCTTCCCTACTTATGGGCATATACATTCTACTGGACTTATAAGCAACACTTTCATTATTATTTCTGTTATTCTGCCGGGGCCGATATGTTGTCCCAGTCCACCCCTACAGCAGTCATGTACAGTATAATGAGGGATATATAGAGTTCACTGGCTGCTAGCCTGCTATAGTTTTATGGTACATGTTAGATTTAACTAGTCATCTTAAAGAACTGAAAATCTGAATTTGTTCCCTGATGAGCTATAACTAGACAAGTTGCGTCTGTAATCCCCCTGTAAATCACTCAGTTACTAACAGACTGTCAATTGTTCTGTATGATTGTTGCACAACTGTCTCTTTGGTTGCTTTTGAGCCGATTCCCTTTTCCCAATTCAGAAAAAAGCGAACCCTAACATCTCTAATGCAGTCCATTATTTATAAACACTACACATACTCAAAAACAGGCAGGCAATGTAATTGTTATGAATTTTCAAGGAGTGTGAATATTATTTTGACATCAAATATATCTTTAAATTTATGTACATAAATACAATTTCTAATGTAAACATGATCTACTATGTTTTTAATCTCAAACACTGTTCGCCTGGCATTCATATATACATGTATATATTCTTTCTTTCTTTCTTTATTATTTATGTCTTCCTTGTTTATATTGTTGTGTATATTCTTTAGAGTAGACCATGTTGGGACATGTCTTAAACACAAAGACAGGCTTATATACTTCTGGACTCTCAGACATTCTCGGAGAGTCCTCCAGGTGTTCATGTTATTTGCACTCTGACTTTTTGGGATTACTTTTGAATTAGGGAATTATCTCTGACCAGCTAATGGATGGGTTAAGAAGAAATGTTCCTGACCTGTGTGTCTTCATGTTCCTTCACAGAAACAGGCCCTTATTTAGTCAGAAATCCCATGTGGGATGTGTTTTACCTGAAGTCATGGGTTGAACCAAACTCCCTATATAAATGTGTGTAAGACCCCAGCACGTCAGACTTTCACTATTGGCTGTGTGTCTCCGGGTATCTAGATGCCCGTCCCGACCTGTAATTTCTTGTAATAAACCTTGTTACACTGAAACTACTGGGTCCTCGGAATCCTTCCTTCATCATCAACAACTTCTACAACATCATTGACCTCTCGGCTGCATCAAATATACGATAATATCTTCCTCATTTAGTCCTAATCTGTGATCTCTCCCTTCCCCCTACCTTCTTCTATGGTCTGTTCTTGAATCACTTAAGGTGTGTTACTGAATTTTAAACCTAGCTTATTTCTTTTTTAACTGTCATTGTGGATAATAGGTTTATCCAAATATCTGTTGAAACGGTTTCAGTATTGACAGATTTTAATGTCAATGAACCAATTGGTTTACTTAATCATTCTCTGGCAGAAATTTACTTCAAAGGATTGTGATTTTTTTAATAATAGAAAAATGTAACATTGCACTGCCAGATAAACAATAATATAGTGAGTGCACTATAACCCAACTACTAGAAATATTGTACAAGATGATTCTTATTGACAAATAAATTGTTTATTTATGTGAATGTCACTGAATATTTGACTTTGATCAGCAAAAACAGTGCAGCCAAAGTTAACCAAGATCAGTACAGCAAACAGATTTTCTATTAGCTTGAGATTCTTTTGAGTGTTGCTTCTGTTATCTCACACACTCAACAACAAACATTAACCCAGCTTTGCTGTGCCCAAAAAAAACACTGCAGAAAAAAAATACTTCTATCTGTTCAGAAAATAGGTCAACCTCTATATAACTTGCGCCCTCAGGGAAACAATTCCAGAGAAACACCAAACAAAACAAGCAAAGGTATAAATCTCTTACCATATATTACGTTTCCTCACTCTTTCCACTTCACCCGTTCTCCCTAATGTGTTGAAAAACACGGAGACCGTAGGAGCTGCACAACCCGTATGTTGTACGAGAGCAACTACAGAGTGCCTAAAAAAACTTCCTGAAATATAGTAAGGGACCGACTGGGCTGCAGTGGCTCAACAGGTTTAATCATTCTTTGAGTTTCCTTGTTGGATTATGTAAGCATTTCTTTTCTTTGTCCTGTGTTTACCTGTATATGTGTGTGTGAACCAAGAATAATAAATATGCAGGAAAACTGCTAGACCTGTAAATGCATGATCAAAGATAAATGTACTTAGGTTTTTTCTTTACAGGTTACAGGACAGTGATCCAGTGTTCAACTCAGTGGAAACTAAATTTAAATCCAGATAAATCCTCTGTGGGGGTAGCAGATACACTCTGTATGTAGAGCTGTAGACCTAAATAAGCACACTTTTTTATTATTTGTCTAATTAGGGTATTTAGATATTGATAGGAAATCACAAAAAGTGACTCCATTCATTGGTCATCAGCATGAGTGGAAAAAAAGCAATGTACTTCATTATTCTTTCAAAACATTAGCAAGCAGGTTACATACAGTTGAACTTACTGTGAAATGGCATTCAAGCATTCAAGACAAAATCATTAGCACTTGCAAGGCACTGAGAGGGGGATGGGGAACCTACAGCCTTTGTTCCCTATCGGATGGATGTCTGTAAGGTCACAGTCAGGGTGAAAGGAAAAAGTGACGTGGATATTAACTGTCATAACTAATAAGCATCAGCGCAACTATCAGGATCTGGTGTAACTCGTGTACGTGGTTTGCTAACATTCTAACAGTTAATTTTCTAAACTATAGAAGAAAACCTCACCATGTTGCATTTAGATGCAAACAGAAACCCTGATGCTTTTTTAGTTTTACATTTATTATTTAATTCTGTCTTTCATGTACATACAAGTGAAAACACCAACATCGCTGAGTATGAAGTCCATCCATCCATACATATATCCATTTTCAATTCAGCTTTGCCTTCTATGGGCACAGGGTGAGCTGGGGCCAAATACAGCTGACATCTGACACCGACCTGGTCTCCTGCTGTGTTTGCTCAATCCCAGCAAATGATTCCATAACTGCTGTGCACAATTGTAATCACAAGGAACAGGAGCTGGAGGACCTGCCCTGCAGGTTTCTCATCACCTGCTGTAAGAATTTGTTGCCTCTTTCATGCATTTTTGTCTCGCTTTTTCATTCAGTCTACTGATCATCTGCAGATGCTTGGATGGATATAACTTAAACTTTGAATTATCTGCAATATTCAGACAACCTATTAAGTTTTAATAGTACCTGTAACTGAACATCATTGTGCCATTTTTCATAAAGGAGACATATTATGAAAATTCAACTTTTGTAGTGCTTCTACACTGCTTCTAATTTGGGTATCTGGCATGTCTACCGTCCCAAAAACTCTGGAAAAAAACGACGTCACAGTCGGTAGCACATGGCATAGCCCCCCCTCACCCTGGAGGCGGAGATCTGGTGGAGGAGGAGTCCAGGGTAAATTAAGAGCCACAGCATCCTCCTCCCCTCAAGGCGGCTGGTGTTAGCTGGGGAGCTAGCCGAGGGGGACGCTAACCAGCCAGGGAGCGGGGTTAGAGGCGGAGGAAACAGAGCCAGCGGTCGGGGTAAGTTAGAGCCACAGCCCCCTCCTCAGCTCGGGCTAGCTGGGTGATGTCCGCGGCCTGCTGGCTCCATGTCAGCGGCTCACTTCTGGGGGACGTGTCGGTGTTTGTTTACGTTTAGCAGCAGGGAGCTAAGCCTATGCTTGCTGTTAGTTTGTGTTTAAAATTGCAGCACCGTCTGGAATTGCTGCTTGTGCACGTTTTTACAGCAGTATTGCACGTGGCAGCCCACCCGGGAAGCAGCGGAGATCTGGCCGAGAAGCAGATCCTGCTGTCGGGGTAAATCACAAGCCAAAGCCCCCTCCTCAACTCGGGCTCGCTAGGTGATGTCGTCGGGCTGCTGGCTCCATGTCAGCGGCTTGTTCCGGTGGACCTGTCGGTGTTTGTTTACGGTTAGCAGCAGCCGCCCGACTAATCACCCCACGGACAGGGGAGCGTTGACGGTGTGTGTCTCGTGGCGCAGTGAGTGTCTTCAACTAGAAAAGCTGTTGTTTTGTTACGGTAATTGACGGTGACATGTAAGCTAGGTGGCGTTAGCCTCATAGCAATCAGTGCCCGGCTTGCCGGCTGGCTTTGGCGGCAGCCGGCTGCTCGGTGGCGGGTTGGATCCCGGCTGTACCCGGGTGGCTCACTGCGAGGCTGGCGATGCTCCTGCTGACTTCACACACCTGACAGCCAGACACGTCTCACTGGCTAAGGCTTCCCCACGTCTGCAGGGTATGTCTCATTTTCATCCTTGCTCATTATCGATCTGTGACAAATCTCCAGCCTGTATGTCCCCTGTGTGTGTCCCGCTACGGTTAGCAGCAGCGAGCTAACGCTAGCTTTATGTTAGTTTGTGTTTAAAGTTGCAGCACTTTCTGGAATGGCTGCTTGTGAACTTATTTACAGCAGTAATGCATGTGGAACCCCGGCCGGGAAGCATCAGACTGGGAGGTGGGGGGAGAGATCCCATTTCGGGTCCGGAGTGGAGGAAAAATGCTCTCGGAATTGTACCTTGTGTGTGTCGCCCCAGTAGAATTACGGCTATAAATAGAAAACAATGCACTCGGAGGCTAACCCGAGTTGTTGAAACTGCAGGTATAACTTAAAACATCTGTTTGTGGAGCAAACCTCAGATGCACACAATCTACACCATTAACTGAGCCAACTGTATATTTACTTTAATACAACAATGCTACGCACATATTAATAAATAATAGAGATGAGCCGGATACTCGGCTGAAACGAGTATCCGGTACGGATAAAGCACTTTTGCCGAGCACGAGTATTATACGAGTAATACGAGTCATTATCTGTGCTTGGACTGAATGAAAATCCTCACACAGCGTCACAGCGCTCCTCCCCTTCACACACCGCTCTGCTCACTCACTCACAGAACAGCTCTCTGTCTCTCAGTCACTCAGGTTCGCGGGTCTTTTCGGTTAACGTTTAGGGTTTCTTCAGCTTGAAGTTTGTTTTTATTTCAGTTTGTACTTACTTATTAACCAGTAGAGTTCTGTTAAACGTGGGTTCGTTCAGACGTGGTGCTGGTAGAAAGCGACTCGCGTAGCGTCTCTGCCTGTCGGAGATTTTTTTTTTTTAAAACAGTTTTTTTTTTTTTTACTTCACGCATTAAGTGTCTGACTACTCTCTGGCGTCTGGCTACGCTCTCTCACTCTCTCTCTCTCTCTCTCTCTCTCCCTCTCTCTGCCAGTCGTTGGAGTTTTTTTTTTTTTTTTTAAACCGTCAGTTGGCTCTAACCAGTTTTATTTTACTTCACGCACTGAGTGTCTGACACATTCTAGGTAGTAGTGGTATCAAAAATATTACAAATTAAGCTACACACACACACACACTCCCCCTCTCTCTCTATGTCTCTCTCTTACTCACTCAAACACACACACACACACACACACACTCCCGGGTTAAATCACACCCACTTCTGGGTTAGGCCCCGCCCACTCCGAGTACGGATACGGATACAGATAATTCATATGGTTAACAGATACAGATACAGATAATGCTGTACTCGCTCATCCCTAATAAATAATGCTGCAGATGATGCTACTGAAAACACATTTTCATATTAATGAACGGCTGACCCTCCTAGATCATTTTAGGTTTTACTTCACTCCTGATGCTGATGGGGTCTAACCCTCTTGTTATTGATTACTTCTGAATGTTTAAACAATATTGGCTGACATATGTAGTGGAGAAAAGTGAGAAGTACCTCAAAAATAATTCTACTTAAGTAATCTACAGATACATGAAAAGTAAAACTAAGAACAGTAACAAGGTAAATACCCAAACAAGCAAGCAGACCATCAAGAGAAAGTATGTTCCATTTCATATAAGTAAGGAAGATTAAGAACAACATGCCTGAAGCCATGATGAATCAAATCAAGTGTGCACACAAGAAAAGAGAAGCATTTCTTCCTTTCTAGACCCTAATGACCAGGCTCATATCTGACAACATGTCATGGAGCCACTGGGTACTCGTATATCTAGCTTGCTGAAACTTGGCACTGACATTAGTCATTATTTCTTAGTATTATACCTCAATAAGCTGCTGCATTTAAAGGTCTCACACTTGAGGATGAAGTACAACATATGTGTGTTGATAAGCGATCTCTGCATACCGGCTGATTTCAGTGGACACACAAAAAACTTGGGTTGAGAGTCATGTGGGTGCAGCATTAATAACTCCATGCTATTTTTGGAGTTATTAATGTAAAACGCATATATTTAAGTAATCTAACGCTCACCCTGAGAACTTTAATTGCTCAGACAGAATACTTTCGGTCAGGGAAAGGATTAGAAGACATGGCGACACCGACATTTTTAAGAAACCCTCCGCGCTCGTCTACCCGGAAAAGGCCGGCACATGAAGTCAACCTCGAGGACGCTGACGCTCCCCTTACAACCATGAACACATCAGATAAGTTGGAAACGCTAATTGCAGAAATTTCGAAGATGAACGACACACTGTGAAACGTTGCAACCAACGTTTCCGCTATTAAAGAAACAACGGCGGAGCTGAATAACACGGTGACGGCCATGCAGGAGAGGCTGGGCGTGGCCGAGGTGCGGATCACACACCTGGAGGAGACGTCGGAGCAGCTGCTGAAGGACAAGGGGAGCAAGGATAAACAGACGGAACAACTATGGAACCCAGTACAAGCCCTTGAAAACCACAGCAGACGAAATAATGTGAGGTTGGTGGGACTAAGGGAGACCCTTGGTACAAATGGGACGCTGCTTGATTGTGTTCGAAAGATTCTGGCGGAGGGACTCGGTGTTGAAACTGACGGGGAGATGGAGATAGAGAGGGTGCACAAGCAACTGGCACCGATGCTGAATACAGATCAGACTCCAAGGCCGGTGCTGATCCGCTTCTTGAGGCAATCCGCGAGGGATGCCGTGATCAACGCAGCCAAAGTAAAGCAAGGATTCGTCTGGGAAAAATGTCGCCTGTCTATGTTTCCGGACATATCTAGAGAGCTGGCGCAGAAGAGGAGAGCGTTCACACTGGTGAAGCGCAAATTACCCAAGCTCGACATTAGATACACACTGGCTTTCCCCGCAACGTTGCACTTTAAATGGAGAGGAAAAAACGTGAGCTGCAACACTGTCGAAGCCGCGGAGAAAGTCATTAATGAGCAAAGATCGGGAGGAGCTATGGACTGAGATGAATGGAGAGGGGTGAGTTGCTGTTTGTACTCGATACGAGATTATGCGTTTTGTACTGAACTGAATTGACCCCTGTGCGGGCCAACCAAGGGGCAACATCCTGGGCTGAGCGATGAGGCCGATACGGAAGTGTAAAAAGCTGCAGTTCACTGGGTGGCCACTTGAGGCTGGCTCCAAGAAACAGAAAGTCTCATTGACTCCCATGTTAAAATGCCCAACTTTAGAGCAGAATTAAACCTGTTTACAGCATGGTTCAAACGTTGGTTTTAGTCTCAATCGCAGGGTTCTTCCTTCGTGACAACTCTGAGGGGGGTGAATTTTTTTCGAACTCCACCGTTTAAGCGATATTGAGGTTTAAAATTACGCATAATTAGGGGCGTGGTCTATTGATTGACACCTGGGCACAGGCTACGTTGCGGGCACAGCTTGTCACTACCCGCTCTTTAGCTCCCCTCAAGCCACCTGCTAGCTGCTCGGTCCACTCATCGGTTCATGTCGGCGGATCCCCGTCGATGCACTCGACACAAACCATGGCTTGCTGTGCAGTCCATTGTACTAACAGACCGTCTCACAGCTCTGTTGTCAAGTTCTTCCGGTGAGTGAAAATCGATTTTTATTTAATTCATATATTAGAACTGTAGCAATACTTAGCAGGTAGTGTTGCACACGATGTATGGCTTGTTAGCTTATGTCGAGATTAAGCTAATGTTGGTTAAGCTTGTGCTCCCCGCATAGACTGTAGGTTCGCCGTTGAGAAGCACAGCCCGATGCGGTCCTGATACTACATTATGGAGCGTGAATGCTAGTCACAGTAAACCGGTGCGCATTCTAGACATAGTGGAGAAGTGTTTCAATGAAGAAATGGAGATTATTAGTTAAAGCAGTTTATGTTGGTGCGTCATATAAAACTACTGTGCACATTTGTAAGCGTGGTCACAGGAATAAAAGCTTAAATGATGCTATATTATCTCTTTAGCATGATTTTTTTTTTATCGAGGCTAACTCTATTTGTTAATATTAATGCTATATACATCTGGGTAGATGATGATAATAATAATTATATATATATTTGACACATATGTGTGTCATTGTGTGGTTTCAGTGAATACTAAGTTTGTGTTCAATAATTGTCCACTTTCAAACTCTATTAAACTTATCTCACTTGTGTGTTAACGTGAATATGGCATAAAATATAAACTATATGAATATTAAATAACTTCAAATATAAGTAACAAATGGGCCCATAATAACACAAAAAGAGGCAATGCAACAGATGGATTATGTGAACTGGGATATCTAAAAAGACTGAAGTTATTGACATTTTATTGTTTGCATATACGTAAGTATGATGATGGTAACCTGACAGATGTGTTTTTTTTAAAACATATTTTTTGTTTGTGTAGTTTTCCTGTAGGTGATCCTGATAGGCTAGACCTGTGGGTGCACAACATGAAGAGACAGAACTGGACTCCGAAGAAGAACTCGCGTCTCTGCAGTCAACATTTTGAGAGACAACACTGGAGCATTGACACAAGGGTACACAGAAATGTTTAATAACTTCTGAGAAAACAAGCAACTTGATTGTTACATAGCAACTGAAATGTTAGCATGAACTGTGTACTGTACATTTCTACTCTATTAACAATTAATTTTAAACCACATTGCCATACAGATTTTGTTATCTACAGAACTTGAACACACAAGCCTTTTGTATCAATAACACTCAAAATTCTTTAGGGATGGGCATGCCTGAAGAACACTGCTGTGCCTACCATTTTCTCACACTCCAAGGGAAAAGAGGGAGAGGTAAGTAAAATGGAGGTAAGTGACATTCCTGTTGGAAAAATCACTAAGGAGTTTGCAGATGTAGACAAAGGCAGTAGTGGCAAAATTCTTAATGACGATCAGGGCAATGTTGTTATGATGCCAGACACACCTGAACAGGCTGTTTTTCCTCAAGATGCAATGGACGACAACAGTTCTCTGACAGTAAATGTATGTGACTCTGTTGTTGTGGGTACCAGCATTCAGGCAGAAAATCCTACTGGAAAATGTACAGACTCAGCTTTAGAGCACTCTCAACACAGCTTCCTGGCTGCTTTACGAGTGATCACAGCTACACAATTTTTCAGTCTCCAAGAACCCTTAAATGGAAAGCTTCTGCTGCAGAGGTAAAGCTGTTTGCAGCTCGCAAGAAGCTGAGGATGAACATGCAGATGACTAGGAGACTGAAGGCAAGAGTTTCTTCCTTGAAACATATTATAGTTGATCTTCAAAACAAACTCCTAATTTCAAGTGAGTGTGCCTCTCTTCTTAATGGCCTTGATGATGTTCCCAGAGATATCTTTCAGAGACTGCAAATATGGAGGACCATACATGACATAAGTAAAAATAAATAAATGTATAAATAAATACAGAAATAAATAAATAAATGAATAAATAAAAATGGAAATAAATAAATAAATACAGAAATAAATAAATAAATATGTTAATACCAAAAGAAATGTCAAAAGAAATGTCTTAAATATATTTTAACATTTATTTTTTCCCTGATACATTTCCTTTGCATTTGCAGTGTCCTTATGCTAATGAGAAAGGCGGGCCTAACCGCAGTCTCATGCAGGATTGGTCACAGGAGTGTAATGATCCAGCCCTACTACTTCTGCCTCTCAATGCTGGTGTCCAGTAGCTGTTTGCAGCGTTGAGCCAGTTCACACTTAAAATGAACTAGTTCAAGTTCAGAGGGTTAGTTAAGGTTATTTTTTATTGGGATGATTTAGCTGTCAGTAGTCCTGACTGTGAGCGTCACGTCTCGTGTTGTAATGAGCACAATGAGCGAGCCGAGAGGAGGAGGAGGAAACAGAAACTCCAGCTCGGTACAAACCACCTGCAGCTTCTGCTCTGATCATGAAGCCGCTGATCTCTCAGCAGATGTGACCAGAGAAACTCTGTGTTTCCACTGTTTCCACTGTTCCACAGAGTCACTAACTGGCTGTTTCACGGTGAAGTGCTCAGGTCTCAGTCACTGCCCGTGTCTCTGAGCGAGTGTGTGACGGAGCGCAGGGGCTGTGTGTGTGTGTGTGTGTAGCTCAGTTGACCAATCCTGCTCGAGACTGAGGTTAGGCCCGCCTTTCTCATTAGCATAAGGACACTGAAATGTGGAAATAAATAAATGTGGAAATAAATAAAAGTTGCAATAAAAGTGGAAATAAATAAATAAATATGGAAATAAGTTTAAGACATTGATTTATTTAATACTGCATTTATTTCCATATTTATTTATTTATTTCCACATTTATTCCAACTTTTATTTTTCGATTTCAGTGTCCTTATGCTAATGAGAAAGGCGGGCCTAACCTCAGTCTCGAGCAGGATTGGTCAACTGAGCCACACACACACACACACAGCCCCTGCGCTCCGTCACACACTCGCTCAGAGACACGGGCACTGACTGAGACCTGAGCTCTTCACCGTGAAACAGCCAGTTAGTGACTCTGTGGAACAGTGGAAACAGTGGAAACACAGAGTTTCTCTGGTCACATCTGCTGAGAGATCAGCTGCTTCATTATCAGAGAAGAAGCTGCAGGTGGTTTGTACCGAGCTGGAGTTTCTGTTTCCTCCTCCTCCTCTCGGCTCGCTCATTGTGCTCAGTAGAACACGAGACGTGACGCTCACAGTCAGGACTACTGACAGCAAAATCATCCCAATAAAAAATAACCTTAACTAACCCTCTGATCTTGAACTAGTTCATTTTAAGTGTGAACTGGCTCAACGCTGCAAACAGCTACTGGACACCAGCATTGAAAGGCAGAAGTAGTAGGGATGCTTCATTCATGCTGCTTCATTCATAGCTTTAAAATAACATGTTGCTGAGAAAAATAAGGATGGAAAAGACACAGTTTGTGCATTAATGATGGATGAAATGTATATTCATAAGCAAACAGAGTTCGGTGGTGACAACATTTATGGCTATGTTGACATCGGTGCTGGTGAGATGGAAAATGTTGTGGCTACACAAGCATTGATACTTATGGTTGTTGCAATCAATGAGTCCTGGAAGATTCCCATTGCTTACTTCCTTATCAACAGCATGACAGGAGCAGAGCGAGCAAACCTCATCCGAGAGAGCCTTTTTAGGCTCCATGAAATAGGAGTTAGGTTTGTGTCCTTGACATGTGATGGTCCCTCTCAAAACTTCACAATGATCAGAGAGCTTGGTGCCAACCTAGACATCAGTGACATGAGATCTTACTTTATCCATCCTCAGGATCACACACAAAAAATCTTTGTGCTCTTAGATCCATGTCACATGCTCAAACTTCTTCGAAATGTTTTGTCAACAGTTGAGGTTCTGGTTAGAGAAGATGGCCAGCAGTTAAAGTGGCAGTACATTGAGGAGCTCAACAAACTTCAGGACAAGGAAGGCTTGCGTCTCGGCAACAAATTAAAAATTGCGCACATTCAGTGGCACAATCAAAAAATGAAAGTCCATCTTGCAGCCCAGCTCTTCAGTCGCAGTTTGGCTGATGCCCTTGACTATTGTGAGCAGGAGCTTAAATATTCACAGTTCAGTGGATGTGCTGCCACCGCTCAGTTTCTGCGTACAATTGATGCAGCCTTTGATGTCCTTAACAGCCGTAACCCACTTGGAAAAGGACAGAAAGCACCCATCAAACCAGCAACTAAACTCCGTGCCAAAGCCATTCTTGATGAAACCGAGTCACTTCTCCGAGGGCTTAAAGTTAAAGACAAATGCAACAGACTTGTCTACTTGTATTCGACTCAGAAGAAGACACCCATCTATGGGTTCATTGCTTGTTGCAGAAGTTTCATGGGCATCTACGAAGACCTGGTAGAGCAGCCAGCTGCCCCATGCCGTTACCTTCTGACTTACAAACTCAGTCAGGACCACTTGGAGCTGTTCTTCTCTTCTATCAGAGCACGTGGAGGTTACAACAACAACCCCAATGTAAGACAGTTCCGGGGGGCATTTAAGCGCCTCCTTGTGAGGCATCAGGTGAAAAGGGGCACAGGTAACTGTCTCCTTCTTGACAATACCACCATCCTTGAATCAACAACTGCAGCTGTTAATATTGCACGCAGGGTGGATGTGGAGCCTGTGAAAGTGCTTGTACTTGAGAATGATGTGTTCTCTCATCTTCCAGACGTTGACAATCTGTCTGAGTACAAGGAGGCAGCCATCGCCAATTTCACAGGCTTCATTGTGAAAAAGATGAAACAGAGGGTCACATGTATGCCTTGCTCAGAAGCACTCACCTCTGAGGATTCAGTGCATCGATTTGTGACTTTGAAGAACAGAGGGGGCTTACAGAAACCTTCACCAGGTGTAACTGCTGTTTGTAAAGCTACGGAAAGATGCTTCCAGTGGCTTCTGAAAAACAATGAGGGCAAGGCTCCACGTGGAAAGGGAACAACAGCTTCTATCGTTACCCAGGTTCTTTCTGATTGTTCTGAAAAGAATCTCTTCCCACAGCTGCACAGCCACATGTTTGACATGTGTGTTGAAGCTAATCATGTCCATGTCCTGGTGAAGATGGCTTCTGCGTGGTATTGCAAAATTAGATTGAACCACATAGCAAGACGAGAGACGGAGAAAATGAAAGAAGGCAAGGTAGTCCGCACAAAACTTACAAAGTTAATCCATTTTTATGGTTAATAAGTTGTTTGGTCATTTCTGAGGCTGGTGGTTTGCATCTTGATGAGTGCGGCAGAACATACAAGGGATATTCTCTATCTTGCCCTATGTTCTAAACCAGGACACCTTATAACTTTGTTGCGTATAACAGGTGTTTAGTTTAAAAAGGCACAGAGGTATTGATGTCTGATCTACTGAGCGGGCTACATGGCTTTCATAGTACTGCCATACAAGTCAGTAGCCAGTCAGATTTACCTTGAGCCTCAGTGTACCCTCAGGTTCGGCCTGTAACGCTATTGCGAATAAAAGCCTGGAACACCTGATGACACAAAGGAAGCTATGTCACTAACATCGACCGGAGTCTGCATAAACGGGAGTGATATTGATGTGGTAACTGTCATATAAAATACATATGCAAGCTACCTGTTCATTTTTATGGACACAGTTTAATGGATTGTTGTTATAAGTCAAGGAACAGTTCACTGTATATTCAAAATTCACCAAAAAAATATATATAATGCAAAGCACTTTATTCGGACAAAAAATTATTCGGAAGTTTCAAGTTCAAATCCATGGTTCTGTGGATAATGTTTTACATATATTGTGGTTATTGAAGTGCGTTATAGTAAAACAATAAGTTGGTATTGTAGTTCAAGTTTTGGAGAAGTTCTAAATATTCTGAGTTGTAGCTAGAGCTTCTGTGGCATTCAATGATACTCTGTTGTTTAATGTTGTCACCATCACCTACCCTCTCTTTTTCCCTTTGTATATGTGTTCTCCAATGTTGTCTTTGTATTGTTTTTTTTTTCTGTCTTTATGTCCCTGTACATATTTATTGTTAAAAAAATTTGTTTGTTGTGTGTTATATGTTCCCTCTCATGGCCTGCACCTTGTCGTGGTGAGTGGGCTTTCTACCAAGACAGGCCAAAGTGAACAATATTAAGACCAACATGATGTTTAACTTAGGACATCAATTGTTTCACCATTGAGATTTAGGCAAATTTAAAACACTAGGGGGTGCTAGATAAGTAAAAAAACATCCAGATTAAAAGTTTTTTTCAAGTTTAAAAGTTATTATAAACGGAAGTACTAAGATGTATGTACCTCCTGGGGGCTTCATTACATTTTTTTACATTACATTACATTTAGCTGACGCTTTTGTCCAAAGCGACTTACATTTTTTAGAACACTCAGCATTTATGAGGGGCCATTTTAGGGGTTCAGTATCTTGCCAAGGACACTTAAGGATGCAGATGGGAAAGAGTGGGATTCGAACCGGCAACCTTCTTGTTGCAGAACACCCGCTCTATCCCCTAGGCCACGCTCTCCCTTCAAAAATATTTAGTGTGCAAGTAATCTTTAATTTCAGCTCTTCAATCCCACCATCCACTAGGGATGAGGAAGAGCAATGGTGATAGCAGCATTGTGGCACAGATGTAATACTATTAATACTTTTCTTCTTCTTGAGTGAAAAAGAAAACCTGTGCTGTAGGTGAATCTGGTCCAGGTTGTACTCCATTATGTTAACCAGCCTGAAGTTGCTGACCTTCCCCATGTCGTTGATGCCAATATGAGAGATAAGGCCTGCTTTGCTATTCCTCGCTGGGAGTAGTAAAATGGGAGAAAAGGGCAATTCCACGGTGGCCCATCGCAGCCGAACCAATGTATCACAAATCGGTGTGTTTTCGAGTTTTCCTCAAGGTGACTCTGAGAGCCTGCACCAGTGGATGTCCAACATGAGGAGACAGAACAGGACTCCAACAAGACTGAACACTGAGTGTCATAACTTATGCAGTGACTCCAGGTACATACTTGTTTTCATACCTTACAAACAATCAAAGCTAAAATAATGTGGAAGAACTCCATACTGCATCGTCTTGGTAGTGCACTGTTTAATTCAAATACAGAGTTGAATATCCACAGAATTGTTAGGACAGAAACTTTGTTCATAAGTAACACTTCCTCTACTATAATGCCATACTTCGATGTTTCCTGTCATTTTATTAGGTCCGGACGAGCCTGAAAGACACAGCTGTGCTGACTGTGTTGTCTCTTATGGGGAATTAGAAAAATAAAACAATTGGTTTTTATCTAAAGTATATCAAATCAGATTGTGAAAGATAATACTTTTTTTTAACAACCATAATGAATATAGAAATTAAATCTATTATCTATGACACTTAGCAATGATTGCCCACTCTAAACAGTTGCAAGCCATCTTTAGTTGAGGGAGAAAACGTGTTGGGCAGATGAAACTTGTGCAGGTCGTCCTCGTGTTGACCAGCCTGAAGCTGCCGATCTCCACCATGTTGCTGCTGAGGACAGATCCGGTGCTGCAGTGCTTCATCTAATGAAAAGAAGAAACTCACTATAAAATCTCTTATGCTGTGTATGTTCCAGCAAAGACTGGTTCTTACAGTTTATTCTGTGTTCAGCACCACAGATTTCAGACAAAACCGATTTACTGGGCTCTGGGTTTGTACCCTCATGGTTGAATGCACATATTGTAAGTAAGTTTGGATCAAAGTGTCAGCCAAATGAAATGTAATGTACTGAAAGAAATGAAACATTGTACAAATAGATAACATGTCTTTCTACCTCATCTGTAATATTCAAGGTGATAATCTCCCACAGAGCTGTTGATAACAGTCCACACCCGGTCTCTCCACTTCCCTCAGTGTGAAAACGTAATTATATAATTAATATGAGAACTGTTTACAACACTGGTGTGTGGAGATTATAATCTGTCTAATTCACTGTTAAATTCCATAAAAGGCTAAAGAAACGAGGTGGCAATAGTAATGGAGGATATACCAGCCTGTAGCAGAACATTTGTGAAACATAGTTACTATCACATGAACATTTGTGAAACATAGTTACTATCACATGTAGCGTATTGATATTAACTAATTAAATTAAAATCAAGTCACAACCAAACAACTCTGTAGTTAACTTGCTTCAATCTGTTCATTAGACGTGTTAAATAAACGGTAATTATTATAACAATTGCATATTAAAAACCACTTGAGGCATGTTAGCATATGATTATGATGATAGATAAAGCAATAGGTTTTGTTGTGTAGTTTCAAGGTTACTTACCTCTAGTGAGTTCGTAAAGATCGCTACCAGCCGGAGCAACTACAGCACAGCGCTAACCTGTTAGCAACGTCGGGTAGCATGTAGCCTAGCTCCTTAGCCCTGAGCTAACCTGGAAACGCTGAGCTCCGCTCGGCTGTCAGTCTTCACTCGCGCTCCTCCTCCTTGCCCATTGATTCGTTAGCCAGGACCGAGGAGGAGTAAGCACCGGCAAGATGGCACCGGGGGAACGCCTCCTACTAGCCTCATTCTCACTCTGCAGAAACCAATGGGTGACGTCACGGACCCTCCGTCCATTTATGTGCTGATACAGGAGACCCACATGCAGGGTCTGTAGGCGGAGAATTTAAAGTGGGATGGGTAGGACGTATATTCCATAGCTCATTTTCGAGTAAACGTAATGGTGTTTTGATTTTGGTTCACAAGAATGTAAGTTTCATTTTGTTAAAACAAACTAAAGATGCAGAGGGAAGGATTATCTGTGTGGAAGCAGTGGTTGAGGGGGTGCCTCTTGTATTATGCAACATAGATGCACCTAATAGGGGAGATCCCAACTTTTTCCACGAGGTAAATAAATTACTGGGAGATACTGAGGGTGAAATTGTCCTAGCTGGGGATTTCAACGAAGTTATGGATCCAATACTGGATAAGAGCTCATTCAGACCTCCTCTCATGACCAAGGAGAGAGAAGCCTTACATATGTTGAGTAGAGATGTAGGACTAATGGATATATGGAGGCTGATAAATCCAAATGTAAAGGATTTTACTTTCTTCTCCCACTGCCACAAAACTTATTCTAGAATAGATTTCTAGTACTTCCTTGGCAGATAATGTGGCTAACTGTGACATAAAAGCAATCTCCCTTCCAGATCATGCACCGGTCGAGTTGTTTATTAAGGCCAATCTAAAAACTGAAAGGAGATGTAGATGGACACCTTAACTTTTAATAAGACAATAGGAGAAGATTTGAAAAGCTTTTTTGAAATCAATATTGGTAGCACTGAAGATATAACTACTGTGTGGGAAGCCTCAAAGGCATATATGAGAGGAAAATTTATAGCACAAGCCGCTAAAAAGAAAAGAGAGAATGTTACCAGGATTAAAGATTTGGAGAAGGAGATAAAAGAGAAGGAATTAGACCTATCGAAACACTTTTCTAACGGGAAATTTCAAGAACTTTGTAAGCTTAAATACTCTCTACATGATATTTATAATAAAAAAGCAGAATATGCTCTTTATAGACTGAAAACAAACTTTTATGAAGGTGGGGGAAAAATGGGGAAATTATTAGCCAGACAGTTGAAGGAAAAAATCTTTCTAATACCATACCAGTTATAAAACAGGGGGGTGCACAATTTTTTGATGCTAAAGATATAAATAGAATATTTCAACAATATTATGAGAAGTTATATACATCCTCCATGTCTCCTAGTGCCCCACAGGAAGATATGGAACAGTTTCTCCTTAATATAGACGTACCCAGGCTCCCACCTCAGGAGGCAGCTGATTTGGAAACAACTATAACTTGGGATGAAATAAGGAAGGCAATTTTTTCAATGAAAAATGGGAAGTCACCGGGTTATGACGGGCTACCAGTAGAATATTATAAAACATTTGCAGATATTGTTATACCGGTTTTACAGAGGGTGTATCAAGAGATATTTGATAAGGGTCGTATATCTCCAACTTTTAATGAAGCGGTAATCTCACTAATTCCCAAAACAGGTAAAGATGCAGCAGATCCCTCCAATTTCAGACCTATCAGTCTGCTCAATCTTGATTGTAAGATTCTCACAAAAATCTTAGCGACACGTTTACAATTGGTTTTACTGAGCATCATTCATTCCAGTCAGTTTGGTTTTATGAAAAATAGAACTTCAACTGATAATGTTAGACTCTTGCTACACCTAATGTGGCTGAGTAAATCCCAAAATACTCCTATAGCTGCTTTCTCCCTAGATGCAGAAAAGGCCTTTGATAGGGTGGAGTGGCAATTTCTGTTCTCCACCCTATCTCATTTTGGTTTCAACTCCAACTTCATTAAATGGATAAAAATGCTGTATAAAGAACCCAAGGCGGCAGTGAAGACAAATGGAATAATCTCTCCCTTCTTTAATCTGACCCGGGGAACTAGACAGGGATGTTCATTGAGCCCATTACTGTTTATCATCTTTTTAGTGATTTTAGCAGTGTCTGTTAGAGCACACACTGGGATAAGAGGTGTAAGGGGAGGAGACAATGGATATAAATTATTAGTATATGCTGATGACATTTTAGCAGTAGTATCCGAACCTTTGACTTCGCTGCCACATCTGATGGACACCATCCAATCTTTTTCAAAATTTTCAGGCTACTCCATCAACTGGAGCAATCCGAGGCAATGCCTCTCTCCAAGTCATGTATTTCATCTATGGTGGAGAAGTTTAATTTTAGATGGGTACGACAGGGAATGAAGTATCTTGGCATCAAACTTCATGAGGATATAGACGAAATAGTGGCACTTAACTTTAACCCTTTACTTCAAAAGATGAAAATAAACCTTGATAAGTGGGGAGAACTAAAACTGACATTGTGGGGGAAAATGTATGCTATAAAAATGATAATTGCCCCGCAATTCAGTTATGTGGCAATGATGATACGGATCAATATACCATCCACCATCTTTAGACAATTGGATGATAGAGTAAAACATTTCTTATGGGTTGGAAAAAGACCACAAATTAAATTGAGAAAGTTATATGCACATAAAGAGAAGGGAGGGCTGGGCCTGCCAGATCTTAGATGGTATTATTTAGCTTTTGAGATGGCTAAAATAGCAAGGTACTGGCAGGCTGCAGAGGGTGGGACAGCTTGGATGAGGGAAGAAAAGGAAAATATGCTCGCCTTTCCAACCAATAGAAGTATTGTCACAAAGAAGGTCTAACATTACAAATCCAGTACTTTTACATTCAAGGGATGTTTGGGTCAAAGTACATAAAATGTTTAAACTTACACATACTCTACAAAGATATTCATCATTGTGGGATAATCCCGATGTCTGCATTGGGAAGAAAGCCATGTATTGGAAACAGTGGCACGCTAGAGGTTTAAACACCATCAATGATCTATTTGAAGATGGAGTGTTTTTGTCACATGATAAGCTGTTGCAGAAATTTGATTTGGTGGGAAACGATCATTTTTGGAAATTTTTGGAATGAGTTGCATTACCTCGAAGCCATACAATATTACCGATAATATGATGAGCGATTATATGAAACTTCCACTCAGAAAACGAAAAGCCTCACAATTTTATAAAATTGCTAATTCTTCTCTGGGCACTGACTCTGACCAGTTAAAGATGATTGTGGCAGAGGGACCTTGGTGGAGAGATTAATAGTGATAAATGGGCAGGACTTGTGGCTGATTGTGTTAAATATGTGAGAGAGGCAAGGGGAAAACTTACACATTATAAGGTATTACATAAATACTATTTCACACCATCCAGACTGTATAGGATGAAACTATTGGGTGATGATCTGTGCTGGAAATGCAAGGAGGAAACTGGTACTTTCCTCCACTGTATGTGGGAATGCGTTTTGATTAGACCTTTCTGGACTCAGATTCTAAATATTTTAAGTAACTGGCTTGGAGCAGAGATTCCCCTAAGTCCAGAGCTCTGTTTACTGGGGGACAAGTCTCAATTACCCAATATCACCAAATATAATTTTTCTGTTATTTCGGTGGGTACAACAACAGCTTGCGGAGTTATCTTAAGACATTGGAAGGTGTTGTGCAATAGTAGGTAGACTTGACGTTGGCTAATTATTAATAATCATGAAATATGATAATATTATTTATTAAAAAAATTAACCCTAACTTATCGTAGAGGGGCACCACCCTGGTAACAGGAACCAACGAGTCAATCTATAAATATCTGTGTCATAATGATAAATGTAAAATCAATAATCTCAATATTTAATATTAATAATTATTTAATTAACAGTGAAGGCTGCTAAGTTCGAGCACAGGCAATCATAATCCAGCTGCAATCACATACATATGCACAAATAATCACAGACTAGAGATACTTTAATTACAAAAGCATTTATTAAAGGGGAAATAAAGTTATAATGTTATTCAATGATTCATCATTTTAACAAGCTCCGATATTTCAAAGATAAACACAGCAGCAGCACTCATCACAATTCAGAAAATACATGTAAAACCGGCGGTCTACCTATGTATGTCTGTCTCGGTGTGTGTGTCTGTCTGTGTCAAAGTGTCTCTGTGTGTGTGTGTCTATGTGAAATAAAGTTAGTGTTATTTAATGATTCATCATTTTAACAAACTCCCATATTTCAAAGATAACAACAGCAGCCGCTTATCACAATTTAGAAAAACACATGTATTCATCTATGTGTATCTGTGTGTGTGTATCTGTCTGTGTCTATCAATGTGTCTCTGTGTCTGTGTGGGTGTGTGTGTGTGTGTGTGTGAGAGAGCGAGAGAGAGAGAGAGAAAAAGAAGGGGGCGTGGCGATGACGCAGTCACGTGGTGACATCACATCTAAGATGGTGGCCGATCATGATTTGTGGAATCAAGGCCTAAAAACTCTCAAAATGGCGAATTCACTACAAAACAAGATGGCGGAGCCGTTATGAATTTAGAGCCAGAATGGGAGGAGAGGGAGAGAGGAGGCGTGGCAATAGAATCAAAATGGTGGTTTAACTTGCGTTATTCAAAATGGAGTCTATGTTAATGACACCATGTGGCCGGAGCTCACGCTGGTGGTCGTCACATGAATTACACCAAGGGATTTTCAGACAAAGATAATTCTTTGTCTCTGCTTTGGCGTTCGGCCGCATGGCTTCCAGATGTGTCCAGCCTCTCTGAATATAGATTTAACTATGTTACATGAACTGTATTCTAAATACAGATCGGATGTGTGTATAGGTCGGTTTAGAAGGAGAGAGAGAGAGAGAGAGCATACAAGGAGAGAGCAAACATCAGAAACATCGTCAGAGACAACTTCTAGCAAAGCAGGCAGTCCAGTTACGTGAGATTTATCTTTTAACAGATGTAAATCTCCGCACAATATCTCTGACGGTAACACGTTAAGAGGAAGCGCCGGTTTGTTACCGCGCGCTTCTCAAAAACACAGTATACAAAGGAACCGGATGTGACGTCTCGGCCAGCCGTGTAGCACGGATAAAAGCAGATCAGCGATCTACAAACAAACATACTATTGATGTCTCAGTGGTTTTATTCTACCTGAGAGGTCCTGCCTCCTTGAGGTGCTGGTCATGGGATGATGCTGGCTTTAAGCCAATTGAGTGTCAGAGTTGGACCTCAGTGGGCGGGGCTTGGAACTCAGCGGGGGTCCTGAAGGCTCTTCAGGACATTTTCCAACCACCAGGGGGAGATTCTCAGGGCTGCTGGAGAATGTTTTCCCTCCAAAAGTTTTACAATCCTCTGTCCTCACCGTCGGCTCCAGTGTCTGGTGCTCAGCCTCTGGACTGTGGCCCAACAAAGGCGCCAGAAATTCCACAGGTGAAAGAATGGGTATGTGCAATGACTGAAACTGCATCCTATGAATGTATGCTTAGTAGATTGAGTGATGACAGGGAGGAGGGGGTGAACCCTTGGGACAGGTTTTGGAATTACATAAAGGTAAATAATGATCCCCACTAGGACCCTGGTTTTATTGTTTTGCTGTGTTTTTCCCAAGTGGGATCCTGTAGTACTGTATACCTCAGCAACATGTCTATATGATGTATGCTATATCATGTATGGTGGTGTGTGCAGGTATGCAATGAAGGTATGAGCGGATATCATTATGTACTCACTTTGTTTTGTAATAGCTGCCTATTTTTGAGACAAATATATGCGAAGTCTGATATTCAGCTCCATTACTCATCCAAATGTACAAACGTTTTATTTATAATCCAAAAAAGATTTTTCCTTGCCCGTACAATCATCCTTCCGCCAAAGGGGGAAACACGCCTTCTCCCGAACTGCCACATCTGCCTTTGGCTCGCTGAGCTTGCATGCTCCTCTATTGACAGACAATGGGAGTGGACTGTCAGTTTATATTCTAGCACGTTTTCCTCTGTTTGAGATTAATTAGCAAGTTAAATTATTATTTGATTTACGGATATTGTCAGCGTGTTCGTTTATCCCAAATATGAGAAGAGCCGGTCTGGTCTAATTCAAGTATTTATTAGAAAGTAGTGCTGTCAAAAGATTAAAATATTTAATCACGATTAATCGCATTTATGTCATAGTTAACTCAAAATTAATCGCGATTAATCTCAAATTTGTATCTAGTCTTAATGTCCCTTCATTTATTTGTTCCCCATCATTTTTTTTTTTTTTTTAATGCTCTATCAACATGGACAAGTGGATTGGCTTGCTTTATGCAAATGTTTTATTTTATTGAAAAACAACAGTCAGGCCTCTCAAACAGACAAGCAACAAAATAACAAACAAACAAAATGCACAACAAGTGTCGGCCCACTTTGAAACAAATTAAACACAGAACTGTTTAGGGCTATTTGAGTCCTCCCCATATTTGTGGAAAATGTATGAAATAAGAAATACCCTGTTTTTAAATAAATAAAAACATATAGCTGCAGCCTAATAGCTTAAAAATATATATTTTAGTTGGCGAAATATTAAAACAAAAAGCGAGAGCAGGTCAGACCTGAGGCAAACACAGATACTGAAGCTCAGTAGAAACCAACTGCAGCTTCTGCTCTGATCAAGAAGCTGAGGCGCTGATCTCTGATCAGCTGAGACCAGAGAAACTCTGTGTTTTCACTGTTTCCATTGTCAAGAAGCAGTCAGTCACTGAGCTCTGATCTCACTGTTTCTCTCTGAGCGAGTGCGCGGGGGCAGGGGGCGGGGCTACGGTGCGCTATCTGGAACCACTCACACACACACACACACACACACACACACACACACACACACACAGAAACACACTCGCCCACTCCTTGTACTTCATGACGGCCTGATACGATGATGTTTTAAAAAATTACTGTGACTTAGTCAACCACCAACATGCAAAAGTGTGTGTCACACGGCGAAAGCGTGAGAGTTGGCAGCTCTGCGTTAATCTCGCGATAACGGCGTTAAAATGGGTTTGCGTTAACGCCGTTAATAACGCGTTAAACTGAAGGCACTATTAGAAAGCAATGAAAAGTTTAACAGCATAGCTATAGGCACTCATGCGAAGCCTCAGCTAACATGAACTAACATGAACAGGTCAAAAATACTTATCTCTGAGTGACAGGTAAAGTCAACATGTGGAACTTCTACTCGCTTCAAGCCATTAACAGGAAGTCTGGATGACTCTTTTAACATTACTCTGTAATAATCTGTTTTTATTAAATAATGTAGATATCTGTACAATGTTAATTTACAACATATTTTTACAAACAGGAACAAATATTTAGAAGGCAAAAAGCAAAAAACTTTGAGCAAAAAACTGTGTCCAAATTGTTATACTTTTGAGGGAATATTCAAAAATGTTTAAAGAATAGTGCCCATTGATCTCTAAACTATTATCTGATTTTAGCAAATCTATCAGTTTGATTTAAGAGCAATACCCAGAAGGACAACATGAGGGCTATGTGCACCAACATATCCATTTTTTAAATAAATAATTAGTCATGGGTGTTAAGAATGTAAAATAGTTAATAAAATTAGTATCTGCACAAGCAGGAGTATCCAGTGGGTAGTAAATAATTATTCACCAATGATGCTCTGGGGATTAAAAAAATTATTAATTATTTTACATTAAAAATGTTTGAAGGAATGTCACACTGAACATTCCTTCAAGCATTTTTAATCTTTTAAAACCTCACTATTTTGTTACTGATTTCATAACTTCTGTTTCTGACTTTACAGAAAATTCATTATATCTTATAGATATTTTGAATGATCAAACAAATGTTACCTATACAGCTTGTAGCATTGATTCATATATTACTAAATGACTCCGTTGCACCGCTGCTGTTTGTGTTTGTAGCTTGTGAAACGTGGTAGACATCTGAAAGACAAACACATTGTTGATAAGACAACACATTCAAATAAGCAGTAAAGCTGCTAAATGTGAAAAAACTTACTTCTTCTTCCTAGTAGTCTGCCAATAAAATTATTTCCACTCAAGGAGGAAATGCCAGCACCTGTACTCTAACATAGAAACAAATAAAATGTAAAGTCATTGAAGAAAATATATGCTCCAAAATGTAACAAATTCTGGAGCATATCAGTTCTGTAGATTCAACAACATTTGGGATGCATTGAAATCCAGAAAACCTGAAAACATTCTAAGCATTTGAAAAGCGAAAAACGAAAAAAGTCAACACTTACCCTCGTAGAATTAGAGCCAGTGCTTGTTCGAGGTGATTTCCTTCCGAGGAGAGAACGAGTCTGCAGGCAAAATCAAAACGATGGCAATGCCAAAATTAACAGTATCTAGTTATCAGTTATGCTAATACTTAAAGGGATAGTTCACCCAAAGATTGGAATTGAAACAAGGTCATTTACACTGTGGTTTTAGCCTTAATGTCTCCATGTGATTCATGCATGAACGTGGCTCCAGAGGAGGATAACAGAAGACATTAAGGCTAACAACCTGGTGTAAATGACGCCAATTTGGGTCAAATTTGAATGTTGGGTTTTTACAGACATTTGGATGACAACACAGGAGCAGTATGGAGGCATATTATGTTTATTTCTGTTGTGGAAGTGGTCACCAGTTACTTCAATTCTATTCGATTTGGGTACAAGGATGTAGCCATGACACCCCTCCATTGTCATAGTGGTGAGTAGATAAGGATTGAATTTCAATTTTTGGTCAAACTTTCCCTTTAAGAGCAGTTAGAGATTTTTACTTGCCAAAAGTATAATGAAAGGATGGATAATACTATATGTATATGCGCATAAAGTGTGTGCTAAACAGCCATCACAAAAAAGTGTCAGAGCATGAAACGATTTATAATTACAACCTGTCAATGTTGTTGATGATGTATCATGGTGCTGATAAATGGATTGTTGAATTTCTATGGTGAACACCGCCATATTCCCAAAGCTAATCTAAATGCCCACTGCCTGTAACACTATACTTTGTGTGCAGAAACAAGAATAGGAGGTGTAAAAATTACCTGAGTACAAGCTATGGTCTTAAAGGCTCAGTGTGTATTATTTAGTGTCATTTAACATTGAAGCTGCTTATTGCAACATATCCCTTTCAAAACATTTAGGAGAATATACGGTATCTTCAAGCATTATTAAACATGATAGGGATTGGATTGTCTTTTCTGGGCTACTGTAGACATTTGGAGGTACAACATGGCTGATTTAGACGTAATGCTTAAATAACAAAAACACAAGGACACCGTGTTTGCCCAGAGAATGTATAGAGTTGAAGATAGAGTGGTATAGATCTTCTGTGAATAATGGTATGTGTACACAGGAGGTGCTTTAGCCTTTTGTAACTAAACAGCTTTATCTAAAACAACCTGTGGCACAATGCCCTTGTATTGGTTAACTAGTTATACACGCACAAATGCAACATAGAGGCCTGTTATAGGATTCAAATTAAAAAATCACACATTGCCAAAAGGTGCTTCTCCTCTGCTAACATGCTGCTAATGCTACCTCCTGTGTACACATGCTCGGATATATTATTGGCTATTACAAAATCAACATACCTTTGAATCGAGTAGTACCCCAAACAATAAAATGAAGAAACCCTGAGAAAAATCAGACATTCACATTTCATAATGATCAATATGAAAGAGCACAAAAGCAATGCCTTGAAATTCAGTGGTTGTAAATACCTGTAGTGAATTGAAGAATGCAAAGGCATAATGGATTGCTTCATTTGTGGATGACACCATGGTTCCCACACCCAAACCCCAGGTCAATCCAAATAAAGGAGTCAAAATGACCAGACATCTCGTTATGACCACCAGCGTGTTTTTCTCATCAGATTGTGCAGCGTCTCCCACACCTCTTTTCAGCATTTTGTATAAGACCCAAATTACAATTAAAATGTTGATGAAAACTATGGTCAAGGCCGGTATCACCATGGCCAGGAGAGCTTTTGTCTCAAACCAGTTCAGCCAACAAGCCTCGGATTTCCTAATGTACCCATTACCTGGTGCTGTGACAGCAACAGTAATAACAGCTATAATTAGAGGACAGCCGTATCCTAAACAGAAACCAATGGCCAACATGATTGACTTGGACATGTACGAGAAGACCATGACCGTCCTGTAAAAGAGCAAAAGGCCTGACACGAGCATCCAAAAGAAAAGAGCAAGGTAGAAAAAATGCATAAAAAATGTTGCCGTGCTACATGGTCCAAGAGGAAGTTCGTAGTCCCCCCCTGGGTTTTCAAGGGGATTGTTTGCTATAGAGGCACCAATGATGAAGCAGATATCAGCAATCAACAGAGACAGGGCGGTATTTACGATGGAAACGTGACGCATGAAGGCAGTGCTATTCCTGGTAATTGCTTTCCAAACATACCCTTCAATAACTAGACATATAACCAAGCTTGCCAGTGATATTCCAACTCCAACATAAGTGATTATATCCAAGGCTTTTCTTAGAGATGGAGGGATGTCCGTTGCCATCAGAATTGAGAAGGAGGTGAGGTGGTTACAGCTGCAGGTTACTATGTTGTTTATGTCGGAAACAAACTTACATCCCTCATCATCCCAAGCACCAATATTGTCAAAGAGTGTGAAGTTCCAGAAGACGCACTGCGGGTGCATTGTCAAGGAGCTGTTCAGCTTGTCGTAGCTCAGAAAGACATTCTGAACCTTCACATTTGTTTTGACAAGCAACACGGCTGCATTGATGGCATTATCACTGGCAGTTTCATTACTGGTGGTATTGAAGGGGCTGACGTCAAAGGTGGAGTTTCGTGTCGGCATAACAATATTAAGGGTTGAGAGGAGGATGGTGGTAATATAAACATTGCTCATGCTGTTTGTTGTAATGTTTAGGACGATGCTGGAGTTCAGGTCAGCCATGAAGAAGTCATCAAACGTCATTCTGTTTAGCAGGATCCGTGGAGTCCTTACGGAAAACTCTCCTTGCAAATCACTGGAGAGACTCTCCAATGAAGCCAACAATTTCGAGCTGGAATTGCTGGTCTCATTTGCATTCAAAATTACCCAAGACTCTCTTGAATCTTCACCTATGATGACATCAACAGTGTCTAGGATATTCTGTAGATCAGAAGACAGGTCTCTGTGAAAGTCCACCCTCATCAAAATGTCAAATATTGCATTAGATTAAATAATACACATTTACTAAAAGAATACAAAGTGTAAGGTTAAACTTACCTGCATGACGGTTTCATCGACAGCAGTTGAAACATTTGCAACAGTGTTTAGGATGTCAACAATAGCTGATATGGTTGCAGTTGATTTTTCAATGTTCTGTTTTTCTTTCTGGACAGCTTTACTTATCCTCCCTACAAAATCTGGCACTCCCTCCTTGTCCAAAGTCTGAAAGAAAGAAAAACTGCTAAAGCTTTTGACACAAACATTTTTGTGAATTGGAAGGGATAAATATTTTCTATATTCAGATAAATAGAACAAAAAATATGTGTGTGTGGGTGTATAAGTGTGTGACCGAATCAAACCAAACACAAAGATCAATCAGGTTTTAGTAATTTGGGATTAGTGTTGGTATAATCCTGAAACAGCTGCGGTAATAATAAATTTAGTGGAAATGTGAGTGAGTTGTAACTCCACTTCACTCCCAGACACTGACAGACACACAGATGAGAGAAGCTGCAACTAGCTAAACGTTGGTGACATTCTTAAAAGAACTCACAGGTAAACGCAATCACCTTATCAAGGTCAGCAAAATTATCTACATCATGTTTATATATCGTACGATTAGTCTATATATACAGGTTTAATCCATCATAACATTTTCTAAATATCAAGACACAAATTTGGGTGTTCAAAGACTGTCTTAAGGAAACGGTAATATGACACATGCGTGTTGAGAGGGCTGTTGATCATTTAAGTAAGATGTTGGAACTTGTCTAAGTTTAAAAACAACCTGCATCCTGTGAATCAAAATGAGCTCCGCAACCCCTAAACAAAACATCAGTATCATAAGCAAATAGGAAGCAGTTTGATGGATCAGTAGCTCACCTACCTGTGACTCAATCAGTAATTCATTGATTTCTATTACAATGCAGGTGTCTTCGACCAGTTTCCACTCGCCCGTTTCCTGGCATTCCGCCAGCCTTCTTCCTACTTGACCTATATCACACTCAATGCTTGTTCGGTCTTCTTCAAGACCTGTCCCATACTGAGTGTCATTGCATCTGAAATCTGATAGAGTTCAATAAGCGATTAATGATAAAGAGAGGAAAAACAGCGAACAAATTGTGTAGTTGCTCTTACTCTCTTTGAAGATCGTCATTGTCGATGTCATTTCATAATTTGATGGGTTATCCACCCTGCATGTAAAAATTATTTGATCTTCCCCTGAACCACTGCAGCTTTCTAATTTGTAATCATGCTTGATGCAGTTGTCGTCTTCACCGGTAACAGAATCTGAAAATTGAAGTGTTGTTATAAACTTTTAATATCTTTCAAAAAATCCATAGCATGGTCGGAATGAGGAGTTTCCAGCATCAGTCCTTACCTGAGGTCAACTGGTCTTTGCCTTGAGACCACTTGATTGTGTAGGGACGCTGCACACAACACTTGAGGGGTTGTATCTGTCCAGTTACGCATCTAACATGAAATTCACTCCTGAGACGCACAACAGGAGCTTTTTTGATGTTGCCTTCCATTACAATTCCTTTTTGCTGGAATTCCAGGTTGTTTTTGTTTAGAGTACAACTGTAAGGTCCTATGATCAAGAGAAAAAGATATCACTGAACGCATTATAAAAACAAAAGAAAAAAAATAAAAATCTAAATGGTAATACTCCATATCATTCAGGAAGAGAGCATGCCAGGTGGGACTGGACTTACTTTACCAACCAATTTGATCAATGATGCAGTAGTAGCGAATACAATTTGTATAAGTTGATTATACGTTTAAGTTTATTGTTTCCTTATTAGTTAAAAAATTAGGCCAGCTCTGACTTACCACTATCAGCAGGAATCACTTTCTTAACTTCAAGCATTGACATAGAGTTGGAAGTAGTTATTTTAAACCTTCCACCGTCTTTAATTTCCTGTCCATTAAATGTCCATCTGGAACTGGAAATTAGTCCCACGCTAAAGCTATCTGGAGGCTCACACTTCAGGTACAGGCTGGCACCAGTGTAAGTGAGCTCTGGAATGATGATTGAAGTTGAACCTTTGGATAAATCAGAGTTGAACAGTCAAATTCATCTAAGTTAAACAAAAGTAGTAAACTACTACTACTCATTTTTCATACTTACTTTGGTAAATTGCAGAAACTGCGCCAATGACAGGAGCAATGCGACTATTTATTGCTTTACGGAAGTTTTGATTTTCAACCAAGATTTGATCAAAGTCAACTTGTGTCGTTTGAAGAACATATTTTGTAATAATGCTTCCTTCGCTGTAAGAACAGAAAAGCAAAGATGTGATGTTGGGTTTATCTATACATTTTAAGGTCTTGACTTTCTATGTAAATGCCTTAAGATAATGTATATTAGGATTTGGCGCTTTACAAATAAAATTTAATTGAATGTGGAGTGGGCTTTGACTTTGGCTTCTCAATTTTTGTTAATGCTTGAATTCCCACACTGTACCTGAATACTGTCACAAAACCTCCTCTATATCCTGGGATTCCTCCATACTCCTCAAGTATCTATTGGAGAGACATGGCAAGTGATAAAATATGAACTGGAGATGACAGTTCACATTGAATAGTGTTAACATTAGACGTACCACTGCATCGATCTGTGACTTCAAATCTTTGTAGACGGTACTTGATGTATCACTTAATTCTGGTGTGTAATCCTTGTCTAATCTCATTGACATTTCGACTTTGAAAACTGTTTCTGTGAAAAGTAGATGAAAAACATGAGCAAAGCTACTGATTAACATTTCATTTCTTGCAATGCAAAGACACGGATAAACACAGGAACCTTTTTAAAATATGTTGGTTGTTCTAGAACGAAATAAGACTCATTGTATTATTTAGATGCAGGGCCAGTGCAGCTCAGTGGTACAGTATCATACAGCTGTTTATCTCAAAATTACTCATATCCTTTAATACAATTTATTTTCTGCAGCAAGTGACAACTGGCCCTTTGTAAATGCAATTCAATAAATGAGCAGGTAGCTGAATATTCCTCTTTTTTCTTAGTAAAACAAACATGCAAATACTTAATGAAACGTGGGAATAATTCATGCTCAAATTATTACTTTCTTGATTCTTGTCGTCCTTGGTATGTACCCTCAGGGTTGAATGCACTTATTGTAAGTCGCTTTGGATAAAAGCGTCAGCTAAATGTAATGTAATGTAATGTAATCTGTTCAATTTTTCAACCATTCAAATGCTGCATTCATCCATTCACACGTGCATTAAGAGGCGGTGGTCTAGTGGCAGAAACTTGGACTATGGGCAGAGATGGTCTCTGGTTCGTCTCTGGTTTGACTTCACGGAGAGACAACAAAAGACGAACCTGGATTGATCTGTCCAAAAATCCAAGAGTCTCCCTACCCTGTCTAGTGCCCCTGAGCAAGGCACCTTACTCCCCCAACATCTGCTCCCCGAGCGCCGTACATGGTCGCTCACTGCTCTGTGTTTCCTGCACCAGATGGGTCAAAAGCAGAGATTAAATTTCCCTATCTGCATGAGTTGCTTTTTTTTTTTTTCACACTTCATTCAAACACTGGGGAAAATTGGGGTTCATTGTCTTGCTCAAGGACACGATCAAATGCATACTGAAGGAGCCAGGGATTGAACAGCCAACCGTCCAGTTAGTGGACTACCCGCTCATGTCACTTGTTTATAATACACACCTGTTATGGCTTTGGTGGTTGGTGTTAAGAATGCTGTAGTATTCCTAGTTGTTGCAACAGTTGTTGCAACAGTTGTTATTGTTACTATAACAAGGAAGTTAAAAAGACAGCACGACAAGAAACATTATTAAAAAAATCTGTCACAGACTGAATCGGAGTGAACATGGCTAAAACGGTCTTAAATGTACTGAACTGACATTCACAGAAAAAAAATACACAGCAGTGAGTGTTGTTACTATGCACATATTCCACACTACTTTTCATTTTGACTGTTTTGAATTTTAACAATGACTGACTCATTATTTTACATAATTTGTATATTAAAGCGATAATTTAAATGTTGTTGGTGTTGTTATAACTATGGTGCCCACTTCAATTTGATGCAACTGTGGAGACTGATAATTTTATAATTATCTGTACAATTATGTGTTAAACTGGAAAACAAAATCGGACAATTTGACATGTTTTAAACAGCTGTTCAAGAATTATCCTCTCCATTCTTTTAAAAATGTACTCAGTTGACGGTGGAGGGTGAAGTTATATGTGTTGCATTCAAATGTGTTGTAACAAACAAAGAAGAGTCATCTTTTCTCAAACACTCACTTTGCACAGGTGTTGTAGCTGTAGAAGTGTTCATAACTGTTGTAGCAACAGGTGATGAATCTGCAAAAAACAACTCATTTATAGGAACTTTTGGACATTTGCTAGAGCAGTTTCAGTGTAAAAAAAATGACATTTTATTTTAATGACTATGTTGTTCAAACTCAGGTGACTAAATGTATTTTTTAACAGTTAGTTGTTACAACTGGTGTTGTTGGTACTGTTGTGGTGTTAAAATCTGTTGGAGCAGATGTTGAATTAAAAGGACATTTGAAAACCAACAACTAATACCAGTTGTCAGTGTTGGTAAAAGTAAATCCGATATAAGAGGATATACTACAGCTGAAAATTTAGGGCATTTTTAAAATTATAAAAAATCACTGACTTGTTACAGTTGGTGTTGGAGCTGTTGTCGTGGTCATATTTGTTGTAGCAAAAGGTGTGGAATCACATAACACATAAATTATTCATCCTCAGATTATTAAGTGTAAGGTTTTCGCCAAGTTAGGATATAGCCATATAATAAATGCCAACTATAAATTGAACACTAACCACAATGTATTAAGAGAGACCACTATTACCATGATTGTTCATCCATACATTCACGGAGCTTCTCTTTATTAAGAACACTGCACTATTACTGAGTTGAGCCTTTGTTGCTGGAACAGGTAGTTGTTGAATACTTACTTGTTACTACCGTTGTTGATTTGACTGTTGTGGAGTTAACATGTGAATCTGGGGGGAAATGTACAATTAATTATATTTCACTGTGGTTAAGACAAATGTCAAGTTAAGTTAAATCCATAAAGATTACTGTAGGATTTTAATCAGTGTTTTCCCTTACATCAAAAAAATAAACACCACTTGATTTTGGTGACGGTACAATCTATAGAATGAGGATAATTTACAGATTATCCAAATATTAAGGACATTTTGGAAAAGTGCTGTGAACTTATTTGAAAGCAATGACTGGTTACAGGTGTTGTTGCAGCTGTTGTTATGTTCATGTGTTGTAAGTGTTGAATCGGCAAAGATCATTTTACAAACATATAAATGTTTTATGAAACATGGGAATAATTCATGCTCAGATTATCTGTTCAATTTATCAACCATTCAAATGCTGCATTCATCCATTCACACATGCATTAAAGAAGCTCTACTATATGATGCATTTTTTCTTACACACCACATTCACACACTGGGGCAAATGGGGGTTCATTGTCTTGAAGGACACGATTAAATGCATACTGAAGAAGCCAGGGATTGAACAGCAACTGTCCAGTTATTGGACGACTTCATGAAGTCAAACACGGCCCCCCTTGTTATAGCATAGTGGGACACTTACTTGTTACAGATGTTTTACATATCTGTCATTTTCCCAAAATACTATAGAAACCAATGTTTAAATGGGAGATATCATGCCCTTTTTACCACAAGTTGATATGGCTCCTTGGGGTCTTAATGAAATGTCTGTGACATATTTTGGTCAAAATATCACAAGGATCATTTAAAACAGCACTCCTCAGATTGACCTGTTTTGAGTGCCTGTTACTTTAAAAGCTAATGAGCCAGCTCCCCCCCCTCCACGAGATTTGAAGAACGCCCGGATTTTGGGCTATTCATTTCCTCCGTAGAAATATGGCTACTGGAGACGAAGATACAATCTTGCAACCATATCGTTTTGAGCCAGAGTCAGGCGGGCTGAAGCCTACCTGCGTCGGTAGACATGCCACATACACAAAGTAACGTGTAGAAGCACTACAAAAGTGGAATTGTCGTAATATGTCCCATGTAAGTCTAGATCACTTACAGCATTTCACAGCATGTTTACAATAGTCTAAAATTACAACATAAATTATTTGTTTTTTCATTTTCAAGCATATATGTATGTTGAACTTGGTGAATTGCTCTTTTGTTGGATGTCATGTGCACAGAAACTTTATTCAGTGCTTCTCCTAGTTGTGTGTTAAGGGGCCACAGACAGCACCTTGCTGAGTACCCCGGGGAAGGAGGGGGTAGGTGCGGTCGCAAAGCGTATGCAACATCAAATGGCAGTAATTATTGTGTTCACACACATACTTCATTATAATACCTACCTGTTATGGCTTTGGTGGTTGGTGTTAAGAATGCTGTAGTATTCCTAGTCGTTGCAACAGTTGTAGTTGTTACTAAAACAAGGAAGTGATGAAAAACGAAAAGACAGCACGACAAGAAACAATATTCAAATACAATTTTTATCTTCAAGGAAAAATGCCTGATCAAAAATGCGCTCTAAATAACTTAAAAAGTTAGATTTAACACAGTGTCGTGTCCTGGCTTTAATTTCCCGGCTTTATAACAGAAACTGTCTCTTACCAGTGAATGCAGAGATGCTCACTCCACTGCTTCTGACGTTTTCAGACACGGTGAAAAGAGTGAAGTTGTATTTTTTCCCATTTGTGAGTCCTGAGGCTACATGTGTAACTGGTTCGTTTCCCATTTCAGCATTGACGTTTATTTCTCTGTCACTGGACACAAGTACATATGTGAGGATGTTTTCCACTTTTTTCCACTGCAGGGTGACACTGGTCTCATTTTGTCCCACTGATTTAAAGTCCTCTGCATTAGGAGGAGCTGGAAGAAAGCAAAGAGAAATTAGTCCTTGTAAATTTATAGTGCATGTGTCTCTATTGAAAAATCCCTGATCTAAAATGCACACTAAATAACTTACTTAATTTGATATTGTACAGAGTTGTGTCCTGGTTTTTGTTTACCGGCTTTATAACAGAAAATGTCTCTTACCAGTGAATGCAGAGATGCTCACTCCACTGCTTCTGACTTTTTCAGACAAAGTGAAGAGGGTGAAGTTGTATTTCGTCCCATTTGTGAGTCCTGATTTTACGTGTATAACTGGTTCGTTTCCCAATTCAGCATTGACCTTTATTTCTCCGTCACTGGACTCAAGACCATATGTGAGGATGTTTTCCACTTTTTTCCACTGCAGGGTGACACTGGTCTCATTTTGTCCCACTGATTTAAAGTCCTCTGCATTAGGAGGAGCTGGAAGAAAGCAAAGAGAAATTAGTCCTTGTAAATTTATAGTGCATGTGTCTCTATTGAAAAATCCCTGATGTAAAATGCACACTAAATAACCTAAAAAATTAGATTTTGTACAGAGTTGTGTCCTGGTTTTTGTTTGCCGGCTTTATAACAGAAAATGTCTCTTACCAGTGAATGTAGAGATGCTCACTCCACTGCTTCTGACGTTTGCAGACACGGTGAAGAGAGTGAAGTTGTATTTTGTCCCATTTGTGAGTCCTGAGGCTACATGTGTAACTGGTTCGTTTCCCATTTCAGCATTGACGTTTATTTCTCCGTGACTGGACAAAAGTACATATGTGAGGATGTTTTCCACTTTTTTCCACTGCAGGGTGACACTGGTCTCATTTTGTTCCACTGATTTAAAGTCCTCTGCATTAGAAGGAGCTGGTAGAAAGCAAAGATAAATTAGTCCTTGTAAATTTATAGTGCATGTGTCTCTATTGAAAAATCCCTGATCTAAAATGCATACTAAATAACCTCAAAAATAGTATTTTGTACAGAGTTGTTTCCTGGTTTTTGTTTGCCGGCTTTATAACAGAAAATGTCTCTTACCAGTGAATGCAGAGATGCTCACTCCACTGCTTCTAACTTTTTCAGACACAGTAAAGAGGGTGAAGTTGTATTTTGTCCCATTTGTGAGTCCTGATGTTACGTGTGTAACTGGTTCATTTCCTATTTCTGCAGTGACGTTTGTGTCCAGTCCGTCACTGGACACAAGAACATATGTGAGGATGTTTTCGACTTTTTTCCACTGCAGGGTGACACTGGTCTCATTTTGTCCCACTGATTTAAAGTCCTCTGCATTAGAAGGAGCTAGAAGAAAACAAAGAGAAATTAGTCCTTGTAAATTTATAGTGCATGTGTCTCTATTGTCGATAGGTTGTATTTTAGTCTTCTGATTAATAGGAACCATTGTGCCTTTAAATACATGCAATTTTTATTTTCAAGGAAAAATGCCTGATCTAAAATTCACACTAAAAAAACTAAAAAAATTGATTTTGTACAGAGTTGTGTCCTGGCTTTTGTTTTGTTGCTTTATAACAGAAAATGTCTCTTACCAGTGAATGAAGAGATGCTCACTCCACTGCTTCTGACGTTTTCAGACACGGTGAAGAGAGTGAAGTTGTATTTTGTCCCATTTGTGAGTCCTGATGTTACGCGTGTAACTGGTTCATTTCCTATTTCTGCAGTGACGTTTGTGTCCAGTCCGTCACTGGACAAAAGAACATATGTGAGGATGTTTTCCACTTTTTTCCACTGCAGGGTGACACTGGTCTCATTTTGTCCCACTGATTTAAAGTCCTCTGCATTAGAAGGAGCTAGAAGAAAACAAAGAGAAATTAGTCCTTGTAAATTTATAGTGCATGTGTCTCTATTGTCGATAGGTTGTATTTTAGTCTTCTGATTAATAGGAACCATTGTGCCTTTAAATACATGCAATTTTAATCTTCAAGGAAAAATGCCTTATCTAAAATGCACACTAAATAACTTACCAAATTTGATATTGCACAGAGTTGTGTCCTGGGTTTTGTTTGCCGGCTTTATAACAGAAAATGTCTCTTACCAGTGAATGCAGAGATGCTCACTCCACTGCTTCTGACTTTTGCAGACACGGTGAAGAGAGTGAAGTTGTATTTTGTCCCATTTGTGAGTCCTGAGGTTACGTGTGTAACTGGTTCATTTCCTATTTCTGCAGTGACGTTTGTGTCTAGTCCGTCACTGGACACAAGAACATATGTGAGGATGTTTTCCACTTTTTTCCACTGCAGGGTGACACTGGTCTCATTTTGTTCCACTGATTTAAACTCCTCTGCATTAGGAGGAGCTGGAAAAAGCAAAGAGAAATTAGTCCTTGTAAATTTCTAGTACATGTGTCAGTATTGAAAAATCCCTGATCAAAAATGCACACTAAATAACCTAAAAAATTAGATTTTGTACAGAGTTGTGTCCTGGTTTTTGTTTGCCGGCTTTATAACAGAAAATGTCTCTTACCAGTGAATGCAGAGATGCTCACTCCACTGCTTCTGACTTTTTCAGACACAGTGAAGAGGGTGAAGTTGTATTTTGTCCCATTTGTGAGTCCTGAGGTTACGTGTGTAACTGGTTCATTTGCTATTTCTGCAGTGACGTTTGTTTCTAGTCCGTCACTGGACACAAGAACATACGTGAGGATGTTTTCCACTTTTTTCCACTGCAGGGTGATACTGGTCTCATTTTGTCCCACTGATTTAAAGTCCTCTGCATTAGGAGGAGCTGGAAGAAAGCAAAGAGAAATTAGTCCTTGTAAATTTCTAGTGCATGTGTCTCTATTGTCGATAGGTTGTATTTAAGTCTTCTGATTAATAGGAACCATTGTGCCTTTAAATACATGCAATTTTAATATTCAAGGAAAAATGCCTGATCTAAAATGCACAATAAATAACTTACCAAATTTGATATCGTACACAGTTGTGTCCTGATTTTTGTTTTGTGGCTTTATAACAGAAAATGTCTCTTACCAGTGAATGCAGAGATGCTCACTCCACTGCTTCTGACGTTTTCAGACACGGTGAATAGAGTGAAATTGTATTTTGTCCCATTTGTGAGTCCTGAGGTTACGTGTGTAACTGGTTCATTTGCTATTTCTGCAGTGACGTTTGTTTCTAGTCCATCACTGGACAAGAGTACATATGTGAGGATGTTTTCCACTTTTTTCCACTGCAGGGTGACACTGGTCTCATTTTGTCCCACTGATTTAAAGTCCTCTGCATTAGCAGGAGCTGGGAGAAAGCAAAAATAAATTTGTCCTTGTAAATTTCTATTGCACGTGTCTCTATTGGCGATAGGTTGTATTTTAGTCATCTTATTAATAGGAACCATTGTGCCTTTAAATACATGCAATTTTAATATTCAAGGAAAAATGCCTTATCTTAAATGCACACTAAATAACTTACCAAATTTGATATTGTACAGAGTTGTGTCCTGATTTTTGTTTTGTGGCTTTATAACATAAAATGTCTCTTACCAGTGAATGCAGAGATGCTCACTCCACTGCTTCTGACGTTTGCAGACACGGTGAAGAGAGTGAAGTTGTATCTTGTCCCATTTGTGAGTCCTGAGGTTACATGTCTAAGTGGTTCATTTCCCATTACTGCAGTGACGTTTGTGTCCAGTCCGTCACTGGACACAAGTACATATGTGAGGATGTTTTCCACTTTTTTCCAGTGCAGGGTGACACTGGTCTCATTTTGTCCCACTGCTTTAAAGTCCTCTGCATTACGAGGAGCTGAAAGAAAGCAAAGAGACATTAGTCCTTGTAAATTTCTAGTGCATGTGTCTCTATTGTCGATAGGTTGTATTTTAGTAATCTGATTAATAGGAACCATTGTGCCTTTAAATACATGCAATTTTTATTTTCAAGGAAAAATGCCTGATCTAAAATTCACACTAAAAAAACTAAAAAAATTGATTTTGTACAGAGTTGTGTCCTGGCTTTTGTTTTGTTGCTTTATAACAGAAAATGTCTCTTACCAGTGAATGAAGAGATGCTCACTCCACTGCTTCTGACGTTTTCAGACACGGTGAAGAGAGTGAAGTTGTATCTTGTCCCATTTGTGAGTCCTGAGGTTACGTGTGTAACTGGTTCATTTGCTATTTCTGCAGTGACGTTTGTTTCTAGTCCGTCACTGGACACAAGAACATACGTGAGGATGTTTTCCACTTTTTTCCACTGCAGGGTGACACTGGTCTCATTTTGTCCCACTGATTTAAAGTCCTCTGCATTAGGAGGAGCTGGAAGAAAGCAAAGAGAAATTAGTCCTTGTAAATTTCTAGTACATGTGTCAGTATTGAAAAATCCCTGATCAAAAATGCACACTAAATAACCTAAAAAATTAGATTTTGTACAGAGTTGTGTCCTGGTTTTTGTTTGCCGGCTTTATAACAGAAAATGTCTCTTACCAGTGAATGCAGAGATGCTCACTCCACTGCTTCTGACGTTTTCAGACACAGTGAAGAGGGTGAAGTTGTATTTCGTCCCATTTGTGAGTCCTGAGGTTACGTGTGTGACTGGTTCATTTGCTATTTCTGCAGTTACGTTTGTTTCTAGTCCGTCACTGGACACAAGAACATATTTGAGGATGTTTTCCACTTTTTTCCACTGCAGGGTGACACTGGTCTCATTTTGTCCCACTGATTTAAAGTCCTCTGCATTAGGAGGAGCTGGAAGAAAGCAAAGAGAAATTAGTCCTTGTAAATTTCTAGTGCATGTGTCTCTATTATCGATAGGTTGTATTTTAGTCTTCTGATTAATAGGAACCATTGTGCCTTTAAATACATGCAATTTTAATATTCAAGGAAAAATGCCTGATCTAAAATGCACAATAAATAACTTACCAAATTTGATATCGTACACAGTTGTGTCCTGATTTTTGTTTTGTGGCTTTATAACAGAAAATGTCTCTTACCAGTGAATGCAGAGATGCTCACTCCACTGCTTCTGACGTTTTCAGACACGGTGAATAGAGTGAAATTGTATGTTGTCCCATTTGTGAGTCCTGAGGTTACGTGTGTAACTGGTTCATTGGCTATTTCTGCAGTGACGTTTGTTTCTAGTCCATCACTGGACAAGAGTACATATGTGAGGATGTTTTCCACTTTTTTCCACTGCAGGGTGACACTGGTCTCATTTTGTCCAACTGATTTAAAGTCCTCTGCATTAGCAGGAGCTGGGAGAAAGCAAAAATAAATTTGTCCTTGTAAATTTCTATTGCACGTGTCTCTATTGGCGATAGGTTGTATATTAGTCATCTTATTAATAGGAACCATTGTGCCTTTAAATACATGCAATTTTAATATTCAAGGAAAAATGCCTTATCTTAAATGCACACTAAATAACTTACCAAATTTGATATTGTACAGAGTTGTGTCCTGATTTTTGTTTTGTGGCTTTATAACAGAAAATGTATCTTACCAGTGAATGCAGAGATGCTCACTCCACTGCTTCTGACGTTTGCAGACACGGTGAAGAGAGTGAAGTTGTATCTTGTCCCATTTGTGAGTCCTGAGGTTACATGTCTAACTGGTTCATTTCCCATTACTGCAGTGACGTTTGTGTCCAGTCCGTCACTGGACACAAGAACATATGTGAGGATGTTTTCCACTTTTTTCCACTGCAGGGTGACACTGGTCTCATTTTGTCCCACTGATTTAAACTCCTCTGCATTAGGAGGAGCTGGAAGAAAGCAAAGAGAAATTAGTCCTTGTAAATTTCTAGTACATGTGTCAGTATTGAAAAATCCCTGATCAAAAATGCATACTTAATAACCTAAAAAATTAGATTTTGTACAGAATTGTGTCCTGGTTTTTGTTTGCCGGCTTTATAACAGAAAATGTCTCTTACCAGTGAATGCAGAGATGCTCACTCCACTGCTTCTGACTTTTGCAAACACAGTGAAGAGGGTGAAGTTGTATTTCGACCCATTTGTGAGTCCTGATGTTACGTGTCTAACTGGTTCATTTGCTATTTCTGCAGTGACGTTTGTGTCCAGTCCGTCACTGGACACAAGTACATATGTGAGGATGTTTTCCACTTTTTTCCACTGCAGGGTGACACTGGTCTCATTTTGTCCCACTGATTTAAAGTCCTCTGCATTAGGAGGAGCTGTAAGAAAGCAAAGAGAAATTAGTCCTTGCAAATTTATATTGCATGTGTCTCTATTAGCTATAGGTTGTATTTTAGTAATCTGATTAATAGGAACCATTGTGCCTTTAAATACATGCAATTTTTATTTTCAAGGAAAAATGCCTGATCTAAAATTCACACTAAAAAAACTAAAAAAATTGATTTTGTACAGAGTTGTGTCCTGGCTCTTGTTTTGTTGCTTTATAACAGAAAATGTCTCTTACCAGTGAATGAAGAGATGCTCACTCCACTGCTTCTGACGTTTTCAGACACGGTGAAGAGAGTGAAGTTGTATCTTGTCCCATTTGTGAGTCCTGATGTTACGTGTGTAACTGGTTCATTTGCTATTTCTGCAGTGACGTTTGTTTCTAGTCCGTCACTGGACACAAGAACATACGTGAGGATGTTTTCCACTTTTTTCCACTGCAGGGTGACACTGGTCTCATTTTGTCCCACTGATTTAAAGTCCTCTGCATTACGAGGAGCTGGAAGAAAGCAAAGAGAAATTAGTCCTTGTAAATTTCTAGTACATGTGTCAGTATTGAAAAATCCCTGATCAAAAATGCACACTAAATAACCTAAAAAATTAGATTTTGTACAGAGTTGTGTCCTGGTTTTTGTTTGCCGGCTTTATAACAGAAAATGTCTCTTACCAGTGAATGCAGAGATGCTCACTCCACTGCTTCTGACGTTTTCAGACACAGTGAAGAGGGTGAAGTTGTATTTCGTCCCATTTGTGAGTCCTGAGGTTACGTGTGTGACTGGTTCATTTGCTATTTCTGCAGTTACGTTTGTTTCTAGTCCGTCACTGGACACAAGTACATATGTGAGGATGTTTTCCACTTTTTTCCACTGCAGGGTGACACTGGTCTCATTTTGTCCCACTGATTTAAAGTCCTCTGCATTAGGAGGAGCTGGAAGAAAGCAAAGAGAAATTAGTCCTTGTAAATTTCTAGTGCATGTGAATCTATTGTCGATAGGTTGTATTTTAGTCTTCTGATTAATAGGAACCATTGTGCCTTTAAATACATGCAATTTTTATTTTCAAGGAAAAATGCCTGATCTAAAATTCACACTAAAAAAACTAAAAAAATTGATTTTGTACAGAGTTGTGTCCTGGCTTTTGTTTTGTTGCTTTATAACAGAAAATGTCTCTTACCAGTGAATGAAGAGATGCTCACTCCACTGCTTCTGACGTTTTCAGACACGGTAAAGAGAGTGAAGTTGTATCTTGTCCCATTTGTGAGTCCTGATGTTACGTGTGTAACTGGTTCATTTGCTATTTCTGCAGTGACGTTTGTTTCTAGTCCGTCACTGGACACAAGTACATATGTGAGGATGTTTTCCACTTTTTTCCACTGCAGGGTGATACTGGTCTCATTTTGTCCCACTGATTTAAAGTCCTCTGCATTAGCAGGAGCTGGGAGAAAGCAAAAATAAATTTGTCCTTGTAAATTTCTATTGCACGTGTCTCTATTGGCGATAGGTTGTATTTTAGTCATCTTATTAATAGGAACCATTGTGCCTTTAAATACATGCAATTTTAATATTCAAGGAAAAATGCCTTATCTTAAATGCACACTAAATAACTTACCAAATTTGATATCGTACAGAGTTGTGTCCTGATTTTTGTTTTGTGGCTTTATAACAGAAAATGTATCTTACCAGTGAATGCAGAGATGCTCACTCCACTGCTTCTGACGTTTGCAGACACGGTGAAGAGAGTGAAGTTGTATCTTGTCCCATTTGTGAGTCCTGAGGTTACATGTCTAACTGGTTCATTTCCCATTACTGCAGTGACGTTTGTGTCTAGTCCGTCACTGGACACAAGTACATATGTGAGGATGTTTTCCACTTTTTTCCACTGCAGGGTGACACTGGTCTCATTTTGTCCCACTGATTTAAAGTCCTCTGCATTAGGAGGAGCTGGAAGAAAGCAAAGAGAAATTAGTCCTTGCAAATTTATATTGCATGTGTCTCTATTAGCTATAGGTTGTATTTTAGTAATCTGATTAATAGGAACCATTGTGCCTTTAAATACATGCAATTTTTATTTTCAAGGAAAAATGCCTGATCTAAAATTCACACTATAAAAACTAAAAAAATTGATTTTGTTCAGAGTTGTGTCCTGGCTTTTGTTTTGTTGCTTTATAACAGAAAATGTCTCTTACCAGTGAATGAAGAGATGCTCACTCCACTGCTTCTGACGTTTTCAGACACGGTGAAGAGAGTGAAGTTGTATCTTGTCCCATTTGTGAGTCCTGATGTTACGTGTGTAACTGGTTCATTTGCTATTTCTGCAGTGACGTTTGTTTCTAGTCCGTCACTGGACACAAGAACATACGTGAGGATGTTTTCCACTTTTTTCCACTGCAGGGTGACACTGGTCTCATTTTGTCCCACTGATTTAAAGTCCTCTGCATTAGGAGGAGCTGGAAGAAAGCAAAGAGAAATTAGTCCTTGTAAATTTCTAGTACATGTGTCAGTATTGAAAAATCCCTGATCAAAAATGCGCACTAAATAACCTAAAAAATTAGATTTTGTACAGAGTTGTGTCCTGGTTTTTGTTTGCCGGCTTTATAACAGAAAATGTCTCTTACCAGTGAATGCAGAGATGCTCACTCCACTGCTTCTGACGTTTTCAGACACAGTGAAGAGGGTGAAGTTGTATTTCGTCCCATTTGTGAGTCCTGAGGTTACGTGTGTGACTGGTTCATTTGCTATTTCTGCAGTTACGTTTGTTTCTAGTCCGTCACTGGACACAAGAACATATGTGAGGATGTTTTCCACTTTTTTCCACTGCAGGGTGACACTGGTCTCATTTTGTCCCACTGATTTAAAGTCCTCTGCATTAGGAGGAGCTGGAAGAAAGCAAAGAGAAATTAGTCCTTGTAAATTTCTAGTGCATGTGTCTCTATTGTCGATAGGTTGTATTTAAGTCTTCTGATTAATAGGAACCATTGTGCCTTTAAATACATGCAATTTTAATATTCAAGGAAAAATGCCTGATCTAAAATGCACAATAAATAACTTACCAAATTTGATATCGTACACAGTTGTGTCCTGATTTTTGTTTTGTGGCTTTATAACAGGAAATGTCTCTTACCAGTGAATATAGAGATGCTCACTCCACTGCTTCTGACGTTTGCAGACACGGTGAAGAGAGTGAAGTTGTATCTTGTCCCATTTGTGAGTCCTGATGTTACGTGTGTAACTGGTTCATTTGCTATTTCTGCAGTGACGTTTGTTTCTAGTCCGTCACTGGACACAAGAACATACGTGAGGATGTTTTCCACTTTTTTCCACTGCAGGGTGACACTGGTCTCATTTTGTCCCACTGATTTAAAGTCCTCTGCATTAGGAGGAGCTGGAAGAAAGCAAAGAGAAATTAGTCCTTGCAAATTTATAGTGCATGTGTCTCTATTAGCTATAGGTTGTATTTTAGTAATCTGATTAATAGGAACCATTGTGCCTTTAAATACATGCAATTTTTATTTTCAAGGAAAAATGCCTGATCTAAAATTCACACTAAAAAAACTAAAAAAATTGATTTTGTACAGAGTTGTGTCCTGGCTTTTGTTTTGTTGCTTTATAACAGAAAATGTCTCTTACCAGTGAATGAAGAGATGCTCACTCCACTGCTTCTGACGTTTTCAGACACGGTGAAGAGAGTGAAGTTGTATCTTGTCCCATTTGTGAGTCCTGATGTTACGTGTGTAACTGGTTCATTTCCTATTTCTGCAGTGACGTTTGTTTCTAGTCCGTCACTGGACACAAGAACATACGTGAGGATGTTTTCCACTTTTTTCCACTGCAGGGTGACACTGGTCTCATTTTGTCCCACTGATTTAAAGTCCTCTGCATTAGGAGGAGCTGAAAGAAAGCAAAGAGAAATTAGTCCTTGTAAATTTCTAGTACATGTGTCAGTATTGAAAAATCCCTGATCAAAAATGCACACTAAATAACCTAAAAAATTAGATTTTGTACAGAGTTGTGTCCTGATTTTTGTTTTGTGGCTTTATAACAGAAAATGTATCTTACCAGTGAATGCAGAGATGCTCACTCCACTGCTTCTGACGTTTGCAGACACGGTGAAGAGAGTGAAGTTGTATCTTGTCCCATTTGTGAGTCCTGAGGTTACATGTCTAACTGGTTCATTTCCCATTACTGCAGTGACGTTTGTGTCTAGTCCGTCACTGGACACAAGTACATATGTGAGGATGTTTTCCACTTTTTTCCACTGCAGGGTGACACTGGTCATATTTTGTCCCACTGATTTAAAGTCCTCTGCATTAGGAGGAGCTGTAAGAAAGCAAAGAGAAATTAGTCCTTGCAAATTTATAGTGCATGTGTCTCTATTAGCTATAGGTTGTATTTTAGTAATCTGATTAATAGGAACCATTGTGCCTTTAAATACATGCAATTTTTATTTTCAAGGAAAAATGCCTGATCTAAAATTCACACTAAAAAAACTAAAAAAATTGATTTTGTACAGAGTTGTGTCCTGGCTTTTGTTTTGTTGCTTTATAACAGAAAATGTCTCTTACCAGTGAATGAAGAGATGCTCACTCCACTGCTTCTGACGTTTTCAGACACGGTGAAGAGAGTGAAGTTGTATCTTGTCCCATTTGTGAGTCCTGATGTTACGTGTGTAACTGGTTCATTTGCTATTTCTGCAGTGACGTTTGTTTCTAGTCCGTCACTGGACAAAAGAACATACGTGAGGATGTTTTCCACTTTTTTCCACTGCAGGGTGACACTGGTCTCATTTTGTCCCACTGATTTAAAGTCCTCTGCATTAGGAGGAGCTGGAAGAAAGCAAAGAGAAATTAGTCCTTGTAAATTTCTAGTACATGTGTCAGTATTGAAAAATCCCTGATCAAAAATGCGCACTAAATAACCTAAAAAATTAGATTTTGTACAGAGTTGTGTCCTGGTTTTTGTTTGCCGGCTTTATAACAGAAAATGTCTCTTACCAGTGAATGCAGAGATGCTCACTCCACTGCTTCTGACGTTTTCAGACACAGTGAAGAGGGTGAAGTTGTATTTCGTCCCATTTGTGAGTCCTGAGGTTACGTGTGTGACTGGTTCATTTGCTATTTCTGCAGTTACGTTTGTTTCTAGTCCGTCACTGGACACAAGAACATATGTGAGGATGTTTTCCACTTTTTTCCACTGCAGGGTGACACTGGTCTCATTTTGTCCCACTGATTTAAAGTCCTCTGCATTAGGAGGAGCTGTAAGAAAGCAAAGAGAAATTAGTCCTTGTAAATTTCTAGTGCATGTGTCTCTATTGTCGATAGGTTGTATTTAAGTCTTCTGATTAATAGGAACCATTGTGCCTTTAAATACATGCAATTTTAATATTCAAGGAAAAATGCCTGATCTAAAATGCACAATAAATAACTTACCAAATTTGATATCGTACACAGTTGTGTCCTGATTTTTGTTTTGTGGCTTTATAACAGGAAATGTCTCTTACCAGTGAATATAGAGATGCTCACTCCACTGCTTCTGACGTTTGCAGACACGGTGAAGAGAGTGAAGTTGTATCTTGTCCCATTTGTGAGTCCTGATGTTACGTGTGTAACTGGTTCATTTGCTATTTCTGCAGTGACGTTTGTTTCTAGTCCGTCACTGGACACAAGAACATACGTGAGGATGTTTTCCACTTTTTTCCACTGCAGGGTGACACTGGTCTCATTTTGTCCCACTGATTTAAAGTCCTCTGCATTAGGAGGAGCTGGAAGAAAGCAAAGAGAAATTAGTCCTTGCAAATTTATAGTGCATGTGTCTCTATTAGCTATAGGTTGTATTTTAGTAATCTGATTAATAGGAACCATTGTGCCTTTAAATACATGCAATTTTTATTTTCAAGGAAAAATGCCTGATCTAAAATTCACACTAAAAAAACTAAAAAAATTGATTTTGTACAGAGTTGTGTCCTGGCTTTTGTTTTGTTGCTTTATAACAGAAAATGTCTCTTACCAGTGAATGAAGAGATGCTCACTCCACTGCTTCTGACGTTTTCAGACACGGTGAAGAGAGTGAAGTTGTATCTTGTCCCATTTGTGAGTCCTGATGTTACGTGTGTAACTGGTTCATTGGCTATTTCTGCAGTGACGTTTGTTTCTAGTCCGTCACTGGACACAAGAACATACGTGAGGATGTTTTCCACTTTTTTCCACTGCAGGGTGACACTGGTCTCATTTTGTCCCACTGATTTAAAGTCCTCTGCATTAGGAGGAGCTGGAAGAAAGCAAAGAGAAATTAGTCCTTGTAAATTTCTAGTACATGTGTCAGTATTGAAAAATCCCTGATCAAAAATGCACACTAAATAACCTAAAAAATTAGATTTTGTACAGAGTTGTGTCCTGGTTTTTGTTTGCCGGCTTTATAACAGAAAATGTCTCTTACCAGTGAATGCAGAGATGCTCACTCCACTGCTTCTGACGTTTTCAGACACAGTGAAGAGGGTGAAGTTGTATTTCGTCCCATTTGTGAGTCCTGAGGTTACGTGTGTGACTGGTTCATTTGCTATTTCTGCAGTTACGTTTGTTTCTAGTCCGTCACTGGACACAAGAACATATGTGAGGATGTTTTCCACTTTTTTCCACTGCAGGGTGACACTGGTCTCATTTTGTCCCACTGATTTAAAGTCCTCTGCATTAGGAGGAGCTGTAAGAAAGCAAAGAGAAATTAGTCCTTGTAAATTTCTAGTGCATGTGTCTCTATTGTCGATAGGTTGTATTTAAGTCTTCTGATTAATAGGAACCATTGTGCCTTTAAATACATGCAATTTTAATATTCAAGGAAAAATGCCTGATCTAAAATGCACAATAAATAACTTACCAAATTTGATATCGTACACAGTTGTGTCCTGATTTTTGTTTTGTGGCTTTATAACAGGAAATGTCTCTTACCAGTGAATATAGAGATGCTCACTCCACTGCTTCTGACGTTTGCAGACACGGTGAAGAGAGTGAAGTTGTATCTTGTCCCATTTGTGAGTCCTGATGTTACGTGTGTAACTGGTTCATTTGCTATTTCTGCAGTGACGTTTGTTTCTAGTCCGTCACTGGACACAAGAACATACGTGAGGATGTTTTCCACTTTTTTCCACTGCAGGGTGACACTGGTCTCATTTTGTCCCACTGATTTAAAGTCCTCTGCATTAGGAGGAGCTGGAAGAAAGCAAAGAGAAATTAGTCCTTGCAAATTTATAGTGCATGTGTCTCTATTAGCTATAGGTTGTATTTTAGTAATCTGATAAATAGGAACCATTGTGCCTTTAAATACATGCAATTTTTATTTTCAAGGAAAAATGCCTGATCTAAAATTCACACTAAAAAAACTAAAAAAATTGATTTTGTACAGAGTTGTGTCCTGGCTTTTGTTTTGTTGCTTTATAACAGAAAATGTCTCTTACCAGTGAATGAAGAGATGCTCACTCCACTGCTTCTGACGTTTTCAGACACGGTGAAGAGAGTGAAGTTGTATCTTGTCCCATTTGTGAGTCCTGATGTTACGTGTGTAACTGGTTCATTGGCTATTTCTGCAGTGACGTTTGTTTCTAGTCCGTCACTGGACACAAGAACATACGTGAGGATGTTTTCCACTTTTTTCCACTGCAGGGTGACACTGGTCTCATTTTGTCCCACTGATTTAAAGTCCTCTGCATTAGGAGGAGCTGGAAGAAAGCAAAGAGAAATTAGTCCTTGTAAATTTCTAGTACATGTGTCAGTATTGAAAAATCCCTGATCAAAAATGCACACTAAATAACCTAAAAAATTAGATTTTGTACAGAGTTGTGTCCTGGTTTTTGTTTGCCGGCTTTATAACAGAAAATGTCTCTTACCAGTGAATGCAGAGATGCTCACTCCACTGCTTCTGACGTTTTCAGACACGGTGAATAGAGTGAAATTGTATTTTGTCCCATTTGTGAGTCCTGAGGTTACGTGTGTAACTGGTTCATTTGCTATTTCTGCAGTGACGTTTGTTTCTAGTCCATCACTGGACAAGAGTACATATGTGAGGATGTTTTCCACTTTTTTCCACTGCAGGGTGACACTGGTCTCATTTTGTCCGACTGATTTAAAGTCCTCTGCATTAGCAGGAGCTGGGAGAAAGCAAAAATAAATTTGTCCTTGTAAATTTCTATTGCACGTGTCTCTATTGGCGATAGGTTGTATTTTAGTCATCTTATTAATAGGAACCATTGTGCCTTTAAATACATGCAATTTTAATATTCAAGGAAAAATGCCTTATCTTAAATGCACACTAAATAACTTACCAAATTTGATATTGTACAGAGTTGTGTCCTGATTTTTGTTTTGTGGCTTTATAACAGAAAATGTATCTTACCAGTGAATGCAGAGATGCTCACTCCACTGCTTCTGACGTTTGCAGACACGGTGAAGAGAGTGAAGTTGTATCTTGTCCCATTTGTGAGTCCTGAGGTTACATGTCTAACTGGTTCATTTCCCATTACTGCAGTGACGTTTGTGTCCAGTCCGTCACTGGACACAAGAACATATGTGAGGATGTTTTCCACTTTTTTCCACTGCAGGGTGACACTGGTCTCATTTTGTCCCACTGATTTAAACTCCTCTGCATTAGGAGGAGCTGGAAGAAAGCAAAGAGAAATTAGTCCTTGCAAATTTATAGTGCATGTGTCTCTATTAGCTATAGGTTGTATTTTAGTAATCTGATTAATAGGAACCATTGTGCCTTTAAATACATGCAATTTTTATTTTCAAGGAAAAATGCCTGATCTAAAATTCACACTAAAAAAACTAAAAAAATTGATTTTGTACAGAGTTGTGTCCTGGCTTTTGTTTTGTTGCTTTATAACAGAAAATGTCTCTTACCAGTGAATGAAGAGATGCTCACTCCACTGCTTCTGACGTTTTCAGACACGGTGAAGAGAGTGAAGTTGTATCTTGTCCCATTTGTGAGTCCTGAGGTTACGTGTGTAACTGGTTCATTTGCTATTTCTGCAGTGACGTTTGTTTCTAGTCCGTCACTGGACACAAGAACATACGTGAGGATGTTTTCCACTTTTTTCCACTGCAGGGTGACACTGGTCTCATTTTGTCCCACTGATTTAAACTCCTCTGCATTAGGAGGAGCTGGAAGAAAGCAAAGAGAAATTAGTCCTTGCAAATTTATAGTGCATGTGTCTCTATTAGCTATAGGTTGTATTTTAGTAATCTGATTAATAGGAACCATTGTGCCTTTAAATACATGCAATTTTTATTTTCAAGGAAAAATGCCTGATCTAAAATTCACACTAAAAAAACTAAAAAAATTGATTTTGTACAGAGTTGTGTCCTGGCTTTTGTTTTGTTGCTTTATAACAGAAAATGTCTCTTACCAGTGAATGAAGAGATGCTCACTCCACTGCTTCTGACGTTTTCAGACACGGTGAAGAGAGTGAAGTTGTATCTTGTCCCATTTGTGAGTCCTGAGGTTACGTGTGTAACTGGTTCATTTGCTATTTCTGCAGTGACGTTTGTTTCTAGTCCGTCACTGGACACAAGAACATACGTGAGGATGTTTTCCACTTTTTTCCACTGCAGGGTGACACTGGTCTCATTTTGTCCCACTGATTTAAAGTCTTCTGCATTAGAAGGAGCTGGGAGGAAACAAAGAGAAATTAGTCCTTGTAAATTTGTAGTGCATGTGTCTCTATTGTCGATAGGTTGTATTTTAGTCATCTTATTAATAGGAACCATTGTGCCTTTAAATACATGCAATTTTAATATTCAAGGAAAAATGCCTTATCTAAAATGCACACTAAATAACTTACCAAATTTGATATTGTACAGAGTTTTGTCCTGGTTTAGTTCCGTGGCTTTATAACAGAAAATGTCTCTTACCAGTGAATGCAGAGATGCTTACTCCACTGCTTCTGATGTTTTCAGACACGGTGAATAGAGTGAAGTTGTATTTTGTCCCATTTGTGAGTCCTGAGGTCACGTGTGTAACTGGTTCATTTCCGATTTCTGCAGTGACGTTTGTTTCTCCGTCACTGGACACAAGTACATATGTGAGGATGTTTTCCACTTTTTTCCACTGCAGGGTGACACTGGTCTCATTTTGTCCCACTGATTTAAAGTCCACTGCATTAAGAGGAGCTGGAAGAAAACAAAGAGAAATTAGTCCTTCTAAATTTATAGTGCTTGTGTCTCTTTTGAAAAATCCCTGATCTAAAATGCACACTAAATAACCTCAAAAATAGTATTTTGTACAGAGTTGTGAACTGGTTTTTGTTTGCCGGCTTTACAACAGAAAATGTCTCTTACCAGTGAATGCAGAGATACTCACTCCACTGCTTCTGACTTTTTCAGACACAGTGAAGAGGGTGAAGTTGTATGTCGTCCCATTTGTGAGTCCTGATGTTACGTGTGTAACTGGTTCATTTGCTATTTCTGCAGTGACGTTTGTGTCCAGTCCTTCACTGGACACAAGTACATATGTGAGGATGTTTTCCACTTTTTTCCACTGCAGGGTGACACTGGTCTCATTTTGTCCCACTGATTTAAAGTCCTCTGCATTAGAAGGAGCTGGAAGAAAACAAAGAGAAATTAGTCCTTGTAAATTTATAGTGCATTTGTCTCTATTGTCTGTTGGGCAAGAGTCCCTACAGAACTAACCATGTGGTAGGATCCACACACAATGGGTCGTAAAAGCGTGGCCTTTGAGCCAAGATGAAGCCAGCTAAAGTCTCCCTCTAAGATCCAGCACGGAGATTGTATCTTCTGGTGTTAACTTAATCCCTGGGGTCTCCCCAGAAACCCCTGCTCTGCTCCTGGCCCCTCCCACTCTCCTTTGACCTCTGACACTCAATTGGCTAAAAGCCAGCATCATCCCATGACCAGCACCTCAAGGAGGCAGAACCTCTCAGGTAGAATAAAACCACTGAGACATCAATAATCGCTGCCATTTTTACCCTGCTCTGAAGACATCACGAGGCCCCTTCGGGGCCTCCCAGCTGTTTTAGTTGCTAAAGGGGGTAACCTTAACTTCTAGTTTATCAGCCATTTTCCCTGCTCTGAAGACGTCAACAGACCCCTCCGGGTCTTTCCAGATGATTTAGTTGCTAAAGGGGGCAACCAGAGTTATTTTCTTTCATTTCTTTTATTTTCTTTTATCTTAAGTTTGATCTTACTTTGATAGAGACTATTTTTGTTTTTAACTTGAAAAGGCCGTGCACAGGAACTCACTCGCTCGCTGGCCGAGCTCAGAGACTTTCTTTCCAAATCCACAGCTGCGTCAACCGCTGCTCATCCCTGCAGAAGAGACGAGGCCGAATTCCGTTCCAAGAGCAAGAGAATTCGCTCTATTTCGGCCCAGCGCTGACCTCCGTTGCAACCACGAGACCCACCGGAGCACCGCTTAAGAGGCCAGGACACTGATTTGTTTTCCAGGAATCCGCCCGCTCGCTCGCATCCTGAAGTTTAACGACAGATTCACTGGACTTCCGGGAAATCTGCGCCCCACGCGCAAGCAACACCGCGGAGGTCACAGTAAGAGGCTTTATTGTCTGGGCAGAGACTAGTTTAAATACTTAGCGTGTCATTTGTTTGATTGTATGTTTGTTTGTAGATCGCTGATCTGTTTTTAGCCGTGCTACACGGCGGGCCGAGACGACACATCCGGTTCCTTTGTTTACTGTGTTTTTGAGAAGAGCGCGGTACAGAGCCGGCGCTTCCTTGTTGCGTGTTACTGTCAGAGATATTGTGAGGAGATTTACATCTGTTAAAAGATAAATCTCACGTAACTGGTCTGCTTCGCTGGAAGTTTGTCTCTGACGATGTTTTGAGAGCTTTCCTGATCTCTCTCTCTCTCTCTCTCTCTCTCTCTCTCTCTCTCTCTCTCCTCCTAAACCTGTTTTTACACACGTCCCGACCTACATTTATACATTTCATGTTACATGGAGAAATCTAGATTTAACGAGCATTTATACATCTTGACGCCATTCGGCGCCAAAACCACGAGATAAGTAATCTCTTTGTCTTAAAGATCCCCTTTGTTAAGGTCAGTGACCGGCAGCCATTTTGCTTTTCGCAACGTGGCTTCACTAAGGTAACCTCCATCTTGAAAGTACATGAATGTAACATCACCTTGAATTCGGCCAGAAGACGTCACCACGTCATTACGCCATAGCCACTCCCCTTTCTCTTTCTTACACACACACACACACACACACACAGACAGGCAGACACACACAACCACACACACACATAGATACTCCGTATTACATGTGTGACAATTGTGATAAGTGCTGCTGCTGTTACCATCTTTGAAATATTGGAGTTTGTTAAATGAAGAATCATTGAAATAACATTAACTTTATTTCCCCTTTTTAATAAATACTTTTGTAATTAAAGTATTTGTATTTCTGTGATTATTTGTGCATATGTATGTGTATAAAGCTGGATTACTATAGCCTGTGTTCGAACTTAAAACCCTTCATTGTTTATTATATAATCATTAATACTAAATATTGAGATTATTAATATAACCTATATCATTGAGACTGATATTTAAAGATTGAATTGTTGGTCCCTGTAACCAGGGTGGTGCCCCGCGACAATAAGCAATGATTACAGATTTGTATTATTCTTAATTGATAATTTTATTGTTTTCATTAATTATTTTAACTATTATTAATGGATAACCGTATCATTTCTAATTAAATGTGTTACTATTCTTAATTAATAGCTTTATCATTTTTTGATTATTTTTAAGAAATAATTGTTATTTTAATAATCATATTTCATGATTATTAATAATTATGTCGATAGGTTGTATTTTAGTCCTCTGATTAATAGGAACCATTGTGCCTTTAAATACATGCAATTTTAATATTCAAGGAAAAATGTCTGATCAAAAATGCACACTAAATAACTTACCAAATTTGATATTGTACAGAGTTGTGAACTGGTTTTTGTTTGCCGGCTTTATAACAGAAAATGTCTCTTACCAGTGAATGCAGAGATGCTCACTCCACTGCTTCTGACGTTTTCAGACACGGTGAAGAGAGTGAAGTTGTATTTTGTCCCATTTGTGAGTCCTGAGGCTACATGTGTAACTGGTTCGTTTCCCATTTCAGCATTGATGTTTATTTCTCCGTGACTGGACAAAAGTACATATGTGAGGATGTTTTCCACTTTTTTCCACTGCAGGGTGACACTGGTCTCATTTTGTCCCACTGATTTAAAGTCCTCTGCATTAGCAGGAGCTGGGAGAAAACAAAGAGAAATTAGTCCTTGTAAATTTATAGTGCATGTGTCTCTATTGAAAAATCCCTAATCTAAAATGCACACTAAATAACCTAAAAAATTTGATTTTGTACAGAGTTGTGTCCTGGCTTTGTTTCATGGCATTATAACAGAAAATGTCTCTTACCAGTTAATGCAGAGATGCTCACTTAAGCATATGTATGTTGAAAAGAGCCTTACTAATGATTATTATTTACTACTTTGGTTACTACAGTTACTGGGGTAGTTGTGGGTTTAGTCGTGTTCTGGAATGTCGCATTAACATTTGATGTGTCTGAAAAGTATAAATCTGTGTTTTATTAACAGTAAAAAAGACAAAAGTACTTCAGCTTTCAGTGTAGGATTCTCTCTCAGAGACACTGACAAATTAATTTTACCAGTCTGCACAGCAACTTGATGGATTGCTCTTTTGTTGGATGACCTGCAGTAACTTTATTCAGTGCTGCTCCTAGCAGTGTGTTAAGGGGCCACAGACAGCACCTTGCTGAGTACCTCGGGGAAAGAGGGGATAGGTGCTGTCGCAAAGCTTATGCAACATCAAATGGCAGTGATTATCGTGTTCACACACACACACTTGATAATAATACATTTCTGTTAAGGTTGTGGTGGTTGGTGTTAAGAATTCTGTAGTATTCCTAGTCGTTGCAACAGTTGTAGTTGTTACTAAAAAAAGGAAGTGATGAAAAACGAAAAGACAGCACGACAAGAAACATTATTGAAAAACTCTGTCACACAGACTGCATCGGAGTGAACATGACTGAGAGAGGAAAACAAGGTGACTCTGTGGCCTTTAGGAATATGGTGTGGCATAAAGACAAGTCTGGAATACGATAAAGTCGTTCGTACCAACTGGCGGAGTTGTTGATGGACAAATCAAGACATCTGTATGAAAATAGAAAACATTAAATTCAAGTCTGTCAAAGGTAAGTAAGGCATGAAGAGTTTTAAACCAGACTTCCAGGTTCTTACCTGTCAGTGGCTGACAATGCTGTCCATCAGCAGGGATGGCATTGATGCATCCACATGTGTTGGAGGTGATGTTGTCACAGGATCCATACACAAAACACTGGTCACATGACCAACGATACTGATCCTCACATCTGCACTGGTAACCACTGCTGCTCCGAGAGCAAACTGGAGACAGAAAATATATTGAAAATCATGTAATCATGTACTGGACTTAAATAATTCCATACTATTTCATAATGAACTGGTATCCTGCAATTTTTGTTAAATCGTAGTGGGGGATGGTTTCTAAAAACTGAGTATGGCACAGCAAAGCCCCAGCGAGAATATTTTTCACAAGCCGCTATTGAACTGAAAGCTACCACAGGATATCTGTCATGTATGGAAGGGGAAGATGAGGTGAGGTGTATTCAGCTGCAGCATGCAACTTCACCACTAGATATCACTACATTCTATACACAAAACCAGTTACTAAGGTGTAATTGTCACCTGTGGAGATGTTCATGTCAGGGACTTGTGTGTTGTTGCTGATGCTGACTGGGTAACTGATGTTTCTCAGTCGGTCTATCACTGTAACGTCTGTGGTGTTCAGCTCAATTGTAATAATATATTCATAGACAACTGGAGAAGCTGCAGAGACAGAAAAAAGAAACGTGAATCACTTGTGATCTGTGCTTTGGTTTTCATATAAAGTTTCTGATTTGTGTTGCTTCCTCAGTCTTACTTGTTTGTGATAGAGTGGTCGTCGTAACTGGACAAAATGTAAAGTCTATGGAAAAAGAGAAAGAAAAGCAAGAATAGAATATGTTCAAATGTAGCCATAAGCATCTGATGGGAAAAGATTAAGATCATTTTAATTTTACTGTAAATGGTAAAAAGACGTGAAACAAATAACAATTACTCATAGAAAAGGAGTTTATTTGATAATTTGTCTGTTAAAACAATTTGATAGAGCTGCTTACTGTATTGGTCAACAGGCTGACAATGCTGTCCATCAGCAGGGATGGCATTGATGCATCCACATGTGTCGGAGGTGATGTTGTCACAGGATCCATACATGAAACACTGGTCACATGACCAACGAAACTGATCCTCACATCTGCACTGGTAACCACTGCTGCTCGGAGAGCAAACTGCACAAACAAACATAGATCTGACTTCTTAAAGAACAAAGTTTGGGGATTAGGGGCTTAGCATTTTGTGACCATGTGTTAACTGTCGGGTTAAATCTTTACATTTTACTGTCTTGAGGTTATGATTTGGTGCTTAAAATTGAACTGAATTAAATAACTTTATTTAAGTTCATTCATTTTTTTGCCATCAATTTTTGTGAAGCACTTTGTTACCTTGTTTAGATGAGTGCTATACAAGTACATAACAAATAAAGTTATAGTCAAAACATGACATTTAAGAAACAACTGCAACAAGAGTGTGTGTGCAGATGTTTTTCCTACCTGTAGAAATGATGACATCAGAGATTTGCATGTGGTTGATGCTGATTGGGTAACTGATGTTGCTCAGAATGGTCCTCAGTGGATTTATTAATCCAACATCTGCGATGTTCAACTCAACAGAAATGAGGTATGTATAAACAACTGGAGGAGCTACAGAAGATAACAGAGCAACATGGGAAACTTAAGTTAGCTTCTTCATGTTAAAAGAAAAAACATGTAAGCTCTAATAAAATGGGTCATAAGTAAAAATGATTCTTGATCAATTGATCTGATTTCATCGAGTAGCATCTACTCTGCCAAGAAACAAATACGAAAATATGGCAAGAGTTTTTGATATAGAACAAAAATATCAAGATGATGTTAAAATGTAAAAGTGCACAGAATAAGCGTTTAAAGTTCACCTGTCTTTGGCTGGCAGTACTGTCCACTGGATGGAATACTGTTGATACAGCTGCACGTGTCATAAGTGATCTCATCACAGGCTCCGTATGTAGCACAGTCCGTAGAAGACCAGACGTACTGGTCCTCACATCTGCACTGGAAGCTGCTTCCATTTAGGTAACAAACTAAACACACAAAAGCAAAAGCATTCATTGTTGAACTAATGCTTGTGTGTTTACCTTCACTCACCTGTGAAACCCAACAGGGCTTTTCTGTTGACACACAGTGGCGATAAGGACATTCACTGAGGTTCAAGTATTGACATTGAGGCTTTAAAGCTAATTGAACAAGGTTTGTAGCTGTTACAGAGCAACGATCTGGCTGCAATGTCTGGACCATTTTAGAAATGGTTTGTGCAGGACCACAGAGCCTGACAAAATAAAGGTGTGAATGTCTATGTGGTTACAGATTGCACTGTTATTTTGGGGTTCACTTATGATTGGAACCCCCAAGACAGAAGTTATACCAGGTCTGAACAGAGAGTGCTACTTCATTCTTGTACTTTTCCATTTTTCAAAGTAAAATACTGCACTTTTTACTTCACTGCCCATTTGACAGATATACTAACTTTTTCTTAGATTAAACCGGTAGTTCCACACCATTTAGCTTCTGTCAGACTCAGATCTAAGACTTGTTGACTTAAAAAGTTCCCTCAAAGATAATTTACCCTCTTAACTTCTTGGATGGTTTGGATAGAGGTTAAATAATTCAATACTTTACAAAACACAAAGATAAGTAAAAGGTTCCGAGAAATAAATTCGGATTTGTGATTCAGAACTTAGTTTTATATTCTTTTGTCTAAAGTTGATCTTCTCACAGCCCTCAGATCCATCTGTGGATCTTCTTGAGGAGTCTGAGCTTTAGAGGAGACAAAGCTATCTGACTGTATGTAAAGTGGGTAGACTGTCGCTTCATCTTAATCTGCAACCAAAGTAAAGTGCCACCTACACATTGTCGTAGAAGTATTATTTTACAATTTTTTCATATGATTCTGTGCTGAGTTGGAAGGAGATTAAGTGATTTAAGACTCAAATTTAACCACACACTGAACCTGATGGGCAAAGACAAATTGAAAAACAGCATTAAAACAGTTTGAAGGCATCTGTAAGGTCAAACTGAAACACTGAAACTCAATTGCTATTCAGGGCTTTGGGTAGTTTGAGATCAGCTCTTTGCCGCAGTTAACTCTGAAATCATTCCATTGATTCAAACGTCACTCCCAAAATAGTTGTCATACAACTTCCTTAGTATATTTTATTTAAGTAAATGTAGACTAGATATGGTGTTCAGAAATTAGGCCCTAAGTGATCTATTGAGAGTTCCTTATTTTGTTAAAGTAAAGGTTAAAGTACAGCATACCGTGAGAGGCAGGGACATTCCCAGCTTATAAGGAAGTGACTGTAATATTCTGCATAACATGTTGCCATGTATGAATCCACATCCTGTCTCATTCCACTCAACATACAAATTGAAAACAAGGATTCAATTTCACCAACAGAAGTTTCCCTGCAGAGGACGGACACACATTGTCCACACATTTTTCTCTTTCTCAGTTACCATATATGCTGTCCTCTCTTCCTCCTGGTTTGACCAAAAAAGGAAGCAATTGGTGGAGCCTGTTTAAATGCACAGGTACAATAAACCAGACTGGACAAAGAGCTGCATCAGCAAGGGGCAGGGGGGGTATACTACATCACACAAACTTACTCAGATGGACCTGCTTCTCTTTGGCTGGGTGTCTGATGTCAGATGGTAGAGATTATTATACTACATGGCTGTTTTTAGCCAAAACAACCAGCTCAAACAAATCCTCATCTTCTCATGCTTGGCTTGCAGAGACACATGCAAACATGCATATTTGGGCAGTGTTTGTGGTGAATTAGGTGTCAGCTTCACAGCCATCATCTCTAAGTCACCACCAACCTTGCCAGTGTTATTATCAAAGAAAATGTCCTTCAACAGATTCCTTTTTAGCTGAACGTTTCCAGCTGTAATAACCGGCAAGGTCAGCTTTTTTCATCACTGCTTCACCCTAAAGCAGTAAGAATTTTACCAATTTCCAATTTCTCATGGAAAAGCCAAAATTCAGTTCTATAGTCGCCACAATGCTTGTCAATGATGATACAACTACAAGTTTTTCCTTCACCCAGAGTGTGACCGGACAGGCACACAGCCTGCACGGGCAACTCTGAGTTTGTCTGTTTTTGTCCTCCAGATATCTAAAGTTAATAGGTGAAGCATTACACAATAAACATAATGTCATTAAAACTGTAATATCACCTTTTATCTGGAAAATTCCAACGTGGATTTTCCTAAGCAAAACTTAAGCATTGTTAAGACATGACCTCAGACAAGATCTGTGGATAAAGTCTGAAGAACTGGGGCGGGAACTTAACGTGCAGTTTTCTTTTCACACCTGCACAATGTGCACAACATTATCAAATTCTCTGCATTATTGAGACGGGGGCAGGAAGTGACGTATTAATTCCGCTGCGGAGATCACATGATTTTCTTGACAATACACAGACACACGTGTCGGCTCTTATCACAACACACTCTCACGACAACTTCGTTGGTGTCTTCTACGTGTATGATACACAGAAGACATGTAGAAGATTTGTTTCCGTTTTCCATTTTTTTCCTTTGCTTCTGTCGCGTCATCAACCCCCACCCCCCACTCGCTCTCTGTAAATCCAGCGGAGGCTTCCTTGCTGTGCTCTCACATCGGATTTTCACGACTTTCTACAGACTTTATATTATAAGGCCAGACAGAGAAAGTCCACAGATAATCTCTCACTCTGACATTTGCGTTCACATTTGAACCTCCAGAGTTCAGTGCATATCTGAGAGCAGCTTTATTGAATTTACTTTCAGATATTGTAATACTTTAACTCAAAACCCTGCATTTTTACTCTGATATACCCAGCTTGTACTTAGACTTCCAGCTTCAGCTCTTCTCCTCACATTCATGCTTTTTCTGTGCACATGTGAAATGCATGCTCTTTTTTTTAAGTCTTTCAAAATTCCCCAACTAATAGAATGTCAGGTGTGGTGCTAATGAATCAAATTGCCCAGACTTTAGAATAAAGATACATAACAATCTTATAACAACACACATCTGACTAAAAAAGGAATTTAAAATCATGGAACACCCTGCCGTTCGCGCCTTGATTGAGCTCCCATTGGAGTTCAGACCAGAGGGAGCTCCGTTCTTACCTGTGTTGATGTCGATGTTTGTGACATTCACAATGGGACCCAGGACGAAGGAGAAGCTGTTGTTGATCAATAGGCTCCTGAGGTAGTCCACTGTCGCAACATCTGTCACGTTCAGCTCCACCTCCACGTCGTACTCGACCTGAGTTAGCAGCGCTGTGGAAGAAATACATCACAGAAGGTTTCCTTTGTAAAAACATTACTGTTATTATTATCTTAAAGTGGAGCTACCAGCCTTTTGGTCAAATCATTCACATTGCATTTCACACATTTTGTGCCTGGGTGTTGGCTTGGAGGCGGTGCCATACACAACCACAGTTGTATATTCAAAAGGAAATATGAATGGGAATATTGTTAAATCTATAGTCATGTTCATAGAGTATGGCAGCCTAAAAAAAAGGTCCCAGAAATTCCACTGGTCACATATATTTATATGCCATGTAACACAGATAACTCATACACTTTTGTGTGTTGTGTTTGCTGTTGTGCTGTGTGTCTGTGTTCTGCTCTACAAAGTCCCGGAATCTGGAATAACTGCATTTCTATGTAATAAGTACTATCATGTCAATATGATGCTGACTTCATTGTGACTGAATTTAACAAAGAAATCAGGTTTGATTACCTGATATCGGCTGACAGGACTGGTTGCCGGGCGGAATAGCATTGATGCATTTACAAATGCTTCTCCATGTGCGTTCACAGGCACCGTATGTGACACAGGTGCTGTAGGGCCACGCAAACTGTTCCTCACATCTGCACTGGAAACCAGAGTCAGTTGACGAACACACTGTCAGAAGAGAAGAAGATTTTCGAATCACATACCATTAACTTTGACTTCATGTTTGTTATGGAGTTACTTCCACTCACCGGTTGTGATACTGATGTCCGAGATCTCCGTTTGGTTATCGATTCGTATGGGAAGATCAGTAGCATTCAAGGACGAGCGAATCAGCTCAAAGGTTTGTGCATCAGAGACATTCACTACGACATCAATGCTGTATTTCCACTGGCCTGTTAGAACTGCAAGGATTGAAGTTTGAAAAGAAAGAGGACAGATTTGAATGAGAAGAATGATACTGCTAAGACGTTTAGCTAAGATTAGTATAAAGCCTGTAATCAGACCCCGACTTTGTTCAAATAGAGACTATTGAGGGGTAAAAAATAAATGAAATATGAGGGACATTTTCAGAGAGTTAACACATTGACAGGTGCAGGAGAAAAGGTGTGGCGACAATTCCCAGAACGAGGAAGCTACTACCCAGTGAGTGACTTTCTGGTTAGCATACTTGGATAATTATGTGTGATGGGTTGGGTGGCATGTGTCATGTAGTTATGTGTGACAGGTAGGGCTCGATAGAAATTTGATCTAAATCTGAGGAAACATAACATCAAATCATTGGACTCACCAGCTCTTCTCTGTCTAGTGTGAGGTAGGAGTTGCTCTTCTTTATTAAGTTCCTGAAGAAAAAAAAAATAAGACATCAGGTTCAAATTACAGCTTTGTGTTCTGAGTTGCTAAACACCCCCGACCTACCGGTGTAACCAGACATGGAAATTCAATGAAGTCCCATGTTTCAAAAACAGCAAGTGTCACGAGAAGGGCACAGATGGTCAAGCCGTTCTTAGATATTGCCATTCCTTCGAGAAAGGCAGAGACAAATCAAGAGGTTACACAGGGTTTCCATCCACATTACTTGCTTCATTGTTTTACAGCCTGTTGTTACAGAGAGTAGACAGGGAACATTCATATGGTCATAACTGCCCTATAAATGAACCACTGAACAAAGAAAGGGTAGGTCAAATATAAATGCCTTGAGACACTTCTACTGAATAATGATCTTATTACATTGCCACTTGTCTCTCCTTAAGCCTTGTCATTTAACATGTGGGCATGGTCGGGGCCAGATTGAAACCATGGACTTTGAAACACATGGAAATACAATACATAGATGGACATGTAAGTTCATTAACTAAGATATGGTTCGGTTCCAGCCCAACTTACAGTGTTTCTACTGTAAGTTGAATCGTGCAACTTTTGTGCTTGTAATCACTGAAATTAATTTGTTGTGTCACTTAAATGAATGGCAATTATTCCAACTGTGTTGATTTGTTGCATCCGTAACATCACATTTAATTCACACTGTGTAGTGAAGTTTAACATACAGAGTGCTGAGGTTAACCACACTAGCTGCTGCTGGGAGACGGCTAATGCTTCCTCATAACAAAGGGACCAGTAAGAGACAGACAGCTGACACAAGCTAGACCCCATACCTCTGAGCAACGTGATCCATAGGTCCATGAATTATTCCCTGAGAAATCAAGGGACTTTTTGAAAAACATCTCTTGATGTTAAAGAAAGTAACATAAGAAAAAACTCTGTATCCAACCCCTGATTTGGCTCCACACCAAAATATTGTAGGCTTGTTTTTTACCCGTATACAACATCCTCCCACCACCGAGTTTTAAGGTTATCTATCCAGTAGGTTGTGCATAAACTTTTTAATTTAGCACTAATAAGCAAATGTTACAGTGTACACACCTTTAACGGCTAGTCCTCTTCAAGGTAACTTTAGCATCATAAACAAAGTAGCTCCCATAGTGCTGCTAGTGTGCGTCATCAAAACCCAGCACAACGGCTCAGATGCCTAAGATTGATTATGTAAAAGACCCACATATGTTCACAAATGGACAAATGCACCAAGATACTTAGCACCGGTCTTCTAAAGAGATTACATCTACTTGTGTCGTGTGTGCTTCTAGTGGCACATTCACTTTCTGTGGTTTATGTTAAAATACAACCCACAATGAGGTACTTCAGGGAGGGACAAAGACATAATGTGTGGCTCCGCTGACCTCAGACACCGGTGAAATATCATTATAAGTTATTAGTGTGAGGGAACACAAGTCGGTTCACAGGTGCAGAACTTAACAAAGAAACGACTGTCACACGAGCACAATAAATATTTTTCTAAAAGCCTGATTTGTCTGGAGAACAAGAGAATCTGTCTGTTGAGGTCCAGACATAACGTCTTCAAGACGTCCTGGACGTCACTCACTCAACCTTAACACATAACAGGTTAAGGTTATGTGTTAAGGTTTATTGTTTTTATAGAAACAGAGGAAGTAAGGACTTTATCTTGTCACGGACATTGTGTAAATGTGTTATTTAATGTCTCCTTTCACACACTGTTAAAACTAAAAACTAAATGATTTGATTATCTTTAGCTAATTTTGTCACAATAATCTTCCAATTGATTTAGCTATTTATGAGAGGTTTCTAGTGATGCTACCTAATCTCGCACTTTTCTGCTGGGACAAGTTACCTTTTGGCAAGGCAGGAGGTCTGTCCACAATTAAAACTCATTAATTATCAACCCATTTTCAAGCTGTTTGGTTTGTTACAGATATCAAAGGTGTATGTGTGTCACAATGCTTGGACGTATTAAAAATGAAACCTTTCATACAAAGATAAGTGATCATTTGTAGATGATAACTTGTATGTAATATTGGATTAATTTCACCAAAATAAGTGGGTTTTAACTACATGAAAAATGGCTGCCATGGTGATATTGAAGATTTAGTCATACTGTAATATATATTATTAGCTATATGGGTGTTGCTTCCCTACTTATGGGCATATACATTCTACTGGACTTATAAGCAACACTTTCATTATTATTTCTGTTATTCTGCCGGGGCCGATATGTTGTCCCAGTCCACCCCTACAGCAGTGCATGTACAGTATAATGACGAGGGAAATAGAGTTCACTGGCTGCTATAGTTTTATGGTACATGTTAGATTTAACTAGTCATCTTAAAGAACTGAAAATCTGAATTTGTTCCCCGATGAGCTATAACTAGACAAGTTGCGTCTGTAATCCCCCTGTTAATCACTCTCTTACTAACAGACTGTCAGTTGTTCTGTATGATTGTTGTACAACAGTCTCTTTGGTTGCTTTTGAGCCGATTCCCTTTAGTTAAAACAATTCAGAAAAAAGCGAACCCTAACATCTCTAATGCAGTCCATTATTTATAAACACTACACATACTCAAAAACAGGGAGACAATGTAATTGTTATGAATTTTAAAGGAGTGTGAATATTATTTTGACATCAAATATATCTTTAAATGTATGTACATAAATACAATCTCTAATGTTAACATGATCTATGTTTTTAATCTCGAACACTGTTCGCCTGGCATTCATATATACATGTATATATTCTTTCTTTCTTTCTTTATTATTTATGTCTTCCTTGTTTATATCTTCCTCATTCAGTCCTAATCTGTGATCTCTCCCTTCCCCCTACCTTCTTCTATGGTCTGTTCTTGAATCACTTAAGGTGTGTTACTGAATTTTAAACCTAGCTTATTTCTTTTTTAACTGTCATTGTGGATAATAGGTTTATCCAAATATCTGTTGAAACGGTTTCAGTATTGACAGATTTGAATGTCAATGAACCAATTGGTTTACTTCATCATTCTCTGGCAGAAATTTACTTCAAAGGATTGTGATTTTTTTAATAATAAAAAAATGTAACATTGCACTGCCAGATAAACAATAATATAGTGAGTGCACTATAACCCAACTACTAGAAATATTGTACAAGATGATTCTTATTGACAAATAAATTGTTTATTTATGTTAATGTCACAGAATATTTGACTTTGTTCAGCAAAAACAGTGCAGTCAAAGTTAACCAAGATCAGTTCAGCTAACAGATTTACTATTAGTTTGAGATTCTTTTGAGTGTTGCTTCTGTTATCTCACACACTCAACAACAAACATTAACCCAGCTTTGTTGTGCCCAAAAAAACACTGCAGAAAAAAAATACTTCCATCTGTTCAGAAAATAGGTCAACCTCTATATAACTTGCACCCTCAGGGAAACAATTCCAGAGAAACACCAAACAAAACAAGCAAAGGTATAAATCTCTTACCATATATTACGTTTCCTCACTCTTTCCACTTCAAACACGGAGACCGTAGGAGCTGCACAACCCGTATGTTGTACTAGAGTTAACTAAAAAAACTTCCTGAAATATAGTAAGGGACCGGGCTGCAGTGGCTCAACAGGTTTAATCATTCTTTGAGTTTCCTTGTTGGATTATGTCAGCATTTCTTTTCTTTGTCCTGTGTTTACCTGTATATGTATGTGTGAACCAAGAATAATAAATGTGCAGGAAAACTGATAGACCTGTAAATGCATGATCAAAGATGAATGTATTTAGGTTTTTTCTTTACAGGTTACAGGACAGTGATCCATTGTTCAACTCAGTGGAAACTAAATTTAAATCCAGATAAATCCTCTGTGGGGGTAGCAGATACACTCTGTATGTAGAGCTGTAGACCTAAATAAGCACACCATTATTATTTATGTCTAATTAGGGTATTTAGATATTGCTAGGAAATCACAAAAAGTGACTCCATCCATTGGTCATCAGCATGAGTGGAAAAAAAGCAATGTGCTTCATTATTCTTTCAAAATATTAGCAAGCAGGTTACATACAGTTTAACTTACTGTGAAATGGCATTCAAGCATTCAAGACAAAATCATTAGCACTTGCAAGGCACTGAGAGGGGGATGGAGAACCTACGGCCTTTGTTCCCTATCGGGTGGATGTCTGTAAAGTCACAGTTAGGGTGAAAGGAAAAAGTGACGTAGATATTAACTGTCATAACTAATAAGCATCAGCTCAACTATCAGGATCTGGTGTAACTCGTGTAAGTGGTTTGCTAACATTCTAACAGTTAATTTTCTAAACTATAGAAGAAAACCTCACCATGTTGCATTTAGATGCAAACAGAAACCCTGATGCTTTTTTATTTTTACATTTATTATTTAATTCTGTCTTTCATGTACATACAAGTGAAAACACCAACATCGCTGAGTATGAAGTCCATCCATCCATGCATATATCCATTTTCAATTCAGCTTTGCCTTCTATGGGCACAGGGTGAGCTGGGGCCAAATCCAGCTGACATCTGACACCGACCTGGTCTCCTGCTGTGTTTGCGCAATCCCAGCAACTGATTCCATAACTGCTGTGCACAATTGTAATCACACGGAACAGGAGCTGGAGGACCTGCTCTGCAGGTTTCTCATCACCTGCTGTAGGAATTTGTTGCCTCTTTAATGCATTTTTGTCTCGCTTTAGTCAGTTACTAGTGTAATTTAAAACTACAACTTCAACCAGAGCAAGTCATCTCTGGTTCTGTCAGAGGGGTGGCCCCACTGTGACAGCTGAGTTTGATTCTTCTATGCAAACGGTCAAATAAAACAATGCTTGGATGGATATAACTTAAACTTTGAATTATCTGCAATATTCAGACAACCTATAAAGTTTGAATAATACCTGTAACTGAACATCATTGTGCCATTTTTCATAAAGGAGCAGTATTATGAAAATTCAACTTTTGTAGTGCTTCTACCCTGCTTCTAATTTGGGTATCTGGCGTGTCTACCATCCCAAAAACTCTGGAAAAAAACTACTCCCGCGATTTGTTGTGGTTCCTCTATATCAGAAACTATACGATAGAGTGCGTTGAATGGGAATACGACCAGAACTGACGTCACAGTCGGTGCACATGGCATAGCCCCCCCCCCCCCCCCTCACCCTGGAGGCGGAGATCTGGTGGAGGAGGAGACCAGGGTAAATTACGAGCCACAGCATCCTCCTCCACTCAAGGCGGCTGGTGTTAGCTGGGGAGCTAGTCGAGGGGAGACGCTAACCAGACAGGGAGCGGGGTTAGAGGCGGAGGAAACAGAGCCTGCGGTCGGGGTAAGTTAGAGCCACATCCCCCTCCTCAGCTCGGGCTAGCTGGGTGATGTCCGCGGGCTGCTGGCTCCATGTCGGCAGCTCACTTCTGGGGGACGTGTCGGTGTTTGTTTACGTTTAGCAGCAGGGAGCTAACGCTAGCTTGCTGTTAGTTTGTGTTTAAAGTTGCAGCACCTTCTGGAATGGCTGCTTGTGCACGTTTTTACAGCCCACCCGGGAAGCAGCGGAGATCTGGCCGAGAAGCAGATCCTGTGGTCGGGGTAAATCACAAGCCAAAGCCCCCTCCTCAGCTCGGTCTCGCTAGGTGATGTCGTCGGGCTGCTGGCTCCATGTCAGCGGCTTGTTCCGGTGGACCTGTTGGTGTTTGTTTACGGTTAGCAGCAACCGCCTGACTGATCACCCCACGGACAGGGGAGTGTTGACAGTGTGTGTCTCGTGGCGCAGTGAGTGTCTTCAACTAGAAAAGCTGTTGTTTTGTTACGGTAATTGACGGTGAAATGTAAGCTAGGTGGCGTTAGCCTCATAGCAAACAGTGCCCGGCTTGCCGGCTGGCTTCGGCAGCCGGCTGCTCGGTGGCGGGTTGGATCCCTGCTGTACCCGGGCGGCTCACTGCGAGGCTGGCGATGCTCCCGCTGACTTCACACACCTGACAGCCGGACACGTCTCACCGGCTAAGGGTTCCCCACGTCTGCAGGGTATGTCTCATTTTCATCCTTGATCATTATCGATCTGTGACAAATCTCCAGCCTGTATGTCCCCTGTGTGTTTCCTGCTACGGTTAGCAGCAGCGAGCTAACGCTAGCTTGATGTTAGTTTGTGTTTAAAGTTGCAGCACTTTCTGGAATGGCTGCTTGTGAACTTATTTACAGCAGTATTGCATGTGGAACCCCGGCCGGGAAGCATCGGACTGGGAGGTGGGGGGAGATATCCCATTTCGGGTCCGGAGTGGAGGAAAAATGCTCTCGGAGTTGTAGCTTGTGTGTGTCGCCCCGGTAGAATTACGGCTATAAATAGAAAACAATGCACTCCGAGGCAAACCCGAGTCGTTGCTTCTGTGTGTGTCGCCCCGGTTGAAACCGCAGGTATAACTTAAAACAGCTGTTTGTGGAGCTTTGTTAGAAAATAGCACAGGAACGTGTTCCAGGACCTCAGATGCACACAATCTACATCATTAACTGAGCCAACTGTATATTTAGTTTAATACAACAATGCTACGCACATATTAATAAATAATGCTGCAGATGATGCTACTGAAAACAAATTTTCATATTAATGAACGGCTGACCCTCCTAGATCATTTTAGGTTTTACTTCACTCCTGATGCTGATGGGGTCTAACCCTCTTGTTATTGATTACTTCTGAATGTTTAAACAATATTGGCTGACATATGTAGTGGAGAAAAGTGAGAAGTACCTCAAAATAATTCTACTTAAGTAATCTACAGATACATGAAAAGTAAAACTAAGAACAGTAACAAGGTAAATACCCAAACAAGCAAGCAGACCATCAAGAGAAAGTATGTTCCATTTCATATAAGTAAGGAAGATTAAGAACAACATGCCTGAAGCCATGATGAATCAAATCAAGTGTGCACACAAGAAAAGAGAAGCATTTCTTCCTTTCTAGACCCTAATGACCAGCTCATATCTGACAACATGTCATGGAGCCACTGGGTACTCATATATCTAGCTTGCTGAAACTTGGTACTGACATTAGTCATTATTTCTTAGTATTATACCTCAATAAGCTGCTGCATTTAAAGGTCTCACACTTGAGGATAAAGTACAACATATGTGTGTTGATAAGCGATCTCTGCATACCGGCTGATTTCAGTGGACACACAAAAAACTTGGGTTGAGAGTCATGTGGGTGCAGCATCCGAGATGGCCGCGTGTTAGGGTGGCTCTTGTCCTGCACATGCTATTTTTGGAGTTATTAATGTAAAACGCATATATTTAAGTAAGAAGAATACTTTCGGTCAGGGAAAGGATTAGAAGACATGGCGACACCGAAATTTTTAAGAAACCCTCCGCGCTCGTCTACCCGGAAAAGGCCGACACATGAAGTCAACCTCGAGGACGCTGACGCTCCCTTTACAACCATGAACACATCAGATAAGTTGGAAACGCTAATTGCAGAAATTTCAAAGATGAACGACACACTGCAAAACGTTGCAACCAACGTTTCCGCTATTAAAGAAACAACGGCGGAGCTGAATAACACGGTGACGGCCATGCAGGAGAGGCTGGGCGAGGCCGAGGTGCGGATCACACACCTGGAGGAGACGTCGGAGCAGCTGCTGAAGGACAAGGGGAGCAAGGATAAACAGACGGAACAACTATGGAACCGAGTACAAGCCCTTGAAAACCACAGCAGACGAAATAATGTGAGGTTGGTGGGACTAAGGGAGACCCTTGGTACTAATGGGACGCTGCTTGATTGTGTTCGAAAGATTCTGGCGGAGGGACTCTGTGTTGAAACTGACGGGGAAATGGAGATAGAGAGGGTGCACAGGCAACTGGCACCGATGCCGAGTACAGATCAACGCAGCCAAAGTAAAGCAAGGATTCGTCTGGGAAAAATGTCGCCTGTCTATGTTTCCGGACATTTCTAGAGAGCTGGCGCAGAAGAGGAGAGCGTTCACAAATTACACGAGCTCGACATTAGATACACACTGGCTTTCCCCGCAACGTTGCACTTTAAATGGAGAGGAAAAAACGTGAGCTGCAACACTGTCGAAGCCGCGGAGAAAGTCATTAATGAGCAAAGATCGGGAGGAGCTATGGACTGAGATGAATGGAGAGGGGTGAGTTGCTGTTTGTACTCGATATGAGATTATGCGTTTTGTACTGAACTGAATTGACCCCTGTGCGGGCCAACCAAGGGGCAACATCCTGGGCTGAGCGATGAGGCTGATACGGAAGTGTAAAAAGCTGCAGTTCACTGGGTGGCCACTTGAGGCTGGCTCCAAGAAACAGAAAGTCTCATTGACTCCCATTTTAAAATACCCAACTTTAGAGCAGAATTAAACCTGTTTACAGCATGGTTCAAACGTTGGTTTTAGTCTCAATTGCAGGATTCTTCCTTCGTGACAACTCTGAGGGGGGTGAATTTTTTTCTAACTCCCCCGTTTAAGCGATATTGAGGTTTACGCATAAACCTCAATTACGCATAAATAGGGGCGTGGTCTATTGATTGACACCTGGGCACAGGCTACGATGCGGGCACAGCTTGTCACTAGCCGCTCGTTAGCTCCCCTCAAGCCACCTGCTAGCTGCTCGGTCCACTCATCGGTTCATGTCGGCGGATCCCCGTCGATGCACTCGACACAAACCATGGCTTGCTGTGCAGTCCATTGTACTAACAGACCGTCTCACAGCTCTGTTGTCAAGTTCTTCCAGTGAGTGAAATCGATTTTTATTTAATTAATATATTAGAACCGTAGCAATACTTAGCAGGTAGTGTTGCACACGATGTATGGCTTGTTAGCTTATGTCGAGATTAAGCTAATGTTGGTTAAGCTTGTGCTCCCCGCATAGACTGTAGGTTCGCCGTTGAGCAGCACAGCCCGATGCGGTCCTGATACTACATTATGGAGCGTGAATGCTAGTCACAGTAAACCGGTGCGCATTCTAGACATAGTGGAGAAGTGTTTCAATGAAGAAATGGAGATTATTAGTTAAAGCAGTTTATGTTGGTGCGTCATATAAAACTACTGCGCACATTTGTAAGCGTGGTCACAGGAATAAAAGCTTAAATGATGCTATATTATCTCTTTAGCATGATTTTTTTTTTATCGAGGCTAACTCTATTTGTTAATATTAATGCTATATACATCTGGGTAGATGATGATAATAATAATTATATATATATTTGTATCACTTGATGTGTCATTGTGTGGTTTCAGTAAATACAAAGTTTGTGATCCATAATTGTCCACTTTCAAACTCTATTAAACTTATCTCACTTGTGTGTTAACGTGAATATGGCATAAAATATAAACTATATGAATATTAAATAACTTAAAATATAAGTAACAAATGGGCCCATAATAACACAAAAAGAGGCAATGCAACAGATGGATTATGTGAACTGGGATATCTAAAAAGACTGAAGTTATTGACATTTTATTGTTTGCATATACGTAAGTATGAAGATGGTAACCTGACAGATGTGTTTTTTTTTTCATATTTTTGGTTTGTGTAGTTTTCATCAAGGTGACTCTGACAGCCTGCACCAGTGGATGTCCAACATGAGGAGACAGAACAGGACTCCAACAAGACTGAACACTGAGTGTCATAACTTATGCAGTGACTCCAGGTACATACTTGTTTTCATACCTTACAAACAATCAAAGCTAAGATAATGTGGAAGAACTCCATACTGCATCGTCTTGGTAGTGCACTGTTTAATTCAAATACAGAGTTGAATATCCACAGAATTGTTAGGACAGAAACTTTGTTCATAAGTAACACTTCCTCTACTATAATGCCATACATCGATGTTTCCTGTCATTTTATTAGGTCCGGACGAGCCTGAACGACACAGCTGTGCTGACTGTGTTCTCTCTTATGGGGAATTAGAAAAATAAAACACTTGGTTTTTATCTAAAGTGTATCAAATCAGATTGTGAAAGATAATACTTTTTTTTAACAACCATAATGAATATAGAAATTAAATCTATTATCTATGACACTTAGCAATGATTGCCAACTCTAAACAGTTGCAAGCCATCTTTAGTTGAGGGAGAAAACGTGTTGGGCAGATGAAACTTGTGCAGGTCGTCCTCGTGTTGACCAGCCTGAAGCTGCCGATCTCCACCATGTTGCTGCTGAGGACAGATCCGGTGCTGCAGTGCTTCATCTAATGAAAAGAAGAAACTCACTATAAAATGTCTTATGTTGTGTATGTTCCAGCAAAGACTGGTTCTTACAGTTTATTCTGTGTTCAGCACCACAGATTTCAGACAAAACCGATTTACTGGGCTCTGGGTTTGTACCCTCATGGTTGAATGCACATATTGTAAGTAAGTTTGGATCAAAGTGTCAGCCAAATGAAATGTAATGTACTGAAAGAAATAAATTAGATTAGATTAGATTAGATTTCTTAGAACACAGTCAGCACAGCTGTGTCGTTCAGGCTCGTCCTGCAAACATTGTACAAATAGATAACATGTCTTTCTACCTCATCTATAATATTCAAGGTGATAATCTCCCACAGAGCTGTTGATAACAGTCCACACCTGGTCTCTCCACTTCCCTCAGTGTGAAAACATAATTATATAATTAATATGAGAACTGTTTACAACACTGGTGTGTGGAGATTATAATCTGTCTAATTCACTCTTAAATTCCATAAAAGGCTAAAGAAACGAGGTGGCAATAGTAATGGAGGATATACCAGCCTGTAGCAGAACATTTGTGAAACATAGTTACTATCACATGTAGCGTATTGATATTAACTAATTAACCAAATTAACCAAACAACTCTGTAGTTAACTTGCTTCAATCTGTTCATTACACGTGTTAAATAAACGGTAATTATTATAACAATTACATATTAAAAAACACTTGAGGCATGTTAGCATATTGTAACGGACTGGGTTTATGGTTATGTGCGTTTTTGACGTTGTCAGTAAAACACTGTTCAAGAAGTATTCTGATATCCTGGGGTCAGGGGTGGGACATGTGATTGCTTGGACTGATAGGATGGGGTTGTTCGGGGAAGACAGTCTCTTATTGGCTGTTTGTGTTGATGAGCAGGAGTTAATGAGGAAGTGGGGTTGGTGTCGAGGTGAACGAGAACGGAGTGAAGCGAAGAGTGACATGTCCATGTAAAGATTAATAAAAAGTGTTAAACTACAAAGAAATTCCTTGTCCTCTGTAAGTGAGGACGTTACAATATGATTATGATGATAGATAAAGCAATAGGTTTTGTTGTGTAGTTTCAAGGTTACTTACCTCTAGTGAGTTCGTAAAGATCGCTACCAGCCAGAGCAACTACAGCACAGCGCTAACCTGTTAGCAACGTCGGGTAGCATGTAGCCTAGCTCCTTAGCCCTGAGCTAACCTGGAAACGCTGAGCTCCGCGAGCACCGCTCGGCTGTCAGTCTTCACTCGCGCTCCTCCTCCTTGCCCATTGGTTCGTTAGCCAGGATCGAGGAGTAAGCACCAGCAAGATGGCGCCGGGGGAACGCCTCCTACTAGCCTCATTCTCACTCTGCAGAAACCAATGGGTGACATCACGGACCCTCCGTCCATTTATATATACAGTCTATGGGGCCAACGAGAGGCTTTTCCTGACACGGACCGGGCTCCATGGGAGCGGCGTTAATCCCACGGACCTTATGCGTGTTATCCTTTTACTTTTATTTTTATTTTCTTTTTTCTTTTTTCAGCAGCGAGGAGCGTTCAGCACTCGGACTCCGGTTGAGTTGTAGTAGCCGGACACCTTATGTTTCAACTTTATGTGCAAGCCCAGTTTGCATTGTTATACTGTGGTTTTGTTATATGTGTTCAAAAACAGGCAGGTACAGGGTAATGACTGGTTATTATAAGGAGCCAAAAATGGTAACATTTTCTATTACGAATGGTTGCAGACATACATTTAAAGCACAGAGTACTTATCTCATCTTCCTCCTTTGTCTTTTTGTTTCCTATTGATCTTATTATTATTATTATATTATTATTATTTTATTTAATTTTAGAATGAAAAACATGACTAGTAGACCAATTAAGTTTATTTCTTGGAATATAAATGGATGTAGCAGCCCTATTAAAAGGAGGAAGATATTATCATTTTTGAAAAATAATCAGGCAGACATTGTGCTGATACAGGAGACCCACATGCAGGGTCTGGAGGTGGAGAAATTTAAAGTGGGATGGGTAGGACGTATATTCCATAGCTCATTTTCGAGTAAACGTAATGGTGTTTTGATTTTGGTTCACAAGAATGTAAGTTTCATTTTGTTAAAACAAACTGAAGATGCTGAGGGAAGGATTATCTGTGTGGAAGCAGTGGTTGAAAGGGTGCCTCTTGTATTATGCAACATATATGCACCTAATAGGGGAGATCCCAACTTTTTCCACGAGGTAAATAAAATACTGGGAGATACTGAGGGTGAAATTGTCCTAGCTGGGGATTTCAACGAAGTTATGGATCCAATACTGGATAAGAGCTCATTCAGACCTCCTCTCATGACCAAGGACTCATGACTTACATATGTTGAGTAGAGATGTAGGACTAATGGATATATGGAGGCTGATAAATCCAAATGTAAAGGATTTTACTTTCTTCTCCCACTGCCACAAAACTTATTCTAGAATAGATTTCTAGTACTTCCTTGGCAGATAATGTGGCTAACTGTGACATAAAAGCAATCTCCCTTCCAGATCATGCACCGGTCAAGTTGTTTATTAACAACTTGACCGGTTGTTAATAAACAATTAACAACTTGGCCGGTCAAGTTGTTTATTAACAACTTGACCGGCCAATCTAAAAACTGAAAGGAGAGGTAGATGGACACTAAACATTGGCTTAATGTCGGACTCAACTTTTAATAAGACAATAGGAGAAGATTTGAAAAGCTTTTTTGAAATCAATATTGGTAGCACTGAAGATATAACTACAGTGTGGGAAGCCTCAAAGGCATATATGAAAGGAAAATTTTTAGCACAAGCCGCTAAAAAGAAAAGAGAGAATGTTACCAGGATTAAAGATTTTGAGGAGATAAAAGAGAAGGAATTAGACCTATCGAAAGACTTTTCTAACGGGAAATTTCAAGAACTTTGTAAGCTTAAATACTCTCTACATGATATTTATAATAAAAAAGCAGAATATGCTCTTTATAGACTGAAAACAAACTTTTATGAATGTGGGGGAAAATGGGGAAATTATTAGACAGACAGTTGAAGGAAAAGATCTTTCTAATACCATACCAGTTATAAAACAAGGGGGTGCACAATTTTTTGATGCTAAAGATATAAATAGAATATTTCAACAATATTATGAGAAGTTATATACATCCTCCATGTCTCCTAGTGCCCCACAGGAAGATATGGAACAGTTTCTCCTTAATATAGACGTACCCAGGCTCCCACCTCAGGAGGCAGCTGGTTTGGAAACAACTATAACCGGGGATGAAATAAGGAAGGCAATTTTTTCAATGAAAAATGGGAAGTCACCGGGTTATGACGGGCTACCAGTAGAATATTATAAAACATTTGCAGATATTGTTATACCGGTTTTACAGAGGGTGTATCAAGAGATATTTGATAAGGGTCGTGTAGCTCCAACTTTTAATGAAGCGGTAATCTCACTAATTCCCAAAACAGGTAAAGATGCAGCAGATCCCTCCAATTTCAGAACTATCAGTCTGCTCAATCTTGATTGTAAGATTCTCACAAAAATCTTAGCGACACGTTTACAATTGGTTTTACCGAGCATCATTCATTCCAGTCAGGTTGGTTTTATGAAAAATAGAACTTCAACTGATAATGTTAGACTCTTGCTACACCTAATGTGGCTGAGTAAATCCCAAAATACTCCTATAGCTGCTTTCTCCCTAGATGCAGAAAAGGCCTTTGATAGGGTGGAGTGGCAATTTCTGTTCTCCACCCTATCTCATTTTGGTTTCAACTCCAACTTCATTAAATGGATAAAAATGCTGTATAAAGAACCCAAGGCGGCAGTGATGACAAATGGAATAATCTCTCCCTTCTTTAATCTGACCCGGGTAACTAGACAGGGATGTTCATTGAGCCCATTACTGTTTATCATCTTTTTAGAGATTTTAGCAGTGTCTGTTAGAGCACACACTGGGATAAGAGGTGTAAGGGGAGGAGACAATGGATATAAATTATTAGTATATGCTGATGACATTTTAGCAGTAGTATCCGAACCTTTGACTTCGGTGTCACATCTGATGGACACCATCCAAACTTTTTCAAAATTTTCAGGCTACTCCATCAACTGGAGCAAATCCGAGGCAATGCCTCTCTCCAAGTCATGTATTTCATCTATGGTGGAGAAGTTTAATTTTAGATGGGTACGACAGGGAATGAAGTATCTTGGCATCAAACTTCATGAGGATATAGACGAAATAGTGGCACTTAACTTTAACCCTTTACTTCAAAAGATGAAAATGAACCTTGATAAGTGGGGAAAACTAAAACTGACATTGTGGGGAAAAATTTATGTTATAAAAATGATAATTGCCCCGCAATTCAGTTATGTGGCAATGATGCTACGGATCAATATACCATCCACCATCTTTAGACAATTGGATGATATAATAAAACATTTCTTATGGGTTGGAAAAAGACCACGAATTAAATTGAGAAAGTTATGTGCACATAAAGAGAAGGGAGGGCTGGGCCTGCCAGATCTAAGATGGTATTATTTAGCTTTTGCGATGGCTAAAATAGCAAGGTACTGGCAGGCTGTAGAGGGTGGGACAGCTTGGATGAGGGTAGAAAAGGAGATATGCTCGACTTTCCAACCAATAGAAGTATTGTCACAAAGAAGGTCTAACATTACAAATCCAATACTTTTACATTCAAGGGATGTTTGGTGTTAAGTACATAAAATGTTTAAACTTACACATACTCTACAAAGATATTCATCATTGTGGGATAATCCTGATGTCTGCATTGGGAAGAAACCCGTGTATTGGAAACAGTGGCACGCTAGAGGTTTAAACACCATCAATGATCTATTTGAAGATGGAGTGTTTTTGTCATATGATAAGCTGTTGCAGAAATTTGATTTGGTGGGAAAAGATCATTTTTGGAAATTTTTGGAAATGAGGAGTTGTGTTACCTAGAAGCCATACAATATTACCGATAATATGATGAGCGATTATATGAAACTTTCACTCAGAAAACGAAAAGCCTCACAATTTTATAAAATTGCTAATTCTTCTCTCGGCACTGACTCTGACCAGTTAAAGATGATTGTGGCAGAGGGACCTTGGTGGAGAGATTAATAGTGATAAATGGGCAGGAATTGTGGCTGATTGTGGTAAATATGTGAGAGAGGCAAGGTGAAAACTTACACAGTATAAGGTATTACATAAATACTATTTCACACCATCCAGACTGTATAGGATGAAACTATTGGGTGATGATCTGTGCTGGAAATGCAAGGAGGAAACTGGTACTTTCCTCCACTGTATGTGGGAATGCGTTTTGATTAGACCTTTCTGGACTCAGATTCTAAATATTTTAAGTAACTGGCTTGGAGCAGAGATTCCCCTAAGTCCAGAGCTCTGTTTCCTGGGGGACAAGTCTCTATTACCCAATATAACCACTTGTAATTTTTCTGTAATTTCGGTGGGTACAACACAGTGTTAATTTCGTTGACGAAGACAATGACGAAATATATTCGTTAACAACCCTTTTTCCATTACGAAGACGAGACGAAGACGTAACGAAAACGGATCTTTGAAAATAAAAACTATGACGAAATCTATTTTAATTTTCGTTGACGAGACGAAAATGTTGGTGGATGACTAAGTCACAATAATTTTTAAAACATCATCGTATCAGGAGCGGGCGAGTGAGTGTGTCTGTGTGTGTCTGTGTGTGTGTAAGCCCAAGATAGCGCTCCGGTCCGTAGCTCCGCCCCCCGCCCCGTGCACTCGCTCAGAGAGACACAGTGAAAGCAGAGCTCATTCTCGTGGAGCAGCCTCTCAGTGACTGACTGCTTCTTAACTATGGAAACAGTGAAAACACAGAGTTTCTCTGGTCTCAGCTGCTCAGAGATTAGCGCCGCAGCTTCTTGATCAGAGCAGAAGCTGCAGTTGGTTTGTACCGATGTTCAGTTTCTGTGTCCGGCTCCAGTCTGACCTGCTCTCCCTTTTTGTTTTCACATTTAAAACTAAATATATATTTTTAAGCTATTAGGTTGCAGCTATATGTTTTTATAGAAAAGGAGTTTAATGTGGCTATTAAATGTGACTAAAACTAGACTCAAACTAAGAAGGATAAAAATGACTAAATGTGACTAAAACTAGACTAAAATGGAATTTGTTTTCGTCAACTAAAACTAGACTAAAACTAAGAAGGATAAAAATGACTAAATGTGACTAAAACTAAAATGCATTTTCGTCAAAAGACTAAGACTAAGACTAAATCAAAAATAGCTGCCAAAATTAACACTGGTACAACAACAGCTTGCCGAGTTATCTTAAGACATTGGAAGGCGCCAGAAATTCCACAGGTGAAAGAATGGGTATGTGCAATGACTGAAACTGCATCCTATGAATGTATGCTTAGTAGATTGAGTGATGACAGGGAGGAGGGGGTGAACCCTTGGGACAGGTTTTGGAATTACATAAAGGTAAATAATGATCCCCACTAGGACCCTGGTTTTATTGTTTTGCTGTGTTTTTCCCAAGTGGGATCCTGTAATACTGTATACCTCAGCAACATGTCTATATGATGTATGCTATATCATGTATGGTGGTGTGTGCAGGTATGCAATGAAGGTATGAGCGGATATCATTATGTACTCACTTTGTTTTGTAATAGCTGCAAATGTTTTATTTTATTGAAAAACAACAGTCAGGCCTCTCAAACAGACAAGCAACAAAGTAACAAACAAACAAAATACACAACAAGTGTCGGCCTACTTTGAAACAAATTAAACACAGAACTGTTTAGGGCTATTTGAGTCCTCCCCATATTTGTGGAAAATGTATGAAATAAGAAGTACCCTGTTTTTAAATAAATAAAAACATATAGCTGCAGCCTAATTGCTTAAAAATATATATTTTAGTTGGCGAAATATTAAAACAAAAAGCGAGAGCAGGTCAGACCTGAGGCAAACACAGATACTGAAGCTCGGTAGAAACCAACTGCAGCTTCTGCTCTGATCAAGAAGCTGAGGCGCTGATCTCTGATCAGCTGAGACCAGAGAAACTCTGTGTTTTCACTGTTTCCATTGTTAAGAAGCAGTCAGTCACTGAGCTCTGATCTCACTGTGTCTCTCTGAGCGAGTGCGCGGGGGCAGGGGGCGGGGCTACGGTGCGCTATCTGGAACCCCACACACACACACACACAGAAACACACTCGCCCGCTCCTTGTACTTCATGACGGCCTGATATGATGATGTTAGTCAACCAACAACATGCAAAAGCGTGTGTCACACGGCGAAAGCATGAGAGTTGGCAGCTCTGCGTTAATCTCGCGATAAAAAAATTAAAGGCGTTAAAATGGGTTTGCGTTAACGCCGTTTATAACGCGTTAAACTGAAGGCACTATTAGAAAGCAAACAGCATAGCTATAGGCACTCATGCACAGCCTCAGCTAACATGAACTTACATGAACAGGTCAAAAATACTTATCTCTGAGTGACAGGTAAAGTCAACATGTGGAACTTCTAATCACTTCAAGCCATTAACAGGAAGTCTGGATGACTCTTTTAACATTACTCTGTAATAATCTGTTTTTATTAAATAATGTAGATATCTGTACAATGTTAATTTACAACATATTTTTACAAACAGGAACAAATATGTAGAACGCAAAAAGCAAATGTGTCCAAATTGTTATACTTTTGAGGGAATATTCAAAAATGTTTAAAGAATAGTGCCCATTGATCTCTAAACTATTGTCTGATTTTAGCAAATCTATCAGTTTGATTTAAGAGCAATACCCAGAAGGACAACATGAGGGCTATGGGCACCAACATATCCATTTTTGAAATAAATAATTAGTCATGGGTGTTAAGAATGTAAAATAGTTAATAAAATTAGTATCTGCACAAGCAGGAGTATCCAGTGGGTAGTAAATAATTATTCACCAATGATGCTCTGGGGATTAAAAAAATTATTAATTATTTTACATTAAAAATGTTTGAAGGAATTTCAAACTGAACATTCCTTCAAGCATTTTTAATCTTTTAAAACCTCACTATTTTGTTACTGATTTCATAACTTCTGTTTCTGACTTAACAGAAAATTCATTATATCTTATAGATATCATGCCCCACAATACGCGGAAATCACGGAAGATTTAGAAGAACGAATATGGACCAAATAGAAGAGCACTTGGCAGAAGAGATCCGAAAGTATGACCACTTGTATAACCCGTCACTGACTGGCCGATTTGTCCGCCAGAAATAGGCTATGAGGAGCCGGAGTGGCGATGTAAATAAACATTCGACGAAGAAGAAGACGTCTCTTCTTTGTGTGTTTTGTTTTCGAAAAAAAAAGTTACTCCGCCTAGTGTTCTGGCGGTGAATTGCGTTGCAACACGCGCAACACGTTTAGGAAGCATAAACCAAAACGGATCCGTCGATGCAGCTGCTTGGCCTTCCGCGGTTGCAGTCGCAGGACTATAATTAGGCCTTAAGTTTTACCAGTCAACACGTCCCAATGACACCCGTGGTGATCAAGCGAGGCTTTAGGAGCTACCGTAGGTGACTCTCACCCACTACTACCCTGTAGAATACAGGATGGAAGCAGCAGCAGGAACAACAAGGAGCATTCAGTTCCTCATCCAGACTGCACCTGACAGTACGGGGTGCAACTGGTCCCGTGCTAAACGTTCCACCTGAGTGCTGCTGTCATTTACTGATTTCTCTAATGAAACTACTTAAATTACTGTCAGAGTAATTAAATACAATATTTTTGGCCATACCACATAGAGAAGGGGGCGCCAAAAACTCTGCCTTTTTTTTATTTTATTTTATTTTTTGCTCTGCGCAGTTTTTGGCGCCCCCCTCTGAATGGCGCCCTAGGCAACCGCCTATGTCGCCTGTAGGAAAGACCGGCCCTGGATTCATATATTACTAAATGACTCCGTTGCACCGCTGCTGTTTGTGTTTGTAGCTTGTGAAACGTGGTAGACATCTGAAAGACAAACACATTGTTGATAAGACAACACATTCAAATAAGCAGTAAAGCTGCTTAATGTGAAAAAACTTACTTCTTCTTCCTAGTAGTCTGCCAATAAAATTATTTCCACTCAAGGAGGAAATGCCAGCACCTGTACTCTAACATAGAAACAAATAAAATGTAAAGTCATTGAAGAAAATATATGCTCCAGAATGTAACAAATTCTGGAGCATTTCACTTCTGTAGATTCAACAACATTTGGGATGCATTGAAATCCAGAAAACCTGAAAACATTCTAAGCATTTATAAAAGCGAAAAAAGTCAACACTTACCCTCGTAGAATTAGAGCCAGTGCTTGTTCGAGGTGATTTCCTTCCGAGGAGAGAACGAGTCTGCAGGCAAAATCAAAACGATGGCAATGCCAAAATTAACAGTATCTTGTTATCAGTTATGCTAATACTTAAAGGGATAGTTCACCCAAAGATTGGAATTGAAACAAGTTCATTTACACTGTGGTTTTAGCCTTAATGTCTCCATGTGATTCATGCATGAACGTGGCTCCAGAGGAGGATAACAGAAGACATTAAGGCTAACAACCTGGTGTAAATGACGCCAATTTGGGTCAAATTTGAATGTTGGGTTTTTACAGACATTTGGATGACAACACAGGAGCAGTATGGAGGCATATTATGTTTATTTCTGTTGTGGAAGTGGTCACCAGTTACTTCAATTCTATTCAATTTGGGTACAAGGATGTAGCCATGACACCCCTCCATTGTCATAGTGGTGAGTAGATAAGGATTGAATTTCAATTTTTGGTCAAACTTTCCCTTTAAGAGCAGTTAGAGATTTTTACTTGCCAAAAGTATAATGAAAGGATGGATAATACTATATGTATATGCGCATAAAGTGTGTGCTAAACAGCCATCACAAAAAAGTGTCAGAGCATGAAACGATTTATAATTACAACCTGTCAATGTTGTTGATGATGTATCATGGTGCTGATAAATGGATTGTTGAATTTCTATGGTGAACACCGCCATATTCCCAAAGCTAATCTAAATGCCCACTGCCTGTAACACTATACTTTGTGTGCAGAAACAAGAATAGGAGGTGTAAAAATTACCTGAGTACAAGCTATGGTCTTAAAGGCTCAGTGTGTATTATTTAGTGTCATTTAACATTGAAGCTGCTTATTGCAACATATCCCTTTCAAAACATTTAGGAGAATATACGGTATCTTCAAGCATTATTAAACATGAGAGGGATTGGATTGTCTTTTCTGGGCTACTGTAGACATTTGGAGGTACAACATGGCTGATTTAGACGTAATGCTTAAATAACAAAAACACAAGGACACCGTGTTTGCCCAGAGAATGTATAGAGTTGAAGATAGAGTGGTATAGATCTTCTGTGAATAATGGTATGTGTACACAGGAGGTGCTTTAGCCTTTTGTAACTAAACAGCTTTATCTAAAACAACCTGTGGCACAATGCCCTTGTATTGGTTAACTAGTTATACACGCACAAATGCAACATAGAGGCCTGTTATAGGATTCAAATTAAAAAATCACACATTGCCAAAAGGTGCTTCTCCTCTGCTAACATGCTGCTAATGCTACCTCCTGTGTACACATGCTCGGATATATTATTGGCTATTACAAAATCAACATACCTTTGAATCGAGTAGTACCCCAAACAATAAAATGAATAAACCCTGAGAAAAATCAGACATTCACATTTCATAATGATCAATATGAAAGAGCACAAAAGCAATGCCTTGAAATTCAGTGGTTGTAAATACCTGTAGTGAATTGAAGAATGCAAAGGCAATATGGATTGCTTCATTTGTGGATGACACCATGGTTCCCACACCCAAACCCCAGGTCAATCCAAATAAAGGAGTCAAAATGACCAGACATCTCGTTATGACCACCAGCGTGTTTTTCTCATCAGATTGTGCAGCGTCTCCCACACCTCTTTTCAGCATTTTGTATAAGACCCAAATTACAATTAAAATGTTGATGAAAACTATGGTCAAGGCCGGTATCACCATGGCCAGGAGAGCTTTTGTCTCAAACCAGTTCAGCCAACAAGCCTTGGATTTCCTAATGTACCCATTACCTGGTGCTGTGACAGCAACAGTAATAACAGCTATAATTAGAGGACAGCCGTATCCTAAACAGAAACCAATGGCCAACATGATTGACTTGGACATGTACGAGAAGACCATGACCGTCCTGTAAAAGAGCAAAAGGCCTGACACGAGCATCCAAAAGAAAAGAGCAAGGTAGAAAAAGTGCATAAAAAATGTTGCCGTGCTACATGGTCCAAGACGAAGTTCGTAGTCCCCCCCTGGGTTTTCAAGGGGATTGTTTGCTATAGAGGCACCAATGATGAAGCAGATATCAGCAATCAACAGAGACAGGGCGGTATTTACGATGGAAACGTGACGCATGAAGGCAGTGCTATTCCTGGTAATTGCTTTCCAAACATACCCTTCAATAACTAGACATATAACCAAGCTTGCCAGTGATATTCCAACTCCAACATAAGTGATTATATCCAAGGCTTTTCTTAGAGATGGAGGGATGTCCGTTGCCATCAGAATTGAGAAGGAGGTGAGGTGGTTACAGCTGCAGGTTACTATGTTGTTTATGTCGGAAACAAACTTACATCCCTCATCATCCCAAGCACCAAAATTGTCAAAGAGTGTGAAGTTCCAGAAGACGCACTGCGGGTGCATTGTCAAGGAGCTGTTCAGCTTGTCGTAGCTCAGGAGGACATTCTGAACCGTGGCATTTATTTTGACAAGCAGCACGGCTGCATTGATTGCATTATCACTGGCAGTTTCATTACTGGTGGTATTGAAGGGGCTGACGTCAAAGGTGGAGTTTCGTGTCGGCATAACAATATTAAGGGTTGAGAGGAGGATGGTGGTAATATAAACATTGCTCATGCTGTTTTTCGCAATGTTTAGGACGATGCTGGAGTTCAGGTCTGCCATGAAGGAGTCATCAAACGTCGTTCTGTTTAGCAGGATCCGTGCAGTCCTTACGGAAAACTCGCCGTTCAAATAACTGGAGAGACTCTCCAATGAACCCAACAATTTTGAGCTGGAATTGCTGGTCTTATTTGCATTCAAAATTACCCAAGACTCTCTTGATTCTTCACCTATGATGACATCAACAGTCTCTAGGATATTCTGTAGATCAGAAGACAGGTCTCTGTGAAAGTCCACCCTCATCAAAATGCCAAACATTGCATTAACTTAAATAATACACATTTACTAAAAGAATACAAAGTGTAAGGTTAAACTTACCTGCATGACGGTTTCATCGACAGCAGTTGAAACATTTGCAACAGTGTTTAGGATGTCAACAATAGCAGATATGGTTGCAGTTGAGTTTTCAATGTCCTGTCTTTCTTTCTGGACAGCTTTACTTAGATTCCCTACAAAATCTGGCACTCCCTCCTCATCCAAAGTCTGAAAGAAAGAAAAACTGCTAAAGCTTTTGACACAAACATTTTTTCAACATGCGAAGTTCTTGCATGGACATACAGTCCCATACAATACATCCAAGTAACTATTAAAAAATATATATTAATGTTGTCATTTTGATACCATTTTACCACTGTTACAATGATAATGAAACAGCATAAAGATACAAGTGCCGCTTTTCATAGAATAATCGTTCAGACATTTTGAATCAAAAATATCCAAATAAATAAAACATAAATGAAATAAACGACATACAACCCAGAAAATAAATAAAATGTATTCTCTGGCTCTGTTTACAAATGTTTTTATGAATAAGTATTGGCACAGGATACATCGGTAATAGCTCGGTAAAAGGGATGGGAAGGTTATGCTTTTGATGAGCTTTAAGGGTTGATTTGTATTAGGCTCGTTTTCCAGTGTTTCCTCTCGGATTGTGTCTGGGTGTATTAGTGTGTGACTGAATCAAACCAAACACAAAGATCGATCAGGTTTTAGTTATTTGGGATTAGTGTTGGTAAAATCCTGAAACAGCGGCGGTAATAATGAATTTAGTGGAAACACTGTCTTCCCAATTTTTGTTACCACTGTTCTTTAACAAATTCTACAGGTCCCCTCGTTCACCTGGATCGGCTCTCCTCTCTCATGAAGCATAAACCCCAATTCTTTTTCACTACATCTCATTTCTGGTTCACCGTCTGTTTCGCTCAGCATGAGTGAGTGTGGGCGGGACCAGTCTGGGGCATGTGAGTGAGTTGTAACACACAGATGAGAGAAGCTGCAACTAGCTAAACGTTTGTGACATTCTTAAAATAACTCACAGGTAAACGCAATCACGTTATTAAGGTCAGCAAAATGATCTGCATCATGTTTATATATCATACGATAAGTCTATATAGTAATTATTATGACATGCTTACATACAGCTTTAATCCATCATCACATTTTCTAAATATCAAGAGATAGGTTTTGGTATTCAAAGACTCTCTTAAGGAAATGGTAAAATGACACATGCGTGTTCAGAGGGCTTTTGATCACTTAAGTAAGATGTTGGAACTTGACTAAGTTAACCAAAAACAACCTGAATCATGTGAATCAAAATGAGCTCAGCAACCCCCATATGAAACATCAGTATCGATTAGCAAATAGGAATCAGTTTGATGGATCAGTAGCTCACCTACCTGTGACTCAATCAGTAATTCATTGATTTCTATTACAATGCAGGTGTCTTCGACCAGTTTCCACTCGCCCGTTTCCTGGCATTCCGCCAGCCTTCTTCCTACTTGACCTATATCACACTCAATGCTTGTTCGGTCTCCTACAAGACCTGTCCCATACTGAGCGTCATTGCATCTGAAATCTGATAGAGTTCAATAAGCGATTAATGATAAAGAGAGGAAAAACAGCGAACAAATTGTGTAGTTGCTCTTACTCTCTTTGAAGATCGTCATTGTCGATGTCATTTCATAATTTGATGGGTTATCCACCCTGCATGTAAAAATTATTTGATCTTCCCCTGAACCACTGCAGCTTTCTAATTTGTAATCATGCTTGATGCAGTTGTCGTCTTCACCGGTAACAGAATCTGAAAATTGAAGTGTTGTTATAAACTTTTAATATCTTTCAAAAAATCCATAGCATGGTCGGAATGAGGAGTTTCCAGCATCAGTCCTTACCTGAGGTCAACTGGTCTTTGCCTTGAGACCACTTGATTGTGTAGGGACGCTGCACACAACACTTGAGGGGTTGTATCTGTCCAGTTACGCATCTAACATGAAATTCACTCCTGAGACGCACAACAGGAGCTTTTTTGATGTTGCCTTCCATTACAATTCCTTTTTGCTGGAATTCCAGGTTGTTTTTGTTTAGAGTGCAACTGTAAGGTCCTATGATCAAGAGAAAAAGATATCACTGAACGCATTATAAAAACAAAAGAAAAAAAATAAAAATCTAAATGGTAATACTCCATATCATTCAGGAAGAGAGCATGCCAGGTGGGACTGGACTTACTTTACCAACCAATTTGATCAATGATGCAGTAGTAGCGAATACAATTTGTATAAGTTGAACTCTGAATAATAAATTAGATCCTGCCTTGAGGGGCAAACTCCAAAGGAAATCCATACACCTTTGTGTGGCTACCTCCGGAGTTCAAGTCTGAGAATGTTTTGTTTTAATAAGTTGTGAAGAGTTCATGTTTATTGTTTCCTTATTAGTTAAAAAATTAGGCCAGCTCTGACTTACCACTATCAGCAGGAATCACTTTCTTAACTTCAAGCATTGACATAGAGTTGGAAGTAGTTATTTTAAACCTTCCACTGTCTTTAATTTCCTGTCCATTAAATGTCCATCTGGAACTGGAAATTAGTCCCACGCTAAAGCTTTCTGGAGGCTCACACTTCAGGTACAGGCTGGCACCAGTGTAAGTGAGCTCTGGAATGATGATTGAAGTTGAACCTTTGGATAAATCAGAGTTGAACAGTCAAATTCATCTAAGTTAAACAAAAGTAGTAAACTACTACTACTCATTTTTCATACTTACTTTGGTAAATTGCAGAAACTGCGCCAATGACAGGAGCAATGCTACTATTTATAATTGCTTCAGGGAGTTTTTGATTTTCAACCAAGATCTGATCAAAGTCAACTTGTGTCGTCTGTATAACAAATTTTGTAATAATGCTTCCTTTGCTGTAAGAACAAAAAAGCAAAGTTGTGATTTGGAGCTGTTGGGTTTATCTATACATTTTAGGGTATTAACTTTCTATGTTAATGCCTTAAGATAATGTATATTAACATTTGGCGCTATACAAATACAATTTAATTGAATGTGGAATGGGCTTTGACTTCCCGATTTTTGTTAATGCTTGAATCCCACACTGTACCTGAATACTGTCACAAAACCTCCTCTATATCCTGGAATTCCTTTATACTGCTCATCTATCTGTGGGAGAGAAAGGGTTAGTGATAACATATGAACTGGAGATGCAAGTTCACATTGAGTAGTGTTAACATTAGACGTACCACTGCATCAATCTGTGACTTCAAATCGTTGTACATGGTACTTGATGTATCACTTAACTCTGATGTGTAAGTCATGTCCAATCTCATTGACATTTCCATTTTGAAAACTGTTTCTGTAAAAAAGTAGATGAAAAACATGAGCAAAGCTACTGATTAACATTTCATTTCTTGCATGCAAAGACACGGATAAACACAGGAACATCAAAATATTTTGGTTGTTCTAGAGCGAAGTAAGACTCATTGTATTATTTAGGTGCAGGGGCCAGTGCAGCTCAGTGGTATAGTATCATACAGCTATTCATCTAAAAATAACTCATATCCTTTAATACAATTTCTTTTCTGCAGCAAGTGACAACTGGCCCTTTATCAATGCAATTTAATAAAAGAGCACATAAAACAATACCTGTTTGGTTATTAGTTGTCGTAAGTGCACTGGTGGTAGTGGCCGTGGTGGGGGTAGTGGTAGTGATAGCAATCGTAGTCGTGGTGGTAGCCGTGGTAGCAATCGTAGTAGCGTTTGTGGAAGGTGTAATGGTCTTGGTAGCAGCCATAGTTGTGGTGGGGTTGGGGGTAGTGTTAGTGGTAGCAATCGTAGTCGTATTTGTAGCCGTGGGCAAGATAGCAGTCATAGTTGTGGTGGGGATGGTGGTAGTATTATTGGCAGCAATCGTAGTTGTGGTGGTAGGCGGGGGAGCCGTGGTAACAATCGTAGTAGGGGTAGTGTTAGTGGTAGCCGCCGTAGTTGTGGCGGTAGCCGGGGTAGCCATGTTGACAATCATAGTAGTCGTTGTGGTAAGGGTACTGTTTGTGGTAGCCATCATAGTCTTGTTGGTAGCCTGGGTAGCCATGGTAGCAATCGTAGTAGTGGTAGGGGTAACGGTCGTGGTAGTAGCCGTAGTTGTGGTGGAGGGGTTGGTAGTGTTAGTAATAGCAATCGTAGTCGTGTTGGTAGCCGGGGTAGCCGTGGTAGCAATCGTACTAGCGTTTGTGGAAGGTGTAATGGTCTTGGTAGCAGCCATAGTTGTGGTGGGGTTGGGGGTAGTGTTAGTGGTAGCAATCTTAGTCGTATTTGTAGCCGTGGGCAAGATAGCAGTCATAGTTGTGGTGGGGATGGTGGTAGTATTATTGGCAGCAATCGTAGTTGTGGTGGTAGCCGGGGGAGCCGTGGTAACAATCGTAGTAGGGGTAGTGTTAGTGGTAGCAGCCGTAGTTGTGGCGGTAGCCGGGGTAGCCATGGTGACAATCATAGTAGTCATTGTGGTAAGGGTACTGTTTGTGGTAGCCATCATAGTCGTGTTGGTAGCCTGGGTAGCCGTGGTAGCAATCGTAGTAGTGGTAGGGGTAACGGTCGTGGTAGTAGCCGTAGTTGTGGTGGGGGAGTTGGTAGTGTTAGTAATAGCAATCGTAGTCGTGTTGGTAGCCGGGGTAGCCGTGGTAGCAATCGTACTAGCGTTTGTGGAAGGTGTAATGGTCTTGGTAGCAGCCATAGTTGTGGTGGGGTTGGGGGTAGTGTTAGTGGTAGCAATCTTAGTCGTATTTGTAGCCGTGGGCAAGATAGCAGTCATAGTTGTAGTTGGGGTGGTGGTAGTGTTATTCGTAGCAATCGTAGTCATGTGGTTAGCCATGGTAGCAATCATAGTAGCATTTGTGGTAGGAGTAATGGTCTTGGAAGCAGCCGTAGATGTGGTGGGGTTGGGGGTAGAGTTAGCATTTGCAATCGTAGTCGTGTTGGTAGCTGTGGTCAAGGTAGCGGCTGTAGTTGTGGTGGGGATGGTGGTAGTATTATTGGCAGCAATCGTAGTTGTGGTGGTAGCCGGGGGAGCCGTGGTAACAATCGTAGTAGGGGTAGTGTTAGTGGTAGCAGCCGTAGTTGTGGTGGTAGCCGGGGTAGCCATGGTGACAATCAAAGTAGTCATTGTGGTAAGGGTACTGTTTGTGGTAGCCATCATAGTCGTGTTGGTAGCCTGGGTAGCCGTGGTAGCAATCATAGTAGTGGTAGGGGTAACGGTCGTGGTAGTAGCCGTAGTTGTGGTGGAGGGGTTGGTAGTGTTAGTAATAGCAATCGTAGTTGTGTTGGTAGCCGGGGTAGCCGTGGTAGCAATCGCAGTAGCGGTCGTGGTAGGGGTAGTGGTCATGGTAGCAGCCGTAGTTGTGGTTGGGATGGGGGTAGTGTTAGTGGTGGCAATCGTAGTCGTGTTGGTAGCAGTGGTCAAGGTAGCAGCTGTAGTTGTGGTGGGGGTAGTGTGACTGGTAGCAATCTTAGTCGTGGTGGTAGCCATGGTAGCAATCGTAGTAGCATTTGTGGTAGGAGTAATGGTCTTGGAAGCTGCCGTAGATGTGGTGGGGTTGGGGGTAGAGTTAGCATTTGCAATCGTAGCCGTGTTGGTAGCTGTGGTCAAGGTAGCGGCTGTAGTTGTGGTGGGGATGGTGGTAGTATTATTGGCAGCAATCGTAGTTGTGGTGGTAGCCGGGGGAGCCGTGGTAACAATCGTAGTAGGGGTAGTGTTAGTGGTAGCAGCCGTAGTTGTGGTGGTAGCCGGGGTAGCCATGGTTACAATCAAAGTAGTCATTGTGGTAAGGGTACTGTTTGTGGTAGCCATCATAGTCGTGTTGGTAGCCTGGGTAGCCGTGGTAGCAATTGCAGTAGCGGTCGTGGTAGGGGTAGTGGTCATGGTAGCAGCCGTAGTTGTGGTTGGGATGGGGGTAGTGTTAGGGGTAGCAATCGTAGTCGTGTTGGTAGCAGTGGTCAAGGTAGCAGCTGTAGTTGTGGTGGGGGTAGTGTGACTGGTAGCAATCGTAGTCGTGGTGGTAGCCGCTGTGGTAGCGGTAGGTGTAATGGTAATGGTAGCCGCCGTAGTTGTGGTGGGAGTGGGGTTAGTGTTAGTGGTGGGAATCGTTGTCGTGGGGGTAGCAGTGGTAACAATCATAGTAGCGATCGTGGTAGGGGTAGTGGTCATGGAAACAGCTGTAGTTGTGGTGGGGGGGTTGGTAGTGTTAGTGGTAGAAATCGTAGTCGTGTTGGTAGCCGTGGTAGCAGCTGTAGTTGTGGTGGGGCTTGGGGTAGTGTTAGTGGTAGCAGTCTTAGTCGTGGTGGTAGCAGGGGTAGCCGTGGTAGCAATCGTAGTAATGGTAGGTGTAATGGTCGTGGTAGTAGCTGTAGTTATGGTGGGGGGGTTGGTAGTGTTAGTGGTAGCAACCGTAGTCTTGGTGGTAGCCGGGGTATCCGCAGTAACAATCATAGTCGTGGTAGCATCCGTAGTTGTGGGGGGGTTAGTGTTAGTGTTAGCAATCGTAGTTGTTTTGGTAGCCGTGGTATACGTGGTAGCAGCTGTAGTTGTGGTGGGGCTGGGGGTAGTGTTAGTGGCAACAATCTTATTCGTGGTGGTAACCGGGGTAGCCGTGGTAGCAATCGTAGTAGCGGTAGGTGTACTGGTAATGGTAGCCGTCGTACTTGTGGTGGGGGGTTTGGTAGTGTTAGTAGTGGGAATAGTAGTCGTGGGGGTAGCCGTGGTTACAATCGTAGTAGCGGTAGGTTTATTGGTAATGGTGGCTGCCGTAGTTGTGGTGGCGGGGTTGGTAGTGTTAGCGGTAGCAATCCTAGCCATGTTAGTAGCCTTGGTCAAGGTAGCAGCCGTAATTGTGGTGGTAGTTTTAGCAATCATTGCTGTGGTGGGGACATTCGTAGTAGCTGTGTTACTAGTATTTGTTATTATGGATGTTGGTGGAACGTCTGGTGTTGCTGAGCTAATTGTGGTGTTTTGGCTGGATGCATTAGTAGCTGGAAATATATTCAATAGGACAATCAAAAGCAGTCAGTGCTGTTACTATGCACACATTTCACACTACTTTTCATTTTGACTGTTTTAATTTTAACAATGACTGACTCATTACTTTAACATAATGCGCTATTTTAAAGCGTTAATTCAAATGTTGTTGGTATTGTTATAACTGCATTCAAATGTGTTGTAACAAACAAAGAAGAGTCATCTTTTCTCAAACACTCACTTGGCACTGCAGCTGTTGTAGTGTTCATAACTGTTGTAGCAGCAGGTGTCGAATCTGCAAAAAATAAATCATATATAGGAATAAAAAAAAACATTTTATCTTAATGACTGCTGTTCAAACTCAATCTGATAGATGACGATATACTACAGACAAAACTTAAGGACATTTGTCAAAATATTTAGAAATCACTGACTTATTACTGTTGGTATTGCAGCTTTTGTGGTGGTCATATTTGTTGTAGCAATAGGTGTGGAATCTGGAATGAACATTTAACAACACATAAATTATTCATTCTTAGAGTTTTTGGCGCCCCCTTCTCTATGTGGACAAAAATATTGTATTTAATTACTCTGACAGTAATTTAAGTAGTTTCATTAGAGAAATCAGTAAATGACAGCAGCACTCAGGTGGAATGTTTAGCACGGGACCAGTTGCACCCCGTACTGTCAGGTGCAGTCTGGATGAGGAACTGAATGCTCCTTGTCGTTCCTGCTGCTGCTTCCATCCTGTATCCTACAGGTTAGTAGTGGGTGAGAGTCACCTACGTTAGCTCCTAAAGCCTCGCTTGATCACCACGGGTGTCATTGGGACGTGTTGACTGGTAAAACTTAAGGCCTAATTATAGTCCTGCGACTGCAACCGCGGAAGGCCACGCAGCTGCATCGACGGATCCTTTTTGGTTTATGCTTCCTAAACGTGTTGCGCGTGTTGCAACGCAATTCACCGCCAGAACACTAGGCGGAGTAACTTTTTTTTTCGAAAACAAAACACACAAAGAAGAGACGTCTTCTTCTTCGTCGAATGTTTATTTACATCGCCACTCCGGCTCCTCATAGCCTATTTCTGGCGGACAAATCGGCCAGTCAGTGACGGGTTATACAAGTGGTCATACTTTCGGATCTCTTCTGCCAAGTGCTCTTCTATTTGGTCCATATTCGTTCTTCTAAATCTTCCGTGATTTCCGCGTATTGTGGGGCATGAAACCGGAAACTAGACTCCGGACGGGATGTAGTAACCTGACCAATCATAAGCCTTGCGGGCTGCGTGAGGCTCGCGTCGTTTTGTCGTATAGTTAGAAAAATTGGCGGACGCACGCAAGCCGCCAGAGGGCTCGAAAGGGGCGTGTTGCGTGTCTTGCGTGCATGCGTGCGTCCGTGCAACACGAGTATAATTTGGCCTTCAGAAACTCCGCTGGGCAGTGAGGAGAGACACTCGCGCACTAGGTGGGCGGGGCTACATTCGGCTGTATAGGTGTTTATTTTACCTGCACGTCGTCTTGCAGGCGGGTCGCGATAGTATATTGTTTTCTTTACAGTGTGTAGTTCAGCTCCGACACACACAGACTCTGTAATTCATGTATTGTTATTGTGCCTTATAAAGACCAGTTATAAGCTAATGTTCAATAGGTCTATATTGTAAATGTTTATATTTCTTTATGAGTGATGATGTATATTAAGATGTTTGGAGGAAAGAGACACCATAATAATCGAATGTATGTTATATGCACTTAAAAAAGGCAGTTACACTCAAAGAAATGCTTGTACTTGAAATTGTGTTTAATTTGAATAAGATGCAGTCTGGATGTGGAACTGAATGCTCCGTGTCGTTACTGCTGCTGCATTCATGCTGTATTCTACAGATATACTTTAATTAGATTGATTTAAAAAAAATGTATCTAACATTAGGGTAAAATGAGGCAAAAAATTGAGGTACGAACCTCCTTGGTGTTGTCAGAACATGCTAGCACATTGAGGCTTATGGTTAGAGTGTGTGTGTCCAAGCAACTTCGACGAAGAAAGAAATAATTTTGTAATAAGTTTTCGTGTGAGGGGGGGGGGGGGGCGCCAGGAGTGAAGCTTGCCTAGAGCGCCAAATGTGCTAGGGCCGGCCCTGTATGAAACAATGCTACAAGCTGTATAGGTAACATTTGTTTGATCATTCAAAATATCTATAAGATATAATGAATTTTCTGTAAAGTCAGAAACAGAAGTTATGAAATCAGTAACAAAATAGTGAGGTTTTAAAAGATTAAAAATGCTTGAAGGAATGTTCAGTTTGACATTCCTTCAAACATTTTTAAAGTAAAATAATTAATAATTTTTTTAATCCCCAGAGCATCATTGGTGAATAATTATTTACTACCCACTGGATACTCCTGCTTGTGCAGATACTAATTTTATTAACTATTTTACATTCTTAACACCCATGACTAATTATTTATTTCAAAAATGGATATGTTGGTGCCCATAGCCCTCATGTTGTCCTTCTGGGTATTGCTCTTAAATCAAACTGATAGATTTGCTAAAATCAGACAATAGTTTAGAGATCAATGGGCACTATTCTTTAAACATTTTTGAATATTCCCTCAAAAGTATAACAATTTGGACACAGTTTTTTTGCTCAAAGTTTTTTGCTTTTTGCGTTCTACATATTTGTTCCTGTTTGTAAAAATATGTTGTAAATTAACATTGTACAGATATCTACATTATTTAATAAAAACAGATTATTACAGAGTAATGTTAAAAGAGTCATCCAGACTTCCTGTTAATGGCTTGAAGCGATTAGAAGTTCCACATGTTGACTTTACCTGTCACTCAGAGATAAGTATTTTTGACCTGTTCATGTAAGTTCATGTTAGCTGAGGCCCAGAGTATAAGGTTTCAGCCAAGTTAGGTTATTGCCGTAGAGTAAATGCTAACTATAACTGAACACTCACCACAATGTACTAATAGAGACCTCAGTAACCATGATTGTTCATCAATTCATTCACCAAGCTTCACTATATTAGGAACACTGTACTATTACTGGGTTGAACCTTTGTTGTTGGAACGGGTTGTTGAATACTTACTTGTTATTACTGTTGTACCATGTGTTGTAGCCATTGTTGAATCTGGGGGGGAAATGGACAATTAACAATATTTCACTGTGGTTAAGACAAGTTGGTCAAGTTACGTTAAAACCATAAAGATTACTGTAGGATTTTAATCAGTGTTTTTCCTTATATCAGAAAAATAACACCACTTGTTTTTGGTGGCCGTAAATTCTATAAAATGAGGATAAATTACAGACAAATATTAAGGACATTTTGAAAAATTTGCTGTGAGGTTATTTGAAAGGACTGACTGGTTACAGGTGTTGTTGCAGCTGTTGTGGTGTTCATATGTGTTGTAAGTGTTGAATCTGCACAGATCATTTTACAAACATGTAAATGCTTAAAGGGGACATATTATGCCCTTTTCACCACAGTTGATATGGTTCCTTGGAGTCTTAATGAAATGTCTGTAACATTTTTTGGTCAAAATACCACAAGGATCATTTAAAACAGCACCCTTTTTACTCTGTCTAAAACAGCCTTCCTCAAATTGACCTGTTTTGAGTGCCCCCCCCCACTCACCGCCCGCTCCCCCTCTCACCAACAAACCCCCCCCCCACACACACACACACACATTCACACACACAGACACACACACACACACACTCATACATCTTAAATCTCTCTTTAGCATATTTAAGGTTGTTAAAATCATTTTAAGTCATTCTCCTACACATATATTTCTGTATGCGTTTGTTATGTTCTTCATTGAAGCTACAATTTTCAAACTACTACACCTCCTGATAAAGATTAGCCTGGATGCCAGACGAACTTAGCCCCGCCCACAACATTTGAGGTCGGGAAGCTCGGTCTGGAGTCGCTCCGTTGGGGAGAAATTATGCCCGGTTCGAAATCATCCGGACCAATCAGATTGTCAGGGCGGGCTTCATACGATGATGGACAGATGATCAACGGTAACGTTATCAACCACGTCATCAAAGTGCCCTTGGGTTGAATTCGTTTTCAACAAACATGCCTGCCGCTGGAGAGCTGAGATGTGTAGATGCTGCCATTGAGTTTGTTTTAGAAGACATCGACAGCGCATTCATTTTTAAAGAGGAACAGAGAATGTTGAGGCGACGCCAAAGCACCGCTCTAATCCCTATCGTTCCGGCGCTTGGCTGTTCACACCGGACACTGAAGTGACCCTGAACCGCCGGGCAGCTCTAATAATATCACCCGTTGATCCAGTAGATTAAAAGCACTTACTTGTTGCTCCAACATTAAGCAACAGCGTCCCAACATTTGTCTTTCTTGGTGTTGACTTTATACAACATGTTCCGAGGATCATACAATTCACTGTACTTCTCCACTTCAATTATTAATTTAATGTCATCCAAGTTGAAGAACTTCGCTGTTTGCTCAGTTAAATGTCGGGTGTCGGGGGTAAATTACATATTCTCCAATCAAGCCTATGTGGAGAATACGTAGCCCCCTCTCTCTCTCTTTTTATCTGTATCACTGCTTGTGTGTCTGTAGTGGATGGGCAGAGGGGGACATTTACTAATGTCATTGGTCAAATTAAAACTCCAGGACAACAGAAGGGGACTTCAAAGTATGGGATGCATATTTGATCATTTATATCATATAAGATATGTCATCAATATAGTTTAAAATCGTTTTTCAGTGTGTTTCCTGGTGTGATACACTCGCGTCAAGCGCAAAAAATGAGGCAGCCTTGGCGCAGCGCGGTGCTTCAGCCTCCAGTGTGACCAGCACAAAGATTTAACATGGGAGTGGATGGGAGCCAGCTGTTATTTAAGGCTTGGCGCTGCGCTGAAGCGTCGCTTCGGCATCACTTCAGCGTCCAGTGTGAACCCGGCGTTAGTAAATAACTCACAATGCATTGCTTAACATACGTCACATACTATGTTGCTCTGATTGGTTGTAGGTCTATCCAATTGAGCGAAGAGGATTTTTATATCCTGGTCAGTTGAAACACCCCCCATAATCACAGTCCAATGGAGCGGTCTCAGACTCACATTCTGACTAGAATTGTGAGTCTGACAACGTCAGGCTAGATAAAGATGTGCATTATTTAAGTACATGCATTAGATATGTGTTTATACACTATAATTGTGTTTTTATTCATACAGGGCATATATTCTGAGCGCACACACATCCAGTTTCACGTCTTAAATCTCCCCTTAGCATATTTAAGGTTGATATATGCATATTTAAGGCTGTTTGTTGTGTTTCTTCATTGAAGCTACAATTTTCAAACTACTACATCTTCTGATAAAGATGAACATTATTTAAATACATGCATTAGATATTTGTGTATACACATATATCTACACTTAAAATATGCGCTGCTGTACTCTCAAGCCCCGATGAGAGACCTGCTAGCCGCTGAGAGCTAGTTCGATTTGACGGTTCTCGACGTCTCAGTCTCAGGTTGTTGTCGCGCCCTCACTCCCGGAACCCCTCACACAGACCCGGGTCTGTCCGGGTTCCCCTCCGCGGGGTATGACGGTCCGTGTGCGGACATGAAGCCGAGCGAGCAGTGGAGGCTTAGCTCCGGGCTGCTTCGTTCAGCTGCTAACAACATTGCTGTGCTGCATTCAGGATAACTCGGATATCCCGACCTCATGACAAATAGCGAACATGCAATAGTTTTCATCATTATTTCTAACAAAGCTCCACAAACAGCTGTTTTAAGTTATACCGGCTGTTTCAACCGGACGACACACACAGAAGCAACAACTCGGGTTAGCCTCTGAGTGCATTGTTTGTGTATTAATAGGTGCTGCGTCTACCGGGCCGAAACGCACACACAAGCTACGACTCCAAGAGCATTATTCCTCCACTCCGGACCCGAAATGGGATCTCTCCCCCCACCTCTCAGTCCGATGCTTCCCGGCCGGGGTTCCACATGCAATGCTGCTGTAAGTACGTTCACAAGCAGCCATTCCAGAAAGTGCTGCAACTTTAAACACAAACTAACAGCAAACTAGCATTAGCCCACTGCTGCTAACCATAGCGGGACACACACAGGGGACACACAGGCTGGAGATTTGTCACAGATCGATAATGATCAATGATGAAAATGAGACATACCCTGCAGACGTGGGGAACCCTACGCCGGTGAGACGTGTCCGGCTGTCAGGTGTGTGCAGTCAGCGGGAGCACCGCCAGCCTCGCAGTGAGCTGCCTGGGTACAGCCGGGATCCAACCCGCAACCGAGCAGCCGGCTGCCGCTGCCGCCGAAGCCGGCCGGCAAGCCAGGCACTGATTGCTATGAGGCTAACGCCACCTAGCTTACATGTCACCGTCAATTACCGAAACAAAACAACAGCTTTTATAGTTGAAGACACTCACTGCGACACGAGACACGCAATGTTAATGCTCCCCTGTCCGTGGGGAGATCAGTCTGGCGGCTGCTGCTAACCGTAAACAAACACCGACAGGTCCACCAGAAGCGAGCTGCTGACATGGAGCCAGCATCCCGAGGACATCACCCAGCGAGCCCGAGCTGAGGAGGGGGCTTGGGCTCGTGATTTCCCCCGACCACAGGCTCTGCTTCCTAGGTAACACCCGCCGCCTCGAGCTGATGAACGTGCTATGGCTCGTAACGTAACCCGGTCTCCTCCTCCACCAGATCACCAGGGGGGGGGGGGGGGGCTATGCCATGTAGACGACTATGACGTCAATTCTGGTCATATTCCCATTCGACGCACTCTATCGTGTAGTTTCTTACATAGAGGAACCACAACAAATCGCGGGAGTTGTTTTTTTGTTTTAGTTTTTGGGACGGTTGATATGCCAGATACCCACATTAACGTGTAGAAGCACTACAAAAGTGGATTTTTCATAATATGTCCCCTTTAATCAAACATGGGAATAATTCATGGTCAGATTATCTGTTCAATTTATCAACCATTCAAATGCTAAATTCATCCTTCACACATGCATTAAAAGAGTGCTAGTATATGTTGAATTTTTTTCTTTCACAATATATTTACACACTGGGGCAAATTGGGGTTCATTTTCTTGCTCATCTTCCAATAATACAACAGAAACTTTTATTTAAGTCTAAATCACTTAAAGCAGTGATTCTCAAAGTGTGGGGGGGCGTGATGTCACAGACAGTGGCGAAATGCAAGTGGCTGGACTGACACAAACAAATCAAATATTATCATTTGAACGTGAGTTGCACGTACGCTTCTGAGTATAAAAGTAACTGCAGGCATGGTCAGCGCTCATCCTCACTGAGACAACACCCTGCAGAGTTTGTGAGATTGCTTTTGTTTCCTCTAAAATTCAGATATTAATTACTCTATAAAAACTATTTTTAAAGACTCACTCCTTCCTAAGTAATACCTTCCTGCACTTGCACCGGGCTATTCATAGCCTAATCTAAGTTGTAATTTGCTCCACAGTCTTTTTAGAAAGCTCGTAGCCCCAAGAGCTAGCCTTCTAGCTAGCTAACTTCTTCCAACTGCAGCTAGCCCTTTTCTCCTTAACACCTGTCTTTTCATCTTCAATCATCACCTCAGCTACGGTGCCCACTGGGGAACCCTCCGTTTGCGCGGGGTGCCCCTTCCAGCGGCTTCTAATAAAGTGAGTGTTGGCAAAACTGTTTTTCATTTTTATGTTGAGGCGGCGGTGTTGTCGGCAGCTGCTGAATGTAACTAATAAAGTAACTTGTTATCTAACTTAGTAACTTTTAAAATCAAGTAATCTTTAGGTTACTAAGTTACTTTTAAAACAAAGTAATCTGTAAAGTAACTAAGTTACTTTTTTAAAGTAACTGTGGCAACACTGGCTAGCACAGCCTTATTCATTATTCGTGTGCAAGTCGCTCACAGCCACACATACAAACACACTCACACGTTGCAATTAGAACTTTATTAACTTCACACTGTGTCAGCAAACAAAAACAACTATGGACAAGTTTCTGATTGATAAAAGTCAGGCAACCGATGCGCCAGTTGCGAATCCAAAGCTATTTTGCAGTCTGGTTTCGCCGTAGAATTGCAAAGCTTGGCAAACCCCATACAATTGCCAAAAAATTTATTTTATTGGGGTCGCAAGACAGAATAATAATAATAAATAATAAAATAGTAATAATAATTATCTGTATGGGCCTAACAATAACAATAGCCTAAACCTTGACATGTCAGGCTTATCAATAACAATATGCTATCTATCTATATATGGTGGTGTAGTTGAGGGCGGCGGGGGGGTGGGGGGCCCCAACTACCCCTAACCAGCTTGCAAAAGTTTGAGAACTCCTGTCTTACAGCATTTAACAGCATGTTTACCATGCAGTCTAAAATTGAAACGTAAGAACTAAATGGTTTTTCTTAATGAGTCATTTTCAAGACTTACTAATGAGTTTTATTAACTACTTTGGTTACTGTGGTTGCTGGGGTAGTTTTGTTGTGTTCAGCACTGTCATATTAGCAGTTGGTGTCTCTGAAAAGTACAAATCTGTGTTTTATTGACAGTAAAAGTACTTTGGCTTTCAGTGTAGGATTCTCTCCACGAGACACTGAGAAATTAATTGAACCAGTATACACAGCAACTTGGTGGATTGCTCTTTTGTTGGATGTCCTGTGCACAGTAACTTTATAAAGTGCTGCTCCTAGTTGTGTGTTAAGGGGCCACAGACAGCACCTTGCTGAGTACCTCGGGGAAGGTGGGGGCAGGTGGGGTCGCAAAGCTTATGCAACATCAAGTGGCAGTGATTATCGTGTTCACACAAACACACACACACACACACTTGATTATAATAAATACCTGTTATGGCTGTGGTGGTTGGTGTTAAGAATGCTGTAGTATTCCTAGCCGTTGCAACAGTTGTACTTGTTACTAAAAAAAGGAAGTGATGAAAAATGAAAGACATCACAACAAGAACGATATTAAAAAACTCTGTCACACAGACTGAATCGGAGTGAACATGACTGAGAGAGGAAGAAAACTCTGGCCTTTACGAATATGGTGTGGCATAAACACAAGTCTGAGATATGATAAAGTTATTGATGGACAAATCAAGACATCTTTATGAAAATAGAAATCATTAAATTCAGGTCTGTTGAAGGTATGTGAGGCATGAATAGTTTTAAAATAGACTTCCAGCTTCTTACCTGTCAGTGGCTGACAATGCTGTCCATCAGCAGGGATGGCATTGATACATCCACATGTGTCGGAGGTGATGTTGTCACAGGATCCATACATGAAACACTGGTCACTTGACCAACGATACTGATCCTCACATCTGCACTGGTAACCACTGCTGCTCGGAGAGCAAACTTGAGACAGAAATATATTGAAAATCATGTAAATAATGTGAATATTTCACACATTTGCAAGACGTAGACTTTATTTAAACACATTGACAATATTAAATGGTGCAGAGTTTGAAACTCCTTTCAAATTTACAAGATAGATAGAAAACAAATTACTTTGTTCTAAATCTTACAAATGAAAATAGATTAGGATTCATTCGTGTAATGCACCATTTATCCTATATATCTAACAGGATTTAGATAATTTAGTAAAAAAAACATGGGAAAAAAAGAGATGAGATTTTAGACCTATGCAAAGTTTGAAAACAAATTGGACACACACAAGGTCATCAGATAATGCTGAAAATTCCTGACATATACACGTCCCCCTGAGTTCACATGTACTGGTAGGACCCGTCTGTAAACACAGGTAAAGCTACAGCATGAATGAGATTAGGTTGTTTAAATCTAGAGAAAACATATGTTTGGAGCTGCCACTTACATAATACAGGATGAAAAACATTGAGTTTCATAACTAGAAGCTGGTGCATTTTGAAGTTAGTTCTCTTTATATTAAAGGTTCAGTGCGTAACATTTAGGTGAAAGGGATCTAATGGCAGAAATTAAATACAAATTAATCCTATTGATGTTTTCACTCATGTTTTCATCTATATTTGACCAGTTGATAATTTTTACCCTAGAATAAACCCTTTATACTTAATCACATTATAAATGTACATTGGGAGCTAATCCTCTCTACAGTTGCTGTGATGTTTGTTACAGTGGCCCAGGATGGACAAACTAAACTCCTTTTGAGTTTTTATGACAACTGAAGGCTACCACAGGTTGTCTCTCATGTATGGAAGGGGAGGGTGAAGTGAGGGGGTTTTCAGCTGCAATGTGCAACTTCACCACTACTGGTCAGTAAATTCTACACACCGAAACCAGAAGTGCCTTGTGCTAAAACTGATTGCAGTGAATGACAATGGCTGCTCTTGTCCTCACTACCTTATCATGGATCTTATTATATGACAAATCCGGAGATTAATGAAGGAAAAGTAGGAATTAAAACTATAAACTTATTTTATTTTGAGCTGAAGAGATATTTGTAGAACAAACATGAATTCAAGGTGTAGTAACTTCTCCACATTCACTGTAAAGTGGCAGAATGTGTTCATACTAAACCAGTTACAAACGTGTAATTGTCACCTGTAGAGATGTTCATGCCAGAGACTTGTGTGTTGTTGCTGATGCTGACTGGGTAGCTGATGTTTCTCAGTCGGTCTATCTCTGTAACGTCTGTGGTGTTGAGCTCAATTCTAATAATATATTCATACACAACTGGAGAAGCTGAAGAGACAGAAAAAAAAACGTGAATCACTTAAGATCTGTGCTGTGGTTTTCATATTATGTTTCTGATTTGTGTTGCTTCCTCAGTCCTACTTGTTGGTGATGAAGTGGTCGTCGCAACTGGACACAATGTAAAGTCTATGGAAGAAGAGAAAGAAAAGTAACAGCAGAATAAGTTCAAATGTAGCCATAAACATCTGTGTTCATTTAGTAATACTTGAGAAAAATTAAGACATTCAATATTATAATGTTAACCTTAAAAAGATGTGAAACAAATAATAATTACTCATAAAAAATGTTTTCGCCAAAATAAGAATATATTTGATAATTACTTGAATAAAACAATTGGATATAGCTGCTTACTGTATTGGTCAACAGGCTGACAATGCTGTCCATCAGCAGGGATGGCATTGATACATCCACATGTGTTGACGGTGATGTTGTCACACGATCCATACATGAAACACTGGTCACATGACCAACGATACTGATCCTCACATCTGCACTGGTAACCACTGCTGCTCGGAGAGCAAACTGGAGACAGAAATATATTGAAGATCATGTAAATAATGTGAATATTTTACACATTTCCATCACGTAGGATTTATATAAACAAATTGACAATATGAAATGGAGCCAAGTTTGAAACTCGTTTAAATTTGCAAGATTTAGAAAACAAATGACTTTGTTCTAAATCTTATAAATGAAAATAAAACAGGACTCATTTGTCTAATGCACCATTTATCCTACATATCTTACAGGATTTAGATCAGTCAGTAGTGTACACATGGAGAAAAAACTTTCATTTCTAAAATGCAAAGATCTTGAAAATCTGGAAATGAGATTTTAGAACTATGCAAAGTTTCAAAACAAATTGGACAAAGACAAGGTCATCAGATAATGCTGAACATTCCTGACAGATACATGTCCCCCTGAGTTCACATGTACTGGTAGGACCCATCTTTAAACACAGGTAAAGTTAAAGCATGAATGAGATTAGGTTGTTTAAATCTAAAGAAAACATATGTTTGGAGCTGCCACTTTCATTATGCATGATGGAAAACATAGACTTTCATGACTAGAAGCTGGTGCATTTTGAAGTTAGTTCTCTTTATATTAAAGGTTCAGTGCGTAGTATTTAGGTGAAAAGGATCTAATGGCAGAAATTAAATACAAATTAATCCTATTGATGTTTTCACTCATGTTTTCATCAAAATTTGACCAGTTGTTGTATTTTACCCTAGAATGAACTCTTCATACTTAAATACATTATATATTTACATTGGGAGCTGTTCCTCTCTACAGAGGCTGCCATGTTTTTAACAGTGGCCCAGGATTGACAAACTTAAATCCTTTTCAGTTTTTATGACAATTGAATGCTACCACAGGTTGTCCCTCATGTATGGAATGGGAGGGCGAGGTGAGGGGGTTTTCAGCTGCAATATGCAAATTCACCACTTGATGTCAGTAAATTATATACACTGATATCATGCCATGTGCTAAAACTGATTGCAGTGAATAACGATGGAGAGCTGCTCTTGTCCTCATTACCTTATCTATGATCTTATTAAATGACAAATATTGAAATTTCATAAAGAATAAAATAAGTTTTAAAACAATAAAGTTATTTTATTTTGAGCTGAAGAGATATTGGTAGAACAACTATGAATTCAAGGTGTAGTAACTTTTCCACATTTACTGTAAAGGGGAAGAATGTGTTCGCACAAAACCAATAACTAACGTGTAATTGTCACCTGTAGAGATGTTAATGCCGGAGACTTGTGTGTTGTTGCTGATGCTGACTGGGTAGCTGATGTTTCTAATTCGGTCTATCTCTTTAACGTCTGTGGTGTTCAGCTCAATTGTAATAATATATTCATAGACAACTGGAGAAGCTGCAGAGACAGAAAAAGAAATGTGAATCACTTGTGATCTGTGCCGTGGTTTTCATATTATGTTTCTGATTTGTGTTGCTTCCTCAGTCCTACTTGTTGGTGATGGAGTGGTCGTCGTAACTGGACAAAATGTGAAGTATATGGAAAAAGAGAAAGAAAAGTAACAGCAGAATAAGTTCAATTGTAGCCATAAGCATCTGTGTTCATTAAATAATACTTGAGAAAAATTAAGACATTCAATATTATAATGTTAACATTAAAAAGACGTGAAAGAAATAATAATTACTCGTAAAAAAGGTTCTAGCCAAAATAAGAATATATTTGATCATTGGTCTTATAAAAGCATGTGATAGAGCTGCTTACTGTATTGGTCAACAGGCTGACAATGCTGTCCATCAGCAGGGATGGCATTGATACATCCACATGTGTTGGAGGTGATGTTGTCAAAGGATCCATACATGAAACACTGGTCACATGACCAACGATACTGATCCTCACATCTGCACAGGTAACCACTGCTGCTCGGAGAGCAAACTGGAGACAGAAATATATTGAAGATCATCTAAATAATGTGAATATTTCACTCATTTCCAAGACGTAGACTTTATTTAAACAAAGTGACAATATGTAATGGTGCCAAATTTGAAACTAATTGTAATTTACAAGATTTAGAAAAAACAAATGCTTTTGTTCTAAATCTTACAAATGAAAAATAAAACAGGACTCATTTGTCTAATGCACCATTTATTCTATATATCTAATATGATTTAGATCAGTTAGTAGTGTACACATGGAGAAAAAAACGTTCATTTCGAAATGACAATATCTTAAATATCTGGACTGAGGTTTTAGAACTATGAAGAGTTTCAAAACAAATTGGACACAAACAAGGTCATCAGATAATGCTGAACATTCCTGAAAGATACACGTCCCCCTGAGTTCACATGTACTGGTAGGACCCGTCTGTAAACACAAGTAAAGCTACAGCATGAATGAGAGTAGGTTGTTTAAATCTAAAGAAGACATATGTTTGGAGCTGCCACTTACATTATGAATGATGGAAAACATAGACTTTCATGACTAGAAGCTGGTGCATTTTGAAGTTAGTTCTCTTTATATTAAAGGTTCAGTGCGTAGTATTTAGGTGAAAAGGATCTAATGGCAGAAATTAAATACAAATTAATCCTATTGATGTTTTCACTCATGTTTTCATCTAAATTTGAGCAATTGTTGTACTATGCCCTAAAATGAACCTTTTATACTTAAATACATTACATATTTACATTGGGAGCTGTTCCTCTCTGCAGAGGCTGCCATGTGTTTTACAGTGGCCCAGGATAGACAAACTAAACTCCTTTTGAGCTTTTATGAAAACTGAAGGCTACCACATATTGTCCCTCATGTATGGAAGGGGAGGGTGAGGTGAGGGGGTTTTCAGCTGCAATATGCAACTTCACCACTTGATGTCAGTAAATTATATACACTGATACCGGAATTGCCATGTGCTAAAACTGATTGCCGTGAATGACGATGAATGGCTGCTCTTGTCCTCACTACCTTATCTCGGATCTTATTACATGACAAATACTGAAATTTAATAAAGAATAAATAAGTTTAAAACAATAAAGTTATTTTATTTTGAGCTGAAGAGACATTGGTAGAACAACTATGAATTCAAGGTGTAGTAACTTTTCACCATTCACTGTAAAGTGGCAGAATGTGTTCACACAAAACCAGTAACTAACGTGTAATTGTCACCTGTAGAGATGTTCATGCCAGAGACTTGTGTGTTGTTGCTGATGCTGACTGGGTAGCTGATGTTTCTCAGTCGGTCTATCACTGTAATGTCTGTGGTGTTCAGCTCAATTTTAATAATATATTCATAGACAACTGGAGAAGCTGAAGAGACAGAAAAAAAAACGTGAATCACTTAAGATCTGTGCTGTGGTTTTCATATTATGTTTCTGATTTGTGTTGCTTCCTCAGTCCTACTTGTTGGTGATGAAGTGGTCGTCGCAACTGGACACAATGTAAAGTCTATGGAAGAAGAGAAAGAAAAGTAACAGCAGAATAAGTTCAAATGTAGCCATAAACATCTGTGTTCATTTAGTAATACTTGAGAAAAATTAAGACATTCAATATTATAATGTTAACCTTAAAAAGATGTGAAACAAATAATAATTACTCATAAAAAATGTTTTCGCCAAAATAAGAATATATTTGATAATTACTTGAATAAAACAATTGGATATAGCTGCTTACTGTATTGGTCAACAGGCTGACAATGCTGTCCATCAGCAGGGATGGCATTGATACATCCACATGTGTTGGAGGTGATGTTGTCACAGGATCCATACATGAAACACTGGTCACATGACCAACGATACTGATCCTCACATCTGCACTGGTAACCACTGCTGCTCGGAGAGCAAACTGGATACAGAAATATATTGAAGATCATGTAGATAATGTGAATATTTTACACATTTCCATCACATAGGATTTATATAAACAAATTGACAATATGAAATGGAGCCAAGTTTGAAACTCGTTTAAATTTGCAAGATTTAGAAAACAAATGACTTTGTTCTAAATTGTACAATGAAAACAAAACAGGACTCATTTGTCTAATGCACCATTTATCCTACATATCTTACAGGATTTAGATCAGTTAGTAGTGTACACATGGAGAAAAAACTTTCATTTCTAAATTGCAAAGATCTTAAAAATCTGGAAATGAGATTTTAGAACTATGCAAAGTTTCAAAACAAATTGGACAAAGACAAGGTCATCAGATAATGCTGAACATTCCTGACAGATACACGTCCCCCTGAGTTCACATGTACTGGTAGGACCCATCTTTAAACACAGGTAAAGTTAAAGCATGAATGAGATTAGGTTGTTTAAATCTAAAGAAAACATATGTTTGGAGCTGCCACTTTCATTATGCATGATGGAAAACATAGACTTTCATGACTAGAAGCTGGTGCATTTTGAAGTTAGTTCTCTTTATATTAAAGGTTCAGTGCGTAGTATTTAGGTGAAAAGGATCTAATGGCAGAAATTAAATACAAATTAATCCTATTGATGTTTTCACTCATGTTTTCATAAAAATTTGACCAGTTGTTGTATTTTACCCTAGAATGAACTCTTTATACCTAAATACATTATATATTTACATTGGGAGCTGTTCCTCTCTACAGAGGCTGCCATGTTTTTAACAGTGGCCCAGGATGGACAAACTTAAATCCTTTTCAGTTTTTATGACAATTGAATGCTACCACAGGTTGTCCCTCATGTATGGAATGGGAGGGCGAGGTGAGGGGGTTTTCAGCTGCAATATTCAAATTCACCACTTGATGTAAGTAAATTATATACACTGATATCATGCCATGTGCTTAAACTGATTGCAGGGAATAACGATGGAGAGCTGCTCTTGTCCTTATTACCTTATCTATGATCTTATTACATGACAAATATTGAAATTTCATAAAGAATAAAATAAGTTTTAAAACAATAAAGTTATTTTATTTTGAGCTGAAGAGATATTGGTAGAACAAATATGAATTCAAGGTGTAGTAACTTTTACACATTCACTATAAAGGGAAAAAATGTGTTCACACAAAACCAGTAACTAACGTGTAATTGTCACCTGTAGAGATGTTCATGCCAGAGACTTGTGTGTTGTTGCTGATGCTGACTGGGTAGCTGATGTTTCTCAGTCGGTCTATCTCCGTAACATCTGTGGTGTTCAGCTCAATTGTAATAATATATTCATAGACAACTGGAGGAACTGCAGAGACAGAAAAAAGAAACGTGAATCACTTAAGATCTGTGCTGTGGTTTTCATATTATGTTTCTGATTTGTGTTGCTTCCTCAGTCTTACTTGTTGGTGATGGAGTGGTCGTCGTAACTGGACAAAATGTAAAGTCTATGGAAGAAGAGAAAGAAAAGTAACAACAGAATGAGGTCAAGTGTAGCAATAAGAATCTGTGTTCATCTAGTAATACATTAAAAAAATTAAGACATTCAAGATTATTATGTAAGAATTTAAAAGACTTGAAACAAATAATAATTACACATAAAAAAAATGTTATCGCCAAATAAGAATATATTTGATAATTACTTGAATAAAACAATTGGATAGAGCTGCTTACTGTATTGGTCAACAGGCTGACAATGCTTTCCATCAGCAGGGATGGCATTAATACATCCACATGTGTCGGAGGAGATGTTGTCACAGGATCCATACATGAAACACTGGTCACATGACCAACGATACAGATCCTCACATCTGCACTGGTAACCACTGCTGCTCGGAGAGCAAACTGCACAAACAAACATAGATCTGACTTCTTAGAGAACAAAGTTTGGGGATGAGGGGCTTAGCATTTTGTGACCATGTGTTAACTGTCGGGTAAAATCTTTACATTTTACAATCTTGATGTTATGATTTAGTGCTTAAAATCTGCACACACACTTGTGTGCAGATGTTTTTCCTACCTGTCGAAATGTTGACATCCGAGATTTGCATTTGGTTGATGCTGATTGGGTAACTGATGTTGCTCAGAATGGTCCTCAGTGGATTTATTAGTCCAACATCTGCGATGTTCAACTCAACAGAAATGAGGTATGTATAAACAACTGGAGGAGCTACAGAAGATAACAGAGCAACATGGGAAACTTAAGTTAGCTTCTTCATGTTAAAAGAAAAAACATGTAAGCTCTAATAAAATGGGTCATAAGTAAACATGATTCTTGATCAATTGATCTGATTTCATCGAGTAGCATCTACTCTGCCAAGAAACAAAAACGAAAATATGGCAAAAGTTTTTGATATAGAATAAAAATATCAAGATGATGTTAAAATGTAAAAGTGCACATCAAATAAGCACAAAATAAGCATTTAAAGTTCACCTGTCTTTGCCTGGCAGTAGTGCCCATTGGATGGAATACTGTTGATACAGCTGCACGTGTCATTAGTCATCTCATCACAGGCTCCGTATGAAACACAGTCCGTAGAAGGCCAGACATACTGGTCCTCACATCTGCACTGGAAGCTGCTTCCATTTAGGTAACAAACTAAACACACAAAAGCAAAATACAAAAAATATTGAAGTCAGACAGCTTTGATACCTACTATGTAGACCAGGTTGAGTATTATGATTAAAATGAGTCAGTACTCGTCCTGTTTGGGGTCATTACGGTCACTGAGCAGGCCTGAAACTCAAGGATGTTTTTCATTGTTGAACTAGTGCTTGTGTGTTGACCTTCTCTCACCTTTGAAACCCGACAGGGCTTTTCTATTGACACACAGTGGCGATAAGGACATATTTTGTATTTTGGTGGCACAGACACTTCCAGTTTGGAGTTTTTCACTGAAAAATTCACTGAGGTTCAAGTATTGACATTGAGGCTTTAAAGCTTATTGAATAAGGTTTGTAGCTGTTACAGAGCAACGATCTGGCTGCAAAGTCTGGACCATTTTAGAAATGGTTTGTGCAGGACCACAGAGCCAGAACAAATAAAGGTGTGAATGTCTATGTGGTTACAGATTGCACTGTTATTTTGGTGTTTACTTATGATTGGAACACCCAAGACAGAAGTTATACCAGGTCTGAACAGAGAGTGCTACTTCATTCTTGTACTTTTCCATTTTTCAAAGTAAAATACTGCACTTTTTACTTCACTGCCCATTTGGCAGATATAGTAACATTTTCTTAGACTAAACCGGTATTTCAAGACCATTTAGCTTCTGTCAGACTCAGATCTAAGACTTGTTGACTTAAAAAGTTCCCTCAAAGATAATTTACCCTCTTAACTTCTTGGATGGTTTGGATGGAGGTTAAATAATTCAATACTTTACAAAACACAAAGATAAGTAAAAGGTTCAGAGAAATAAAATCGGATTTATGATTCAGAACTTAGTTTTATAATCTTTTGTCTAAAGTTGATCTTCTCACAGCCCTCAGATCCATCTGTGGATCTTCTTGAGGAGTCTGAGCTTTAGAGGAGACAAAGCTATCTGACTGTATGTAAAGGTGGTAGACTGTCGCTACATCTTAATCTGCAACCAAAGTAAAGTGCCACCTACACATTGTTGTAGAAGTATTATTTTAGAATTTTTTCATATGATTCTGTGCTGAGTTGGAAGGAGATTTAGTGATTTAAGACTCAAATTTAACCACACACTGAACCTGATGGGCAAAGACAATTTGAAAAACAGCATTAAAACAGTTTGAAGGCATCTGTAAGGTCAAACTGAAACACTGAAACTCAATTGCTATTCAGGGCTTTGGGTAGTTTGTAATCAGCTCTTTGCTGCAGTTATCTCTGAAATCATTCCATTGATTCAAACGTAATATTTGTCATGCAACTTAATTTGTGTATTTTTATTTAAGTAAATGTAGATTAGATATGGTGTTCAGAGATTAGGCCCTAATTGATCTCTTGACAGTTCCTTTTTTGTTAAAGTAAAGGTTAAAGTAAAGCATACCCGTGAGAGGCAGGGAAATTCCCAGCTTGTAAGGAAGAGTCTTTAATATTCAGCATAACATGTTGCCATGGATGAATCCACATCCTGTCTCATTCCACTCAACATACAAATTGAAAACACAGATTAAATTTCACCAACAAAAGTTTCCCTGCAGATGACGGACGCACATTGTTCACACATTTTTCTCTTTCTCAGTTGTTTTATATTTTGTATTAATGTTAAACACCGTCTTAGTTTGCATTTTTGAAAGTTGAGAAATACGTATAAAGATACGTAACGTTCCCATAACAACACACATCTGACTAAAAAAGGAATTTAAATTTATGGAATCCTTGCAGTCTGCGCCTTAATTTGATGAAACAGGCTACCATGGAGTTCAGACCGGCGGGAGCTCCGTTCTTACCTGTGTTGATGTCGATGTTTGTGACATTCACAATGGGACCCAGGTCGAGCGAGAAGCTATTGTTGTTCAATAGGCTCCTGAGGTAGTCCACTGTCACAACATCTGTCACGTTCAGCTCCACCTCAACGTCGTACTCGACCTGAGTTAGCAGCGCTGTGGAAGAAATACATCATAGAAGGCTTCCTTTGTAAAAACATTATTGTGATTATTATCTTAAAGTGGAGCTACCAGCTTTTTGGTCAAATCAGTCACATTGCATTTCACACATTTTGTGCCTGGGTGTTTGCTTGGAGGCGGTACCATACACAGCCAGAGTTGTATATTGCAGTATTACCTAACTAGAACCTCAAAAGGAAATATGAATGGGACAATTGTTAAATCTATAGTCATATTCATATATGCAGTGTGGCAGCCTAAATTATTTCCAAAGGTCCCAGAAATTCCACTGGTCAAATATATTTATATGCCATGTAACACAGGTAACTCATACACTTTTGTGTGTTGTGTTTGCTGTTGTGCTGTGTGTCTGTGTTCTGCTCTACAAAGTCCCGGAATCTGGAATAACTGTATATCTATGTAATAAGTACTATCATATCAAAATGATGCTGTCTTCATTGTGACTGAATTTAACAAAGAAATCAGGATTTGAATACCTGATATCGGCTGACAGGACTGGTTGCCGGGCGGAATAGCATTGATGCATTTACAAATGCTTCTCCATGTGCGTTCACAGGCACCGTATGTGACACAGGTGCTGTAGGGCCACGCAAACTGTTCCTCACATCTGCACTGGAAACCAGAGTCAGTTGACGAACACACTGTCAGAAGAGAAGATTTTCAAATCACATAAAGTTAACCTTGACTTTATGTTTGTTATGGAGTTGTTTCCACTCACCAGTTGTGATACTGATGTCCGAGATCTCCGTTTGGTTATCGATTCGTATGGGAAGATCAGTAGCATTCAAGGACGAGCGAATCAGCTCAAAGGTTTGTGCATCAGAGATATTCACTACGACATCAATGCTGTATTTCCACTGCCCTGTTAGAACTGCAAGGATTGAAGTTTGAAAAGAAAGAGGACAGATTTGAATGAGAAGAAGATCAATATAAAGACTCAACTCAGACCCACACTTTGTTCAACAGAAAAATTATAAGGAGATCCCGAAGAGGAGTCGCAAAGAACGACCGAGAAACGGACGGAGGAGCAGACCGAGAAGACGACGACGGTGATCACGAAGATGACGACGGCGACGAAGACTACGGCCCAGTGGGTGATGCTGCTGCAGATTCGTCATCCTTGGAGGAAGAAGAATGAGCAAGCGAGACGAGAAGCGTAAGATGAGACACGGGCAAATTTGGGGTCGCGCGAGAGGTCTGGGATGTGTGGTTGGCGCGGCTCTACAACCCTGGGCCCGAAGTGACCGTGGACTAGCAACTGGTTCCGTTCAGACGTTATTCTTTCTTTTTTTTCTATTTTATTATTATGTTATGTTATTGTCATTTAGCTATAGATCTGATCATTCTGGGCCGGGTAGTGGGTCTGGAGCCGGTCCTGAGTCAGTGAGCTCCAGGACCCACGGACCACCTCCACTGCCCATGGGGCCATGGTTCTCTGTATTGGATTTTATTCATTCTTGACCCCTAGCAGGAGCTCCTGTATCCCTATGTGGGATTTTATTCATTATTGACACCCAGCAGGAGCTCCTGTATCCCCATCGGGATTTTAGGATCTGTCCGGGGGCCCCTCTCACCAACAACAGCGGCCGAGTCACAGTGCGTAAAGCTCGGATAAATATCCAGCTTCAGCTTCTCTCATGAGCTCCAAAGACTAGCCTGGCCTCTCTCAACACCCACAATGGCCGATTCAGAGTGCGTACTGCCCTGTAGGTACACATGCCCTGTGCCTCCATTCATTTTGCCTATTTCATGAAATTGCACTTAGTGTCGCCAGTAACCAGGTTTCTGAATGTCTTCTCTCGAAGTTGGAACAACAGTTTGCAGCCAACGACTCCTTGTCTGTCTGGAAAGGCCTTCGTGTGATCACCGGTTGTAAAATCAAATCCCCCCACTCTGTGGAAGACCTGAGACTTGCAAACGAACTGAATGACTTCTACTGTAGATTCGATAGACAATCTCAACCCCCCCCCCCTGCATTTATCACACCTCTTCTCCCCAGCCTGGACAAAGACAATAGCCCCCCCCCCCCCCCCCCCCCCCCCACAAAATGGCCCCAGAATGCCCCATCCCCTCCATCCCCCCCATCACACATCCATCCCCCCCATCACACCCCATCACACCTCTCTCAATTCAGGAGAGAGATGTAAATAAGCTCCTGAAGAGACTGAACCCCCGTAAGGCAGCTGGACCAGACGCTGTCTCCCTCTCAACACTAAGGCACTGTGCGGATCAGCTGTCTCCAGTGTTCACAGACATCTTCAACACCTCCCTGGCTGAATGTGTTGTACCCGCCTGCCTTAAAACATCCACCATCATCCCCGTTCCCAAGAAGCAGAGGATCACAGGCCTTAATGACTACAGACCAGTCGCCCTGACCTCCGTAGTGATGAAGACCTTTGAGCGCCTCGTGCTGAGCCACCTCAAGACCATAACAAACCACCTCCTCGACCCGCTACAGTTTGCCTACAGAGCCAACAGGTTCGTAGACGACGCAGTCAACATGGGACTCCACTTCATCCTCCAGCACCTCGACTCCCCTGGCACCTACGCCAGGATCCTGTTTGTGGACTTCAGCTCTGCATTCAACACCATCTCCCCAGCTCTTCTCCAGGACAAGCTGACACAGCTGAGCGTGCCTGAGCCCACCTGCAGGTGGATCACTAACTTCCTGACGGACAGGAAGCGGTGCATTAGGCTGGAGAAGCTTGTCTCTGACACCCGGACCATCAGCACTGGAGCCCCACAGGGTTGTGTGCTCTCTCCTCTCCTCTTCTCCTCCAGCCATCCCTCTGTAAAACTTCTGAAGTTTGCTGACGACACCACCCTTATTGGATTAATTTCCAATGGGGACGAGGCCGCCTACAGAGAGGAAGTAAACAGCCTGGCTTCCTGGTGCAACCAGAACCACCTGGAGCTGAACACTTTAAAAACTGTAGAGATGGTAGCAGATTTCAGGAGGAGCCCAGCTCAAACCGTCCCTCTCACCATGTGCAACTCCCCTGTTAAAACAGTTGTGTCTTTCAGATTCCTGGGGACGATCATTTCACAGGACCTGAGATGGGCGGAGAACATCACCTCCATCATCAAGAAGGCCCAGCAGAGGATGTTCTTCCTGCGGCAACTGAGGAAATTCAGCATGCCGCGGAAAGTGATGGTTGAGTTCTACACAGCCATCATTGAGTCCATCCTCACCTCATCCATCACCGTCTGGTTTGCTGCCTCCACTGCCAAGGACAAGGGCAGACTGCACCGGATCATCCGGTCAGCTGAGAAGGTCATCGGCTGTGACCTGCCGGCTCTCATATATCTGTTCCACTCCAGGACCAGTAAGAGAGCAGGCAAGATCATCGCTGATCCTTCCCATCCCGCTCACCACCTGTGAGCGGACTCCCGTCCGGAAAAAGGTTCCGGGCCATCAGGATTAAAACCTCGCTTCACCTGAACAGTTTTTTCCCCATGGCAGTGGGGCCCCCTGCATCACACTGACTCCGCATCACATTGACTCTGCTGACCCCCGCCACCCCCCACCCCCCATCCACCCTTGCACATAATTTATAACTCTATATTACTGGCACTATTATCAATCTCTGCAGCTTAAAACCTTTAACCTTTAACTGTATATATATATATATATATATATATTTTTTTTTATATTGTTATATTGTTCGCTATTGTTGTTTTTAATTTGTTGTTTGTAAAGTGCACCAACCACACCAAGGCAATTTCCTGTATGTGCAAATATACATGGCAATAAAAGAATTCTGATTTTGATTCTGATTCTGAGGGGGAAACCTGTACATCGCAATGATCAGCATCACTATTTTCTCGATCCTCTCGTTCGACATGTTTTTTTCTAAATCAACACTCATATCTTAGGCTGATATAAAAGTGGGCTAAATGTTCTCATCTAAATCTGAGGAAACATAAAATCTATTCATTGGACTCACCAGTTCTTCTCTGTCTAGTGTGAGGTAGGAGTTGCTCTTCTTTGTTAAGTTCCTTAAGTAGAAAAAAAAAAGAATTACAGCTTTGTGTTCATCCAAGCACAAGTCCCATATTTTCTTTTGAGTTGCTAAACACACCCGACCTACCGGCGTAACCAGACATGGAAATTCAATGAAGTCCCATGTTTCAAAAACAGCAAGTATCACAAGAAGGGCACAGATGGTCAATCCTTTCTTAGATATTGCCATTCCTTTAAGAAAGGCAGAGACAAATCAAGAAGTTACACAGGGTTTCCATCCACATTACTTGCTACATTGTTTTACAGCCTGTTATTACAGAGAGTAGACAGGGAACATTCACATGGTCACAACTGCCCTATTAATGAACCAATGAACAAAGAAAGGGTAGGTCTAATATAAATGACTTGAGACACTTTAACTGAATAATGGTCTTATTGGTCTTGTATTCACTGAAATTAATTTGTTGTGTCAATTAAATGACTTTGACTGGCAATTATTTGTTGTTGCATCTGTAAAATCACATTCAATTCCCCTTCTGTCATCAAGTCTAACATACAGAGTGCTGAACCACACTTACTGCTGATGGGAGACAGCTGATGCTTCTGTAACCGGTCTATCCTTTTATGTCAGATACCTGCGTTTGGTGTCAGTTTGTGAAGTAGAAGACCAGGACTTTATTTTTGGCACAGGACTTTTATGCCTGCTGAATGTTGCTCTGTTAAGTGTTTTAGCAGAAGAAAAGAAACAGTGTTGGTCATTCGTCTTCAGTACATGCCGCTCTCGGCCAGCTCCAATGCATTCTGGCAAGAGCCGGGAAAATAAACACAATCTCGTCCCGCGACCAATAGAGGGCGCCAAACCCATTTAAAACACTCAATACAATAAACAGCAGTGATTAACAAAAACTGAGGGATATTTGGTGGAATGCAATATTAGTTTTAATACCTGCAACACTTCCTCATAACAATGGGACCAGTAAGAGACGGACAGCTGACACAAGCTAGACCCCAAACCTCTGTGCAATGTGATCCATAGGTCTATGAATTATTCCCTTTGAAATCAAGGGACTTTTTGAAAAACATCTCTTGATGTTAAAGAAAGCAAAATTAGAAAAAACTCTGTATCTAACCCCTGATTCCGTTCCACAGCAAAATATCATAGGCTCTTTTTTACCTGTATTACATCCTCCAACCACCGAGTTTTAAGGTTATTCATTCAGTAGTTTTTGCATAAACTTTTTAACTTAGCACTAATAAGCACATGTCACAGTGTAACTTTAGAATCATTAAACACAATAGCTCCCATAGTGCTGGCAGTGTGCATTATCAGTATCAGTGCAATGGCTCATCAGCCTAAGATTGATCATGTAAAAGACACATATGTTCACAAACGGACAAATGCACCAAGATACTTAGCACAGGTCTTCTAAAGAGAATACATCTACTTGTGTCGTGTGTGCTTCTAGCGGCACAAACCCTTTCTATATTTTGTGTTAAAATACAACCCACAATGAAGTACTTCAGCGAGGTACAAAGACATAAAGTGTGGCTCCGCTGACCACAGACACCGGTGACATATCATTATAAGTTCTTAGTGTGAGGGAACACCAGTCGGTTCACAGGTGCACAACTTAACAAAGAAACGACTGTCACACGAGCACAATAAATCTTTTTCTAAAAGCCGGATTTGTCTGGAGAACAAGAGAATCTGTCTGTTGAGGTCCAGACATAACGTCTTCAAGACGTCCTGGACGTCACTCACTCAACCTTAACACCTCCACCCTTACTTTCATCATTTTACAAAGGGACGTGGTTTATTGTTTTTATAGAAACAGAGGAAGTAAGGACTTTATCTTGTCACGGACATTGTGTAAATGTGTTATTTAATGTCTCCTTTCACACAGTGTATGATAAATTAAAAACTAAAATGATTTGATTAGCATTAGCCAATATAGACACAATGACCTTCAGATTGATTTAGCTATTTGTGAGAGGTTTCTAGTGATGCTACCTCATCTGGCACTTTCCTGGTGGGCCAACGCGCCTTTTGGCAAGGCAGGAGGTCTGTCCACGATTAAAACTCAATAATTATCAACCCATTTTCAGGCGATTTGGTTTGTAACAAATATCAGAAGTGTATATATGTCACCATGCTTGGACGTATTAAATAATAAACCTTTCATACAAAAATAGGTGATCATTTGAAGTTGATAATGTCGTAACTTTTCTATAATGTTGGATTCACTTCCCCAAAATAAGTGGGTTTTAACTACTTGAAAAATGGCAGCCATGGTGATTTTTAAAGATTTAGTTCATACCGTAATATATATTATTAGCTATATGGGTGTTGTTTCCCTACTTATGGGCAGGCTACTGGACTTATAAGCAACACTTCATTATTATTACTGTTATTCTGCCGGGGCCGATATGTTGTCCCAGTCCACCCCTACAGCAGTGCATGTACAGTATAATGACAAGGAAAATATAGAGTTCACTGGCTGCTATAGTTTTATGGTACATGTTAGATTTGACTAGTCATCTTAAAGAACTGAAGATCTGAATTTGTTCACCGATGAGCTATAACTACACAAGCTGCGTCTGTTATCCCCCTGTTAATCACTCTCTTACTAACAGACTGTCAGTTTGTCTGTATAATTGTTGTACAACAGTCTCTTTGGTAGCTTTTGAGCCCACTCTCTTTAGTTAAAACAATTCAGAAAAAAACGATAAACATCTCTAATGCAGTCCATTTCTTATAAACACTAAACAACAGGGAGACAATGTAATTGTTACGAATTTTCAAGAAGGAGCGTTTATATTAATTGACATTATGTTTCATCAAATTTACATAAATGTATGTACATAAATACAATTTCTAATGTTAACATTATCTACTATGTCTTTAATCTCGACAGCAGGAAAGTGTATATACATGTATATACACTTTCTTTCTTCTTATTTATGTTTTCCTTGTTTAAATCTTCCTCATTTAGTCCTAATCTGTGAACTCGCTACCTTCTTCTCCGGTCTGTTCTTGAATCACTTAAGGTATGTTACAGAATTTTTTACCTAGCTTATTTGAAACTGTCATTGTGGATAAAAGGTTTATCCAAATATCTGTTGAAATGGTTTCAGTATTGACAGATTTTAATGTCAATGAACCAATTGTTTGACTTCATCATGCTCTGGCAGAAATGTAATTTAAAAGATTGTAATTTCTTTAATAATAAAATTAATAACAACATTGCACTGCCAGATAAAAAATAATATAGTGAATGCACTATTTCCCAACTATCAGAAATATTGTACAAGATGATTCTTATTGACAAAATTTTTTTTATTTATGTTAATGTCACAGAATATTTGTCTTCGATCAGCAATCACAGTGCAGTCAAAGTTAACCAAGATCAGTCCAGCAAACAGATCGACTATTAGTTTGAGTTTCTTTTCAGTGTTGTTTCTATTATCTCACACACTCATAAACAATTATGTTTGAGCTTTGCTGTGCCTAAAAAAACACTGCAGTAAAAAAAATAAAAAATACTTCTTTCTGTTCAGAAAATATGTCAACCTCTAAATAACTTGCTCCCTCAGTGAGACAATTCCTGAGAAGAAACAAACAAAACATGCAAAGGTATTAATCTCTTACCATATATTACGTTTCCTCACTCTTTCCACTTCACCCGTTCTCCCTAATGTGTTGAAGAAACACGGGAGGAGCTGCACAACCTGTATGTTGAACTAGAGGAACTACGGAGTGCCTAAAAAAACTTCCTGAAATATAGTAAGGGACGGACTGGGCTGCAGTGGCTCAACAGGTTTAATCCTTCTTTGAGTTTCCTTGTTGGATTATGTCAGCATTTTTTTTTCTTTTTACTTGTTTTAATAACCTGTATATGTGTGAACCAAGGATAAATGTACAGGAAAACTGCTAGACCGGTAAATGCATGATCAAAGATAAATGTATTTAGGTTTTTTCTTTACAGGTTACAGGACAGTGATCCAGTGTTCAACTCAATGAAATTGACTGGATACAGAATAACTCTGTATCTGGATGTAGAGCTGTAGACCTAAATAAAGAAACACACCATTATTATTGATGTCTTATTAGGGTATTTGGGTATTGTTTAGATATTGCTAAGAAGTCACAAAGAATGACTCTGTTCAGTGGTCATCAGCACGAAGTGGAAATAAAGCATTGTGCTTCATTATTCTTTCAAATATTAGGCAGCAGGTTACATACAGTTCCATCACTTAACTTACTGTGAAATGGCATTCAAGCATTCCAGACAAAATCATTAACACTGGTGAGGCACTATGACAGGGGTGTGGACCCTACGGCTTTTGTTCCCTATCGGATGGATGTCGGAAAGGTCACAGTCAGGGTAAAATGAAATCGACACGTAGATATTAAGTGTCATAACTGATAAGCATCAGCGCAACTATCAGGAAAGAGACAAGTTGTGCTTTTCTGATGAAGCAAAGTTGATGCTCTTAGGTGGAATTTGTGTGCTTTCCCGAGATCGCACCATGACAGAAACGATCAGCAGCGAGTGTGCTAATCGCCAGCAGTGCATGTGACGACTGTTGTGAGGTTTGAAAAATGTGAACTCATTGTTGAAAAAAGCATCTGCCTACTAATTCCTCAAATGTCTTTCTGTCTGTATGTGGAGCACATATCTTGCAAACCATTAATCTTATCGGCTTCACACTTGGCACCTGTGTTGTTACAGTTTTTCACAATTGTTAACACACGTTTTTCAAAACAACGGCTTTCTCAAAACTGCACACAGAAAACTGAAAACCTCACACACAAAATGCTAAAACCTGACACTCCCTTTGCAAGATGACTCTTTGATATCAAAACTCTTACCTGTTCACAAAATGGAACTCGTGTTTTCATTTGGTACACAGCCATATTTTCAATTGACACACACATACCATTCATTGAGTACACACAACTAAGCATTTGCTTGCACACTACCAAGCATTTACATCACACCGCAGTGCAAAACTGAAAACACAATCATCAAAATGGAACACACCATATGAATAACAATGACTCTGGAGAATAAGCTATTTCTCCTTTTGTAAAATGTCTCAGTGTAGGCCCACTTTTTTCATAGTAAAACATAAAACAGCACACAAATATGCAGCATAAAAAGGTTTATTTCGGTACACACAGAGAACAGTATAGTACTGTAAACCGGCCTACTCAACCCCCCCCCCCCCTTCACAAAAATTACAGTTTTTCACAATTGTTGACACACGTTTTTCAAAACAATAAAGGCTTTCTCAAAACTGCACACAGAAAACTAAAAACCTCACACACAAAATGCTGACAGGCCTCGACACTCACGTCGCCACAAGCCCTCCTCCATGGCCTGGAGCAGTGGGACCCGGTCCTGTGGGTTCCGTTCATATTCCTTCCACCTCCAAGCTGACAATAATTCCTCAATGGGATTCAGGAAAAGAGAATAAGATGGAAGGTATAGAACAGACAATTGTGGGTGGTCCTGGAACCACTCACGCACTTGAGCAGCCCGGTGGAAGCTCACATTGTCCCAGATGACAACATGATCGATCCACTGTGGGTCATCTATCTGGCCAGGTGGTACCAGCAGGTCATGCAGGCCATCCAGGAAGACGAGGAGATGGGCAGCGTTATAGAACCCCTATGTGGGCAAGACGGTGCAAGATCCCTGATTCATTGCATCACACATTGTGATGTTCCCACCACGCTGGCAGGGGACCTCCACAATGGCCCCCTGGCCAATGAGGTTTCTGCCCCGTCGCCTCCTCTTCACCAGGTTGAATCCCACCTCATCAATAAAGATGTACTGGTACAACTCATGAGCTGTGTCATGCTCCTGGATCCACTGACACAGACAGCATGAGAGCGCAAGTTACAGTATGGACACAGAGAGGTCAACACAGTGGGTTACAGTGAGACACTGTAGAAAAGGAACAATATTGGATTACAGGTACAATACATGCATGTGTCAGTGCTGAATGTCGGTACTTACAAGCACAAACTCTCACTGTAACTCCTTCATGCCTGTGTTACGTTGAAATAGGACCCTGAACACTTGTTTCATTCACATGGCAGTCCTATGAAGAATACGTTCCAATGTAGAGAGGCTGACGGTCTGGACGTTTCTAAATGTAGCATGGCCAGCCAGGATCCTTGTCTGAGTGTGATAGAGTTGTTCTCACGAACCATATCTACAATTTCAGTCTCCTGTTCGGCTGTGTAAATGAGGTGAAATTGCTCAACAGACCTGAATGTTTAGAGATTTGAGTATTTGTGTGTTGTAGGTTGATGCTTTGAGATTTTACAACAAGGTAATGTGTAATTGACATCAGATTGTAAAGAATGAAAGTCAGTGTATAATGCAGATAAGGGAGTGTGAAGTAGTGCCAAATTGGGTCGAGTGATTGGTACATGAAGTGAAGGTTGTGCAAATTGTGCCGAATTTTCACCTTTTGTGTGTTAACAATTGTGAAAAACTGTAATGGCCCGAGGACGCTCAGTGACCAACTAATCTAACTAATTGAACATCTCTTGTTCTAAGCCTGAAGTACCTCCAGAGCTTTAACTCAGAACAAGAAAAACAAACATCCTTAAAACAGGCTCTGTGACAGTGTTACCAATTGTGGAAAAAAACTGTTATTTGTCTGTTATAAGTCCAGGCAGGAACTTTATAATTGTCGGTAAAATCTAACTTGACAAACAATATGGTATCAAATTCATGCAATCTTTTGGAGACAGGGTTGTACTGGTGTAGACAGAAGTGGGATGGCAGAGAAAATCCTCACAAAGCCCTGATACACTGGATTCATTTGGAGGAGAGTTGGGGTTGATTTCGAGTTGAGGATTTGGTCAGGGGCCAAATAATTTAGCTGGAAGTCCATTTTTGACCAATCAATTTGCCTACGAGTGGTCTTAAGGCCGGCGCATGCTTCTGCGTTTTCATGGGCCCGCAAATACAAGAGCCCTTCCGGGCACCTTACACTTAAGTATCCCTTCTTACATGCTTACGTGCGTTGCCCATTTTTTCTAACAATACACAAAGCTCCGCGGAACCTCACATAGCCCCAAAGGCTGTGATTGGTCTGCTAACTACATCCTTTCCGGAGTCACATTTCCGGTTTCATTCCCGATAATACGGTAGAAACAACGGAAGATTTGGAAGAACGAAAATGGACCAAATAGAAGAGCGTTTGGCGGAAGAGATCCGATAGTATGACCACTTGTTTAACCCGTCACTGACTGGCGGATTTGTCCGCCAGAAAAAGGCAATGAGGAGCCGCAGTGGCAATGTAAATAAACAGTCGACACATATTGTGTGGGTTTGTGTTTAGCGAAAAAGTCACGTGACCGAGACAAGCGTCTTAACATGCGTAAATAGTCATAACGGAGAGGATCCGTTCATTTTCAAAATAAAATGCCTTTCAGAATCAGATAATAATGTAAGTTGTTTATTCTTTCTGTGTGGCCCGGTACCGAATGACCAACGGCCCGGTACCGGTCCACGACCCGGGGGTTGAGGACCACTGGTCTAGAAGAAAGAACAATCTACATCAGGAGCTTGTGGCAGGATTATCGTGAATCAGAAGATCAATAAGGCCAACAAATACATTATGACCACTATTTTAGAAAACAGAGCGTCTGTGGTGTGTCGTCTGCAAAGAAGATTTCATATTTTGAGTAAGAGAACATATTTAATTGTATTGATGTGATTCTTTTTCTGAAGCTTCTAAAATGAGAGAACAAAAATGTTGGCTTGTACTTCATATTAGGAGTAGTGTGTATATTATTTTCCCCTTTTTTCAGGCGTTGTGTTTTGTTCTGGTGCAGCTCGTGTAAGTGGTTTGCCAACAGTTCTACAGCTCATTTTTTAAACTATAGAAGAAAACCTCACCATGTTGCATCATTACCCCTTGCCTTAAACTGTACTTCATGTGTATCAATTCCTAAAATATATTTTTTTTAATTATGGCTATTTTTTTTTATTTATTCATACCCTGCAATCAAAAGGCACAACAAATCATAGTGCCATGCCTTGCCATGAAAGTATTTTGTAGACCTTAAATTCTATCATTCAAATTCATAAAATAAATGCGTGGACAGAGGACAAAAAGTTTTTGGGGGGGGTTTGTTTTATGTGTCTGTTGCACCTACCTTTAGAAAATGGCTTCAGTTAAATGATGTAATATTAACAAATAAAAACATGAAATGAAAATGAAATGAAATGAAACATGAAAATCAAGATGGCCATATTTATTAAACATAATCAAAGAATCACACAAGCTTGCTAAGTTCACAGACTAGACTTCTGCTTTTTTTTAGCGTTTAAAAGAGATTGCTTTTCAGAGTTGGCATCCCCCAACCAGTTTCTCCTGGGCCTAAAGATCTGGCCACCAATGCTGAATAGCCTCTCTACTGGAGCGCTCGAAGGGATTGCTGTGTTATATTTGACAAACAGCTTTGTCAGTTTTGGTAAGACTATTTACTCTGTTGAGTCATCATTGGTCTGTGCATCCAGGTATATGTTCACCTCAGACTTTTTGACACTTGATGGGCGGTTAAATTTGAAAAAGGATGACCTTTTGCTCTCAGATCCACCAGATGACTGGACCTGATTAGAGTCATTAGCTATGTCAACAGATTGAAATTCTTACTTCAACATCATGGGATATTGGAAGCGCTTAATCTCATCCTCCACCCAGTCCATCTTGAATGCTGGCAGTAGTATAGCTGCCAGTATGTTTTCTCTCTTTTCGAGCATGCTTTCAACTCTTGTAGAGAGTGACTGAATCATGTTCTGGATGAGGGGACGACATGCATTAAACCTTGCGTTGTCGTAAACTTGAAACTCTCATCCAATAGGCCATTCAAATCATTCTTCAGCTGGACAATAGTGGGAGCCAGGAACCCAAGGAATGTTTTTTTTGTCCCCCTGAAGGATGCTCAGGGCAGAGTCTAGGGGGCTCATCACATTCACAAACTTATGTATGGAGTTGATTTCTTCTGGAGTAAATCGACTTAGACCAAACTCATCAGAGACAGTGTGCAGGAGGAGTCTGTCATATTCAGGATCTGTAGATCCGTGGAGAGGCAGTGGACTAGTGGCAGAAAAATTTGACTATGGGCCGAAAATCAGACTGGATGGTCTCTGCTTTGACTCCACGGAGTGACAACAAAAGCATACCTGGATCGACAACACCTGGATATGTTCAAAAGTCCAAGAGGACTCTCCGTACCCCACTGTCTAAGTCCCCCTGAGCAAGGCACCTTACTCCCCCAATACCTGCTCCCCGGGTGCCGTGCATGGCTGCCCACTGCTCTGTGTGTCCTCCTGTGTTCACAAGGTGGGTCAAAAGCAGAGGACAAATTTTCCCCCATTTGCATGTCGTGTGTCTGTGCATGTGTGTTGGACCAATACTGTAAATGTATCTTGTATCTTGTATCTTGTAGATAGACTGGCCTGGGGTATCATAGTTGCTATTTTAGACAGTCGCTGCATGGAGAGGAACATAGAGTTCCAACGTGTATCATTTGGTGTTACCAGGCTTTTCCTCAACAAAATATGAGGCTTTTGGACTTCTTTTCACACTGTTCCATAGATCAGATACCTTTTTCTGTGTCTTTGGCAACCAGGTGTGAGCCATACACCTTCTGTGAGGTGGACGGCAAGGATCATCGAAATCTGAGAGAGGTGCAGGCTCCATCCCATCATCCTTATCTGAGCTCTCACTAGCAGGGCCAGATTCATCTGATGCATCATCTTCAGTTGCTTCATCAGCTGCATCAGTAATGGCAACACTCTCTCCAAAACAGTTGAATGCTTTAACAAAATTTTAAGCGTTGTCCATCGAAGCGCACACAATTTTGTTTTGAATTTTAAACTCCTTATACACATTTGCCAACACTTTTGCCAGTACAACTTATGTGTGTGCTCCTCTGACACGGCGGCATGCAAGGACTGCTGACCTCTTCTGTGATATATCATTTTTGTCAAGCCAATGAATGGTAATGCCCATAAATCCTTTGTTGACAGCTGACCAACAATCTGCTGTTGTGCAAACATGGTCAACATCCCCTGAAACTGCCTTCTTGAAGGCACACGTCTGCCTGGTTGCAAACCATTCACTGGTCTGATGAAGGAGGGCATTTCCACCTTACTCAGAGGCTGTAAATCTCCAACAAAGTAGTAAATTATTAGTTTGTCTCCCTGTTGCTGGGAAATCATACCCTTGAAGGCTGCAGACAATGTAGTTTGGGTCATTGGGGCTGTTGGCAGAGGGACTTGGTCTTTTTTTGACCTTCAATTACTTGGAGATAACTTTTTAGGCTAGCTGGATGCTTCAGCTCCACATGCCGTTCTAAATTAGATGCGGACGAGGCTGACGTCCGGACTGGCTTTTTCAGCGCAGGAGGACACAATTTGCACAGAAAGGTGAGATTTTTACTGTTGAAATCTTTATCAGACAGTGCAAGCATTCGAATTAGACAACGTCTCTCCTCAGGAGAAGGAAAACATTCCGTAACTTTTGGGCTAGACCTCAGATAATATGAACATGTTCACCGTTCAAATTCATGCTTCCTCAAGACTGATAACCTTTTGTAGATTATACTGCAATTCACTGAAAACAACAGGTTCCATTCATTAAAGTGGAACTTTACATTAAGGATATGCATCATGTTACAGTGATACAATGAATGTGATCTTTCAGATAAAAGTATCACACAAACTGCCAGAATAGTGATTTGTCATCAGTGTGTGATGAAAACGGCAAGAGAAATGATTTTGTGAGATGACTTTTTGTTAAAGGATATTACTGATAATGTTTTAAAGTCAGAGAGTCAGACCGGTGGCAATTAGTTTAATCCCTTAATCAGGCCATCTGACACCGACCTGACCTCCTGCTGTGTTTGCTCGAACCCAGCAACTGATTCCATAACTGCTGTGCACAATTGCAATCACATAGAACAGGAGGTAAAGAGCTGGAGGACTTGCTCTGCAGGTTTTTCAGCATTTGTTGCGTCTTAATGCATTTTTGTCTCGCTTAGTCGGTTACTAGTGTAATTTAAAACTACAACCTAAACCAGAGCAAGTATCTCAGGTTCTGTCCGGTTGGTGGCCCCACTGTGACAGCTGAGTTTTATTCTTTTATGCAAATGGGCAAATAAAACATTGCTTGGATGGTTTCAACTTTGACTCATCTGCAATATTCAGACAACCTATTAAGTTTTAATAATACCTGTAACTTAACATCATTGTAACATTTTTCCTAAAATAAACTATAGGAATGTAATGATAACGGCGGTAGATAAAGTACTTCAACATTTTACTGAAGGAAAAGTACAATTAAATAGACAAAAAAAGTACAGCATTCTTAATTTTCAACTTGAGGATAGCAAGTAAGTACTTTAAGTATTGAAAGCAAAGGTACTTGCTTAATGAATACTTTTCTCGAATGAACACAAATGTACATCATTAACTGAGCCTACTGTATATAAAGTTTAATACAACAATTCTACAGACATATTAATTAATAATGCTGCTACTGAAAAGACATTTTCAATTTAATTAACGGCTGACCCTCCCCCTAATCATTTAAGTTTTTCTTTCACCCCTGATGCTGCTGGGATATACCCCCTTGTTATTGATTACTTTTGGATGTTTAAACAATATTGGCGGACATAAGTTGTGGTGAGAAAAGTGAGAAGTACCTGAAAATGAATCGACTTAAGTAAAGTCAAATACATGAAAAGTACAACTACCACATTAACAAGGTAAATACCCAAACAAGCAAGCAGACCATCAAGAGAAAGTATGTTCCATTTCATATAAAAAAGGAAGATTAAGAACAACATGCCTGAAGCCATGATGAATCAAATCCAAACACAAGAGAAGAGAAGCATTTCTTCTTGTCTAGACCCTAATGACCAGGCTCATATCTGACAACATGTCATGGAGCCACTGGGTACTCGTACATCTAGCTTGCTGAAACTTGGTACTGAGATTAGTCATTATTTCTTAGTATTATACCTAAATAAGCTGCTGCATTTAAAGGTCTCACACTTTAGGATAAAGTACAACATTTTTGTGTTGATAAGCGAGCTCTGCAGACTGGCTGATTTCAGTGGACACACAAAAAACTTGAGTTGAAGAGTTGCTGTTCACAGTACAAGAATAACAAGGACCATGAGCAATGTGAATGACCCTCTGCCCTATCTCAGTGCTTAGATTGGGAAATGAAACATTTGGGGCTGCATTTACGGCTCATCCTACTTATGCAGTTGTAATACATTATAACACACAAACGCCCTGGGGAACCCCTGTCTCATCAGTAGTCTTTAAAACAAATTAAATGATTAATTTATTTCACAAAGAGATGCACATTTTATGTGTATTTCACTAAGCTGTACATAGATTAATTAGCTGCTATCTGATCTTCAACATGGCTGACAGAAGTTACATCATTATGTTACATGCACGCCCTCTATTCTGCTCTGTTAGATAACCTGTTCTTTGGGAATTGCTGGCAACAGAAACATGTTGTCATGCTTTCAGTAAGGCCCCCCCCCCCCCCCACACACACACAGACAAGAATCTTATTAAAAAGCGTCTACTGTCAGTGTAACTGAAGACAAACTCCTCTGCTGCACATTGTAGAGTGAGAGATCTACAACAAAGAAAAAACACAAGAGAGGAAAGTTGAGTGTGTTGATGCTAAGTCAGAGAAAGAGTCAGAGAGAGCAAAAAAAGACTGTGAAGAGCATTACAAACTAACGTTAATTTCGAATAACTCATAACAAAATTATAACAACACCAATCAGGTATATTAACATCACACATAATCAAATAAACAGTCTTGCTTAGCCACCGGCGCAGGACGTTGCGTGCATCGTGGGGCCTGGGGGTTTCCGATGGGCATAGCAGCACGCTTTGACCCGCAGCTGAGGAGGAGCAGGAGCATCGGCCCTCCTCTCGGTCGTACGCCATCGACCGAGCTATTTCTCTGTTTCTTGACAGGAAGGTCTCTCTTTCTACGAGTCTGGTGGTGGTGGTGGTGCCCTGTACTTATCCTTCTTTTTCTTGTTCTTCATCCTCCCAGGATGACAAATATGTAGCCGCATCAGCCACTGGGTCGTAGTCTTCGAAACTGTCTGGTGCAAGTTGGGATGTGTTTCGAGTGAATGATCCAGATGCCAGAACGGGGCCATGATCAGAAGGCGGTTCCTGAGACTACGAAATGATTAGTTCACAGCAAAATATAAGAAGACTAAAGATGGTGGGGCCGTCAAAGGGGGAAACACGCCCTCGCCCGAACTACTACATCTGCTGATTACTCTGACACAAAGAGGTTATTTTCACTTTGTCTATAAGTGATTGTAATAATGAATACATTTTTTGTCAAAAGTCAAAAAGTTCTTCGGTGGCTACTTTGGAATAGGATTAGGGTTATCATGTTTTATCTCGGCCAATCCTGGACAGGACATAGCAGACACCTAGGAACAATGTACCTGCATATTGTTTAAATACTGTAGAGACGAAGTGCACATAGCTAAATTTGAGAGAACCTGTCCAGCTTGTTCAGTAGCAGATCGAAAAGTCAGCTCCACATAGTTGCGGCTAAGATTAACAAGAATTTACTAAAGACAACCTGGCTTAACTCAACACGATCAAAAATCAAAACCAAACAGAGCATAGCTAGATGCATTACCGCCATAGGAGGGAGCCATCTTGAAATCCTGAAATGAGAAACAAGGAAACAACAAGGAAACAATGATTCCGACACGTGGCTCCGGGCCACCACACAGATCGTGACATTTTTGCTGCTCTTGTATGGAGACATGTCTCTTATAGGAATCTTTGGCATGAACATGAACTGGTTCCAACAAGGCGATTATCTTGTGCATACGAGATATTTAAAAAAAATCACCTGAAAGGATTTTAGGGGCTCCGTAAACTTATAAGCATAAATGATCCGATTTTTTATCATGTAGAAGAATCTGAAACAAGTGACAACAGCACACAATATTATAACAAATGTTTTTTGAGTTTTAATAGTTTGATTTTAAGTGGTTACATAGTAGTAAACATACTGGTTATACACGTGAAATTTTAATGCAATCATCCACTCCATCTCACATCATCCCCCTCATCCTCTCAGACCACCTTAGAAAACAAAGAGCTCTCACTGAACCACAGCGCAGTGGAGAGAGCAAGTTCACACACCCTCATCTTCATCGTCACATCATCGTCCACAGCAGCACAGCCTTCACTCTTCCTCATTCAGTCTGGAATACTTTAAATAGTCGTGAGTCCCCCCCCCCCCCTTTGTTGCCAGGCTAACCGGTGAGAGTTCACGTCGAGCACCACAGTATTTTTGATTGCTACTGACTAAGTGAAAACAGTTGTATCAATTCGCTGCTCTCGTCGTGTTGCCTGTAAAAACCTTGATAAGTTTTTTTTTTCTTTTGGTGGAGCTTTTCAGTTGTACCGTTACTTGAAGAATGGCGAACATGGAAGCAAGTGAAGGATGCATCACTTCCTTCTCGTTTAAATCAAGTACCACGAGTAGTCTTCAAGTAGAGTATGGAGTATGCATTACATCCCAACCAGGTTGTCTCGTAATGCAAAGCAGGGTGAAAAACATCTGAATGCCCGTGAAAACATGACGTAAAAGTCAAAAACGCCAACAAATAACATAATGAATCCAAATAAATGTAAAAAAAAAAAGGTTACAACAGAAAAGTTAGTTAACAGCATTTCAGAACTAAAGAAAGAGAAAATTAACGACACAGAAAATACGTGTCTCCAATAGAAAATAGTTAGTGTCATCATTACATTTGAACTACAGAGAGCATGTAGCAACATACAACTTGCTATAGCACTGTAACCCTCAGACACGGGAATCTGATCCAAAGCCACGCTGACGTGAAGCCCCAAATGGATCAAGAACACTTCATCAACGCTACGTTTGTTGAGGTGCACAGGGATGGCGAGCACAGGTGTGAATGTGCGCACTGGTGGAAATATAGATGGCTGAAGAATTAAGGGAAAGACCTGGAGATTAAGTGGAGAAACTGGATCACAGTCAAACACCTACGCTAAACAGCGCTCTCCACCACCATCAATACTGACGGAATAGGATTTAGGAGGATGGTTATCATCTCTCCAGTCGTGAGTCCAGATACAAACCCCTCACTCACTAAGACACTTCATGTTGGTTTTTCCTTTGATCGCTCAACCACCTGTATTCACTGAATACTCTCCATGATTGCGACAGCGTTGAAGCTTCCAAAGCAACATATCTAAAAGGGTGTAGACATATAGCTGTGGTTTCCATAGAAACAGGCATATTTTGTAGCCTTTTTGTCCAAAAGCAAAGAGATCAGGGCAAAGACATATATCACGATTTTAAATAACGTAAATATCACTCCAGTATTAAAATACTGAATTAATCTGACATTTGTGTCATATGTTTTTGATACATGTCTTTGGTTCCAGCACTGTAGGTCAGCTCTTTAATCTTTAACGCTGCTGCCTGTTGGTCAAGCAAAGTGGTTATCAGCTAAGGCTACGTCCCCTTCCACACTAGCACACCTGAAAATGCATGTATCACGCGGCGACACATGTACACTGGGCATGTGTGTACCGGTGTAAACATGAAGCATTTGGTTGTAAGTGGCAGAAAGAGCTACGTTATAAACAATGAAGTAAACAATGGTGAAAAGTAAGAGCAGGGGTTTCTTTTCATGGACCGATGATGCATTGGAACTTTTACTGAACATCCATGTTGCGTTCTACACTGGTACCAGAAGCTTATGTCCGTGGTTTTATTCTGAAAGAGGGTCATGCTATACGAGCCTGACGACTCGATAAGGAATACATCGTGATTGAAAAGAACCGCAGAATTTGCCCCAGAATTTTCAACTGGACCAGCAGCATTTCCAAACTCCTCAGTTTTTGCGTAGTAAGGGTGAACGCCAGGCATGTCCACAGAAGATCGGTTGGAGGTACAGGCAGAGCAGGAGGGATGAGGTGAGGGACAGCAACAAGCTCAGGCACATGATTTGTGGATCAGTTCATTCCTCGACAAAATATCTGTGAATGTGTATTATGAGAACCTTAAATACCCTTTGAAACCAAAGAGTAATACCAGTGTCATTCAGAGTTGTAGCTTATCTACTATTGTCTGTGTTAGCATATTCCTTGCCATCACTTACTGTGATGATGACTGTCATGCTATTTAAATCTGTGTTAAAGGCAAGAGAAGCCTGATTGAAGGATTGGCACAACCAACAAAAACACAATGATGTTAATCTTTAAATATGAAGGCATTGAACAATTCAGAAAGTGCTTTTAAAGAATTGTATCAATGGAGTCGATACATGTTCAGCTCCTTTTTAACCAAACTTTTCATAAATTCAGAGGCTCTTGAAACTCTATTAAGGTCAGAATACTTGTGTAATACACCTTGATTATTGACCCTGTGTCACAGTGGAGGTGTTTTGGAGGAATAATATTGTGTACGAACAAGACAACAGAGGAGGGACACTGGAAGGTAAATAGGGACAGATCATGCGACAGAATGCAGGGCAAGTCCGACTCTGTCAGATCAAAGAACTGATCTGAACAATCCCACATCTGACTCATACCCTTACACGGAAATTAATCCTGCACTGATTCATTACATCTGTGTGCTTCTCTCTTCCCTTCCTCCATTATAACAGGTCTGGTAGGTGGCTGTAGACCGAGTCCAGCAGCGTCTGGCTGGCCTCCTGGCTCTTGACTCCGGCAATCTCAAAAAGGCGATCCAGCTTGTCCTCGGCGTCCGGGATCTCCTCGATCACGTGCAGCTCCTCTGGGTTCAAGATGTGCAGCATGTCGTCAAAGATGGGCTGTAGGTCGCATGGGTCCAGACGCACCTGCCTGAGCACAGTGTCTTTCTTCTCTGGAGGGAAAACAGAGAAGAGAAATAGTTGTTGAAATAGCTGCTATAATAAATGTCTTTATAGCAACAAAAGATTAAAGATTCAGTGTGTAGGATTTAGTTGCACCTAGTGGTGAAGTTATATATTGCAGCCAACTGAGTATCCCTTGCCTCACATCCCTTTTGGAATGTTTAGGAGAAACTGTAATGGCCTTCAAAGTATGGAAAAATCTCTAAAGCCAGTGTTCGGTTTGTCAGTACTTGGCTACTGTAGGAACACGGCGGGCTCCATGGAGGGGGACCTGCTCTGATGTAGATGTAAAGGGATAATTCTAAGAACCCATACTATGTACCTTGACTTTCATAATGAGTGAATATTCTATGTATGTTCCTAAGAACTAACATGAACAGGTCAAAAATACTTATTTCTGAATGACAGGTAAAGTCACCATGTGGAACTTCTACTCGCCTCAAGCCCTTAACAGGAAATCTGGATGACCCTTTAACCCATTACTCTGTAATAATCTGTTTTCATTAAATAACATCGATTTCTGTATACCGGTAATTTTAAGTTATAACATATTTTTACAAACAGGAAAAAATATGCAGAATGCAACCTTAGAGCAGAAAAAACTGGGTCCAAATCTTTATACATTTCAGGAATATTCTGAAAATGTTGAAAGAATAGTGCCATTGATCTCTAAACTATTATTTATCAACATAAAAATATAAAATATCTGATGTGAGCAAATCTTTGATTCAAGAGCAATACCCAGGAGGGCCACATGAGGGCGATTGGCACCAACAGATAATGTTTGAAATAAAGGCAGCTGCTGTCGCATAATTTTCATGAGGTCTGAGTCACAGTGAGCGTCAGAATAATTGGTCATGGGTGATAAGAATGTTAATTAGCTAATAAAATCAGTATCTGCACAAGCAGGAGTATTCAGTGGGGATTTTAAAATCTATCAAAATTATCTCTACAGGTCAGTTGATACACGGAAAGTTGTCGGCAAAAGAAAAGTTACCTCAGATGAGAAATGGTGTGAAAAGGAAAGTGTCCCTCAGGTGTGACTTACAACTGGTTTGTCAACTGAAACTCTGCCTATTAAAATCTCTCTTCATGGGAAAACTCAAGACACATTTTTTCCTGTGTCATCATCTGAGTTGCCTCAGGTATAATAACATTGACTGTTATTAATGCTAGATGAAAGGAAACACTGTGTAGCTATTTCTATTTCCTTGTGGGCTACAACATATAAGATCACATACTGAATGTTGCTCCGACATAAAAACATTTTATATCTCCAAATGAATTTGATATCAATCAGACACACATTGCACACGGGAGAGTATGAACACACTCACCATCAGTCCCCATCATAGGTCATATCACTACTTCCATGTTATACTATGCTATTAATAGCGGAGTGACTCTCTCAGTGTCAATATGCTGCTTCTAAATGTTGAATTATTCACAGGATTATTGATTCATGTTTTCATAACTCAGAGACATTTTCTTCCCCTTTAACTGCAGATGAGTTTTATCTTGTGTTTTTTCCTCCTACCAGAAAAAGTCTAAGGTGTCGGCTGTTAGACATTAACGTCCTTTTTAAAAAAAAAATTTAAGTAGCGAATTTGAAAGCACTAAAATGTTACTCTTACCTATAGCACTTTGTAGTTTTTTATTTGTGGAGAAAAGTGTACTTTCTAGATTCTTGTTGTTCTGGGTTTGTACCCTTGTGGTTGAATGCACTAATTGTAAGTCGCTTTGGATGAAAGCACCAGCTAAATTAAATTAAATGTAATGTAATGTAATATAATCTCGTCTATATCGTCTGTATGTAAACCATCTACAATTGACTGTGTCTTCTTTTATAAAGAATGACCTCTGCCAAAGAGATTATGTTTTCAGCCATGTCTATTTATTTATCAGCAGTATTTACACAAAAAAGTACTGACCTAATTTACATTGAACTTGGTAGAGGAGCGACAGGGAAGAATCCATTCCATTTTCAGGTAGATCTGGATAATTTACGATGAAGATATTTTTTGTTCTCTGAAGTCTGGTGTATATTGTTTGACATAATCGCTGATGAAGGTCTGTTGATACCTTTCTAGTCTTATATGGACTTAACACAAGACACACATTCAGTTTAAACTTAAGTAACTAGATTATACCCCTGAATATATTTTGGGTTGGAATTTAACATTTATAGGTTCAGTGTGTAAGATTTAGGTGAAAGAGATCTATTTTAAAGTGCACTGTTTCTGTTGAGGCCAATGTGTATGTATAAAGGTTCGGTGCCTCGCAGAAGCAATGAGCCACTCCTGTTGATTAGTCTCTAACCTTTGGTAATAAAGGAGCCGTTTCTGCTGAGGGCGGAGTCTTTGCTGGAGGTGGAGTCACAGCGCAGCAGAGGCTCCGATTCGTCTGGGAAGAAGCCTTTGGTGCGGTCTGACGGCGACTGCTCCACACCCACGCTACCACTACTGCCGCTGCCACCGCTGCGGTTGCTGCCACCTCCAACGCTGCTGGGAGAATCCAGCGCCTTGTGGGCCGGACTGAGGCTTTTGGTTACATTCACCGAGGTCATCAGCTGGTTGATGTCAAACTGTAGGTGGAGACAGAGAGTGGGGAGGAGTGGACCATGAAGAAAGGTGGAGAAGGGGAGAAGGGAAAGGAGAAACATCAACGTTTGATTTACCACAGATGCATCAGGCTCATGGAGCACATGAGCTTCTGTCCTGCATTTATGAAACACTAACATCATTGTACTGTATCTCTGTTGTCTCTCAGGCTGCATCCATCATACACAAACTACTGTTTTCATACAAAAACTCTGCCCACACAAGAGTTTTGGCTCTGTATGAGCTTTAATCCTAAAATGCTTGAAAATTTGCATCGCCGGACAACAGGACTGTTTACAGGACTTGCTTGAATAACAGCTCATCTTCTACTCATGTAAACAGGTCTATCATTGTAAAATACAGAGTTTAACTGCACAACAGCTGTCAGCAAAGACAACAGGGTCCGCAACACTTGAAATTGATTATCCATGTAGCGTTAATACATTCTGCATTGGTAGCTGAGGCTAATGTTGGTTGTTTTGTTCTGAAAGGGGGTCATGTGATAGGCGCTTGACTAATCAGCCACGCCAAGACTGAAAAGACCCAATCGGCAAGCGGTTGTGAGTGTCTGTGTCATTGTCTCGCAATGTTTCTGTTTCTGACCGTCCAGACTAAATCGCTGCCCCGTATTTCTCGAACTACGTAAAACCGACCCAGCAGTAGTAGCCAGAGAAGAGGGGAATTCGTAGCAGAGTTGATGCGTTTTCAAGCGATCACGAAATACTGTGTCTTTAGCCTGATTCTCTCAACTCTTCACCCCACATGTACTTTTTCTATCCACATGTCCTTCTTCTTTTACTCCTATTCTCAATATTCAATCACTCTTTTCTCTCTCTTTCCCTCCTCTTCCCCCTTGAAACTGAGGAAGAGTGTTGTGTTGATTTCATTGAATGAATATAACTTGCATATAGAGGTACGTTGCCTGTATTTTGTCTTCATATATATATTCTTATAACTCTCTTTTTTTACCTGTTATTCCTTTACCTTTGTTTTCCTTTCGTAAATGTTTTATCTTTTTGGCTTCATATCCTGTCATTTGCCTCTACCACCATCACTTACTGTTTCTTCCAAAACTTGCTCCTTTTCTCTTTTTTCATCTCTCCACTCATCCTTATGAAAAGTTTCATCTTCCTCCTCCTCAGACACATTTTCTCTATTTCTCCCCCCATCTCCCAGTCTTCTCCTGTCTTTCTTTCTCTATATTGTTGCAAACTCCTCTCTCTCTGTCTCTCCCTCTCTCTGGTGTGGTAATGAACCTGTGGTTTGAACCAGTAGCGACTGGTTTGGGGATGAGATCATGAGACCACGTCTTGTTTTTCTCCACATGAACCCACTCTAGCCTGAAGGTCAAAGCACTGAAGATGTTATTTCACTCACCACACACACTGGAAATGAAAAGAGAAAGAAACTTTTTTTTTTTGTCTGATTGTTTCCTGTTCAGTATCAGGTCTGTTGAATGAGCTCCAACAGGACACAGAATCGCTGGCGCTGTTCTCCGTCTCTCGTGTTTTCTTTCTCTATTCCGTAATGTCTGGGTCACCGGGCTGAGCCTGTTTCTGACAGAACAAACACGCTCTGTCTCGCTCACAAAGGAATGCGTACATGCGTGCACAGACACATGTGCACACGGTGACAGAGGCCGTGGACTGTCACAGAGCAGCAGATGCAACTGGAACGATTGTTTTAAGTGAGCAGAATGCAGAAAAATAAAAACACAGACCCAGAGAGGGCGACAAATTCAGCAGCCTCAGGGGACAGGAAGTCGGTGGAAATGTTAGAAACATATTAGGAAAAAAAAAATCTAATAAGCAACGTGGCAGAGGTCTAAACGTGTTCAAAACTACACATGTTGTCAGCCAGTTCTCAGAAATTCTGTTAATTGATTTTTTAATTTCCTATTAGTCCACTACTTGCTTAACAGTTGGCTTCCAAAGTCTGAATTTAAATTTGATTTAATTCAGCTATCTCAGCAATGCATTTTCAGCTATCAGGATTTAAAATGATACTCACTTCTCTCTTTATTTGATCACATTAAAGTTTAATTCTACTGGCTCCGCCAGTAACATCTTGCTTCACATTCTTCCTATAGCTGGACCCCATACTGTGATATAGGGCCTGTGTCCAAACACCACAGAGAAAAAAAAACACTGTTCTATGCAATGAACGCTGCTTTCATTTAATTACCCTGTGATTGAATAGATAGTTCAGCCAGTCGCAGAAGCTTTAAAACGATCGTCCGAATCCGGAAGAGAGCAACAAGGAGGAGTCATTGCTGAATACAAACACAGAGTTTGTGCCACTCTATGGTTTCAGTGTCTTGCTAAAGAACACAACGGAAGGGAGAGTGAAACTCACTTTCCCCAGTCAAGAACAGTTCTCGAACTTCTCTTCTTAACATTTACATAATATTGGAGCACAAGTCCTTCTGGTTAGTGGACAATCACTTAAATCCCTTAGCCACAGCCGCCCATCATCAGCTACAATCATTACAGCCTCAAATGTCAGCATTTTACAGGTTAAAAAACAGGGTTTTATCGTCACGTCAATCTAAAAGTTTCATTGTCTTAGCTGGTTTATGCCCAAACTAGATGTGAAGGTGTTGTAAAGGCCAAGAAACATCAAGATAATGTTTTCACTTAGTCTGCGTGGGGGGAAAAACAGGTGAAATTGTAAGAGGTTTCCATAAAATGTCTGTGTACATCATATATGCATATGATTTCAATACATGTAACTGTGATAAAGTAATAAAGTGGCCAACCAACATTGGCAGTTGCATGTGTCTAATATAAATTGCTTTTGGTAGATTCACTTCTAGTCCTAGTCTGAAAATCCAGGACAAGGTCAATTTACCACCATCTATTTTTCCTGTGAGTAACCTTTGATTTGTGTTATATCTTAGTTGGTGGCATCATACGGGGTGAGGCAGTATGATATACAGGATGTGACACACATTACCAGCCCACTGCCACGTGAAAGCCCTGTCCCTTCACTGACCACCCAGAGTGAGCACACTGCGTACTCGTCTGCCACTTTGTCTGAGGCAACACGGACTCTGATTACTTTATACTGGCAGCATGGGCTGCTAAGGATGGAGGTGCAGCAGCACTGTCAGTATGTATGTATGTATGTGTGTGTGTGTGTATGTTTGTGAGAGAGCGAGAGAGAGAGGTAGAAAAGGTCCAGGCAGAGTTGCTGACTACCCCTGTCAGCACAGCACAAAGGGTCTGTGGGGGACGCGGGGCTCACACACACACACACACACACACACACACACACACACACACACACACACACACACACACACACACACACACACACACACACACACAAACAAACAAACAAACAAACAAACAAACAAACAAACAAACAAACAAACAAACACACACACACACAAACACACACGGCACACGGCACACAGCCCAGCACTCATATGTCCACACACATCCAGAGTCAGCCAGCCTCACTGGCAGAGCAGGCAGACTGCTGCAGTGTGAAGGGCACAGGGGACAGAACCACACAAGGGTCAAACTTTGATTAGTTAGATCAAAACTGTCAGAGCAAAGAATCTGACCTCGGCTTTAATGACTCCCCACACAGGCGAGCTATTAACTAAGTTGCCGCTAAGTTAGAACCTCAGCCCAGACCCACGGTTAGAGACTCTATGATGTCACGGTGCATTCAGCCCTCACCACTAAAGTAGATTTTCAATGGATAAGTCTGGGCCCAGACGACATTAAAGCATACCTAATGTCAAATACACTCACAAACATATGCACATAATCTTTCTGAATTACCTTTAATAGAATAGTCGCAGTTTCTGGGAAATCTCCCCCCCCCCCCCCCCCCCACACACACACACACAAACACAAAGTAATGGATGTGGTTTCCATTTTACAATCTTATGGGGCTCATTGTGGAAGCCACTGAAAGACATCTAATGGGACCTGAATCATTAACACCCAATTAGGGCAGAAATTGCATTTGATTGTGCATCATTGTGGCAGCAACAGGGGAAATGACTACTGTGGGCTGTATGTTTTTGTGGAGTCACTTTGCAGATGAGAAGACGTGGAAAAGCAAAGAGGAGGGAAGAGGACAAACACGGAGGGAATATGAAAGATGTCTGTGTGCGTGTGTCACTAAAAAACAGATTCCATTTCAGTTGTATAACACAAATTAAAACACGCTTATTCTTGAGCTTATTCTAAACGTGGCAGACTACATCATCTTTTGCTAGGTGTCCATCATTAGAGGATAACTGTAGTTTTCCCCACATACTTTTCCTGCCAAGTTTTCAAATTGGATCCCAGGAGATTAAAAAAGGCCTCAGAATTATAGTTGTTGCATCCACAAGGTTTCAACAAGGTCCTAGTTCAACTTCCCCTCATCTCTACACATCTTATCCTCACTGTAATGTACATGATATTTAAAATGAAATGTAACCATATACAACATTATACACTGTATCTACAGTTGTCCACTAAGCAGAGGTTTGGTAGTTCAATCCCAGTCACCCCCCCATTTAACGTGCTGAAGTGCCCCTGATGACTGTGTCGCTGGTGCGTGATCTGATAGATTGCTAAGTGATTAAGTGCTGCACATACATGCACTACAAATGTGCATGTGAATAGACCTCAGATCTGCTCCTGGAGTAACATGAACCTGGACACTGCTGGTTGATCAGACAAGTGATTTCTGCAGTGTCAACCCACTCTCTGACTTTTAGACAACTTTGCAACTTAGACAACCTGATCTGGACTCTGCTTTGAGTTGATGAGGACTAAAAATAGAACAGTAAAAAAAGAAAATCACCATTTTCCCCTTGTTGTTGTTGTGTTTGTGACTCTTCCCTCAGGAAGGCAGCTCCATCTGCTGCTGTCTTTGACACGAGGCATCTATCAACCATACACAGGGGCTTTATCAAAATGAAACAGTATTGCTGCTCTTTATCACTTAATCATGATTAAGATGCCTTGAGCCTGGTACAGCGGTGTCTCTATTTTTTAGATGAACAATGAAAGTTGCTAGTGTCCTTTCAAACTTTGGAAGATTTATTGCTGCTAATAGTTGAAAATAAATTTGATCCAATGATACAGAGTGTTTAAATTAAAACAGGGGCCAGACGTATCCGTAGCAGAGTAGATGCATTTTTAAATGAAAACTTAGTAGTGTGGATGTATTCTAGGTTAAGTGGAGGGATGAGACATTATTTGGTGTTGTATGATGGTGTTGCTGACACAATTTTGCTCTAAATTTCATATCCTTAGTGAATGCACATGATCTGGTTCCTCAAGGTTTTGATTTGACATCTATAGATATACTTTATATGTAAGCAGAACTTAAGTCCAGACATTTTGTTGAAATCTCCACATAGGTACTTTGAGGTGATTCAGCTCACAGTGAGGATAAGGAGAAACGAGAGCGAAAGTCAGGGGAATCACGTTGAATCTGTCCCTCTTCTTTCAGTTTCCGGCTTCATCCGCAGCTGACATCAAATTTGAAACATCCATCAGACAGCTGACGCTCGGTTGTTCCAGCAGCGACACGGATTTCCTTTTTCTTCAATGACAAATAGTGACCTTATGTAACAGATGCATCGACATTTTTCAGTCACAATGACGTGCTGTGAAACGAGTCAGCGACCCTGACCTTTTGAATGGCCAATATGTAACTGTGACAGACCTGTAGGTCTGTCACAGCCACTTTGTTTTTGTCTTTGACTATAGTTGTAATCAGCTGTCCCCATTCTGATCCAACTTTAATTATATTTCCACACTTGCCTTTATGTTTAGCCTTTACTGATACTAAGGTACCCATAATAACCCTGTGAGCCACCAACCTCCAGTCAGCGCAATGCTCATTTTCAGAAACAACACCTCCAGAGGTATAACATTACAAATTAACTTGTGTGACCCCATGTAGGACTGGTTTGGCCTCAAACCGGGACAGCTGGACCATTAACTGCATGTCATTCCTGTCCCACTCTCGGCCCCCATTTCCTGTCTGTGCATCACTGTAACTATCAAATAAACCTTAAACACCAACTTTGATATTAGGTCCGTCCTCTCAAAATCAAGCAGTTCAATCTGTGTGTTCCCTGTTTATTAGGCTGGGACTGTGTGCATATATTGAGTTTCCCACAGAGGGTGGTATCATCTCAAGTGTATTTCTGTCTTTAACGAGGGGGTCCTCAGCGAAGGCCCTGTTCGCCATTCCATTGGCTACAGAGTTTACCAAGAGTTTGCCTTTCACACATGTACAACGCAGCAGGAGGTTCTCTGCAGAGACGCTTTCACAACAACAACGTCTCCTCTACATTATTCAGGCGAGAGGTGAAGCAGCTAGGTGCAGCAGACAGAGGCAGGAGGTGACATAATAACATCGCTGAGGAGATCACGTGATTTTCTTGACAACACACAGACACCAGTGCCGGCTCTTATAACGTGTGTGTCACCTCTTGATCAACCCCCCCCACTCGCTGGTAATGGATCCAGCGGTTGATCCCCTGCTGTGTTCACACATGGGCTTCTCCTGGGTTTCTAAATACATTTTATCAGGAGAACCAGGAGGAGTAAAGTCTGCAAAAACTGCAGTGTCTCACTAGGACATTTGTGTTCACACATGCACCTCCTACGGAGAAATATGGAGGAACTGGAGAGTTCGATGCGTGTCTGAAAGCTGATTTAAAGAAACATTTTTATAGGTGTCCTTTCTCCTAGTTCTGATCTTGCTATTTCATAAATTTTCAAATTTGTTATCCTTTTTTCATCTGTAATTTCATTTTATTGTATTTGTGCTCTATGATGTGTAACTCAAAATGTTATTTTCCTATTGCTTTAATTACAAAGCACTTTGTTAAAGTTAATTCAAGGAGCTATATAAACCGTATTATTATGACAGCCCTGACCTTGAAGAGGTTGGTCAAGGGCACTCAATCGATACGAATCTCTAAGAAATTAGAAGAAAAAAAAGAAAGAAAGAAAAGTGGATGGTGATGAAGGATCCAGTGTGTCCCCAGTGTTTGTGGTTTTCTGTGTGTGTGTGTGCGTGTTGTGAGGCAATTACAATAGGATACTGATACCAGGCAGGGCATGAGGGGCCAATGAGTGAGATTAGTCATGCGAGGCGTTTACTAAATTACAGGCGTCTGGCTGCAGACATGAACCAGACTGCTTTAATGTCAGCATGTGTTATGGAGGCTGAGCTCGGCCCCTATAGAGGCAATTTATAGAAGAGCAGAGACAAGCGAGGGCAGAAGCACTGTTTGTTTTGAATGTCCATGCAATTTGTCTCATTTGTCTCTGCACTTTTGATCATGACTTCTGGGACATGTTCAAATTGACATTGACGGCATGGGCTAGGTGACATCTACTTGTGTTTATTCGTTTTAATCACATGCAATTACACATCTGAACACACAGCAAAATGTATGAGGGGAAATGTTGACAATCAATGTGCAGGGCTGGTTCCGGACCTCCACCGCTGCGTGCCTACAGCTCTAGTTTGTTCCATGATTCAAAAGGTTCCTTCATTTTTGACCAGTAGGAGGAAAACTAATCAGAGTTTAGAAGGTGAAGTCAAAAATGGGAATGTAATCTTAGCACAAAACTAGCCGGTGAGCTGGTCGTGAAAAATAGAGACAGAATTATAGTAACAATTGTGCATGATCGCGTGAAATGTGAAAAAGGTTAACTGCTCCAAAACATCAATCCCAACAGCTCCCATGTCCTGAGAATGACAATGGCAGGACTTTGCTCTGAAAACATACTATGACCTCAAAAGGACAGAAACTTCCTCCCTCGCTAACTCACTTATCCCAACAAAAACATCCCAAAACTCTTTATAGGACAGAGTCTGCAGCAGTAAGTGTAATTACTGTTTAAGCAACAAAACCTTCTCCTGAAGACAGCTGTTGCTTTAATGCAAGGAATGCAGCTGAACCCCAGGGACTGGCTTCAGCGGGACACACCAGAAAGCTTTCCTCACAGATTCGATTTCAGAGGGAGAGATTCAGGGAACACAGTGTACTGAAGCTTGTGCTAGTGATGTTGATGGAGCCGGAGATTGAAAAGATGTGGAGACAGCAAAGGTCATGCTTGTTTTCCTGACGCCAGTGTCGTAGTATTTGAAACAAGGATTCATGATTCCACTTGGACTTGAGAACCGATGGCGACAAACACTGACTCCATTTGGACTCGGATGATGGAGACTAATAGGTTTTAGCTAATAGGTCTCAATAATTTCACATAAGATAATATGATGATAACAATAATAAAATTGTATCATTATTTAATGTCGTGCAATGCTACAAGTAGTGTCGTATGTATAACATCAGTTAATGATGTATTAACAGATGTCCTGAATCATGCACTGTGCTTTCATGGATTTGACATCAAGATCTTTGCCCACCAAGTCTGTGTTTTACACCCAAAATTGTGGCAAATTTAAAATATCACATTGTGTCAATCACAATGACACACCAACTCAAAAATATCCGTCTGTAATTTAAGTTTTCGGAGCAGGTTCGATTTACTGCTTTATTCAAAATTCGCTTTATTCCTTACGAGTTCTCAGGATGGAGGTTTCCTATTCGTTTAACTTTTTTCAAGAAGTGAGAGGAGCAGAAAATAATTTCCATTTTTATCTCCCACTGTCTTTTCTTTGGAACAAATAGAATGAAATGCATCAGATAAGAGTGTGCATTGTTTTTGTGCATGATGATTTTGATAGGATGACGCACTACCTAAACTCTTCAGACTTGACTTGGACACTTCTTTGGAAGATTCAAGTTTAGGTACTCGACTGCAACACCACCTGACACTCTTCTGAATAAACGTGTTAATGTGTTCAGTAGAATGTCTTGTCCAAAATCATAATCCAACCAGCCTACCTGTGGGTTGTCCTCCATGACACAGCGGATTTTCTCAACTACATCGATGCGGCGCTGTCGGTGCAGGGCATTGATCAGCTTGGCCAAGTTGGCGTCACTGTCCCGGATGGTCCAGTGCTGCAGCGCTGCGTAAGCCCTCTCGTGATCCGATGAGTAGCCATTGGAGAAGGCTGCCACCTCACGCTCCGTGGCGTTAGCAAGCGACTGATAGATATCGATCCAATGGGTACCCACGTGGGCCGCCACCAGCTTCAGGATATCCACCCCTAAGCAGAGAAAGAGAGGGAGAAAGATATTAGAGCAGTGGTTCTCAACCTTTTTTCAGTGACGTACCCCCTTCGAAGACAAAATTCTGCCGAGTACCCCCTAACCAGCGCAAAGCATTTTTGGTTGAATGAAAGATGTAATGTGATTTATTAAGCCTTGTAACTAGACACATTCAAATTTAAAACTCCATCAATGTCCATAACATTGCTCATTTGTAGTGGTCTCTCTTGAACTATTTCGAAATAAAAAGATATAAAAATAACTAAAGACTTTTATTATTATCTCAATATAAATAAAGATTTGTGCACATCAAAATAATTATCAACTTAAAGTGACCTCTTTTGGGATCATAATAAAGATATGTTCTCAAACTGAACTCATGAACTTAATTATAGCTAAACACTTCTTCCCAAAAAATAAATCATTAACTTAGTTTTAAATAAAAGATTAGCTCAAAACATATTTTTTTAATATTTATCAGCTTAAAATATCTTCTTTAAGGATAGAAAAGAATACTGACAGGTAGCTTGTTTCCGTTTGCTTCTGGGAGGCTTTTCGCATCGTGTCTTGAGATGACCTGAATTCAGAAAGTTTCCTCTTAAAAAACTCATGTGGCTTACCAACATGACTTTCATGTTTTGTCTGGAGATACCGCTGAAGATGTGGTGGCTTAATGCCACTGTTGGCTAATCTCTCCCCACAGAAAAAACTAAAAGTGTAAATAACCCAATCTATGTTATTGTTAATATTATTGAAGTGTCTTTCTGTTATTTTATTGTGAAATATTTGCTCGCTTAAGGTCATACAATTTTATTTCCACTTTTGAATTACATGCTTTTATTTTGAAAGGGTACCGGTAGAGACGCGGACTTCTTGTTATGAATCATTAACTTCACAATGTAAAACTTTTACGTTATATCGCCCCTCCGAAGAGACACAAGCTCTCACGGTGTTGTTTAGGGAAGGCTCTCTGCTCTGGTTTCGCCTTCTTTGGCGCTTGTCCCTCTGTGTTTCAGCAGTATTGCTGCTGCACTTCAACTCGACTCCATTGTTGAAGTTTTCAAGGCAGGTGATGACAGGTGATGACAGGTGGCGTGTGCCAGGTTGGGTCAAACCATCGGTATGGGGGAGACTCTGTTTTTTTAAGATAATTAAATTGAAAAGCCTACTGAATATAAAATTTAGTTCATGAACTTACACTTATATTTTATTGAATATTTGTTAAATAACAATTTTTTAAGGATTTTTGAATGGATGCTAATTTTAAATATATTAAAAAAAAATCTCAAGTACCCCCTGGAGTACCTTCAAGTACCCCCAGGGGTACGCGTACCCCCATTTGAGAATCACTGTATTAGAGGATCCAGGTGTAAAAGTAAAGAAAGAGGGCTTGTCATCATTCTTTAACCACTGCTAAGTAATTCATTGCATTAAAAAGAAAACAAAATGAGACTCTTGTGATTTCTGGATTCCTTCCTTATTGAAGAATGTAGGCCAGCAGCTGTGTACTGTGTTAACCAACAGGATGCCACAGCAAACAAACTGCCTTAAGTGTGCTCCATGCAATACACCATAGTTCTCTTTCTGTCATTTACCCTGACCATCTGCATATGTGTGTATGACTGTGTTTTGCCCTATTTTTCTTCCAATTTAACCTTTGGATATCATCGGGTTCTCTCATCTCTTCTCTCATCTCATAGAACATCATCTAGAGCATTCGCTCCTATAGGGGTTGCAGGATAAACTGAGTGGCAGCAAGATGATTAACAAGGCTTGAGAGTAGGCAAACAATTTACAGTGTGCTCCAAAACAATGTTCTGTTAAAAAATGTCTCTCATTCCACAAGATATTCAAATGAGATATGAATATTTGTGGCTGGAACAACACTATGTGAAATTAGGCTGCAACCACACTTTGCTTCACTGGTAAGTTAATGTTATGTCTTTGGTGGATCTGTTGAAGGTTTCTTCAGTCTAACGTCGTTACTCAAGTGACATCACTGGTGCCTGACTCCACATGAGTTACATAGTTGAGCTTAAACCATACTAGAGACTAACAGTCAATACATCATGTCCACAACATTGGTTCAGGGCAAACAGACCTACATTGAAAGCAATGACATAACCCAGAGGATGTATCCTGCTGTCTTTTGCAATCCCATGACGTCTCCTCCAACATGAGGATGAAATTTGATCCATTGATTTTGGTAAACACATTCATGTCCAGCCTGAAAATGAAATGCAGCAGCTTTTCTGTTTCAAGTTTCGTTTGTGTAAGTTCACACCACCAACTTTCAAGGAAGGCCAGGCCTTGAAAACAGAAGTCACATGGACTCAGTGACAAGTGTTGACATGTGCAAGCAGTACAAGAGGTCAAAGAATTTATGGGGAGCGGTCAAAACAATCACTTCACAAGTTCATACTTGATGGACAGGTCGACACTCGATGTTATTTATCTGTGGGTGTTGTTTATCTGTGGGTGTTGTAGTGTAACTGAGGAGTCATCGGCTAGGTCACATTGAGCTTTTTCTAAATCTGTGGTAGTTATATACTAACAACACTGAAGAATGATTAGCACTTGTCTTCACTGACCCCCGCCACAGGTAGTCTTTGGGAAAAGCTGCTAACTCAGCCACTCCCTATCGCATATCATCCACATGTGAAGTACCTACACAGGCAAGTATGTGAACAATTACATTCATGTTATGGTTATTAAATGGCTTTGAGACATTATATTTCCATTTAGACCATATTTTTATTTTCCTCACAATCTCTATTGTGACACCAATATCACCATTTGTCAATTTGTCCTTTACCATGAATAATAATTTTCCATAGCAGCTCTCCCTTTCCAACATTCTGCCGTCTGTTCTCTCTGCTCCACTTCCCCTGACTGTCATGGGACTCAACGGTGACTCGACTGGAATTATAAACGCTGACTCATCTGTTGGTCAAGCACAAATATAGAGGCTACCTTGCTTCGTTCGATGTCAAAAATGTAGTGCTGATGCATGTGCGAGGGTGAGTATCAAAGAAAATGTGTAGTATTACGGAATTTGGCTCATGATGAAGTACATGGAAAATTTGGTTACTTTTTACCTAATTATCTAAATTGTTTTTATGTGTGTGTGTGTTTCCTCAAGGTGGTTCACATATCAAATTACCTTTTTTCTGATCTCTGATTAGATGATCTACAGTATCTAGTTGTATCTATATTGCAATATAGTAAGTGCTTGTTTACATGTATGCTTGAAGAAGGACCAAAAACGAATTCCAGAAACAGCTAGGTAACCAGTTTTTATGAGGCTTTTTGGCATTTTTACACAACTGAGATTTAATAGCTGTGTCTCAATTCAGGGGAAGCATCGTTCGGTACCTTCGGCGTATTACTGGCTCTCCAATTTTAAAGGCTTCTGCCAAATGGCGACAAATGCTTTCTTCCACCCCTGGGCAATGTTGGATCCAACAGATGGTACATTTTTCAGGGCGAACCTATCCCAAGATTCATTGCATGTTTGTGACAAAGCTAATGAGCTAGCTTACTGTAGCTCACGGTGTAATATAAGCGCAGGTCATGATCATTGACTATGATTACAGAAATATTGCTTGATTTACAATATTCTTAATTACATAATCTACCAATTGTCATTGCTGCTCCCTTTATTTCTATCAAACATTTTCTCATGTATAAATACTATAAACATTGACACACCTTTCCATTATGTAAAAAAAAAAAAATCCTCTAACCAATGTTGTAAGTCTTGTAATTAAGTTGATGTGTTCAGTTACATGTGACATCTATTGCACTTCTGTTCGTCCTGGTTGAGGGATCCCTCACATGTGGCTCTCTCTGACTTATATAGGTTTCTCTGAGCTGTTTCTACCTTGTTGAGCCCTATGTGACACATATGCGAATACGAGCTATACAAATAAAATTTGATTGATTCATGTGATTGACAAGCTGGTCACACAAATCCACGGTAGACCAGTCGGTATCATTTGAGTTTCAGTTCACGTCCACGGCCCCTGAATTTGGACACAGCTCATGTGTTTATTGTGAGCTTTAGAGCTGCGCTGCAAGGTCTGATACGTTTGAAGAAAGCCGCTTAAGAGTCTGCACTTTGAATAATGTATCTCCCTGGAGTGGCGCCCTCTGCATTTGAGATTAAGGCTTGGTTAGTTTATGGCAAGGTGTAGGAGAGGTAACTGGCTGGGATTAAAGTAAATTTTATCTCAGATTTAGTGAATGGGAAACACTCACAGAGAAATCGTCAACAACCTTGGACCCTGTGCTAATCTAAGTTAGCTTGCTAAAAGTAAGTGGCATTGAATTGACAATTTTTTTTTAAAGTCATCATACCTCTGTCTTCCTCTTCTCAGGTATTGTAGCACGATCTGAATGACTCTTGTAATGTGTGGCTGTTACACTTCTAGAGCAACAACACAGAATTAATTCCTCTTACTTTTGATAAAGCTGAGGCCTGATTAACGTCTACTGCAGCAAACATGGTAAGTGCATAAATCCAGGATGATTCAGAGAGACTGGACCAGAGAGATTAACTGGATGAAAGCCAGTGGTAAACATTCATGATGTCACTCATGAAACACACACACGCGTACGTACAGCACGCATAAGCCGAGAGCTAAGTATAAATATGCATGCGAAGTCTGCACGCATGCTTACACAGACATTACATGCAAAATCCTTGCAACCCCCTTACTGTCAATAATCACCTCAAAACCTTGGCATAACCCTTAACCTTCACTCAACATAAAGCTTATCAATTTTAACTCCATCCCTCATCTTCAACCTTAACTAACTTATCAATTATTACTATCCATATATATAAACCGAACCTTAATCCAAATCCACAGCACTAATCCTAAACTGAGTCTTTGTAGAAGTGAAAACCAGCTATGTTTGACCTCATTCCCCAAAGTGTCCAGACCACACCCACCCACCCACACCCACCCACACACACACTGCTCTTACTCTACAGTAATATACCTAAGTGAATCCTCGTGGGACCTAGGACCTTGCGTGCCATCCTTCTGGCCTGAGAGTCTGTCGTCTCTGATCCACATTACTGGCCATAACACACTGAGACAGAAGAGATATCCCCCTGCTCTGCATGCCTCACTGCCACTGGTAGATGACCACATTTAAATGACCTATATAAGTCTTGTGATGATTTAGTTTGTCAGCCTGCATATGTGTTTGCATGGGAAGTAGTTGCATCCCTGGGTTCTTTGTGTGTAAAGGGTGTACAGATGCCAGTGTTTATAGAAAACTGACATGTCAAACTTTGATATTCTATCACAGAGTTGCCTGGAAGGCCCAAACTGATGTCAGTGTGATCTTTGCAAGTATAACAGTGCATAATTAATTAATAATTAGTGCCTTTTTCGGTTGATATTTGTGGTGTTGGAAAGTAACACTGAAGTGTCAACTCCATCCTACACTCATTATGGAGAGTCACTTCTTGTTAAAGACAAAGTGCAGCAGCTTATTATGACCTGGATAATTTGACCAAATGAATTTAAATACAGATTCTGTCATTTTAGGTAGTTCTTATGTCGGTAGGACCTCAATAGTGAGGCCCCACTCTCCCATCAATACTGCTGAGTTAAGGTCCTGGAGCTGGGGTGAGAATTGAAAACTGTAAACGTCAATTCAATTAGAAAACATCCAAAGGGGACAATTACCAAACACAGCTGGCCAACCGATGGTGTAACTTCAGACAGTCATGATGCACTTGACTGGCCAATGTTGGGACTTTTCACAAACTCAACTCACTCAGTCAACGACATTTTGGAATGTAGCACTGGACTGCGTGACCGGTTCAGCCAAAAATGTTAACATTCTGCTGTATAGAATATTTTTAGTGTAGTTGCCATATGAGTTGTGTGTGTTACCATGTTAACACTCAGTAATTAGCACAAAACACAAAACTGAAGCTCATGAGAATGTCTATGGTTTTACAAGTTTAAACCTCTACACAGTGGATCCCTGTCGGTAAGGGAACGACAAAGGTGTCAGAAAAATCTTTTGGCAAATTAAATAGAGCTCTTAATTGTAATGACAAGATTACATGGAAGTACCAACTGAACAAAAACCAAAGACATCTGTGGAAATGATAAGGTTTGCTGATGCTTCCCCTCCTCTATCGTTTCTTCTAACACATGAATTGTGGCCAGAGATAATGTGTTGCCTCCCTGAGCATAGAAAACTGTCAACAAGACGTTGGAATTTGATCTTTAATTTTGTTCTCAGTGTTGAAATGTGGAATCTGTGGAAATCAGTTTGGCATAAGAGATAGCTGAATTAATAACTGTGACCTTTTTAGCCTTAACGTATCCAACACATAAAATTAACTGAAACATGTTAACAAATTAATGATGGTCATAGAGGCCCCAAGCCCTGTCTTTCTTCTTATTTAAAGAATAATAAGGTTTTGTTCAAATCAAAAGGTCAAATGAGGGGAAACATGCCCTCTGGATCCAACAAGTGTTCTCCCCTCTGAAGCCTGTTATAGTTTGTAACATGATGTGAAGCAGGGCGCCATGTGCGTCAGCATCTTTACAAATACAATTTTGTTAATCACATCACATAGTACTCTCAGGTTTGCTACAATTTGGGAAAACACAATGTTAAATTGGTGAAATGTGTGCGGGATCACAACAGGCGCTTTATACCTACAACCAGGCAACAACGCCCCCCCAAGCTCCGCTCTTCACAATCAATCCCAGGCTGAAGTGAGAGCAGACTATCCCGGCCCACCCTGGTACTGCACAGAGCAGTATATTCTAACACGTGGCTCCCTGCTGGGCTTGGATGTGGAACTTGGCATTGGATGTTTAACGAGAGATGATGTTGGGCAGGTAGAATGTTCTTTTCCTTCATGTGTTCCTCTGCAATCTACATCTTACTTTGGAAATATACGTTGTAAATAATATGGCTGAGACCACAGTAATCCCGACCTACCCCCATCTGATGTACTCTCAAAGGAATCTAATGGTGGTTTTCCATGTTTGAGGCTATTAACTGCAAACTGCACACACTTTACATTTCTGCTGAACGTTTTCCTAAGTGTAGCATAAGGGTTTGGATTGATTTAACTGGGCTGCCTGTGTTTTTCATAAAATTTCACTCAGGTGGGCAAATGTGTGATATTGTAGGTCATCTTCATTGTGTGTCTTTAACTACAGATTGCTGCTTGTCATTGTCAGTGTGTTGATTATTCCACCTCTGTGTGTTCAGTAACTGAGGGAGCACAGAGAGTGGTGGCCGGTGGCTCAGCTTATCATAGCACATACGCACTTACACTCTCTCACACAAACACATGCATGCTCACAATCTCTCACAAACAGACACACACAGTCACACACAAACACACTTACAAACACAGTTTCAGAGGTGAAAGTGAGGAAGAGGTGTCCTCTGAGTTTGTGTCTCTTTCTGTCTTTCACTAGGAATTTTTGATTCAGTATTTGACACAAGTCATTGGACTTCTTCAGCCACACTATTAAGAATTAGCCAATATACGCTTGTTGAATGTGCTAATCCTGGACCATGGAATTTATATAAAGATGGTAGATCTTTTATTGGCTTCACCAATAAAAAATTAAGCCAAGTTATCCCTGACACAAATTCTCCAATCTTGCAGCGATCACCTCAATTGGAGCCACATCCAGTATAGTTGCAAGCTGCGTTATGGAGGTCCCGCTGTTACATTTGATCGATCAATAGTTATTCTCAGCAGTCAGTAAAGACATTTTCCCTTTTATAGCATCAAATAACAAATTTAAACTTTCTTGAAAAAGTCTGGACGAAAACATACATTTGTGTCACAAGATTTACCTGGAATGACACACGACCAACTTGGAGAAAAATCTATTTGCTAGAAACTTAGACTTTTTAGTCACTAACATATAGGAGGTGTGGTTTATGACCTATAATGCAGCCAGCCACAAGGGGGCAATTGAGACGTTTTGGCTTCACTTTTGGGGAGCTGTCATGTCATCCATCCGCCTTTTGTTTATTCAGTCTGGTTTACAGGCAGAAATATCTAGCACCGTCTATCATGGCTCCAGTATGTGTTTTGTTTGTCTTTGTGGTCTTGATGAGATGCATAATTGGGACATAAGGGTGCACACTTTATGGCATTCTCTGACTGGAGGTATTTGTGGTCATCCACATAGTCGAAACAAATGAAAAGTCTGATGCTGATGTTGTTTGTGCTGAGTACAACATTTTAGGGCAAAGGTGGTTACAACAGCAAGGTCAGCTTATTGTAGCCTTAAACTAACCTTTATACAACCTTGTTGTGATTCCCTTTCATTTCATTTGAGTGCAGCACTCTCGTTACAGATAAACAAAAAAGTCTTTCAGATCCTGTGCAATAAAAATCTGGCCTGTGGCCCTGGAATGCCCCATTCGGTCCTGCTGTGAAGGAGTAGCAGTTTTCACTACTTCCTGGCGGGTTTAAAAAATCGCAAGTACTGTATGTGTGTGATCTGCGCTTTGACATTTCCCTTTCTTTTTTTCCTTTATTGCCCCTAGTAAAGGGGCATTACAACCTTCAAGGGGAGCCAGCTGTGCACCTTGGAAGGATTAAGAAGCTATTTTGTTTTATTTTCCAGAGATTAAAAAACATTGTAAAGGGGTTGTTTGTGTTGCATGTGCATACATACATCTCCAGATAAATGCATACACATGGGCACAGAATTACCCAATCAAAACACACATACCTTACAAAGAGACACACACATTTAGTTTTATCTAGTTATATTTCCATAAATATTTACCGGTACTGGCAGAAGTTGGAAAAAAGTAATTTTTTAGGGTGGCAGCATAGGTGACAATTAGCATTATTACATAAATTCTTTAGTAGCTTTAGCTTAAGTCACGCTGTCAACAATAGTACTGGCAACATCCTCTATGAACATATCTGTATAAGACAGAAGACGTTTTTTTATCAATTCAAACAAAAAATTATCCATTCTGCCACAATCAGGCTAACAACTGTAGATTGAGAACATGGGCACGCACATCAAAAATAGGTAGGTACAACAAAATACACATAATATTGTACAATTCTAAGGCCCTGTTCAGACTTGGTATCAACAACCGTCTTTAGATGTTGTTGTGGTCAGATAATATAGATCTGACCACAAGTCGATAGCATAAAGTTTGTGGTATTAAAATGCGTAACCAATGTCTTGTATGTGTGTGTTGGTGTGAGTGAGAGAGAAAGAAAAGGTGATCAAGTCAGGAGGGCCTGAAAGAAATAATATATGTATATATATATATATATATATATATAGCCTGGATGCAGACCATTATATTAGTGAAAATAAAATAACAAATAGTCCAGAAAATCTGCCAGAATTCCATCGCAAATAGATAATATTTTTCACCCAATCGGCAAACCTTAATGCAAAGTGGATAGCACAAAGTCAGTATACCAGCTTTTGAGAGAGAACCAGTTTTGAGACTTGAATCCAAAACAATGAGCATAGAGACACTAAAATGATCCATAAAGCTGAGAGGAAATGCACTGTCAGGGTTTACTTTTTTACGTGTTCCTCACTTCAAATAAAGCACTTTCCCATTACCACTGAATTGTTCATACACAGACTATCTATTACTGCAGCTTTAAGAACAACAGTTATTTTGATTAGGGATTTGAAATCAACATAGCTGCAATGGACAGTGGTAAAAGCTTAACTTTATCCTTTAGGTATCTAGTCTAACAATACACAACTCCTCCACTATCTCTCTCTCTCTCTGTATTTCCTTCTCTTTATAGCTCTTTTTACTGTCCGATTGACCCACTAATGTACTTTGCCAACCAAGCAACAACCCCAGTGCAGCTAAAACCAGATTATTCCAGTTCTCTGTGGTCAGTCACAGAGGGAGCAGGGAGAGGGTGGTGGGTGGCTCAGCTTATCATAGCACATACACACTTAGACTCTCTCTCACACAACACACACACTTACACTCCCTCTCACACAAAAACTCACACATACACACTTACACACAGACACACAGTCTCAAAGTGGAGAGTCAGGCGGGAATTGTCCCCTGAAGTTCTTTCTGTCTTTCACTGTGAAATCGAGAGCTCAGCTGTGGGGCAAAATGTTCACCACTCGTTGATAGCCACAATGTGAAACAAACAGGACAAAGAAGTTGAAAGGGGTGCCAGTGGTAATAGAGTGAGAGAGGAAGAAGATAAGTGAAAAGGGGATTTTCGAGAATGAAAAAGGAGGGCAGATAGTAACCCAACAAAAACAAAACAAAAATGAGACAGACTTTTAAAGAGCATATAAAGAGAGATAAGATAAAGTCAAAAAAAATTCAAAGTAAAAAGGATGAGTTCTGTGAATGAGAAGAGAAGGAAGACGGGAGGAGTTGAATGAAAGGTGAAGTGCATGAAAGAAAAAGAGGACAAAAGAGCCAGACAAAGAAGTGAGAAAACAATAAGAGAAGGTAGAAGGATGACAAAAGAGGCGCCTGAAGACTTGGTGGCTTGGTGGTAAACAAGAGAAGAGGAGAGGAAGGAGAACCTGAGATGAAGTCGGAGAACTGAGAGCAGTGTGGAAACCTGAGTGTGTGTTAGGGCCAGACAGCAGGGTGGTACTACAACAGGGTCATGACCTTGATTGTGTAACCACTGCCCTCATCAGCATGTGGGGCAGAATTGATTGGATAAGAAACCTGCATTAGTGTGATCAGATCAGCAAATGGTTCTACACTCCTCAGGAGACGGACTAATGTGTGTCAGTACAGCAGAACGAGACACGGTGTGCAACTAAGAATCCACAACCTCCCGTATAGCAGATGCAGGACATGAGATGAGTCCTGAGATTAGAAAAACACTGGAACAGCTGAGATATGATACTCTCTCTGAGGGCATGTCACAGTGTTTGTTTATGTTATATCCTTTTTTAAAACACAATAGTTCAGAGATCTGGCTCTTTTTTGACCTATGTACACAGTTAAACACAGCTAATTCACGTATACTTTACACAAGTTCAGTGTGAACAAGAGGCACAGTTTATGTAAAAATGCCCCGTGACCTGATGTTGTAAGTGCTGTATTTAAATTTAACAAGAAAGGTAAAAAGGCAGTTTTTGTAGTACAGCTTAAACAAAAATGAATAAACATAAAATGTTCAACAATGAATGGTCTGGTGTTGTGATGAGTGCTTAGGTTGCAGGCCTAAGAATGTCAGCGTCACTTTCTTGCGTTGTAAGCTAGCTACATTTACTCACTAAATAGCCAGTCTCTGGCTACAGACAGAGCCCACCGACAGCTTCACAACTAATAACAATAACTGGGGGGCAAACTTGATCACTAGAAGTTTCCACATAGAATTTAGTCGTAGGAGGCGGAGCGAGATTTGAGGGAGCTGCCTTGTAGTTCTCTGTTCTCGCTCTATTTTCTTCTTCAGACAATGATTCGTCGTGGCAGCAGGCCTCCATCTGATTGGCCTAATATTTGACATGCAGAGTGTGAAGGCATTTTAATGCATGCTGTTTAATCAGTCTTTTGTGATACATATATCGCACAAGTTGTTATTGCGATGATGATAAATTTCGATATATCGTACAGCCCTACAATCATCAGAGCACGGAAGAGTTCCACCGCCCTTGGAAAACATTTTATTGGTAGCTTTTGATGGACAAACACCTTACTGACATTCCTTGTTAGTGTTTCATTAAATTTGTCACCAATCTGAGAATCAAAGGAAGCTTACACTCCTTATGTAGAACCATTCTTTGAGAATCCAAAGAGAAAGCAGACTAACCTTGGCCGTTGGAGTAGTAGATCCACTTCTCCTTGACCTGCATTGGAGGCTGAGATGGTTTCTTCTGAATCGCCTTCTCAATGATGCTACTTGGATCCTGCACTGGGCCCTTCTTAAGCACCCGAGAGCTCCGCTTCACGCTACACACCACAATTACAACCAAAACCAGCAGCAGGAGCAGCACTATCATCCAGGGCAGGTGTTCATTGATGTCAAAGTGATTATGAGTACTTGGCCTTGGGGACCCTCTACGCGTGGGCCTGTAGTAGCTGGAGATACCACCTCCACTCCCCTGCTCCGCAACCTTGCTGGTACCTGTCCCAACTTGGACTACCTCAGCAACCTCAAGACCCTCCATTGCCTGCTTGTTGGGCCCTGGCACAGGGTCAGTATTGGGTTGTCCCCTCTGGTGCTCACTATTCATTGGTTGCTTTTCAGCTGGGGGTGGTAGAGTCCTTGGGGGATCAAGCTTTTGGGGGATGGGAGTGCCGGGGCGACTTAACCCCTCTGTATAGTGGTTTTCCCTTCCCGGGCTTTCCCTCAGTGGCATGGGTGCTGACTGGCTGTGGATGCCTGTGATAAAAGAGACAGGGAGATAGATGGAGACAAAGATAGAACAAACAAGATGAGGAGGTATGAGAGAACACAAAGAAATAAGATAGTACATAGGTAAGAGATGAGAGACACACAGACATAGAGAGAGGGAATACAATTCCCTCACTCAAGAGATTTGCCCAACCCAGACAATGAAAACAGGAGGCATCAGGGGAGGGAATACTAACACTATAATCTGGCCCACAAACGGAAGAAGTATTCACTTCATAATTGGAGTCAGTCCAATTATGAAGTTCTATAATATGAGCATTTTCTTAACACATATAGATTATCCCTTCAAAGCATCTTGGGTACATTCCCATCTGTAATTGGAGCTGTCTGCTTGTGATAAGATTACCTAAGAAGCGTATTACTGCCAGGTTTGAACAGGGCCAAATTAATAGAATAGATTTTCATGTTTTTCAGCAGAACCTAAGCAGTGGAAGAGGAGGCCATTGAGTATCAAAGTGTTCATTCTCAGATTCAGGTGCTTCGGAAATGAACATTTCAAACACACATATTTGTATCTAGATTTAAAGATGCTATGATTTTTGGAGGAGGTAGGTCTTCCAGACCTTGTTAAAGAGACAGAAAATGATTCTGCTGACCAATTCAATTAGGCAGCTTGTAAACGATAAGCAGGTAAACAAAGAGTTTTAATTACACTAGTGAATACGAAGGTTCAACGTGAGTTGGGTGACTATAGTTTGTTGACATCATCATTACAATTATCTATGTGTCTTCCCTTAACTGCAATAAAAGCATTTATCTGCTTTTCCTCCTCCTGCCATGTTCTGCACCAGCTGTGCTTATAATTTCACAGCGGATGAGATCTGAGTTGCTCACCCTACAGTGCGTTCCTTAATTAATGTTGCACAAAGGTGATTACAATCAGACTCGGGCATCAATTGAAGGACTAATTAAACCACAAAAACATAGAGGTGAGAGGGATTTTGGTCAATTTGGCTACCGATTTACAGCCAACTAAGTCTCTTGGAAAAGAACACTTAGGACTGTTTGACATAAACTTAAGCTGACATTTCATGAGCAGTTGATACGAGTACTGTAATTAATCTGTATTGATACAGATGTGGCTGTGTGCTTGTACTGGTGCAGTATAATGGCACTAGATCATAAATGACTTTCACCTGGATGTGTGTTAATCCGGGTAATCCTTTTATCAGCAGGCAGGTACACAAACTAAATCTAATCCCCAAATTAAAGTCTTTAATTGCCTTTATCTAAATATCTTGAACAATGAAAGGTCAGACTGACATGAACACCGGAGCAGGAATATGGCCAGTTTTGAGCAGTCACTCATTTTTTTTATAAAACGTTACATTAATGTGATTCATTTAGTTAGAAACAATGGTTGTAAGGGATTACAGTTTGTAACTGAGTGATTACATTACCGTTGCTAATTTCAATAAAGCTTTGATACTTTGATATCACGTCAGATTGTTTGCCATGTTACTGTTTAGCTGTGAGACTGGTCCAGTAACATGTTAGCATGGTGCATTGGGGAGATGGAAGGAGGAGGTCAGCCTCTTCCATGCAAGGAGACATGCAGCTACTCAATATTCCAAATCTTTCATGTTTTAAGGTTGTGTGGGCATAACTGTCTGGTTAATGTTAGCCATGGTCAACTGGTTTTATTGCTGTTTTGTCAACAACACAGGCATCACATTTGGGGTGTGGGATCACTAAATAACCGTCTACACACTTATTCCCTGCTCCTTTTCCTCCCTTCACATGGTGATCCTACCCATTCTCCACTAGTAAAACAGGTGAAAATGAATAGCCATGAGTATGTAACACCCCCAGTCGCCCACCCCCACTTTCCCTCTTACAGCACAGACAAGGTCAAATTGACTGTGTGGGAAGCCATCGATCCCCTGCCAGTACAAACAGCAGTGACAGTATTATAGGTGTCAGTGTTGGGAGGAGGGGTACATGGATGGTTGATTCTGAGAAATTGGCGGCAGACTGACAGACAAGAATGACGTAAAAACGGTAATAGATGACGAAGGAGGGCAGACAACAAGAAGACAAAGGGGAGAGGGAAGTATTTGTCACTTTCTCGGAAGGAGGGAGGGGGCGGTGGAAAAGAAGGGTCACAAAGGAAGAGAGAAATACCCATAACTCCTCCTAACTGCAAGTAGTAGCATTCCTGAGATAAGGAACTACAACCACTTTGTTTCCCTGACTACAAATGCCCTTCACTTTGTGAATTACCAAAGGGAAATTGTGTGTGTCATTGATGTGGTAATGCTACAACGGCAACTTTAGAGATAAAACACAGCTGTAGACATCAACAACAATCTGTGAGAACAAGTCATTAAAAATGTAAGCTGTGGCTTCAGAAAGTATTCAGACAGATGCATTTCTTGCATACTTAATGGATGTTGATTTTAAAGTGAATACAAATTTCATTTGTATCCATTCATTTACACTAATTAATTCAATAAATAGTAGAACTCCCCTTTGGCAGCAGTACTTTTGTATAAAAGGGATATACGTTTTCATAATTTGTATGTTTTCAAAAACAATCTATAAACATATTTTGAGTGAAGATGTATGGACATTTTATCATTTACAATTTAACCTACAATGTTGTGAATAAAGTGTAGTGGGTCTGAATATAATCTGAGGCCAAAAAATCTTCAGCTCTCGTTTTAAATCAACAATTCCTAATGGCAATGAATGGCAGAATAAATTGCTGTTGCAAAGATATTATAAGCTGTTTCTTTTAAACTATTGTATACAGTATTAAATGCCATTAGGTGTTTCATTAGCACCATCATCTCAGTACAAAGCAAATGCTTCCTGTTCCCTTTTAGTTCTCAGCCAGTTCATTCTTACAGTCCACAACAGATAAAAGGGACCCTGAGTACCAAAAAAAGCTGTGCTCCTTGAGACATCATAGCTTTAAAATTAGACCTTCCGCCTTGGTCCCATTTAACTTAGCGGCTCATCGGACCATTAATTTAGACTACTAGACTGTTATTTGACCAGGGAATAAAAAAAAAAATTCGGACCTGTTCACCTTGAAGACAAACGCAATATGTGAGCATGTGTTCCTGTTGTTTTTGTCTGGAGTGACAGGGGCTTTTTCAGAGGTCTTGCTATTGAGGAACACGCATGAGCAGTTTGACCAGCTACCATTACAAAGTACACAGAAGCTCGGATTATAAAACACAAACAGAGAGTGACTTCATTCTCTGTTCAAGACGTCTTTACATCAGTATCATTTTCGGCAAAAATAGTAGCTTGCTGTTAAAATCTTTTACACATATCCTTTAAGAAAACAGCATAAATAAAGTTTATGACACTGGTGCATGGAGCCAATTAGCCTAATTTAAATTGAAGACTGGAGGAAGAAGGATAAAATATGCTCTAAATGTCCATCTACATTTCAACCCCCTAACCCTAACCCTAACCCTTTTTATTAAATAGTCAACACATAAGATGCAACGTACAGATCAGTGCAATTGAAATAGTTTTGAGCCACAACTAAAGGCAAGCTAGCATTTTCCCAATGCTACTACTCTTTTTGGCTAAACTAGGTTAATCGCTTATCATATTCTCAAATACACAAGACAGAGAATAATCCTTCTACCCAAAATGTTGACCTATGGTGCAGACAATGTTAAAAATGAATGGAGAAGGTACATTCATACTTATGCTAATAGCTGTTAGCTCAATTCATTATATTTCGGAGGCTAGCCGATTCCAAGGCCACTGTCTGAAAATGTCTCTAAAAATACATGACACATGTACTATATGGAAATAGTTGTATACTGCCTTTAACTAAATGGTAAAAAAAATAAAAAGAAGACTATGCTACTTGCTCTCACCTTCATGTGCAGGTCCATTCAGGGACAAAAACGAAGAAGTTTGGCGTTCAAGCACATCCTGTGAAGGCCCAGGCGAGGTCAAAACAGATGAAGATAAAGAGGACGTTCCACAAACGTTATCTGTCTCTCTAGTCCCTGGTGTGAGCAGCACCAGCCCCTGGCCCTGGCAGTCTGTGTGGGTTCGGCACTTCACCAAACTCGAACGCACATCTGAAAAAGTCCCCTTGGTACATGCTTTACAGACCACATTCTCTGTTGAGCTGCCTCGTTTTTTTACCCTTGTCCCCACAGGGCACAGTGAGTGTGGTTTACACTCTGCACTATCCACCGACAAGTAGCTGTTGGGTGGACAAACGCATATACGGTCCTGGATGGTCGTGCAGCTGGCTTTCTCAAAAAAGCCTGTAGGGCACGGAACCCGACAGCGATGGCATTGCTGGACTCCATTCTCGCCCCGTGTGAAGGTGCCGTCAGGACACGGGCTGCACTCCCTCACAGCTGTGGGGGAGCAGTGTAAGGAAACGTAGGTGCCAGCCGGGCACTTGTCGCAGACCAGCTGTGTGCCTGAGCCGGGGTCTGTATGCTGGTAGTGACGGGGAGATAGGACGAGCTGGTCAGCAGGGCTTTTTGTGGTCAAAACTCGGGCTGAGATGTCAATCACCACTGTATATAAGAGCTGAGTGGAGAAGAGAAAGAAACAGTAATATATTAAAGGTATACTGGGCAAAGCAACTACTGACTGGCTGCCACCTGGTGTGCTTCATTTATGGTTTGAGTCCTGTTGCATTAGAAAATATTAAGAAAGCATTTTGTAATCTTATTTCTGCAGATTGATAGCAACTAGTGTGGATGTTTGTAGGCAAATAATATAAGGTAAGGGAAAATATACATTTTCACTGGAATCTAGGTATTTCTGTTGGATGGTCAAATTTGGCCCCCAGGCCATTCATTACTTCACATTGTCTTAGGAGATTTCATTCAAAGATAAAGAACAGGTCAATTAAAACAACATTTCCGAAATTATCGTAAGGGTCATAAATGCTTCTGAGTATCATTTACAAGTTCTAAGACATTAAGCACACAAAATATAGGATCAAGTAATTTTTTTGCTCAAGTGTAGTAATGGATAAAGAGTCAAGAGCAGACCAAAGTCAGCAGGTCTTTTAAAGTGAATTATCCAGACAATGGCAGTAGCTGTTAAGATACCACCACAGCCAGAGGGTCCAAGAGCGCCATATCGCAACCCCATATTCGCCCAATTTACCCATAGTAATGTTTGAGGTTGGGTTTATACACTTCTAGTCACACATTAACACACACACACAAAACTACAGCATGACATCATCAAATCCAAAAGGGTTTCCTGACCAACAGTGAGTCAGCCTTAAACACCCAGGCCAATGTGGAGTCACCAAATTCATAGCCGGGTGTGCAGTGTGTCATGTTACAATGGTTCTTGTAGGTCACATTTTCAACACACCGCATGTGGTCGTTTAGTATGAAGCTGCTTTGATGGGATTTATGGGAGAATTTCCTCTATCAGATCCCCAGTTAACCCAACATAATTGCATTTACTCAATTGTCTGACTCACCCTGTCCATAAAGGTTAAGTGTCTAACTCACTGTACAACCACAACTAAGAATTTAACACAGACACATAAAGTTGGCTTTCTATAACTTTTTTCAGGCCCCCCCTCTCACCTATGCTGGGAAGCCAACATCTCACTGGGTTTAGGGGAATAGGCCACACATGCCTAACGTCACACACACACTTTGTGTATCACATCAGGGAAACGATATCAGGCTGTCTGACTGATGGAGGACTGTCTCCAATAATGCTACAAGGCATTCTTTATTTCTCATGTTTAACAATTAGTTTGGAGAAATTTAAAATTAGTTTTTCCACTGCAATTTGTGAAGGAAAATTTAACATGTAATATTACGTTTTATTGGCTAAATCACAAATAATATGCAGTGGTTTTGCAAAAACATAAAATCTAAACAGTATTTCAAATATTTTCATCATGAGACATGTGGAACAGCGCTTGCAAAGTTAGACAATAAATTTCATAAATTATTCAATTATTTCCTGGAATTTTCCAATTCTGAATTTTAAGAGAAATCTGATACTTGGAATTGTAGTTAATTTTTCTACTGATCAAAACACAAAACGTACAGGGTTATCCCCACGTCATACCAGTGCATTCCATTTCCTAAGAGAGGCGAGATTGGATTGGGCATAAATGGGCCACACATATGAACTCCTGTTTACTTTGTTACGATGTCTCTAAATTATTTGTAATTCATGGTTTGAATGAAATCCACTGCATACAAACAAATAAGATCATTTAGGTTTTTAGAGAAAGCATGACATACAAAACTCGTAATTAGAGAGAAAGGAAGAATAACTCTACAAATAGGGATAAGGCTGCCCATTCTTCTTGCACTCCATTGTCCTTTCACCACACCACCAATTTGGCTCATTGTGTTCATTCTCAGAACCTCATCCATAAACATCAGACAATGTTCTTCACGTGCTGTTCATAATCGGACACTATCAATGCATTCATTCACATCAAGGTTCAAAGTGAAAACATTGGTGGGAGGTGCCCACAGCCCTAAATGGGAACATTCTGCCTGTTATGGGACAATGGATGGTGCCCCTGTGGCTCTTTCTGCTTGTTTGTAAAATGTAATGCCCTGAACTACCCCATAATCCAGGTCTACTGCTCACAATTTAATGTGTGGATCAGGGAGGGAGGTTATGCTTTATTAAAAAAGAAACCTTTCGTACATTTACCCATGGCACGGATATGTTTTTCTCTGGAGAAACAGGCTCATTAAAATATACTACCCAGCTGCTAATAGTAAACAAAAAATGTCCTTCATTACGAATGCTTGGGTTTTACTAGTTTGACACATGCACCTGTCTGTGACAGAACTATTAGTGTTAGCCGATATATAAGCATTATATTCAATCTGGTTACTGATCAGACCTCTCAAAATAGAGCAACGCTAACACAAGAGGAAACAATTATACCTAAAGGAAATATGTGTTATGAACAGTTATTATGGTATGACATTAATAAAACATTTACTCTAGTGGGAATCAGTTACCAAACAAGTCATAGTAGCTTCCACTTAATATATTTAATACCAAAGAATGTTCAAAATAATGTTCATGTAATGATGATAAGAAAATGAAAAACGTTTAAATGATTAGTACACTTTTTGGCTCTTTGCCAATAGTCTCAATGACATTAAAGGTTAGAATCACGTATAGATTACGTGTACCAAGAAAATACTTCTGGCTACTAAACAGATTCATAGATTGAACATTATTAATGTAATGTTAAGATTTCCCAATGATATATGTTTTTATGTTTGATGTTATATGTTCCACTAAATAAAGAGCTGTATACACCAAGCTTACATGTGCTATAGTTCATAGAATAGAAACATGCGAAAGAGCTATTTTCATCTCATCTTGTGATGAAGCTAGTCTGGGCGCAGACTGATCTCAGATGACCTGGCTCGTCTGTAGAAAAGGTTTTAAGCCAATGAAGATAATTACTGCAACGGCTGCTATTCGGCATGTCAGGGAGGGAGTGAGGTAAGATAACAGCAAGAAAACGAACGTTCACAACTGGTCTGAGTGTGTGTCTTTCAATGGTTGTACCAACAAACACAAATACACAATCACATCTGTCCCTGCATTTACCACTAGGACAACCGACACTGTCTATAGCCACTGCAGAGCCACTTCAGATCAGCAGTGCATGAGTAAATTTTCGGCCTAAGTACTGCCAGCTTTCCTCTTTATTATGCCAGCATTGTCTCTCAATCTTGCTGCACTGCCCATAAACCTGAGTTCCACCAGCCACTGTGTAGGCTCCTGAACCAGTGACTAGGAAACAATGGTGCAGCAACAGGGATGAGAACCAACACTCTGCCCCTGGCAGACACATGGTGAAAGGTGTGTTGTGTTTTGTTACAAATGAAGATCAGTGTTTGAACGATGCCTTCTAGATTAAAAAATAAACTGGACGTCATGTCAGTTATCTTGGGCTTGGAGAGAGCCATCTAGGGGTGTAGAGTTTGAAACATGGACATTTTATATGTTGCTTTTGCGACAGATAATCTGTCTTGAACGAGTTTACCACCTTATAACCCCTGTGATACTTTGTGTGTTTGAAACAAAGCCACCTGTGTGTGTGGCAGGTGATATGAGGTTCTGTGTACCTACTTGAATTTGACAGTAATTCATGATGCATTATTGGTATTCTACTTGGTAGAAGACTGTTGTGCAAGTCTATACATCGGACACCAAATTCTTACGAATCAATCCATTTTGTCTCAGTACGTCAAGCTAGCTAGCTCAGACAGAAACTTTATAACTTTCAACTGAGGAAAGTGAAGGGCTACAGAGCTTGTGGTTGATATTTTTCTTAATAGTGATTTACGCTCTCAATCCAATAAACATATATATGTACATTTATGATGATACAAACTTAATGAGGGAGAATTGAACTGCTAATTTAAATGTATTATCATTAAGAGCTACAATGTCATTGTAATACAGACAGTGTTTATCTAGTGTGTGCCTTGAAAGTAATTTTATCGACAAGTTATTGTTTTGTAACTGTGATTGTTCACGGAGATGGTAACAGAGGTTAACTTGTGCTGAACCTTTGTGGTCTGTTCGCCAAAACCATCAAACCCTGCAGCACCAGAAGGTTACGTACACGCCTGCATCTACTTGGGCGGAAACACAATATTAAGTTGCATTTTACAGTGTGTGTGTGTGACGGAGTAAAGAAACAGATCACAGGGTAAAGGAAGAGATCTAAGGGTGGAGACCTTGGGTGGTCACTGGTCAGACAGCTCTTGTTTTCATCTCAATGGCAACAGAGTGGCACCACTGCAGGGCAGGTACTTGTTGTTGAGCTTATCCACCCATAGCATGCACGCACGCAAACACACACATAATGAAACAAACACCTCACCCCCGCAAAAGGCCTGTAATACTACCTCCAGCAGCAGCAAGAAGGTCGGTCCAGAGACACAGCAGGGATAGCATTTTTGTAGATCGTACAAAAAACATATGATATCTGACTACTCTCAGATCCTAGAACTACAACATTTAAATTTCTCAATATGTTGAGCTGGGCCCAGGTAGAGCTGAGGTGAGGTGAACAGGCAGCAACCACCATCACTGAAGGTGGCAGGCTGACACACCTGTCAATCAAGCCATCAAGGCTTAAACTATTACTTAAAAAAATCGTACACTTTAGCAAAAGTAGGCTCTCAAAGGTAGAAATACAAAGTAAAGACAAATTTTGCTTTTCATTTCGCAACACATTATTTCAAATGTTGAAATTAGTGTCTAGTGTCCATGACAGGAACTGCAGTTTAAAGAGGGGATCCACAACATCCAGCTCAATTTCTGTTGTCATGGAGAGCGACATGCTGGATTTGTATTATGGGAAATGTAGATTCCAGAATTCTAAATAGCTACAATATCCTTTTATAGTGGTTTTGTATTGTGTTCTGTTGGTGTTTTTTACTAATTCTTTGCTGCTGTCAACCTGCTGCTTCATTTTATATCATTGCATTATATAATTACAGTTTATATAAATATCACAAAAAGGATTAAGTAATTAGTTTGATAGATTATTGGGTAATCAGCACAAACAATCAGTAGCGATTGCCCCACAGAGGGCAAATGAAACTTGAGATAATGAGCAGAAGCACATTTTAGCGTTTTCACATCTTAAAATAAGCGGTTCACACGCACGTTGCAAGACACCTGCCTGCCACCACATATAAGCTGTCAAAATCCAGAGCTGTCGGTCTGACAGACTTGTGATATGAAGCTGCACCAAACGGCACGGCAACACAAACTGAACTCATCCTGTGACAAGACATGTGATCAATGCTTAGCAACAAACTGAACCACAAAGCGGGAAGTGGACAGAGGCCTGACAGGAGTTTGAGATGGTTCTGTGCCTGTGCATGTGTTTGTGAGTGCAAGTGTGTTGAAAAAAGGACTGCTCGATTATGGAAAAAATCCTAATCACGATTATTTTGGACAACGATTATTAATTTATTCGTCTAATTGCACAGCCCTAGTTGAAACCCATGTGTTACCTAAAGGGATTTGTGTATACAAATATTTGGTTCTAGGTGGGATGTTTGTGTATGCGTGTGTGTGGTAGAAGACATTAAGCCGCAATTACTATTCAATTAAAGTAGGGCTCACCATAAACACACACACAGACACAGACATGCACACACTAGCAGATGAAATATCACAAAATACACACATGCCCTCCTATGTGCACTTACCCCTCCCCCTACACAAATACACACACATGTCAACCCAAATGCCTGGCAGCACAGCAGCACCTGTTGCTGTGTGTCCTTGTCTCTTCCTCATCTCAGCTCACAGAGAGAGACTCTGTTTGGATTCAGTCGCGCTGAATTTATCACTGACAATAGGCAGCGATGGTTATTTGTGTAGAGGTTAATGACTGAGGCAGGACGTACCAGGAGGACCTGAGCTCATCCAAACACTGGTCTCCACAGCCTTTAGGCTCCCCGGTTTGGAAATATGTCCATACATTGTATTGGTAAAGCGAGTGTATTTGAAATTACAGCAGGTTATGTATCTTCAAAGTGTGTAAAGCAGATACTGCAGATGAAACAGATTGAACATAGCCAGTGGTTTAAGTTGATTACTATTTTTGTGTTGTGTTTGTGTTGCAACTAAATAGTGCATCAAGTGTGAACTTAAATGGCCCTCACCGACTTTCCTTTGAATGAACATATTTCATATATGCCGTGGCACGATTACGGGAGGTGATCCACAAGTATCACAATCTATTCTTTAAGGAGTTTTTTTTACTTTTGCCACAAAAAGTGTGATATCTATGGACACACACAATTTTAACGCAACTCTAAAGGATGCCTGCAGACGGACCCTCTGTAAACAAGTATATGGATATGATAACATTCATTGACCCTTTGAATGACTGCAGAAGAAGCCTACACCTAAACCTCAATCATCCGCTGTGGTTCTCAGTCAGCAGTATAGACTGTGTATAAAGATGAACGACATGTCTCCACTATCCAGATATGAAGCATAAATATACGAGATACACATGTGGCTATCTTATATGTACTGATGGCATATTTTTAGCCAGGGTCTGTGCAGTGGTGATCGGGGGATGAGCGACAGTGTGCGGGTTCATGACCAGCTCTGCAGCTCAACAACAGGGGGCGATCAGTTGTAAAAATAAATGTGTGGCCGTAAACAAACTTTGTTATAAATTTAAGTGAAACTAAACCCCACATGCCAAAGCTCTCTGCATAGTTATCACCCTGAGGAAATGCTTTGTTGATGCATCGACAGTTTGACAACAAATTCAAATCCATTTTGAAGATAATCCAATTTTTCTTTTCTCAATGCCAAAAACAAAACAAACTCAAACCTTAAAAATTCCATTAAAAAGTCCTTAAAAGAGAATGAGACGCCCGCTAGACACTGAGAATCCTGATTGGACGTCAACAGCCAGACTTGACCCTCTGTTTACTTAAGTCACAGCTCGACTTGGCCAGGGCCCTCCTGCTTTGTGAGAAGACAAAGGGACAGGCTTCGTGCCTGAGCCTCGTCTGACTCACGGAGGATGGTGAGACTTTGATCTCTAGCAGCTACTGACACAACTATGTCAGCACAGATCACAACATAGTGACTATACTGGCATGAAAAAATCCATTATTGACACTAAATGATTATTGAGTAATTTATACAAAATAAAACAATGCAGGAATATCTAATGATATCATAATAAAATATTCCTTTTCCCTTAAAAAAAAAGAAAATGTGCATCAGGATTTGATTTCTTATTTATCTAAATAAACTAAATGAAGCTAAATTATTTTCTCTCCCTTGCTTGTTTACTTGTGAAATCTGACCATGTCTTTGTTGTTACAGTCTCCAGATAATAATCTGCATTGACTGACATTCCCAGTTGTTCACAGGGTAAACAATAGGCTGCTGAGTCCCATCTCTTTCTCCATCCTTCCACTGGAGTGCTCACCCACAGAAAGGAATGATTTACACTGATGAGATGTTGAATCATGAGGAGAATAAATAAATCTGCCTGTCTTGGGTTTATGATACAGTCAGACTTGGAAACATTTGTTAAGATAGTTGATTCAAACTTCAGTCTGGGACGGGGGAGGACGAGAAAAACAGGCACTGGCCCTTTAAAAGAGGGAAACCTGCTGGATGAGAATACAGACGAAGAGCCAGGGTGAATGAAATGAGGTGCGGGTTACTCACCACCACCGACACACACATGGCAGACATGGTCCTGGTTTAAGAGACAAGGATGCTGAGGTCCTTGTCGGAGTTGTCTGCTGGAGAAACACTTCTCATCAGTAGATGTTTCTCATCATCCTCCTCCTCCTTCTCCTCCTCCTTCCTCCTCCTCCTCCTCGGCTTGCTGGAGGAGAGCAGCTGATGCGGCGTCAGGCTCTACCGCAGTGTCTCACACCGGTCTGCGGCGCCAGGTGCGCGGGTATCGGTCTCAGGTAGTCCCGCACGAGGGCCTGGTTCACGCGGAGCGCCGCGATGTGTGCCATAGCACTGACGGATGAGGGCCACTGTAGGACCACCGCCTCTCCCCGTTTTGTCCTGCGCTGTCCGGGCTGGTCTCAGCGCTGCGCGGCTTCCTCCTCTGTGTCTGTGCGGCTCTGCGGAGCTCACCGCTACAGCCGCGGTGACGTATAGACTCGGACGGGGGAAGCTGATGACGCGACGCAGCCAATGGCGGCGCCGGGAAGAGCAACGCACGTGTGTAGGACCCCAGCTGCATCTAGAGATAGAGGGGGGCATGTGTATGGACTGTGGCGTATGCAACATGTGTTTTACTGTTGTCCCCATTTTAGACCTATTTGGTCTTGAGTTATTTCATGTATATGTACATACAACAAAGATACGAAATAACCAAAGAAAAAAGGGGGAAATTACACCTTTAAACAGGGTTTAGAGTAATTCCTATTATTATTATTATCAGTATTTTGAGATAAGTAGATATGCAAATGTGTGGTTGGATGACAAATAGATAGATAGATGGATAGAAATGAGGATGGATGGATGGATAGATAGTAAGATAGAATGATAGATAGACAGAACGATAGATAGATAGAATGATAGATTGATAAACAATGACTACTCCATGCAAGCACAAGTTAGTCATGGAGTTCTGCAAGGTTCTCCCCTTGGACCGATACTGTTCACCTTATATATGCTCCCTTTAGGCAGCCTCATCAGATAGCACCGCGTTCACTTCCATTATTACGCAGATGACACCCAGCTGCATATCTATGAAGCCTGATGAATTTCATCACTTTGTTCAACCTCAGGAATGTCTCAATTACATTAAGGCCTGGATGACCCAGAACTCAGAGAAAACTCTGTCTGACCAGATAGTCACCTTGGATGGTATTAGTTTGACCCCCAGCTTCAGTGTTAAGTTCGACCAGGAGATGTGATTTGACTTACACATAAACAAGTTATCTTCTCCATTATATCTATTTTCTGTACTTTATCTAACCATTGTACATTGTATTACAGCTGAGTTTTATAACCAAACCATAAGCTGAAGTCTTCTGGACACACGTATAAATCACATTGATGAGCTTCATTTTATAAAATCAATAAAGGTCATACGCTGATAAAACGATCTGAAGTAGCCTGTGTTTTTACAAGATGGCCTGTGCTCTCCGGGGTTCTCTCCAAGTAGAATATTAGGGTTCAAATATGTGGGGCTAGATTTCATGAACAAGCTTTGGATTTATTTATGCACACTTTGTAGTTTTCATTCTCTGTGTCATTTAACTTGTGTAAATGGAAATCAAACAGTATTTATGGTTGTGCATAGACCAGTAAGAGTTCCCATGCAATCATCCTTCTCTGTCTGAGCCTTTTGCATTGATGATTATGGCTGATGTACACAAATAAGCAAGACCTCCTCAAAATAATCACATTCCGCTTTCAATTCTGAAATTCTAAGTTTTTAACCAGTGTCCCACAAATGTCAGCATCACAGTGTTCTAAACGCACTTTGCTGTTCTCAGTAATGGAAGTCAACATACCCCTTGCTCTAAGAAGTAATAGCTTCACCAACAGCCTGCCAAACTTATTTGCCTCCGCTGTGGAAAGGAGTTCACTTTTATCCCTGGGAGGAACATAGATGCAATGAACTGCCCTTTGACCTACTGTAATGTCAAATGCTACTGTTGTCATTTCATTGTTCGAAAGTGAACAAGACAACAGTATTTGGGATTTCACTTTAACTGGAAAACTGGTCAATTTTTAACCACTAGTCATTATATCCTGAATTTCTAAAGTCCAACTTAAAGGGGGCAGAAATGCTATGATGTCACTTTTACTGATGCTGTAAAATTGCAATAGATGACATATTTGGCCACTTGAGGGCAGCATAACAAGCAGTAAAGAACACAATGAATGGGAACCCATTCATTCAGTGCTGAATGAAATGTCTGTAATTTTGATCTCTCAATGCTTCCCTATCTTCACCACTATAATTCTTAATTTAGTCCGTCTACCACGTGATGTGTTGGGCAGAAAACGGGGTTGATGAGAGGACGACTGAACCAAAACACTGAATCTAATGATCAATAAACAGACTAGTGAGCTCTACGAATCAAATATATGCCTGAGGGCTAAAAAACTGCTTTTGTGAAGCAGCATCAAGCAGCATGATGCAGCTGTGAGAAAGATGTTTGTAGTTTCTGGTTAAGCAGAAAAAACACAACAAGCTTGAGCATGGTAAGGTGTAAAAGAGGTTGGAGGGTGTTGTTGGTTTCTCAAACCGTTCAGAATTTAACAGCGGAGATTGAAATTTGTTTTGTCTTGCGTTTGACTAAAAACCAAAATCAGTTCCCTTTCGATGGCACTCTACCATTAACCGGAACTTTACGACTTTTGGGGAAAGAAATTATTCCTCTTTCTAGATGAGAATATGAACACTCTTCTCATTGAGTACGTTTTCAACATGAAATTTAGTCAGCCACTTTAATTTGTTGAGCATTAAATGGAGAAATAGCAAGCCTTGCTATGTTTATTTTTAAAACATAGCAGAAGATGGTCTTCCTCAGTTTGGGTTTTGATGAAATGTCCAGCCACTAGCAGATGTCAGATAACATCCCATTAGCTCCTCGAATGCTCTTTTAGTTCACTGTCTTTAGTAAGTCTATCCATTTAAAAGGTAAAAGGGAATTATAATTACTTCTTACAGTTTGCTCTGATTTCCTGTCAACAGATGCAACAGATTGCAATGGGATACATTGTACAGTTGTCTATTGTCTTTAATCTGCATCCATTATTACATTTTTTTTGCTGACCAAAGCTCACTAAGTTGCTTTTTTTTACCTAAAAATAAAAAAAAGGAAAAAGGTCCAAAAAAATAACAAAATGTGAAAAAAAATAGGTACACAGAAATTAAACTCCGGTCTCTTTTCATATTATTATGTCATTTTACTATTTCAACAAATAGGAATTTTTCCAAATCCTAACAAGGTCTGTGTGTTAGTGAGTTACCAAACAGCAATTGAACAACGAAAATAACTACTTCATAGTGACCTTCTTTGAAGGTCTTTTACCTTTGACCACAAAAATCTTATCAATTCATCTTTGAGTCCAACTGATCCTTCTTACCAAATTTGAAACAATTCCCTCCTTTGATATGTTCTTAAAAGTGTAACACATGAAACACTTTCATCTTGTTTAATAAAATGTTGAACTCTTTCTTCATCAAAGTAGTATTATTTTACCAAGGGGTTAAGCCATGCAGCTTGCAGACATACTTTTGGAGCAGTTATATGGATATACATGTATTCTGATATGCAGACATGATGACTTGGTAGAAAAGAAAAGATAAAAACAAGCAGCATCTGTGGTGTTAACAGTTTTAAGTGATGATCCAAGACACAATAACAGCCACCTGCAGTTGGCTCAGGTTTCTGCTGGTCTGGTCTTTCAATCAGTTACCAAATGTGTGAGTCACTGTCCCATATGTGTCAGTGGAGCAAACATGAAGGCTGGAGCCAGAAACTCAGTCATCTGTTCCGAGAAGTCAAGCTGTCATCTATCTGGTTACCGACCAGGTGTCGAGATACCCAGACACCACACGAGTGGAGATGTGGCCCATCAGGCGGGGCGTTGGTAAACAGTCTGGGTACGAACATGCTGGCCCCATTGCAGCCTCAGACGTTGCTGCAAATAGCAGCAGCAGATGAAGGAGCAGTGCACCATCTGCCCTGCACGTGGCGCGGGAAACAGTGGGCACAGATAAAGAGAAAAGGGAGGGAGAGGGGGAAGAGATAAAGGGACGAAACATGCTGCTTTGCTTTTGCTAGTGGGGTGGGGGATATCAGTGGGTTAGTCGGGTGAATAAGTGTAAATCCATGAAAGTTAAGAATGAGGTGGATTCTCCAATATTAGGCCCTGATGTATAGAGGAGTGTCTAAGGAAGGCGGAGAAAGTGCGACACCAGAGCGCAGGATGCTTAAGATACTCTGCACATGTCCTGACCAACAGTGCAGCAGGCTGATGCTGCAGAGCTGACGTTCAGTTGGCAAAGCAGCCTGAGTAGCTCTCGGGCCACACACGCACACACTCACAAATCCTGTAGTTACACTCACTGGAGTCGCTTTATATAGAGCTTGTGTAAAAACAGGGAAAGGGGATTAGTCTGTGTGTTTGAAAGATTGTGTGTGTGTGTATGCGAAAAACATGAAAAAGTGAGCAAAGGAAGAGCGTATGCTTCCACGCATGAGTGTGTCGACGCTCACTGCTGTTGTGGTTTTACGACTCCCTCTTTAATCAGACGCAAACACACAAACACAAAGCCCAAATCCTCTAAGCCAGCGTAAACATACCACAAACAGCAGCGCAGCCTTCACACAAACATGCAACTGGGCAGATATTTTAATCACTGCTGTTGATGTTGCTTTTTAAAGGATACGTCAGGGGTCTTTTATTTTCATAGTTTTCATTAAGACACTGGTAAAAAGAGGTTAGATAATAGAGATAAGGAAATAGCGATACAAGGTAAAGTAACTACTCATCTCATTCACTCTTTATCTCCAGAAGTACTGCCCTGTGGTTGTTTGCTTCTGCTAACCAGTGCAGTTTCAGACCCTCCATGTGTACCTGACATAAGGCATTCACAACAATATGAGATTACTGTGACCTTTGACCACTGAAATCAAAATTGGTTCTTGTTTGAGTCCAAGTGACAACTTGTGATAACTTGATAACTACTATCGTCTTTAAGAGTCTTCAGAAGTTTCAAGGTCACTCTGACCTTGAATGCTGTTCTTTCAAACCCAACATATAATCAGTTCGTCTTTTGATCCAACTGAACGTTTGTACTGAGTTTGAAGACAATTCTCATGGCGGTGCTGAGATGTTGCATTTGCAAGGCAAAAATGTGTTTTGTAGGGTCACAGCAACCTTGAACTTTGACCTTTGACCACCAAAATCTATTCAGTTCCTCCTTGAGTTTAATTGAAGATTTGTGCAGAATAGGAGGAAATTTCCCTGAAGCATTCTGGAGATATTGTGTTCACAAGATTGAGATGGATGGTCAGCCCGACAACATAAAGTGTCCTTTAGCTGGGTTTCACCAGTATGGAGACATTTGAAAACTATTAAAATATCTACATTTATTTAAGATATCCATCTCCCACTTTCATTTGTGTATCTTGTCTACTTCTGCTGTTGTTACATATGCAGCCGCCTTTCAGGGGCATCTATAAAAGAAGGTTCCCTATAGAGGTTTGTGTGTGAACCAAGTTGTTTCAAGGACCCCCTCCTCAGAAAAACCCACAATTCATCGGATGGTCAGAGTGATGCTTGTTGTTTTGAGGCTTCAGCAGCAGCTGTCACGTGGAGTCCCCTGGTAACAGACCATTCTCCAAACCAAATGTCCAACAAAGGAGAGGAGACACTTCCCATCCACCAGGGATGGTCTCCAGAATTCCGTCAGCTGAACTATTGTGTTCAATAAACCAGGTTGCAACTCTTGTTTTATTTTAGACATGTTTCCTTTGTATAAATACCAAGATGAATCAAAGAGTTCATATTGTTATAGAGATATATAGAGATATACTTTATTCATTTTTGGCATGTCATTTTTAAGCAGGGCCCTGGGAAAAGGCCAGATTTGAGGACGTAGCTAAATGTTTGAAATATGAACCATGGGAATGTACTATTGTAAACAGTTATGTCACAGGACTGCCCCGAGAACAGCTTGTGCTTCTTAATGCATAGGGCGACCTTTTCAAGTTTGTGCACGTTAGAAGTTAGGGATTGTGTACTAAAATGTGTGAAAGGACAAATAACAAGCAGCATTTACCATAACAATGGCTCTCTTCTAGTCGATTCCAACTAAGTCATGGCCATTGTGAGCCAGTGTGCACAACAGCATGACCTGGAAACTGAATGATAGATTTTATTAAACTATAGCACTCAGTAGAGCTCTAGCTCCATCAAGGCCAGCCAGTTCCCTTGTTAAACCACATTTAAGTTCACTGAATATAGTAATAATTTGGACTTGCACCTGTAAGGCCCTCCAAATATAACTGATTTGTTTCCCATGAATTATTCACTTAAAAGTAGTGAAAATGTAAAAAAAATGCCCTTGTAAGGTTTATGTTTATTTGATAGGCTCTATCTTGGCCCACTTCCCCTCCATTCACTGAGGTCTGTATTGTAGTTATGTGTGATCCTGCTGGCAAACAACCAGCAGAGCAACAAATGGAAAGAGGTAAAAAGGAGAAGCTAGCTGCTCATGCAAAATGTTACTCCATAAGGTTATATTTTGTTATTTCTACTACTGATAATAATAATAATTCAAAAACAACAATAACATGGCTTTATTATGATACATTACGTTCATATTATTATTGTTGTTATTTATTATTGGTATCATAATTATCACTGTTATTATTATTATCATTACAAATGAGAAAGAAAAGTAATTAAGGTCAAATTGCTAATCGTATACTATGGTTAGCCTGACCTCTGTTGGAAAAACATGGTTACTGCAAGTACATCAAACGTCACTCCACAAATATGAAAATCACTAGTTGCTAGTTTTTGCTGCTCATAAAACACATAACACATGCGCACTAACACACACAGAGACATTTTTATACTTTTATATTGTATTATTTGTATGATTATGAGTATAAGTATAAAGCATGTAAGTGCTCGGTCTGTGCTAGAACAGGCTTTGGCCTCACAGAATAAGGACATGCTTTATTTGATTAAATGTATACAACTAGACTCATTATCTGGTTACGTACCTACCTCCAATTAATAGGATACACAGGACCTGTTGTAGTTGTTGGCAAATACATGATAAAGAGATAGTATAAGACCACTACATTTTCCTGTCTTATAAGCTGTTCATGAAATGTTTGTATACACATTATTAATTCTGAAAGTTGTGTTTTATCACATTTTTTATGCTTCCTTACATCGATTCATTTTTTTAATAGCATTGTTAAAATGACGGATCTAACATACTTATGTTTTGTTTTTCATTCATTCCCACAATAGACTGGAGGTTTTAAATAATAGTACAGCTCAACCTGTCAGTGTGGCCTGTAGAAGTGTTTCATTTGTTAAGCTCTGAATTATACAAGCAGTGTCAAAATGCAGAAAAGAAAAAGGAATGCAGTTTCAGATTTTACCCACTAGGTGGCTCTGGAGTACACAACACTGAGCAACAGGTGGTGGGTTTTGTACACGAGTGACTGAACCTTTAACATACAGCTGATAAAACTACATACATGTAAGAGATTGGCAGTCATTCCAGTGACTGCCAATCGCATGTGTTTGTCTGTAAAAGGTTACAGGCCGCATCATCTTCTATCTTCAGCTCATTTGTCTTTGCCTTTGCTTGCTCAGACATTCACAAGACAGTCAAGAGGAAATCTTCTCACACTGTGACACTTCTAACAGCTGCTCCCCTCACTGCGAGTGTCTCTTCCCAAGGGCTCTTTGACTGTGGCTCTTCTACACAGAGACCGTTACTGATGAGCCTTGTAGAGACACATGAAGAACAAAACTAAGTAGGTCGATCCAAATACAAAGAAAATAAACGGCGACGCTTATATGTAAGACAGATATTTGTCAATATCAATGGATTATTTGCATTAATATCTCTCTAAATATGTTGAACAATATGCAGTCAATTATATCTATTAAATTTGAAATGTATTCGTTGCAGGCTACTTCACACATCTTCTGGTGAAACTTCTCAGAAAAACTAAACAAGATAAGGAATCACCCAAGAATAAAATGTACACTAACAAATTAATAAGTATATAAATTGGGATTTAATAGGATGCTCTCCATGAAATAAGTTTACACTAATAAAAGGATAATTTATTTAAAAAAGTATGTGTGGGTATTACAGGGCTCTTTAAAAAACATGTTTGTGTTTCCTATTTCCAATTGCAGTAGCTTCAAACTACACAATCTTCTTGCAATCGGGGAAAGTATGAATAAAAATGATTACAAACTCCTTCAGATTTCTTCCAGAATGTAGAATATCATGTTTTTCCTGCATGTAGACAGGTTTTACACATTTCATCATGTTCAGCTGACGGCTGTCATCCCCACTATTGTAACTTGGGTTAATTTCAGAGCTCTTTTCAGGAATGATGTCTGAGACATCATTAAAATATGATTCAGCGGCTAAACGTGTCTCTGTTATCTTCAATATTTAGAAATAAATTATCCACATTGAACTTTGTGGATTTTTATTCACGTCAGAACCTGAAGAATAAGAGTGTGAATGTTGACAACAAATCAATCAATCAATCAATCAAATTTTATTTGTATAGCCCATATTCACAAATTACAATTCATCTCATAGGGCTTTAACAGGGTGTGACATCCTCTGTCCTTAACCCTCAGCAAGAGTAAGGAAAAACTACAAAAAACCCTTTTTAACAGGGTAAAAATATGTAGAAACCTCAGAGAGAGCCACATGTGAGGGATCCCTCTCCCAGGACGGACAGAAGTGCAATAGATGCCACGTGCAGGAGAACATCATCAATAATCAAAGTCTCTAGCAGCATTGATGAAGCACAGTCCATGCTCAGCAACCATCTAGACCACGATCCACCATCCAGACCAGACGCCACTTCAGTCCTCAGTCACCGTCCACCGCCGCCCACCAGGAGGACCCATCACAAGCCACCACTGCGGTCCTGGTCCACCGCCCGTGCCCAATGCCAACGCGACACAGGGTCCGCCACCAGCACCACGATCAGCCCACATGACTCAGAATCCGCCACACTGGATCCAACACCGCGACCCCCGGTGCGCGATCCACAAACCGTAATCCATGGTGCGGCCACAGAGGCCCTGGATCTGCGGGTGATAAAGCAAAGGGATTCCGGGGAAGGGGGATAGGGATGGAGAAGAGGAAGGAGAAGCTGGAAAGAGAAGCTCCGTGTGTCATGTGTCATAAAATAGAACAAGTAATGTTCTGGCGCACTAATTAGCTCTAACTATAAGCTTTATCAAAAAGGAAGGTTTTGAGCCTACTTTTAAACGAACAGATGGTGACTGCCTCCCGAACTGAAAGTGGTAGATTATTCCACAGCCGAGGGGCTTGATGGCTAAAAGCTCTGGCTCCTACTCTACTTTTAGAGAATTTAGGGACGACAAGTAGGCTTGAATTCTGGGAGCGGAGTGCTCTAGTGGGTTTATAAGGTATTAACAGCTCTTTAAGGTATAAAGCCGCTATATTATTAAGGGCCTTGAAGGTGAGGAGGAGAATTTTAAATTCTATTCTAGATTTAACTGGAAGCCAGTGTAGCGATGCTAATATTGGAGAAATGTGCTCTCTTCTCTTTGTTCTCGTCAGGACACGTGCTGCAGCATTTTGGACAAGCTGTAGAGTCTTTAACGACTTCCTGCTGGAGCCTGATAATAATGAATTACAATAGTCCAGTCTCGATGTAACAAAGGCGTGGACTAGTTTTTCTGCATCTTTTTGTGAAAGGACATGTCTAATTTTTGAAATATTACGCAAGTGGAAAAAAGCAGTCGTAGAAATTTGTTTTAAGTGACTATTAAAGGATAAATCAGGATCGAAGATCACTCCCAAGTTCCTGACTGTTTCATTGGAAGCAAGGGCAATGTCGTCTAGCGCAGCTATATCATTAGATAATGCATCTCTAAGGTGTTTGGGGCCAAGTATTATAACCTCTGTTTTGTCTGAGTTTAATAAGAGAAAATTGCGGGTCATCCAGGTTTTTATGTCCTTGAGACATGTTCGAAGTTTAGTTAATTGATTACTTTGTTCAGGTTTTGTTGACAAATATAACTGGGTGTCATCCGCATAGCAGTGGAAATTTACCGAGTGTGTCCTGATAATGTTTCCTAGTGGAAGCATATATAATGAGAATAAAATTGGGCCGAGCACAGAGCCCTGTGGAACACCATGATTAACTTTGGTGCGCACGGATGACTCATCATTAATTTGCACAAATTGGGAGCGATCAGAAAAATACGATTTAAACCAGTTAAGGGCGGTTCCATTAATGTTAATTAACTGTTTTAGTCTTTGTAATAAAATTTGATGGTCAATTGTGTCGAATGCTGCACTGAGATCTAACAGAACGAGGACAGACACAAGTCCCTGATCTGAGGCTATTAAAAGGTCATTAGTGACTTTTGCCAAGGCTGTCTCTGTACTGTGATTGGCTCTAAACCCCGATTGAAAGTCTTCATATATATTATTTTCCTGGAGAAACTCACACAGCTGATTGGCTACCACTTTTTCTAAGATTTTAGAAATGAAGGAGAGGTTAGATATTGGTCTGTAATTGGCTAAAACCTCTGGGTCTAGGGTGGGTTTTTTGAGTAGGGGTTTGATGACAGCTATTTTAAAAGACTGTGGTACATAACCTGATGATAATGACAGATTGATAATGTTAAGTAACGAACTCTCAATTAGGGGCAGAATGTCTTTAAGTAAGTTGGTAGGAATGGGATCTAAGATACAGGTTGTTGGTTTAGAACCTGAGATTAATTTGGTAAACTGATCACGGGTGATCAGAGAGAAGCTGTCTAAGTAATGGGTAGGATTCTCAGCCGTTTCTGAGATCTCTGTTGTTGGGAGGGTATTAGTGCCAATTGAGGGCAGGAGATGGTTGATTTTATTTCTAATAGTTTGAATTTTATCATTAAAAAAGGTCATAAAGATATTGCTATTTAGGGATGGAGGAATACTGGGTTCGGTGGAGGTGTGACTCTCTGTCAGCCTGGCTACAGTGCAGAAGAGAAACCTGGGGTTATTTTTATTCTCTTCTATTAGTTTTGAATAGTAGGCGGCTCTTACTTTGTGGAGAGCCTTTTTATATTCTTTAACACTATTCTTCCAGTCTATGAGGTTTTCAACATTGTTGCTGGAGCGCCACTTCCTTTCTAGTTTTCTTGATAATTGTTTTAACTCATTTGTCTGGGAATTATACCACGGAGCTAATTTACTATGTTTGACATTTTTCTTTTTTAGAGGCGCTATTGAGTCTAATGTTAATCGTAATGAGTCTGCAGAGCTATCGACGAGGTGGTCGATCTCAATGGAGCTCAGGGTTTTAAAGAATTTGTTGTTTATATCTACTGCTAATACGGGTTTAAATGTAATTGGGATTATTTCCTTAAATTTAGCTACAGCACTATCAGGTAGACATCTAGAAAATTAATTTTTTATTAGTGGCATATATTCAGTTATTGAAAAATCAAAGGTTATTAAATTATGGTCTGATAGAACTGGATTGCGCGGAAGTACTGTTAAATTTTCAATTGCGACACCGTACGATAATACAAGGTCAAGTGTGTGGTTACCACAATGAGTAGGTTTTTGCACACACTGACTGAAACCAATAGAGTCTAGTATTGAAATAAATGCTACGCTAAGGCAATCTTTATTATTATCAACATGAATATTAAAGTCACCAACAATAATAATTTTATCGGTCTTTAGGACTAAGTTTGATAAAAACTCAGGGAATTCCTTTAAAAATTCAGTATAAGCCCTGGGAGCACGGTAAACTACGGCAAATATGATTGGCTGTTGGTGGCTGTTGGTGGTTCCTGGATTGGCGTGGAAGACTAAGAACCAGACATTCAAATGACTTGTAGCTGAGTTTAGGTTTAGGATTAATTGATAGACAAAATTCTCTTTTGACAAATGTGCCGTCAAAAGAGAATTTCCCAGATGTTTCCCAGAGCAAATGGCCACAGCTGTGGGTTTCCATAATGCACTTGGATGGCCTTTTTCCCACTGTGTCATTCATACAATCAAACAATGAGCCAAGCTCTCTCTCCCTCTCTCTCTCTGTGTGTTTGTGTTAGTGTGTGTTCATATGCGGTCCAACAGATTTGCATAGAATTTGTGTTCACGTTTCTCTGTTGACATTGTTGCTTAAATGACCCTTGTCAAGATGAATTTGGCCTCGACTACTTCCTCTTTTTTGACAATTCATTCTGCGGTGCAATCCAGAGTGGGCACCGTGCCCATTGTAGACAGACTCGTTGCCCTGTATAAACGATTGGAGTACAGTTTTTGTTTTTAGGATTTAAAAACTTAAAAGTTTTCACACCTGAAGCCAGAAACTAGTGAGTTAGATAAACACGATGAGACGTTTTAATATCAACATGTTTCAGTATTAATAAGGAGTTAATAGGGATGTCATTATAACTTTACGACATATATTGTTTGATTAATTGATTAATTGTATTTGTTTAAATTAAAATGTGTGATAGTATTTGTTATTTTTTGTTTAAATCATTATTAGTCATATATGTGTGTATATGTACAGCAGGTTTCACTTAATTTCCTTCCTGGCGCTCACGTTGTTTGGGGTGTGGTGGAGCTATTTCTCACGGCATCTTGAACCTATTGTTCTTATTTTAGACCTTTTCAAAACTCGTTGCGTCAAGCAGAAATACTGAGGACAAAAGAGATGGTAATTATGTATGGTTCTTTTTCCTTGATGCTAGCTCTTGATATCATGTAAGATGGTTATTGTGAAACGTGTAAGAAGCTGCACCATGGGCTGTAGCCTCAGCTGACATTTGTTTTTTTATTGATCTACAGAAAGTCCCACTGATGTTCTATTTTTCACGATTATGATAATTGAGTACAGTTTATGCCTTTCTTTATAGTTTCCTGTTTTAATATATCTGTTTGTAGTTGCAGATCTAAGCCAGCTAAAATAAAATAAACCGTATCATAAAGTAGCATATCATGCTGTGGTATCGTACTGTCATAACATATTGTATCATGTGGTTTCATATTCCATTATATCACATTCTATCGTTGTATCCAACATTTTGATTTGTAGGTTAACGTGTTCATAGTGTATTGATTTTATTATATCATATAATTATTTTATTGTATCATATCCTATAGTATTGTATTGTGTTGAGTTGTATTATATTGTTTTGTAGTGATAGATTACTTTATTCATCCCTGAAGGGAAATTAAGTCGTCATAGCAGCCGGTATATTTGAATACAATAAAATACAATACAATAGAATAAAATAAAAAAATAAAAAATATTGAGGTAGAAGAGTAAACTGAAACACAAGATAAATAGGTAGATGGCAAGATGATGGTAATAGTACTTTACATTACATTACATGTCATTTAGCTGACGCTTTTATCCAAAGCGACTTACATTTTTAGAACACTTAGCATTTATGAGGGGCCATTTAGGGGTTCAGTATCTTGCCAAGGACACTTAGGCATGCAGATGGGATAGAGTGGGATTCGAACCGGCAACCTTCTTGCCTATCCCCTAGGCCACACTCTCCCCCTAGTACTGATGATGGTAATGTTATTGTTAGACAGTACACAAAAATAGCACAGTACATGTAGTATACAACACAACACAATATACATTCAAACATGATAGTAACCATACCAATACAACAGCAGTACACAGTCACTGTGGCAGCAATAGCATATACAACAACAACAGCAACACAACAATAACAACATGTACACCTGTACAAACACGTGCACATAGACCCACATATACAAAGAACACACAAAGAGTACGACACAATATGACATGATACACAGCAGAGGTACAAATGCAAGTATCTGACCACACAACAGACATAACAAAACACAATGAGTGCAAGAACATGAAGACAGAGCGTGCAAAAGACAATACCACTGCAGAAAATGAAATACGTTATCAATATGAGTGTATCATATTGTATGGCATCTTATCGCATCGGAGGGTAGTGTATCATACCGTATCGTAGCGTAGTGTATCATATCATATTATATTGTAGCGTATCATAACGTATCATAGTGTATCCTATCATATCATATCGTAGCGTACTGAGTGTTTCATATCCTATCGTGTCATATCTTAGCCTGGTGTATCAGCTGGTTGAGGGGCCTCTTTGGCTCCTGGGCTTTGGAACAGTTTTCTTTTAGGGAACCATCAAAGCAGCTTGAAAAATCCACTCTCACCATCTACAACATGTAAACAACCACACTATCAGTCAGGTGGGTGAAACATCTACGTCCGTTTTACATACAGTCGCCTACAAGTTGTGGTTGGCTCTCAGTTGTATTTTAAAATCGATCACACCTCAAAACACATAATTATAGTTGAACACCTATGGTAATTAATGCTTATTTTTATTGATTTATTTAGAATTTCATTTTATGAATTATCCTTTGTGTTTACGCCTACTCACTTACTCTACAATTACTGATATAACTCCTCAATTAATTTGTCAAGGCTGCTCTATTCAGCCCAACATTTGCTTATGAATACATACTTTAAACATTGACACACTTTTCCATTATGTTACAAATTGTTTCTTCTGATCAAGGTTATAAATACTTCTATATTGCACTTCTGTTCGTCCTGGGAGATCTCTCATATGTGGCTCTCTCTGAGGTTTCATTCCCCTGTTAACAGATCTTATTTTGGTAGTTTTTCTTACTCTTTATGAGGGTGGAAGACCGAGGATGTCATACCTTGGTAAGCCCTATGGGACGAATTGTGATTTGTGAATGTGGACTGTACAAATAAAATTTGATGGGTGGATTCATTAATTTTGGCTGTCTCCTTGTATTTGAAAATAACAATGTGCCTTACTGTGCATAAATAATAACGAAAATGTGTTATTGGTGATTATGTAGAGTGGATTCAATTTCCATACAACTCCAATGGCTAATAATACAAAATAATCAATAAGTGTCACTAAAGTTGGGAGCAGATATGTGTGTGCGTGTGTGTGTACACTCAGACACACAGTTACTGTACCTGCTGACTGGGCCAATAATTAAACAGGGGGGTCAACATTCCTCTCGCGGGACTGTCCCGCCTGAAGCATCGCGAAGTTTCCTGCTTCTCTCCGGTGTTTCTGAGGCGGCAGCAGGCGGCAGACGGCGGAGGAGCCCGGTCCAAGAAAGGTGGAGACTCCTGCTCAACTTCCTGCACAGTAATCTTGAAGCACCGCCGAGAGAAGTCAGGAGGCGGGCGGAGCTGCTGCTGCTGCTGCTGCTGCTGCTGCTGCTGGGACAAGGGCGAATGGATCCACGGCTCATTTGACGTCTTTATCTCCGGCGACTCGATACGAACTCACCTTGCGGGTGTTTGGACCTAGCTACCTGGCTAGTCGCTAGCTAGCAGCGGAGCGGCTGGACGCGCGATTCCCAGCGTCTGATAGCGAGGCGGTGCGAAGGGCAGGAATGGGTAAGTTTTCCATGATGTGGCGCTTGTGTTGTTTCTGTCCGCCGCCTGCCTCCCCCCACCCCGTATTCCTTGCTCAACGCATTTAAACCAGGCGAACCCGAGAGAAGCGGTAGAGCCCAGCGTCGGCGTCTTGGACCGTGCTCTGCGCTTTCTGACAGCAAGGTGTTGGAAGTTAGCAGGCTAGCCGTGTAGCCTAGCGAGCTAGCCGCCTGGTTAAGTGGAAAACGCCGCCTCCATCCCTGGTTCTGGCTGCATTTCTAGCTAATGTGAACACGAGCCACCACAGAGCTGATGTCAACACGGCCTCTGCAGAAACACTCAGGGTCCTGGAGGAGCCTGGAGCGGAACACTCCATTTCCCTGCTGCCTGTGGGTTTTTAACTTAAATAACTCCACAGGACAGGAAAACTCCCGACTTAACTTCTTCCGATGGCTTGGATCCACTTCCCCCCGTTTGTCTTGGCCCACGCAAGGAACAGATACGTTTTATTTAGCTCACTGTGTCGTGACTGACATTCTTTCCATGACTCTGACGTTTCACTGCAAGTTTCCCACACCCAAACCCAAACATGCCTTGCTTGACCTCACTTATCACTGGACCAGAATGAACCACGTGTCTGATTCTGACCTGTGACCCAAGGTTAATCTGATTGTCCAAGTGATGGAATGGCAGCATCACAGATTCAGGTCCCTGTCACTGTCAAACCTGGGAACTGTGTCGTTGATAACCCAACATGAGAGTCGGCAGTGGGTGGAGGCGGCTTGCTGTCACACAGGTTGTGGTCATGCAGAGGAACCACTCTGATCTCAGGCCTGAAATAGCAATGCAAACCTTCTGTTACTGTATCTTGTGACATCTTGCTTACTGTGTCTCACTCAGTTTGCCGTCTGTGGGTTGTGTGGTTTGTATGTCGTAGGACTTGTTCAAGAAACCCGCTATGTTGCAAAACAGGTTTTCACAGCTCCGATCGGCCCTCGGAGGTGTAAAACTGCAGACAGAGAGAAGAGAAGCTGCTGGAAATATAGCTGTTGTGCATGAACTCTTGTCAAACTGCTGCTTGCACTCGGTCTTGAATACCAGAGTTACAATCTAGGAGAAGCCTGAGACTGCCAATATTAAATTGCACCAACAAAGCAGTGCAGAGGATTATTTGTCTACAAGGTGAGGTGTATTAAAAATAGTAACCCTGGAGGAGGACTGATTAGATCTCATTAAAATGACAACCACTGCATTTGCATCAGAGTCAGGCTTCTTCACCAGTCCATTTACAGGACAATAGGTTCATACAAGTTAGTAACGTGTTATGCTGGTGTTTGGTATGTGTCTCCTCAGGTAGCTCAGTGCTGAAGCTACCTCAGCTGTGTTTGAACACGTCCAGGCTGTGTGTGAGAGACCCTCGCATTCTGTTTGCTTTCCCGTCAGCTCAGTGTAGACTTACATGCTGCCTGCTACAGGTTGATAAAGTAAAATCCACAAACTGGCTCTGTGGAGCCTGGCATGGTCCCCACCTCTGTGCCTTTAGCTGGTTAGTGGGTAATAGTATTATAGAGAAAAAATGAGGGTACAGAGAGAGAGGGAGAGGGCTTGAATAATTTGAAGTGGGGACATTGACAAATTCGTGTGGCAACATGACACCCCAGTGTTGTGTTGTATTTGCCAATTTCACTGTTGTATTTCCACAGAAACCAAGGGCTGACTGGTGGCCTCAATCAATATTTACTAGGATGTGGTACATGTTGATTTCCTACCTCACGGATGAAGGTCTGTTAAAGTAGCCTGGTTATCTAGTGATCAAATGTTCATTAACTAAAAAAAAACTCTTTAATAGATGTATATTATTGCACTACATGTTTACAGAACAGAAGTCTTCATAAAACTGACAAGTTAATATATGGGAGATCATATTTACTGACCTGTACAAATCTTTTCAAGGTCTCTTCAAATGTGAATCAGTGCTGCAGGAACTCAGGTGTAATTATCATTGCCACCCTTTCAAATATTTTTGTGACTTTTTTTTAATTCTCATTTGAACAAATGCTTTTGACTTTTCCCTGGATGGTGATTGAAAGAGCACATGAGGCAGAACTTTGTCTCATTCAGCTTCACCACTGCGTGAGTGCAAGTGGCAAACATGCTCGGGCTGCAACTAAGAATTAGCAACGATAATCAATAAGAATAGATTGATAAATTGTCAGATATTGTCTTATTGCAGATATGTTGGCCGATGAGTCAGAAGAAACTGCAGTTGGCCTCCTACAGAAATACTAAAATAGGTGTGAAGTTGTGCAGTGATGGTGCCTCCGTAGCTGTTTTCTGACTTGCACTGAGATTATCCATATGTGAAAACACAAATGTCCAATTCAGTTGTTAGGGTTGAGCGATTTTCAAAAATCTTCATAGCATAACAATAAGCCACCGTCAGCCTAACAACCACGGTTTCACAGGGGAGCATACCGTATCAGTAAATGCAATAAAAGTAGAGCTGTCATTACTTCATTCTCACTTCAATGAATCCAGTGTGAGTTTACAATTGTGTTCTGTGAAACAGTGTGTCGGTGGGATACTGTCTGTAAGCGACTGCCAGAGAGCAAGCTTAGTCAGGAGGGGCTGAATAAGTATACATTTAAGAATGGCATAAATCATTATGTTGTAATCAGGGTTGATATCAAACAAATCAACGTTTTAATTGATTTGATCACAATTCTAGTATTGGTCAGGCTCTGTTATCAATTAATCTGCCTATTTGTGCTTTAATTGTGATTTACACAATGAATCAAAGTCGTTGACACTTTGGTTGTCTGCTGTTGTTGATGCACTTGGACAACAAATGGCAGTCAGTGGTGCTAAGTGTGCTCCTATTATATATACAGGGTAGTGCCAGCTGTTACTGTTTCCACATAGAGCTCTTGGTTTTATAATTCATGAATCAAGGCAGGTTTAATAACTAATGAAAATAGAGATTGTTTGCCTTTGTCAACGTAGCTTCGAGGTATGTGTAATGTTTGGCAGGGCGTTGGTAAGCACACATGCTTAGCTATTGGATTCGCACTGAATGAGTAGGATTATTCAGGCTTTCATTTGGACAAGCAACAGCTCTCTCCTCACCGTCTCACTTAATTTCTCCCAGCAGCCCTTTGCCCTTCGTGTCAGCCACCTCTCGGAGCGGTGCGAAGGAATGCAGTTATGGGTTTCCTCTGCTCTGATTGTGACTGAGAGAAGCACAGAGAGCACACTGATTTAGACAGTCTGCCTGGCAGTCAGCTCGCCTGCGTGGCCTTGAGTACCCCCCCCCCCCCCCCCCCACACACACACACTCTTTTTCTCTTCCTTCCTTCCTATCTCGCCCTGCCTCCCTCCCCCTGTAACATCCTCCTGTCTGTCACTGGCTTATATAAGACCCTTATTGTGCAAAGTCTTTACCTGGAAGCAATTTGTGAGGAGAGGAAATCAATAACCCTGGAAGTTCCTTGCAGACACAGACAGGAAGTGTGATCACTTTAATTTGAGGGGTTTCCACACTTGAAAGCAAAGATAATAAATACATAGATGACTGTGACAAAAAGCATGAGCTATCTGTGGAAAGGCTGAACTTGTCAGTGTCATTGCTGCTCATAATAAGTAAGTAAGTCCCTCTCTTGTCAAACATGGCAAGCGTAGTATATTGACTCTGAGAGAAGAAAGATCACTTGTATCTGATAAGAGCAGCAACCGTTGAAGCAAGACCAGGCATGATGGAGGTATGCTGGAGAAGCAATAGGCTCACATTATCCAACCATAACAAAGCATACAGGCAGCAATACAGTGTAACTCCTTTAAGGTTTGTTACACTAAGGAATTTAAATTCCCTTGCTGCCTTTGAAAATGTCCGATAAAAGAACGTATGTTGTAAGTTAAGAAATTATTTCAAAATCACGTGTGAAACTAACTGAAAGTCAGTTAATGTAAGATGTTACTTTGAATCATCACATTCACAGAATTTCTTAGTGTCAGTTGTTCATTTGACATAAGTACTGCAGTGCCAGTTCAAAAACTGCCTGTTTGGAATGGGTTGTTTACTTGGCCTGTGGTAATGCAAGTTGCAGCTTTCTCTCTGAATCTGTAAAAGTTACCCACGGTCATTGAGCCATAGGAAGTAAGGACCCCCTGCTGCTGCACAAAGAGCTGGTCACTTTTTTATTCAAAGTTCTGTGAAGCTCGAACCAGTATACAGAACCCCGAACCAGAGAATCAGTTGTTGTTGCTGTGATTGCAGCCGTTTTCTTGAAAGCAGTGTTTCAATGATCAACAACGTAACTTATTCTCAAGTGCGTTGATCATTCCTAGCCGCCAATTCTACAGAGGGTTGTTCGCCTGTTTATTCAAAGTTTACTAAACACCAAGTGTGAAGCTGACAAGATGAATTGTTCTCATGATGTGTTAAAGAGACAAACATAACTCAGAGCTGCAGCTCTATTTAAAGCTTCATGTGATGAGATGAGTCAACACTGAGATCTGTATTCACTCAACTTACATATATTAAGTTAATTCCCCAATTCTATAATTGGAATCATAATAAAACATATTTGACCACTTCAGGTTTCCTCTTAAAAAAGAATGTTCTACTCTAGCCTGGAATAGACAAAGCAAACACTTGATGGCTAGAGGTCCTTTGGCATTTGTACGATACTTCAAGGCCACCTTAGCTTCTCCTACATATTTTGAAGTGGAAGGTGAAAGGAGCTTTATTCAGTTGCTCGCTATCTGCAACCTATCCCCTAGTTGCCATTAAATCCTTCACACTATAGTTGTCTGAATTTAGGTTTATGGAGTATGAGTATGTTGCCGCTGTATGGTGTAGGAAAAATGACATGGTGTTTGCATGATCTGGATATTTAAGGATTTCAATTGAGATAAGAGGAAACATTTTCGTTCGGGAGCTGTCACGAGTTGGCAGCAAGCTGTGGACGGAGCGTACATCTGCAGAGGAAACGGTCCCTACAGGATCGCAGTGAACATGCATCTGCTCAAAATGCTGTGGAATGACGCCTTCAGCTTTGATCATCCCACTGTTCCCCTAACTTGCCCATGTGTCTTAGCTGCAGAAAATATGCCAGGAATCCTCTGCCACCACTCCCCAGAGCCTAGGTGTCATGCCACATTGGTAACAAGAAAAAAAAGTCCTGCTGTGTGTCTGTTTATTTCCCCTTTTGCTCCTTCGGTCTGTCATTATCAGTCACTCACACATCAGAGATCTCTTTTAAATAATCAGGCAGGAAGTGTGGTCTGTGTTAGTCAAAGATGTGTCTCATGGTCTTTAGACATTCTCTCTGTGTATTGTTGGAGCCAGACCCAGTTTTTTTTCCTTATCTCTGTATCATTCAGCAGAACGGTGTTTAGGCTCGTGAATGGAAATATATTTTTTGCCACCTCATATCTTACTCCATATCTCTCAGTAAATATCAAGCAGGAGAGTCTCTGGAGTTCGGGGGTTATAACTCATGTTTGTATAACGTTAATTCTGTCTAGCAGCAGCAAGTCACAGGGAACTGGACTCGATGTTTAACTACTTATTTAATATCTTTTGCTCAACACTTTTTAACAGTTGGATCTTAATATTCATCAAATTTCAATCGTGACAAACCAAGCCAGGTTCATGAAGTTAAGCAAAAACACCAACCATGTTTGTCTGTGTGAAGGAGGTTAACTTTTCACCCCTGTCCATTTGTTGGTGGTTTGTAAGCAAGATTACACAAAAATAACTAAATGTATTTCCACGAAACTAAAAGGAAGGGTGTGGTAAGTTTCAAGGAAGAACTATTTAGGCTGTGTCAGATATCTCATGCATGCAGTATTATGCAAATCATATTTACATAATAATCCAGAAATATATTCAATCACATCAAGAAAATTATTCAAAATCTGAGGCATGCAGATTACAACTCCTGACACTGTTTCCAGGAGCCTTCAGGGGACACAGTAGCGTAAACTGGTCCCCCCTCCATCATAAGGTTATGTATATTCATGTCTTTCTTAACCAGTCTTTTGGCTGTTGCTCTACTATCCTCTGCTTGACAGCACACCATTTAGCTGACCATAGCTCTTAGCCTTTTGACCCATTTCTGCATGTATGCCAGGATGACACAGCATCTCCCACAGAGTGGTTCTGGCTGCTGCTGGGCCCTGTGATACTGTTTGTAAAAGCTGTTTATATGCTTCAATAAGGTCTTCACACTGGACTGGAACCAATTCCTTTTGAGTTCTCTAATATGTTTGATACCAGTACCAGGATATAAGCATCATATTGTTCTGCTGTATAGTCTGACATGACACATTTCGACGAGTAGCAGGCCTGCTGACCCACATCCCCTGTTAACACAGAGCTAGCCAGGAAGACATGCATGCAAGCGTCCTGCTCAGGCATTGAACACTGGTGGCTTTAGCATTATTGTAGCCTCTTACCAACTTGCTGTGAGTGTAAGCTTTATGGGTATTTAAAATAACTGGCTGTATATACCTACTTTGGTTGGAAATCTTAATAATAAGCCAGTATAAATATCACAGTTAATACACCACAACTTTTCCTGGTACAAATGCTATGACTACATGAACAAAGTAATCCTCCAACCATAGCCCAAACCAGAGGTTCATTCCTGAATGATGGCTCTTATGTGATTTGATCATGGATAGCTGTAATTCAGTTTACTCTATTGTTGTTGTGGTTATTATCATTTAGCTTTTTCACTGAAATTTCTCAAGAAAATGTTTTTGCCCTTCAGGTCCCTTCATAAGTCAATAGAACTATTTAGGCCAGAAATCCCCTGCTGCCGCCTGAATGCAGCAAACTGCTGCCAGGAAGTTTGTTCCCTCTACGCACGAGCGCAGACACACACACGCAAACCACCTGTATGCTGACTGTGTTGACTGTTTTAATGCATTTAGAAAGGCATTTCCTCTGAGGAACAAACCAAGAGGACTTTGTCCTGCCAATATTTCACAGGCCAACACCTATCACTGACTACCCTCATTCAGGACCAGAGGCCTAGTTATTGAGGGAGATCATCTCATCTTGCCCTCACAAAATCATATCCATAATCACCACACATTCCGACCCCCTAATTGGAGAAACCTAAATTGTCCTATATGTAACTTTGTTTTTAGTAGTTTTTTAACATTAGGGATGGGCGTTCGATTAAATAGTCTTCATCGATCGTCGGGAGAATTAATGACAAATTTTCGATTAATCATTAATAATTTCAAGTTAAAAAAAATCACTATTTATAGGCTATAATAAAATGCAGTGAAAAAACAGAGCGTGTGTCCTCATTGAGATCTTTATTACAAGATGAACAAAATATGCGATGCCGTAATCTTAAGCAGCGGAGCCGACAGCTAGAAGCCGGTGCTACTAAACACAACTGACCCTCGTTTTTCTTTTCTCCAAAATAAAATAATAATAATATAAAAAAACATCATGTTAATCAACAACTTAACCACAAATGTATAATACTTACGTCTGACAGGTTTTGCCAAATGTAACTCAAAACTATCATACAAGGCACCGAGTCGAGAAAGTTTCATAAAAATAACCAGTAAGTCACATACAACCTCAGCCGACGAAAAAAATTGCTCTGAGGGGACTGACGTCCCCGTGATACACAGGTAGCTCTGTGCTAACTTGGCTAGCCTGGCCGGGGCTCCGGTGTTTGCGCTCCCCTCGTCCGTGTCAGACAACGCAGGCTCCTCGTCTCCCACAGTCTCGGGGATAGCTTCGCAGTATTGGCAGTGAACCAAGTCATTTTTTAACTCAAAATGGTCCCACGCTGCACTTCGCCATGACCTCTTAATGTTTACTTTGGAAATGGAAATACATGTTAACTCGCAGCCAGTCGCAGGCAACTGAGTAGGCCTGTGGCGTTTTTTTCAAACACTGCCCCCCGTGGTCAAATGTGTAAATAGCGAATTTCTCGATGAAAAAATAATTACATAGACGAAATTCTTAATGATCAATTAATCGATCATCGATTAATTATGCCCATCCCTATTTCACATAAAAACGTTAAAAAGATGTTTTAAAATAAAAAATATGAAGAAAATTACCCAGAACTCTTTATTGTTTTGTGTTGGTTTCCCCTCTCCCCAAGACCATAATAACAATAATTAAAGAAAGCCATTATCCTGTGGTATTTTAAATATGAGTTGAGTGGGAAAAATCTAGACTATAGTGTGGAAGAAAGTGTAGATCAGTGTGTGTGGAAGTGATTTAATTGGTAGTGATTTGGCTGCCCTGCGGTCCTCAGGCGGGGCGTGTTTGTGTTGTCGCTGAGACACTGTAATCTGTGTGGTTGCACAAAAGTCCCTCTGCTTCACGTCCAATCAACTGGAAGATGAGCGCGGCCTATGTGCTGCCTTAGCTCAGCTGAGTATGACTCTGCTTGTCAGTGCTGCCTCCTGTTTTCTTAACAACGGCTGAGCAGACCGTATCTCTTCCTGTGGTTACATGGGCAGATAGTCCTAAATTGCTGTCTGGGGGCTCAGCTCCGTTGTTTATTTTCTGTGTTGCTCGGGCATGTGTGTTGTTAATTTTCTGTGCCTCATGAATCTGGACTGTTGGTTCGAGTGTTGTGATCGGAGTTGACATCGGCTAAGGTCTTATCTGTGTTGATGTGCTGTGCTGATGGGCCAGAAATTGGTGCAGAGGGAGTTCAGGGTTATTAAGAACCACTGGACAGCCGCAGGACTCATAACATAGTGAGTAAAAGCAATTGCTACTCACCCTCCTGGCAGTAAATAGTTTTCACTACCTGATCCATAATTACATTACATTACATTACATGTCATTTAGCTGACGCTTTTGTCCAAAGCGACTTACATAACACTCAGCATTTTTTTATGAGGGGCCATTTTAGGGGTTCAGTATCTTGCCAAGGACACTTAGGCATGCAGATGGGAAAGAGTGGGATTCGAACCAGCAACCTTCTTGTTGCAGAACACCCGCTCTATCCCCTAGGCCACGCTCTCCCTGGTCTCCATCAAACCAGAGCTTAGGAACTTAATTATCCCGTCCAGCACCATATATATACAGGCTGGTTCTTATGACCATGTTGGACACCCTGTCGTCATAATTCACTCTTCGAATCTGCTACAGTTTCAGTTTTGCTGCTGCAATATAAAAAGACCCGTTAAGCCGACTGCCAAAGACTGGTTGGCTATTCATTATGTGTTCCTTCAAACAGCTCTGAGATCATCCTTAAGGAAGGAGCACTTACAACATTGTAATGACTCAAGTGCCAAACGTTGTGGAATAAAGGAAGCTCTTAAAATTTACTCTGGGAATGAATGAAACAATGCACCAGTCAGTCAACAGAAACATAATTGCCAGCTATTTGATAATTGATTAATTTTTTCTGCTCATTTTTAAGCATACCAGCTACAAAATCCCCAAACATTCTCTGTAGTTTGTTGTCTGTTTTTTATATCATTGCAAACTTAAAGCTCTTAGTTGAGATTGATGGATTAACTGAACTGAAAAAAACTGAAAATTTCTTTGCTAAGAGGCCTTGAATAGTGGGACAAATATTTTGTAGTTGCCGGTTCAATCACTAAAATGCATTGAGTAGAGGAGATAAAGTAGTAAAAGCTTTACTTTTTCCAGTCGTCTTGATGCGATGCAATGTTTGTATTGAGGCTGCAACTTATACATTTCTTTTACCATTTCTGATGATTATCTTGTAGTTAAACATCTGAAAACTCAATATCACAATTTATTAGAGCCTACTATGAGGTCACCACATGTCTTGTTTTGTTCGTCCAAAAGCCAAAGAGCAACTAATGATTAAAAACAACAGAACTGTGGGGGTGGGAACTCCTTTCTTTTGCCTTGCTGTTAAATAAATAATAAATAATAAAGTCGCCAACATCCATGAAGATTTAACCATCCTCAGAAGTCAGGCCTCGGCACTACATCTGCCTAATGTAGTCACTCCAGTGCTGAAGCATGTTCAATGCAAAATCAACAACTCTATGCTGTGTTTTATAGCACTTCGCTACTGTGGTCAGCCTCAAGAACCACTTCTTTGTCAGCCCCACTAATATGCTTGTGACCTGTCCAGGGTGTATCCCGTCTCTCACCCAATGTCTGCTGTGATTGGCTCCATCTCCCCCTGCAACCTTCTAAAGATAAGCTGTTTATATAATAGATGGATTTATATAAAATATTTTACAATCAGTTAACAGTTAGTTAATTATGGAAATACCTAGTCAGCAGTAAGACAGTGGAGCTGGCAGCCAAGCAGGCTCTATTCTTCTGTATATGCATCTGCCTGCCCTTGAACTGCATGGCTCTTCTCCTCCTCTTGATCGTATACACAGTGTAATGTATAAAGACGTTGGCTCAGGCTGCTCTCTTTGGCCCAAGGTTGATGAAGTCAGAGGCTTAGACAGATGCATACACAAACACACGTTCCAGCAGTCAAAACTGAGCCAAGTCATACAGCAGTTGCCTGACCAGTCTAGTGAAGTGCTGAATGACTCTTCCCAGGTGTGGGTGCATGTGCGTGCTACACTGTACCCTCATCTTTTTTGTTTTGGCAGGCTTGGTGTGAAGCCAGTCTCTGTTTTAAATGGCGACGTCTGTGATGAAATGCCTAACTACCAGTTTGTCCTCTGCAGCACGCTTATTTTTAGAGGCTGCTTAACCTGCTGCACTGGTAGCAGTGAGGCTGCCTGTTTACCTCCGTCTCTCACTCTTTCTCTCATTGTAATGAGATGTGGATTGCCAGGGCTAAACACCTATCATTATTCATAAGTGTGGTCATTCAGTCATTCAGCAGGACTTATTGCCAATTATTTATTGTTTCATGTTCAGAGTTGGAAATGCTCTCTCTGAAATCCCCGCGCTCACACTCAAATATACCCTGCTGGTGCTAGATTTCCTTCGCTCCAGCTTCAGCTCTTCTCCTCACGCAATTTCTTTGCACATGTGAAAAGCCTTCTCATGGATTTTTCCTTTGCAATTGGATTTTTAACAGAGATGTTGGTGCAACAACTCTTTCAAAATTCCTTGACATACAAAATGCCTGGTTTATTGTTGACGAATAAAATTGCCCATCTTTTTATTCACTTTTGCTGTTGGTGCTGTTACCATAAAATACAGGTGGGGGGACAGGGCAGCATGTATTTGTTTTTATAGTTGCTAGCAACAGTGTTCCCATGAAATAAAAAGACATTGTGTTTCGCCACTCGATGTTGGACAGCGATCTGCTGAAGCCATGAAGCTGCCGTGCTATTTCTTCAGGCACCCCGACAGGAAGCCGGTTTAAGTCAGGGAGTGACGTAAAGCTAACACCACACAACGACGGCAGCTCATTTTAAAACTTCAAGAAGTGTTCCGCAGGCATAGAAGCAAAGTAACTGTTAGGAGAAGAGCTAAAGATTTGATTGCAAATTCAGGGTCTGTTCCTTGAACACTCTTGAATAGAGATAGCATGAGAATAGTCACTTTAACTGCCAGGAATATAAAAGCACATTAACAAATAGAAAAGGAAATGTTTTGTTGTTTTATCTCATTATTGTTTCTGAAAGAAAATGGTTAGAGATATAACTTATTACTTATATAATATCTTTATCGCAAAGTCATGATGTTTTATTTAATTCTCTGTTATTGTTTTTCTTATCTCCCCTTTCTTTTCCTAAACTTCCTCATCTTATCTCTCCCGTCCCATGGCCCTCCTCTGTCTGCCTCTCCCTTCTCCTTACCCTTCCTTGTTTCTCTCCTTTTTCTCCTTGTCTGGCTTCCTCTGCACCATTCTTCCTCCGGGTTCCTTCCTCTCTCTGTTCCTTTTCTCTGTTTGTTTCCTCATTCACCCTCGTCCTGAGCAGAGGTTGTTGTGGAGTACGAGTATGAAGCGCTCCATGAGGACGAGCTCACCCTTGGAATAGGTGACATCATCAAGAACGTGCGGTACATAGATGAGGACGGCTGGATGGAGGGGGACCTCAACGGGAAAAGGGGGCTTTTCCCTGACAACTTTGTGAAGGTGAGAATCGCTCCCCTGTTTTGCCATATGGATCATATCTCATACTAAGTTGTAACAGAGTTTTTCCTGTAGTATGTTCTCCATGCACTTCCTGGGAGCCTTTTAATGTTGGACCATTAAGGTGAATCATTGGAGCTGTGAGCAATAGTAGACCATAGTGGGCTACATCGGTTTCAGTCAGGTGACGATGAACAGTATGTGAATTAATAGATTATATTAGACTTTTCCATAAACCCGTTTCTCTCTACTGCTTTGGTTTAAGGCAATTCTTTGTGAATTCAGGGTGAAATCCTGATGTGATATTCAAAGATAGGTTGTGCTTAAACACGCCTTTACTCAGAGTTTGTGTATCCGTAAACAATGACAAATAAATTGGTGGATCTGAGATTATCCAAGGTAAAAAGTTTGTTAGTAAGCAGGGTTATGCAAATACTGCTGGAAAGATTACCATGCAACTGGGTGGAAGAACCCATTGAATTTTGGTGTGGATCGGATCAGGGGCTGGATCCAGGAATAGCTTTTCTCTGTTTTTCAACCTGTTCTTCCACATTTTCCTTAATTTCTCAGAGAATAATTTATTGATCTTGATGAAAAGTGGCATGTTTAGCAGAGTGTGTGCAATTTGGTGCAGATCCAAATGATACCCTGTATTAAATGAATTTTACTGTGGTTTCAGAAGGGTTTATTGGCAGAGATATGCTCTCTGAGTGACCCTGTAGTTATTTAATTGTTTCTAGGCAGCTCTTCATGTGTGCCGTGTTTTCCCCCTTGGTCTAGTAACTACTATTTACACCGAGCTAAAAGCATGGGGTTGTGCAGTCTGATGCTTGTTATGAATAATGAATCCACTGTCAGTGGTTGTTAAAGAAAACTAGGTTTTAAAATTGTATAGCTCTGCAAGATCATCTTTACATTTTACATTAGATTTCATTTAGCTGATGCTTTTATCCAAAGTGACTTACAATATGTGCATTCAACCAGGAGGGTACAAACCAAGAACAACACGAAACGATTCAGTATATCTTGCTTCAAAAAAAGCCAAATTACAATGTGCTACATGAAAGTGGCTTATAAGTGAAACTTTTTTTTATTCGTAAACATTGTCATCAAAAGGTATGATGATTAACACACTTTAATTTACTTTAGCACCTAACCCTATTTTATTACTCCTATTTCCACTCAAAGCCTGTCCTCCAGGGTTTAAGAGGGATCCATAATAACACTTTTATACTTCAAGCCTTTATGTGTTGAGTGTAACAAGTAGTCAACCCGTCTCTCAAACAGATCCAGCAGACACATAGGATCTGTGAAGAAAAGAGCTGAGTCATCTGTTGTTATGATTTGATCTAGCTCTTGAGGCACCCAAGTATGTGAAATCATCCTTTTCTGTGCAGGGTGTTTGGGCAGCTAATGCACTGTGAAATGATTCACTACAGCGATATCTCCTTTCCTGGTTCCTCGCTCATCTCTACTGTTTTCCCCGTCTTATAATCCTGCGTAGTGAGATAGGTAATCTGCTAAGTAGCCTGGCCCAGTCACTGAGCTTGGATGGCTAATCCTCTAAGGAGCCAGCTGGCTGTTGAACTTTGTTCCCGACAACCCTGCAGTCATCTGAGATGTTGTATTTAATCTTCCTGCTTTTATTTGTTTGGTAGCTGAAAGATCAGGGGGCATGAAACATGCTGCAGATGGTAAGGACTGTAACTGTTAGTCGGGATTGTGGCATAAATTTGTTTTTTTTATTTATAATTGTCATCAGGGGAAGATCGTATTCATTTAGAGAGAAATGTCTCTGTGATTTGATTGATAAGTCCTGTTCAAGGTTTTTTTGTGAAGGTTTGGAGTCTTTGTTGATAAGCTGGTCCAAAAAGCGTGTGTGTGTGTGTGTGTGTGATGCTTTAGAGAATATCAAATTGTCTTGGATCATCATATAGTTTGTCCAGCAGAGTGCACTCCAACTCCACTGTTTACATCACTGTCTTCAGCACAGGTAGCAGAGTGTGAATCACAGCTAAGCAGACTGTGGCACAGACTGAAGCTATGAAATTGCTGACTATTGTGTAAAATACATTGCTGGAGTGTGAACAATGAGTCTGAGAAAATGTTTAGGTGGAAGAATATGAAGCAATATTGCCTGATATATTGATATCTATATATTCCACTCTCTGAAATCTGTATCGGCCTCAAAAATCGACAGTTTATCCTGTGCGTGTATGATTTGATGGGACTGTGTGTTTATGACACAATGAAGGTAAACAGCGGGGGATTTACATCTAACATCCAATAGCTTCATTATTATTTCTGCTGATGGTGATAGAATGGGTTCTTTCTAATTAACACCCTTGATGTGTGACAGTTGTAAGTGTAAAACATTTAGTAGATGTGTTTATACAGTTTTTATACAACACACCACCATACACTGTATGGTGGTGTGTTTTCACACTTTCTTAAAGCCCCTTCACACCAGTATTGTCAATGAACCACAAACAGATACTGAGAGGGGGAAAGGAATTGTGTAATTTTCTGCATCTAAAGCTCATGTTAATTTCAATGAAACTGTATATTCACACACACACAGCTGGACCTCCTCTACAGTAGAGTTGCAAAGTGAACTGGTTTATGTTTTAGCCACACACACACCAATCTCTTTGATTAATATGTTGATTTTGTGATTTACAAAAGACAAACCGACTTGGGGGGGCTCTTTCTGGGACCGGTAACTTGTCACAACAAAAGCTTAGTCCCCCTTTTAGTTCAGTCTACACTAAGCGATAAACAGGAGAGAGCTGAAGAGTGTAGGATAGGCTCAGTTAAAAATGTATTGATTCCATAACCTTTAAACGTTCATATAAAGATATTACTTTGCACCTGGTTGTAGTGAGAGTGGTTTGAAGACCATCACAATTAGAGTTTTTAATATGCAAGTTCTAAGAACAGTCTGAGTCCCCTGGTTTTAGTGGAAGGCACTTAAGCAATTATTGAGTCCATAGGGATAAAAGGAGGATTGTGCATGTTAACATCTCCAAAAGAAACAGACTGGGACCTGCTCATGTTGTTTAGCATTAATTGACATAACAGTTGATAACAGCTTTTTGAACATAGAATCTGAGCAGAACATTCTGAGCTGGACACGGTGGGGATCAGAAGCAGCACTGAAAAGAGCAACTGACTGTGATATTGGAGAGGACACTTTTAGCCCTATATATTATTTGGAGAGTTTGTATAACCTGTTTGTTGAATGCTGTATTTCAGTTGTAAACATTCAGAGGAGGCACAGCGGTCGATCAACAAAGGACTCCGAAAAACACTGATTGTTTGTTTGAACTAACTTACCTGTACGTGTACATGGATTGTTAGTGTAGTAGTCTGCCTATATATATGTCTAACATTGTGATGAGTCCATTATGTGTACTTTGTACTTGTACTTGTACTTCTCATACAACGTCTGTCTGTCTATCACCAATATAGAGCACACACAGGTCTATATTGGAGCAACTGCACAAATATTACAATAGAGATCATTTTTGTGTTCTCATCAGAGGATGCAATGGATAAGAGGATAGAACTCATTCCATCCATGTTTTGACAGGCAACACAAACAGCCAATGATGATGAGAATAGCGCCGAACCAGTCATGTGGCTGGAATAGAGTTACAGCTACGTCAGGTGAGGTTGACGCATACAGCACAGAGCGTAATAGGAGCAGCAGCAAATGTGCTAATGTTCGGGCTCCTATATAGAGGTGGACGACACTGCATCGATGCAGTGACTGAACATAAGCGAGTCATGTTTTCTGATACGTTTATTGATTTAGCAGGTTTCCACTTTTGAATGATTATAATACAGACCCTCATTAAAAGGTTGAATTGCCTCTGTCTGAGTCTCTGTCGGAGTCTGGTTTCCTCCTCACTCCCCCGCTGACCTGCGCTCGCTTTACACTTTAACAATAAACACCATCACTGATCACAAGTTATTAGGACATGTACAGGACTGATGTTTACTTTATGTTTGTTTTCACTTTACAGTTAATAAGACACACTTTTTAAATCGGCTAAACAACATGAGACGTAATGTGATACGCAAACTATATACATACATTCCATCTGAAATCCTGACAGTAGTTAGTGAAGGTGTGACATGGACTTTGTGCTGTAGTCAGGGAGTTTCCCAGGCCACGAGAACGCAGCGGCTGATTCACCGCCTGACTGTGACATGATTGGGATCATTAGCAACAGCTAGATTCAGCATGAGTGGGCTGTGTTTAGTACAGTGCTGCACTGGCACTGACACTTTGTGAATCTGTAGCTCATCAGAAGGCTGATTGATCCACACATTTCAATTCACCATTTAATGTGTTCTGATTTACCTTGTCTCACATTTCCCCATTCCATCTAACCAAGGTCTGACAACACTATTAATATATCAGGTGTTAGCCTCCTGCATGTTGTTTATTTCTGTTGCAAATCAACTTTTAGTAAAAAATTGAGATTCATTGTGTTTCTTGTTAATGTGGCAAAACAGTTTCTCTGGCCACATCCAGAAGAGGTGTGGACCGCCACGCTGTGTTGAGTGCCTGCAGTTCTAATAGGAACACAGGAAATAGTGGGATTATATTTTGCCGTTTTCCAGTTATGATCTGCTAAACCAGTATTCATATCTTCCCATTCGGAATCTGTGAATCGTACAATGTGTTTTAAGCATAAATGTCTGCTGATATCTTCTGACGAGGTGCATTCAGGGACTGTCGGATATGCCAATGTCAGCTAGCTTAGCCATTTCCTGTAGACATTTACGAATTTAACATGTGTACAGTGATTTAGTGAAGATTTCAAAATATCAAGATGTGTATCGCGATATAGCCTAAAAATATTAAACAATTTTGGGGGGCCATATCGCCTTGACCTAAGGGGAGAATCACTTGACTTCGTGGAAACTATAGTAAACAATGCATTCCCAACAAAGATCACCAATAAATAATAAATATCCACTTTTTGATTTCAAGTTAAAAAATATCTATTGGTTAATTATTTAAATATCAGAAATATTGTTAGGTGTAGGTAAAAAAAAATATACAAGTATGAGTAGTTGTGGAATTAGGTATATGTGTATATTAGGAATGGAAGAGTGGAAATCAGAAATGTGAAATTGTTTGTTTGACATTTAAAATCTTAAAATTTTACTGTAAATGAAGACAAATTGTAAAAGAAAATTCTTAATGTATCTTATATGTGTGTGTTTTTTATGTAGGAGTTGAAGAAGGAATCCAAAGAGGCCAAGGAAACAAAGAGTGAGCCTAAAGAGGAAACCTCTCAGCCTCAGAGGAGAGAGAAAAGCGCAGGGAACGTGGCCAACCTGGTCCAGAGGATGAGCACAATCGGCATTCCAACTGGAGGCTTCCAGCCTCAGCCACCAGCAGCGGCCAAAAGTAAGAAGATGTACTTTTCTCTGTGTTCACATGAAGTGATTTATTAAATCAGGCCTTCACAGTATCCAGAAATGAGTTTTTAGGAACCTTCATCAGTTTCGGATCATAATGAAACAGCTGTCCTGTATATTTATATTTACATGGGTCTTTCTAGGACAACTACTGTGTTGCAACTAACTGTGGGACAGCATTTTCTCCTTTCCTTTCATAAAGGATGTTCCTAAGTTTTCCACGCCAAAGGATATAACTTAGGAAGCATAAGAGATCTTTTCCTCTACCTCTTATTATAGCGGTTGCTGAAATACTCCCGGCTCATTTCACTTAGTAAGGAAGGTTCCTGCGCAAAATAGATTTTTTTTAAGTAAACACTCTTCTGAGTGCTATCGAGTTGTTATGGTGTCTTCCGTCTTTCTTCTTTTCTTTGCGTTTTCACTTTAGCCTACAAAATTTAGCTTCACTATACTGCCCCCTTCAGACTGAACACTGACGAATCATGTCTTCATATTTCCAGTATTTTAGCATCAAATTGTGTGACCTACCTACTTCTTACCACAACTGTGCACATTAGACTAAATCAATTGTTATTGACTGGAACATTAGGTTAATTTACATAAGTATTACATTTTTTTTTATGTATATACTTTTCCTACAATTTCTCATAACTCCCCAGCTAGTAATTTGTTACCTGTGTCTCCTGCGTTGGAGCTCCTGTATCCTCTCATGCAAACATATGCATGTACTCTGTGTGCAAACCTCCTCTCTGTCCAGTCTTGTTTGAAGATTCTATCATGGATGCTGCTTTTTCTTTTCCTATTCCACCTTAGCAGTGCTCCAGACTAAATCTTTACATTGGTTTCACCAGTGTGCCTAACTTTTTATTCAGCATTCAGCCCACAATTTTTTACTGTGCTTTTTTTGCATGGCAAAATACACCTATTATTCCTTATGTTGATATATATTGGTAATTTCTTATGGCGTGGGTATCGCCGTCTATTACCCAAATCTATTCGATTCTGATTCACAAAGTTTCAAATCGATTTTAGATTGGATTCATATTGATTCAGTTAAGGATATATATTGGTACATTTACAATACCAATGTTTTCAAGGTAGGCCTGTCACAATTACAAATTTTGTTGGGCGATATTTTGTCGGGGACATTATTGAGATAAGTACAATTATTGTTACCATTGTGAAACCGTTTTAAACTACCTGTATATCGGTATTATTATAGCATAATCCTGCAAGTACATCCTGTCAAAGAGCAATAAATTTAATTCTGAAGAATATTCAGCCTGATATTTGAATTAGAATTACAAATATTAAGATATCCTAAATAAATAAAACATAATTTCAAATAAATATTAAACATTTGGCAGCCTGGGCTTGTGAGTGTAGACTCCGCAGATGAGATGAGGGAGCGACTTGAGTCGATCAAATGCAAAGACAGACCGGCTAAATGTTTGGTGCACCAGTCAGACCAATGACCTTGTTTTGTCTAAACGTCGCCATAATAATGGTCACTGCTGAGTTTTGCACCGGGTGGAACCACGTAAAGGAAATGTTTTTTCATTTACTCAAGATGAACTTTTTTCACAGTTAGCACTGGGGCTCCTTACTGAAAACATTAGCGGGCACCAGCACAAAATTAAGTGCAGCACTTACAACGACATGCAAATCAACACTTTACAAGGAACTTCCTCTTACAGTAGGCCTCTGCTTCCCCTCCCATTGGATCATATCTCCCTGAGGACCACTAGGGCCTGGCACCTCTGAAGGACAACCCTTGTATTCTGGCCTTTTAGCTCGTTTGCCCTGACTAAACCTTATCTGTACAACCTCCTTAGCATTAAACTCCTTCAAGCCATTTCCCTCAAGACTTATTCTAATCATGTCCTCCACTGTGTCCACATCTGACATCAGATTTAATACTCTTCCAGGGATATATCATTCTGAAATTGTATTACTATTCTGCACTTTTACTTTTGTTTCTTTAAGTACATGCAGATTAGGGCTAGGTATTGCCAAATCAATTTGATTCAGATTCCTAATTTTAATTCATTAAACTCTTTCAAAGAGCAATAAACTTTTAATTCTCAAGAGAGTTCCGTCCGATGTTGTTGAGGCTGTTCATTGGGTGTGCGTGAGGATGTGTGGGTGCATGCTGCTAGTCTGACAGACACACAAATTCTTGCTCATTACCGGCATTTCACGTGATGGCCTATACGATGATGATGCAAGTCAAATTTAGTCGGACTGTATCCAAAAACATTTGCAAAATGCCACTAAATGGTCGCAGTCTGATCGTTTATGCTTGTCAGTATTTGTATGTGTCTATAATCGGTAGCTGTGTTTGCTCAGCAGGGTGTGTTTGCTGCCTGCCAAAGGATCACCCTTGCGGAACCGTCCCGTCTGGGGTGGAAGTCTCGATCGTCCTCCCACTTCCTTGATTTGCACCTTGCTTGCATGTCACCTGTCCCAGTCCCAGTCCCAGTCCCAGTCCCCCGTCCCGCCTCTTTATCATTCTAACGTTCAAATACACTTCAGCCAAGCACTCTCCCTGTGAGCTGAAAAAAAAAAAAAAAAACAGTGTGGTGAATGTGTGAGACCACGCAGCAGGTTGGTTGACTAACTGGTGTTCCTTGGGCCTCCTTTGTTTTCACAGAGCCGAAGAGAAGACAGTGCAAGGCGCTTTTCGACTATCAGCCGCAGAATGAAGACGAACTAGAGCTGAAGATTGGAGAAATCGTAGACATCATTGAAGAGGTACTTATCACCCTTACTGACTATTATAGTTCGTAATTGTCTAAGGAACTGAACCAGTGTATATTAAGTTCCCTGTCTAATCTAATACTTTCCTTTTGAAAAGTTAATTAGAGTTAATGTTCCTGTGACATCTGCGCTTTTCGTTTGCTGACCTGCAGTGTTCAGGCTAAACAAGCTTCACTGTTATACTACACATACTGTATGTTATGCCTCTGAACACTGAAGATACCCTGACGGCATCTGTGGTGGCGGCAAGTCAGAACAAGTGAGAGTTGTGAGCAGCAGAGAGCACTTTGAGTCTAGGTGCAAAGTCATAAGTGCTAATAGGTTGCTGTAAAATGTTTTATATGTGTGTGCTGAACTACTCTGAGCAGTAAAGCAAATCATTAATGTCATTTTGCTGGATGAAATGGATTCGAACAGGCAGGTCAATTTCCCCATGATCACATTTTCTTACTGTATTAATTGCAGGATAAAATGTTGGGATGAGTTTTCTAAAGCATTTATCTATCCATTGGTTCATAATGAGGTTTTACAGAGTTGTATAGTGGGATATGTGCATAATTAGGTGCATTGGGAGCATAGTCGAATTTGAAATAGTCTGGCTGTTGACCAGAGAAGCACTGGACCTAAGAATCACCACTTATTAACTTGTTAGTGGTGAAGAAATAACATAGCTGTTGTTGTCGTTATCTCATTGCTCCAGTTCTTTTCCTGTGTGCAGGTTGAAGAGGGCTGGTGGAACGGTAACATAAACGGCAAGTCGGGACTGTTCCCCTCCAACTTTGTCAAAGAGCTGGATGCCATGGGAGAGGACGGGGAGTCAGTCGACACGCCAGCAGATGAGACTGGTAAGGACAGAGACTGAAAACAAGCCAGACTTCTTTAATGGGAAGGGTGCAGCTCGGTTGGCAAAACACTACAGAAGGAATACTGGAATTTTTTTAATGTTTGCTCTGACACGATAGCAAACAAAGCTCAGGGCTGTTGCAAAGAGACGGTTTTTCTTGTTATTTAATTCTATTCAGATTAAATTCTAGTCTTTTTAAATGTTTCAGATGATATATATTTCACAGTTTTCCCTGTTGTTGGTTAATCATTATTAAATCAAGTATTGGAGCAGTTTGGACGGGTTGCAGCCCAGTTGTAACAAGCGTCAACAAGAGCTGACTTTAATTTGCTAAATCATTCGTCTGACTAAGAGCTACTTCTTTGCATGTGCATGTTAAGGGATCCAACAAGTGTAATAAAATGTTTTCCGTCAGAGTTGTGGTAAACTATTGCCATTCATGGAAAGTGCTGAGCTTTTAGTATTCTTGTCATTCAGGATGTGACGCTGTAAATCTTTGGTTGTACACTACAACAACTCTAGCACCCCCTGGTGTCCAAAAAAGGGGATAAAAGTTTATTCTCCAGAACAAATCCTCTTACTTTATCACTTTACTGCAGTAGGAAGGAAACGCAATAAAATGTGACACTGGTGGATTTATTCACCCTCTGTTGCACTGTGTCGTCTCTGCTCCCCAGATGGAAGTGGAATCGAAAGCACTGCCACCCCCACATCGCCTCAGGCCACCTCAGGGAATGGAGTTATTGCTCAGCCCAAGAAGATCCGAGGTATCGGCTTCGGAGATATTTTCCGAGAAGGGTCGGTCAAACTTAGGGTCCGTCTGCCCAGCCCTGAAAAAGAGGAAAAGAAGGACAGAGTAAGTGTGATGCTAACTCAGAATCTGCAACAAACATAATGTGAAAGGTGAACATGAAAAAGAATCGTCTTACGTCCCTATATATGTGACAATTTGACATTATGTATTATATGAGCAGTGTTGAAGAAAGAAAAGGCAATCAATTTATAGTAATTGACCATTTAACATTAAAGAGGGGAGAGACAGAGAGAGAGACTCACTCTGTCTGTTCAGCACCACAACACAAGCAGCATAGCAGTGCTCTACAGTAAAGCATCACTATTTAACTGCTGCTGAGCGACAGCGCCCTCTGTTGCCACATTAATTAATTCTGTGGTGAGCTGCAGCTATAATAAACACACCAAACTCTGTTCAGAATACTTCATATTGAATCGGTGACTTCAATACTTCTCTCGGGAGAGCAAACCAACTCATCAAAGTTAAACAGAGTAAAGAGTTGAAAGGAAAGTGGCTCAGTTCTACCTATTCCAACTCATTTTACCGTTTCAAATCTGTAAATTTAATGAAAAAAAAGATGCATAGTGTTGCTATAGGGCTTGTATCCAGGCGGGAGACTCGTGCCACACAGAACAAATTAAAATTCAACATGTAATATAACTGTATATGCTATTTAGTGAAATTAATACCTGTTGCATCCAGAGTACAGATTTGAAACAAATATGTTTTGCACGTAGACCTAAAGGCCAGGTGCATAAAACTCTGTGGAGATTTATGGACACCGGCATAGAAATATGCATCTTAAATGCGTATTGTTATCATGGTCACTTTTGTCTGTTCTGTTTTGCATGAGTTTTATTTTCACTTCCACAATGAATGTGACTGAGTATGAATATGAGTTATTTGCAGCAGTATCAGTATCATCTGTCTAAGACTGAGTGACCTAGCGTAACTGCATCTCTATGGTGTATCTGTGTCTGTATTAGGTACTTATGTATTGTTTCCTGATATGACCTGACACACATTTAGCCGAAAGTTCTGTTTGTTTATGCTGAAGGAACAAACTCAGATTCATGTGAAGGTTCTGTTTGTTGTGAATACACTTGTTTGTGTTTTTACCCCTGCCATCGGCACATATATGTACTGGTCAAAATGCAGATGGGAAATAACAACATCACCTGACACAGTACTTAAGACTGAATCTTGCTTCTGTCAGGTCTCGTTTTTCTCAAGAGTGAATTAGACATGTTTAGATGGACACCAAGATTCTGATACTAACTCAACTAAGCCAGTAGTCTGAATTAGAAAATGTCATGTAAACAGCATTTTCTGAATTACCTGAATAAGGTCATACTTAGAATAAGACATGGAATATTCCAATCCTAGACGCATCATGTAGACTTATATACGTTTTAATATAATTATTAACAATGTTTAATGTCCAAACAAGAAGTAGGACATACTCTCGATGTGAGCCATTTTCAGACTTTTCTATGTTACATGTTAACAGGAATATTGAATATTAGCAGCTCATGTAAAACTGAGCAGCTCATGTAAAACTCCTAATTAAAATAATGTCTTGTCTTAAAAATATTGCTGTCCATGTAAATGTAGTCACTGTGCCTAAATTCTGAATCTTGGGTTTCTACCTTTCGCTCTTTGTCTTGCTCTGCTGACATATATATATATTAGCTACATGTGATAACAGAGGTCAGTAGTGTTCTGACATGACATAGTGACACGCAGCAAACAATAACACAGACTCACAGCTTTATTAGATGGCTCTTTACTGAAAAGCTCGGCTTGTTCTCTCTTCCCAACAGCCGTCACACTCTGGTTTACCCCTAAACACGACTTCCTTCAGTCTCCTCCTTCAGTCTCCTCCACTCCGCACATACGTCCATGTTGCTTGCTCCCACACTTCGCTTTTCACATATCGTTGCAGTAAAAAAAACTGTGGATATGCAGCATCCTTCTTGTCACCTTACCATTGTGCACAACTTGAAAGTGACAGCTTACAAGTTGTACAACATTCTTGCAACATTCCCCGCTGGAAAGGTGCCCCCAACCCCCTTCCCCCTGTGTTTCACTGCTTTGCCTTTTGTTTCAGTAATTACTCTTTCAATCAACAGCATCATTTATAAGAATTTCTCCTTAATAACACTGAGTCATGTTTTCCGACGTTTCTACTCATTCCCTTCCAACACAAGCTGCCTCACACACAGGACTCCTCCACATGAAGCCACATATCACACCCATGCCCAATGAATCATTTCCATGTGTATGCTTTGCTTCATTTTAGCCAGTCCCATCATTACCATCTGCTGCAAAGCCCGCCCTCCCCAACATGACAGACTCGCAGAGAGCTGACGGAGACGGCAAAGGCAAAGGTAAAAGACTGTGAAAGTAGTGGAAAGGACAATTTGATTTGTGAACTGTGTCTTTAAATGTCAGTAGACCATCGCTGTGGGAGACATTTTTTCTGTTTGTCCTGTCTATGGTATGTGACCTTTGATTAATTGTATTAGCATCTGCCATTTGTTCAAGCTCCAGTGTTAGGTGTAGATATAAGGGGGGAAATATATCTCTCTGGCCCTATGGCAAAGCCAGTTATGTAACATAACTAAACTGGATATGCTGATGTATTTATGTTTGGCAGATATGATCTCCACATTCCTGAGAAAAAGCCAGATTTTCATATATACCATGATAAACCAAGATCTTTGGCTTCTGTATATGTTGGCACATCTATGTGCTTTTGCATGTAAACCCCTTAAATCTGCGGATCCGCCCTAAAAGATGCAACTATCTTGGTTTCCTCAGCTAAAGAGTACTGCAAGGTCACATATGCCTTCGAGGCCACGAACGAGGATGAGCTGAGCCTGAAAGAGGGAGATGTCATCCACGTCCTGAGCAAGGTAAAGCTCTCCGGCCCTTCACTGCATTCAAACTGAAATGAAATGAGAAATCAGAACAGCTGGACTGATACAAAAGTTCAGCGAGGAGAATGACCTTCCTTAGGGGTCACCAGCAAACACGTGAACCATACAAGATGAAGGAATCACTGAGGTTCACTCTGATATCTTCTTATGTCGGTTACGTGCTTGTTCGCCACTGCAGATTGTAATTACAATTTGGCTTGAAGAAACAGTTGGCATTGGCCTGTCCATGCACTGCCTGTTGATAAGACTTCGCTTTATAGATGTGATCAGACAAACTGGGATTTTGACTGAAGATGATTTTTCCAGGTCGAGATCAGCATGCTTCATTTTCAGAACTACAGCAGGAGGTATTGCCTTTTGAAATATATATGAGTCTCACGATCGGCTGAGAAAAAAAAACATATTTACGAAAGATGATAAATATATATATTACTAGTGGAAAACAGCAGAGTAAATGTGTTTTTGGTGTCCAACTGCTTTCATTTTGAGCTTGAAAAATCTAATTTATAAAAACACTTCATAAAACCCCTACAGGACCTCCCCCACCCTCTCCTGACAGAGGAAAAATAAATGTTTTACTTGCTTCTGTGTCTTCTTAGATTCTAGTTAACTGTGTCTACGTTTAAACTGATACAGACTGTTCAATCAAGTAGGTTTATTGTACTGAAGATGGTTTCAAAAAATATATTCACTCTGTAAATGGGAAGATGCTGGAGTAATGACTATTCCTAAACCAACGGTATAAATCACGACACGTTTCAGGTAGTTTGAAAATCAATACAAAAGACGAGGTCATGAATATTTGGGCCGACTGTGAAAGAAACCTTTTTTTCTTTTTACCTCTTTACTCTTTTTCTTATTTTGTAATTTAAATTGTGTTATATGATACATTAGTGCCTGGTGTCTTGCTTAGAGCTTTCTCTTAGTCCCTGCTCTAGTGTCTCATATGTCATTAAGAAGTGAACCATTACAAGTGTACACGCTGAAACACAGATTCTGAGCATCACGACTGGTCTCACCTCAGCACCCTCTGACATGTGGCTGATGTGTGATGACTCAGGGTTTCCCCCAAAAATGTATAACCACATTTTTTCGGAAGCCTACCGCCATCTGGTGGAGACTGTACAATATGCCTCTAGAATCACCTGAAGTGCTTGTTAGGAACAGGTTTGTACTGTACTGCACAGAGCTGTTCTCGATGCTAAATTTAAATCATTCATAATGATTTCCTGCTTCTGCTCTGCAGCCAATCGGCTTTTAAATTATAAGGTGCTTTATTTTTTTCACCTTCTGAAGCTGCTTTAGAGATTTCCAACTTTGTTCAATCACAAAGAAATTAAGCTGATCTAAGTGTCATCCTTACGATATGAAGAAACTCCCAGACTATTTCCAAAGTTCCAGTGCAAAATTCTAGTCCGATTACTTTCCTCTGATGCACTGTGCATGTTTATTAAGATTTACACAGGACAATATGTCAAAAATACAAATACCTATTGGCAACTATTTAATAAAAAATTGTAAAAAATGTATTTCTTAATTCAAATCTAACTAAATACAATCACAAGCTTATTACTAAAGCGGTGTCACTCTTTTTCTGTTGGTCCTCTAACAGGACACAGGGGAGCCTGGCTGGTGGCGAGGGGAGATCGGTGGTAGAGACGGCGTCTTTCCTGACAACTTTGTGGTCAAGGTTTCTGAAACAGAGAAAGAGGTGAGATCAGAATCAGGGTAGGAATTTTGGCAGCTATTTTGGGAACTGATGCATTTGTTAACACGTATGTCATTTTCCAATGCTGGATGGGGTCTCAATCAAAACAATAACAAACCCTGGATCTGGTGACATCTTGAAATAATATGGTATCATGGGAATAAGTGTATCAGGAGCATTTTACTAGTGGAATTATTCAGAGCTCGCCCTCTCAGCAAAACGATCTGTAAAAAGAAAATCCTGAAAAACTTCCAGCATTTCTCTGGTGATGTTCAGGAGTCACAGGATGTCAGTTAGGGGCTGCAAACTGAGCCTTAAATTAACTGTATTGAACTTGTTTTACTAGTAAATTTTGAGTGGTAAACCTCTAACCAGAAATTTGTGGCTTTGATTCCAGTTTTCCCCATCTGCATTCCAAATGCATTTACATAATGAACTGGTTTTGAATTTTAGTCAAATGCAGTTTAATGTCGAAGTATTGAATATTTATTTTATGTAGTAGATTCTATCTCCGATAGGATGCATAAATCTTCGACACTCTTTATTTTTCATTCTCTTAAATGCAGAGGCACCATGTGTTGAGGTTGCTTTTCCAGCAGTTTAATCAGAGTGAGACAAGAGAAGGATCAAAACACTTTATTTCAACACTGACATCTGGCATATTCAACCTTACATCATCTAATCAATAATATGGAGCTGTAAGCGCGGCTTAACTTTTCCTCGTAACAAATTCAGACATCTCTCTTGATATCCTGGTAAGGCTTTTCCATGTGGGTAATAAGGCCTCTTGATAATAAGCCAGATGCCTTTTAGGGTAAAGAGCTTATTGCTGGGGCATCTTTAATAATCATTGAAGCAGCTTTTGAAGAGGACCTTCAGGTCGTGCTGACAGTGTTCGAGCTGACTGTGGAAGTGTTTGTCTGTTCCTCAATGTTCTTCTTGTTCACGTGAGGAACAATAAAGCACGATGAGGTGTCACCAAAGAAAATAATAGGATGTATTTCTCTGATTATGCACTATTATATTCTATGGGTCCCTGTGTTCATGTTTCAGTCTCCCGCATCCAGAGGGTCATTGAAATCATCCCCTAAGCAGGAGCCAGAAGAGGTAAGGGAGCCGCGCCCCTGTTCAAATAAGACCAGTAGGATGATTGTTGTTCTGCTGCTGTTGAGCAAAAACTTGATCACACACTTTCACTGAATTTGTTTGTCAAGCAATTAATAATCAAGAGCTGCTATGTGTAGCTCTGTTGATGAATGCACGTTATTGAGTCAGAACAAATTAAAACCGTCGGTAGTTAATTTCCTCCATCAGTCACACAATTGTTTATTTCTAATTAGGCTGTGCTCTTCATGATCAAAGGTCAACAATGACAATGGCCATATGATGACTGATTGAAATGCACTGGATCTACTAACTCTAACACCGATTTGTACCTAGCTCTACCAGTTCTTAGTATAGAAGGTAAGTCGAGGATCATAGTAGCACAGAGATCTATCGCCCTGATTCTTTAAATCACTGAGCAGCTACTGGGATTTGCAGTAGACGCTCCGGCAACTTGTGGTTGTCACGAGGTTCAGTGCTTTACTGAAATTAGTATTCCACAGACTTAGCGCTGCAATCTTAACAGAACATCAGACTCAGCATGGACCGATATATCCCATGCCATATAGTTGAACCGTACATTTCATTTTATCACCATGCCACAATGAAAGTCGACTGCAGACAGTGTAGTCTTAGTTGTTTTTGACGTCTTTTCAACAACCCGACCTCTGTTATATATCAAACATGTAGCCGTCCATCCAAACAGACTCAGGTGACAACACATGAAGCAGTTTATTACTCACGGTACAACGACAGGAGAACTTGCATCCTGGGAATGTGACTGTTTGTCAAGCCGTACCCACTGGGCTTATATAATATGATTGGATTGTAAATGACTCGCTTATTTAATGGCTGTCAGCAGTCAACCCATCAACGATGATTATTCACCCTGTAGGCTCTACGACTCTATTTGCTGTGCAGTGATTACAATGATAGTGCTCAGGATGCTCCTCACAACGAATGCACCTGTTGATTAAAATGAAATTCAGTATTTAACTGAATATAGTCAGCTATTTCATTTGAAATCTGTTTTCTATTTTACAAAGTTACAAGATCGTGTGGGTTTTGCAAGACCTCCTCTGTCCCACTTTCCACTCATACTACTGTTGTGTGACATGTGGGTTTTAATATGCAGAGAGGTGCACTGCTGGCTGCCAGGGATTCAGCCCTCGCTCTTAGAACAGTTAACCCGTGTTATACATTGAAATATTAGTAATTAGGTTTAAAAACTTTAAAAAAAGTACTTAAAGTGTAGTATATAATGCAACAGATCTAAAACTAGCTTTCTGAAAAATAAAACAGAAACTATGTAACAGACTTATGTTGCATTCAGAACCAAGTTACTGCGTTAGCTATCACTGCGTTACTAGCATTAGTATCGAGACATTGCATATTCTGCACTTCTCCTTCTAATACTTTATAAATAGTATTAATTTGTACCTTAGTTAATAACTGTGACAGGATATTCCATTGTAGCAGGTAGTGATTGTAATGCAACACACTAAACTTAGCTTTTAACCAAATAAATGTTGGTTATGATTATGTAACATTAATAATCAGGTTTCTTACCTAACAAGAGAGGCGATATGATAAATGTCAACGTGTTTGTCTCGTTAAAATGGTTTGTAATTAAGATAGTAAACATTTTTTAATGGCTTTAAAATTTAGTTATACTGGCTTTGTTTTGGTTTTTATGTTTCGCAAATGAGGCTGGCTTGTATTCATCCTTCTTTGGTTCCACAAAGGATATTTAATTTCTGTCTTTTTACAGAAGACATTTTGGCACATCCCTTCATTAATGTGTTCAGTGAATAGATTTTTAGCCCAGATGTTCCTAATCCACACAAAGTAGCTGATGAATTTCAAATAGGTTTCAAACCAGAAAGTCCCTCTGGGTTTATCATACTATCTAGTATGTTGTGGTCTACCTTGTTGACCTAAAAGTCTGCGTTTACATCAATAATGTAATGTTTTAGCGCCCTGTCAGGAATAATCCAACATAGATACAATACATACAACACACCTGAAAGCTCAATATCACATGACCATCCATATACACTGGGCATTTATGATCTGTCACTGCAGTGTTCCCAAAAGTCTAAATTTGTTGAGGCTCTACAACTTTAATCGCAATAATGCAAAATTTACCACTGTCTGTGTCAAATAGCTGTTACACGATGGTCTTTAAAAAGAACAGGCCCAGTGCTGTGGTGTGGTTGAAACCCTGACTGCTAAGGGCCAAAGATGTGTTCAGCTATTAAAAAACAGCCGTTCTAATTATTTAACTAGACCTAGAAAACACGACCGAGACATGATTCTGTCATGAGGTATACTGAAATACAAAGGTGTTATTCTGCGAAGCAAAAGCAGCTGACCGAACTTTTTCAGAGCCTGATCTCAACTCACTATGTCTCGGTTGCCTTTCGAACTGACCGTTGAAATCACTGTAGGAATAAAATAAAGATTAAAATAATTAATAAGTTGTGATTGCTGAATTGGCATGATTGCTGAATTGGCATTAATTGAACACAGACATGAAAGAATGGCTAAAGTCAATAGAATAAGGTCGTAACTAATTTGTTTTACAGTTTGCAGTATCAAGTACACAAAGTATTTATGGTGAATTAATGGATGTTAAATTATAAAAATTCTGGTTCTTAGTGGAAAGAACCCCAAAACATAAAATGTGATAAAAAAAAAAATTCCCCAAAAAATAATAATTTTACCAGGCTCAAAGTTAGACAGTGGAATCACATCATGATCAGATTTGTATAATGATATCTGATTCCTGTATAAAAATATACAATTTGTTTTTCACATGCCAAAAAATGTCAGGAGTATCAGGCATTGATCTCGGATATTATAATATTACATTTTTTTGGACCAAACCTAATTGGTCATCCATTCCTCCCTCCAGGTAAGGGTCTCTGTACTTGTGCTAGTAATTGTTACTGCATATTTATGAGTCATCCTCAACTTCAAATCCACACTGACCTACTTTCTTGTCTTTCTCTCTTCCGCTCAGAAACCAAAGAAGCCCCCTCCCCCATCAAAAAGCATCGGTAAGGAATATCTAACAACCTCCACCTCATTAAATATTATCAACTCAGTGGTGAGCGTGAGGGAAGGTTGCTCTTTGAGTGGAGCATGCTTGCTCTGCAACAAATATTCAGTTTATATTCAGTATGATATGCAGAGGTGCATTGGGCCTCTGATTCTAGTAGATTTTCACTTTTAGATTTAAGTTTAAGCACAGATATTGCACGGTCTTTTTCTTACGTAAAAGTAATTCCATCAGGGCTGATATCACCATTTTCGCTTATGATGGGTAAATACCACATGCTGTGTGATCGGTTATCAAATAACACGACAGAGACTACCTGTTGAAAAGAGCAAGACCTGGGAGAAACAGGTCCAGAGTCCCCTGTTCACACAACCAGAGTTCGTCTGTTTGAGATTCATTAACACACACTGGAAATGTTCCTTTGAGAGTTGTGGTGCCTTGTTGGAGCGTGCAGGACAAATGATGGAAATGTCAAGGACTGCACGTCAGCTCAAATTTACCTTACACTAACTTTTACTACTTTTACTGTGGAGTAGGGTAAATGTTGTTTAATGTCTGGTTCAAATGATTCTGACATTTGCGTTTCGATAGCCTTCAAACAAAGATGGACGATGTTAAGCCAAATAATGAATCTGATCTTCTTCATATTAGTGCATGGGACACGGACCAAACAAAAAATCAATTCATATACATTCTTCTCAGTCTAGTGCTCATGTTTCTTGTACGTTTGGCTTTAATTATTTATTCGAAATAAAAACAGGGTGAAATATCAAGATTAAGAGCTGAGACCCATATCATATCTGTCATATATAACATATGTTGGCCTAATTTCTGGATAGTGTTAGGATGTTGAGACATCCTTATATACCGTCTATGGTTCATACATAAACCTCCTCTGGGTCATGTCTAGCAAGGTTCAGGGGTGCAGTGCATGAGTAAAAGCAGCTTAGTACTGAAATAAGGATAGTGGAATTTAGCAAGAGCAACTTGGAGAGACATAACTCCCAAAGGTTTGAAATAGCAACCAATTCTCCGATCAGTGTCGATGTAAAAGAGTACAGAGAGCAAAGAAGTCTGAGACCTCCTGTCTAAACTGTACAAAGGAAATAGTGTTTCTTGTTTGCGTCACGTCAGAAATCAGATTACTGCTGAAAATGGTCAATAATCACATTACTTTGTGTGCATTTCAGTACATTAAGTTCAAATTCGGCTTTAGCAGCAGAATTCCTTTCTCTATTCTATTTAAGCACATGGGGACTCAAAACTTAAATGCCGAGTCGTGATTGAACCTGATACTTTGGGGAACCACCCCAAAAAAATCCCTGTCATAATTTTATACATAATCCTAAAGCATTTCTCATCTTATCAAACTCTGGGCATCATTGCCCTCATTTCTTCATGGTGGTTCTGTGTTAGGTTAAACGCTGCAGTGCTTGACATCTACAGTTTGCAGCACGCACACTTGCTCTCTGCACAGGAAGTAAAATAATTTGCATTCTTATCCTTCTCCCGCTGCAATGTGTTGCAGTCTGTCTCTGAGACCGTGAATGTGCACGACTTCCTCTATGTGTTGAGATTCTTCAACATGTGTCACAAGCCAAACCACAAAGGAATGCATGTGGGTGCACTTTGACGGCACAGGGTTTTGCGCCAGTTTAAGATAATAAAAAAAAAAAGTGTGTGTTCCTTCTTATTGTCTGTTGAGTCTTCAACCATTCGGTTCAGACAGATGAAGTGACTTTCTGTGGACCATGTTTCGTTTCTCAGCTCTCAAACCCGAGGTTCCCAGTGCCGACAAGAAACCTCATGCCATCAGGACAGAGGACAGAGGTATAATCCTTTCATTCCAGTCTCATCTCATCCTCTTATTTCAGTTTTGCTCTCTTTCGCACGTTACGCACATTTCCTTGCAGATTTGAAATACTCCGTTGGTTCTTGCACTCCACGGTTATCCTGGGCAAAATTTGTTCCAATCTTGTCAGTCTTTAGTCTTCTTTCTACTCGTTCTGCTCCTGCTTTCACCACATTTAACCATACATTGGCTCTCTAAGGTTCACTAAGCTGTGGACATTTCCTGAGGTGGCAGCCACTGCTCCATTTTCAGATCCTCTCACTGTGAGGAGAAGAGCCCACAGTCATATTAACACAGTATGCATTTGCACCCTCCATGGTCATTGTGCCATGTGCAACTCCGGTACTGCTTTATTGAGAATAGCATTACTATGGATTCAGAGCTGTTCGCACCAATGTGGTTTTAAAATGCGGTAAACAAAAATCATTTAATAAAACCGTCACTCAGAAAGGAGAGCTAAAAATATTGGTATATATTTATATATTGCATATTTTTGTAATTTCAGATATACTTACATTTTGTGGCCATTTAACTATTATTGTATGGGTTCTTTTCTTGTGGGACATAGTAATATGTTTTGTTCTTATAAAGCCTTAAATTCTTTAATCGATATTTTACAATTATGTATTAAAACAAGATGTGTACTGGTTTGGGGTCTATTTGTTCTAAGATTGCACTCCTAGCTGAGGTCGGACAGTTTTTCTTATTTAATACCATCACATGTTGTCATCTTGCACTCTCAAGTCATTGTTGGTTAGAAAAAGACAGATGTGCTGTCAATGCATTTTTCCATTTCACAAAGAATGTTGTTTTTTGGTGTTTTGTACTTCTATCTTTCGGAGGACCAGTTGGAGTTTTTAATCTTCAGGTAAAAATAGGTTTCGGTTAGTGTCAGTGTTGGTTGTTAGGTAATTAGTTGTAATGGATGAGGTTAAAGTTAGGCCGAGGGAATACTTGTAAATGAGTACAATGTGTGCGTGTGAGGGTTTCACAAGAACTTGAACTAAACTGCTCTGGTGTCACATCTTTACCCTTAGTTATGGTTGATTTTGCTGAACTGCTCTGTCAAAGTTTATACATTTAGTATCCCTATATTAACACTGTAAATGACTTGTCAATAAGGACAAAGGCAACAGTAAACAATTACACTGAGGCTCCTTAGTTGTTTAGTCATATTACTGACTCAATGTATGTCATTGTGTGTTACATTATCTGAATAGCAAATGTAATTGGAATTTGATTAAATCTCCAGACATGTTCTTGATTTCCCTGGGAGCACCCCTCATCGCAGCAGAACAACATCTTCCCCTCCTCGCAATCTGATAATATGTGGCTCAGCCCAGAAGCTATTAAAGCACAATGCCATTCAAGCATGTAATTCTTGATTATTTTTCTTATGTCCTTTTTTACTTGCAGCTCATGCAATGTCAGTGACAGTAACTCATCTCCGAAGGTTTTATCCCCACGTATGAAACAAGTGCATCCTTAGCCTCCCTTCCACATATAACATGCATGCAGCATTTAGAGCAGAAACATCACATCAGTGTCTGATTTGACACAGTTAATTTAGAAAAACAACTTCCTGCAGTGAATGTATATAAATGGAATAAAAAGCAGTGAATGAGTTCATCAAGGTTGATAAAAGCCCAATCCCATTTCACTCCTTCTCCCTATACCTATGGCCCAGGGGTTGGCAACCTTTACTATCAAAAGGTCAATTTTGCCCCCTCTTCCACCAAATAAATGTATTCTGGAGCTTCAAAACATATTCAATAACACAGCTTATAAAGCTTTATATATAGTTATACTCAGTGTTATGCCGGCCCACATGAAAAATTAACCTCAAAGTTCAGTTGATGCAGATGAAAATGCACTATTACACTTTCTTTGGTTCTATTTTTTATTGGGATGATTTAGGTGACAAACTTACGATCATGGGTTGAGTTATGAATCAATGGTGTTGGATCATGTCTGCGTGTCGCTCCGCTTGTTTTAACACGGGGTCCTGACTGAGCGTCACTTCTTGTGTTGTACTGAGCACAAAATGTAGACAAGTCTTTTTCACGCTGTTCAAATGCAGCCTCATAAACACTGGAGCGAATCAAACAGACACTAAGTTACTTCATGTACTGATCAGCTCCTGATAACTTGTGATGAGTGTTTAGCTTCATGTGAGAGAGCTCTGATCGCACTGCGTGTGTCTCTCTGCGTGAGTGAGTGTGCGGCTCTCATTTTCTGTATTTTCCATTTGATTATTTTTTCTTCTTGTCAGTCAGTTTTTGTTGTGTGAAGTGAAAATATATCTTTTTTAAAAGCCGGTTGTTGTCACTGAATGAGCCAATCACATGCTCAGGTCATTGATGATATGACTCAAACAGTGAAATAGTTCTATTTATATTTTGTATAGAAAAGTTTGTTAGTTTTCAAAAGATAAGAAAAGATAAAAAGCTAGTGTCTTTGGAGCTTGCAGGAAGTTAGTGAGCGAGGCAAAGACAAGACTGCCTCAAGCAGTTGTCAGGCAGTGCATATCTGGGTGTTTTGGGGATTTAGCTTTAATGAGATGGCTGATGGGAGGGGTGGTATGCATCAGTTACATATTGTAATGTGTAATCTGCTCTTGCTAGCTTTTCCAGTGTTACCAACCTGAGCTTTAACTGTGCACTTGCATCAGTGTTAATTTTGGCAGCTATTTTTGATATAGTCTTAGTCTTTAAACGAAAATGCATATTAGTTTTAGTCACATTTAGTCATATTTATCCTTCTTAGTTTTATTCTAGTTTTCGTCCATGAAAACTAATTACATTTTGGTCTGGTTTTAGTCACATTTAATAACCACATTAAACTCCTTTTTTTCCCTCCTCAGGCCCAGGGCCCCCCTGTGTTGTGTATACAACTGCATAATAGTCTAGCTTGCAGTACTTAGGTTGTACATTAGATACCCCCACTAGCATCAGGTCTATAGCGGGGGCCATCAAAAGAGCCCTTTTGCCCACTCTTCCCCCAAATAAAATTTGTCTGGAGCCGCAAAACATATTTGATAACAAAGCTAATAAAGTTTTTTATAAAATTATACTATACTAAACCATAGTTTGTTGCATTCATGAAATTATATAACGACAATAAAGGAAACTGACATTTTATTGCTATTTTTACCTGTTACAACAAAGAAAAACACCAAACGCTTATGAAGAGGAGAAGAAAAAACACAGGCAAGTGTCAGCCTACTTTGAAATAAATTAAACACAGAACTGTGTAGGGCTATTTGAGTCCTCCCAATATTTATGGAAAATGTATGAAATAAGAAGTACCCTATTTTGAAATAAATAAAATGTATAGCTGCAGCCTAATAGCTTAAAAATATATATTTTAGTTGGCAAAATGTGAAAACAAAAAGCGAGAGCAGGTCAGACTGGAGGCGGGCACAGAAACTGAAGCTCGCTAGAAACCAACTGCAGCTTCTGCTCTGATCAAGAAGCTGAGGCGCTGATCTCTGAGGAGCTGAGACCAAAGAAACTCTGTGTTTTCACTGTTTCCATAGTTAAGAAGCAGTCAGTCACTGAGCGGCTGCTTCACGTGAATGAGCTCTGATCTCACTGTGTCTCTCTGAGCGTGTGAGCAGGGGCGGGGGGGGGGAGCCCCGGGACTGGAGCGCTATCTGGGAGCACACACACATAGACACACACACTCGCCCGCTCCTGATACGATGATGTTTAAAAAAATATGGAGGTAATCTCTTTTCTTCTCATGGAATTTAAAGTAGAAAATCGTCTCCTCACCACAGACACTGCAGGGTCTTTCTCTACATCACTGGTTTAACCCTTGCTTACCTTGAAAGTTCAGATACATGTGCAGCTACATGTGCCCACTCACATCTTCGATTATGTGATTAGTCTTATTTCGGTCAGGCTCCTCCCCTCTGGACACCTCTGTGTCTAACTGTGTCATGCACTGCCTCTGGAAATCCTGTTTTTTACGCCAGTTTCTGCCTCCTCTCTTCCTCCTCTGTCTTCCAGGGTGTTGTCAGGGATGTTAGATCTTTTCTTAGAGTCCCATAGGATCTAATGGGACTAACTAAAGTTCAATGAAAAGGCAACCGCATATAAACGGGGATAACATGAAGACTTCACATTACAGCTATGTTCTGGAAAAATAGCTTATTATGGCATTTGGTGACTATAATGTTTTTAAATGATTATACATATTTTTTTTTTTGATCTTAATAGATTTATTTTCCCACAGATATGCCTTTTTTCCATTCTATTTTTGTTTATTAACTTAACCCTAACCCTATATATTTAGATCCATCCAAATATTTTTTAATAAAGCAGATGGACAAATAAATAAATACATGTTAACTATATGAAAGTGAATCATATTTTAAAATTAGTTATTTAAACAACCTGCTGTCTTTTCTAAATTATTTTACCCACAAGAAAATCAGTAAGTAACGTATAGAGTGATGCATACAAGAGCAACAATCAACTGCCTTCTGTGGCAGCACAGAGAGACCACACCACCACCTCGCCGGTGCAGTCTAAACACAGTTTTTCTCTCCACTTTGCCCTTTTATCAAACTGAAGCTGCTTATTTTGGAAAATGGAACGTTCAGTCGCCCATTCAATCCAAGGTCTGAGGAGTGAAGTGTGACCGTTTTTCTTGTTGATTTGGTCAGTGGGCGTTTCCAGTGATTGGCGGGACGAAGGTGAAGAAAATACATCTGTGTGATTTCAGGGTTTCAGTCTCCATTCTCTTAAGTGTTTTGAAGCCAAACATGTTATCTATTTCAAGAACTACTTAAAGTTGGAGAGCTATTACTATTGATAAGCTGTAGAAGATGTGAAGAAAATGTGGCATTTCGTGAAATGATTTGAGGAAAGTGACCGTCCCCTCCAGCACAGATCAGATTTTTGTGTCTAGTGCAATTTTTTGGTCTCAGTGCCACAGAAGCATAAATCATACGTTATGTAATCAATCCCCAAACGTACAGTATGTATTTCAAGATTTCTTTTGATTTCAAAACGTTTTATGTAAGTGAAATATTAAGGGAATTAAATGATAATCAGCATAGTTGTTAAATTCCTCCTTACTTAAGGTGCCTTGTGTCTACATTACACCAACTGCAACAAAAGCCCTCTTCTGTTTAAACATGACACGTTTGTGTCTCTCAGTTAACCATATTAGAATTCCGGTTATCTGTTGACACAAAGTCAGGCTGTGGGTGAACTGGTTGTCAAGAAGATGAGAAGTTACAGGGTTGTGTTACATTCTTACTGCTGTGGTGCAATTTTCATCATTTTTAGATCTCTGAGAAGTAAATTATTGTTTTCTTCAACCAGAACAACTGCAGATAGAACAAAATATCATGTAAACTGGGAAAAAACTGACTTTTAGTGACTCAGAATTAAATGATTAATATCAGTTACTCTCAATAACTGTTTGTAGTAGTAAAGTTGATTCCAGGTGAAAGGCGAAATTCAACTTTGTCATTTTAAATGTTTTCATGGCAAAATGACTCCTGTTGTTAAGGAATATTATATAAAAAATGTTCAAACTAGACTCTAAAAGTTTCTCTTTCATTCTCTACTTCTTTTTTTTTAATCATTATTATTATTATTCTCCTAACCCCTTTACCACTCTCCTCTCAACTCCTGCTTTCTCTGTTATAGTGGACAAACCAACGCCAGATCACAAACCATCCAAACCCGCAGCGCCCGTGGTCCCGCCCAAGAAGCCGATTCCTCCCCCAGGGAAAGGCAGACAGGGAAGCATCCCACCAAAGAGGCCTGACAAGCCTCTCACTCCCTCGCCAAACCTTAAGTAAGTCTATTATCCCTATGTCTCTCAGTCTTCTACCTCTATGTGTTTGTTCATCAATCGGAGCACTGCTTACATCTTTATCTACAAATAACCAGTGCTTTTCAGTCCATACAGCACTAGTATAAATCCCTAGTAATCATAGAAAAAGGTGTTCTACAGAAAGGACAGGGTCTATTATACATACTACATATAATGAGTGTAGCACAGCCTTTGTAAGACATGGCTTACTTCAAGTTCAATCATTTCATTTGGTTCCTTTTACATTTTTCTTCCATTTATTTTAATTTTTTCCCTTTTCGCTGCAGGCACAATGGAGAGGTGCCTTCCATTCGACCAAGGTCAGACTTTGAGCCATTATTGCCCACCAAGCCGAAAACGCTGTCTGGAGACTGGGGGGAAAAGTCCTCAGATATGGGTATGTACGGTCAAGTCCCTGTAAAATGAGGAAGTTCGTTTTGCCAGATTTATAGCAGGAGTCTTGATCGTTTTATTTGAGGAATACAAGGGATGAAGTGAGACGTCTGTGGCGTAAAGTCAATCTGTTTTTGGACCACATCCATTCAGTGTCTAAGTTCCACAAATATTGTTCCCTGTGACAACTGGGAGGCGATTCTCGTAAGAAAGCAAAGACAGATTGTTATTAATCTATGATCAATTTACCAATGTCAAAAACATGGCGTAGTGCTGGTCCGTAAACTTTCATTTTATACAGGAAGGAGACTGTAAGATAGATCTGAAATTAGAGATGATTTTTATTTGACTCTCATTCATTTCCCTGTATTTCCCTGTTTAGTTTGACAGTGTCTCTTCTCTAGACCACTTGGCTTACCTGCCTGTTATTGATTCATATTAATTTCTGTCGCATAGTATAGAATTAAATTAAGATTTTTTTTTAGCAATTTGACAATTGCAAAAGCAGGTTCTAATGTTTTAAAGTCGGTGTGTATGAGATTACTTAAACTTAAACACATTTTATACCTATGTTAGAATTTAAAAAATATCTTCTAGCAATATATGCTCTGATATACTTGGTTGAACATGTCAAAAGTATATCAAACCCAAAGACCTCTTGAACGGATTAATGACCTACAGGTTTTAGGCTAAGATACTTGTGACATCAAGGCAAATATCACTCATTAACTTCGCTTAACCGATCGAGAGGTCCTTCACATCAGTCCGTCAAAGATGATCTTGTATTCAGCTATCAGTTATTACATAAATTCACATAGATCAATCTCTACATTAAAATCCAAATTCAGAACAAATGGAAACCAGGAGGAGGATGTGGAGCTTTAATGACGTTGCCCCAAGTATTTGCCAGAAAGATGAAATACGTGATAAAGATTGAAAAGAGCCGACCTGACGGCATTTCACTAGAGAATTGTGTGTTTGTGAAGGATTTCTTGTGTTGGTGGTAGAGCACTGATAAAACTCAGTCTTATACACTGGACTTGGAACATGAAAATCCAATCACACCAACTGCAATCACAGGCACTGCTCTCTGAGGGTGGCAGTTTAACACTGGGTAGGTGCAAAGTGCTGCTAGGTTGCAGTTTTTCACTGCGGGAGTGACTCACTCTCATAAACAAACTTTGTCTTTACTTTAAGTTAACATACATAAGCAGGGTTGGGGAACTTTTTTCCTCTAATGAACGATCTAAATTTTTATGGCAATAATAAATTATTGGACACATATCACACATATTTCTATTGTGCGTTTTGATGAGGTGTCTGATGTCAGATGGTAGTGATGATAATGAGGGTGCTCACAGCTGGTTTTTGTACAAAGGAATCCTCACCTTCATTTGTTTCACCTGCTGAGGTTATTTTTTTGTATCATTATTTTATTTTGTATTATTTGTTTGTTGGTTTGATGTGGCTTGTGTAAGCTGTCCATGCTGGGACACAAGTGAACTCTAGTGAATAGTTGTAACTTAATCAAAAGCATTTCATCCAAACATGTCTTCAGCTAAGCATGTCTTCGCAAATTATAAGCACACTGGCTTCAATCTGTCCTTTGACCACATGTCAATTAGGTTGTGTATGCTTCCTTCATTCAGGGCAGAAATGCTCCATTAAAAATATGTCTTCATTTTTTGTCTGCATATTTGTCTCATCTATAAAAATAAATGTATAATTATTATTGTTGTTGTCCTCAGAAGATCTAATGAGTTTTGATGAGCTGTCATCTACCTCAGGGAAGCTCTCTCACCCCACTGCGAGCCGACCAAAGATGCCTGGCAGGAGGCTGCCTGCCCAGTTCGGTGGAGGACATTCGGTGAAAACACCCTAGCACTTGGCATTACTCACTCACTCACTCACTCACTCACTCACTCACTCACTCACTCACTCACTCACTCACTCACACACACACACACACACACACACTGTGGCTCACAATGATAAGATAAATCTTCACACATGTAGATCTCTGCAGTCCCCATATCTTGAATCTGTAATAAATCTATCCATCCATTATATTATATATTACACTTATCCTTTGAGGGTTGTATGGGCAGCTGGCAAGTCCGTATTAAAGTTCAATCTTTTTCAAGTAAGTTATACTTTTTGGGATGTTTGGAACAAAAATATTTAATCCCACCTTTTCCTACCACTTTTTATTTGACTGTAAACACCATATTTGCACATATCCAAATGACATCTACATCTTTTATAGTATTTTTTACAAAACTGCTGCGGTAATCTTTCCTATCAAGGAATGTTTTGCGAATGCAACGCTACCCCCATCTGTTGTCTAGCTGATTGTAAGCAGGCAAGAGTCTGGTTGTGATACACCACTATTAAAAAAAACCTATCACGCATCCAAAGAATAGGAATTATGTATCCAAAGTGTATTTTAAAATGTTGTAACATTCCAGATCTAGTGCCAGTTGGCAAAATGCTTATGTTGAACTAAACTGTTGAACTAATCTTTTAGCAAAGCTTTTTTCCCTCATCCATATTTTATGTCTTTTATGTAATTGATGTTTTCGGGCTTCAAATTATAGCTCGCACTACAAGAATATAGTCTGAATTGCAATTATTTCCTCTGTAACTATAATCAAATTTAACTTTTTGCTTTGGTCTGATTAATGTGCCCTCAGAAATCTGCCAGTTAAAGAAAGGAAACCTCAGTCTGTAACTTCACTCTAGATTAATGTGATTTGTTTGTAGTTTGAATGAGTCAGTGCAGTTACCTGCGTATTTCAGGAGAGTCTTGCTCTGTGGCTTTACACACATCATATCAACAGTTTAAGCTGATCAATTTGTAATCTCAGTCCCTGTAAGTCTTTGAGTTCTGCTTGTTAATAGCTGCCGTTACCTGGATATATTGAAAGTCAAACTTATTAAGAAATTTTAAAGGATTCATCTCAATATAAAATACTTACATCAGAATTAGTTTATTCAATCAGTGGCAGTAGCCGTGGGGCAAGTGCAGGAATGTCGCGGCCACGCTCAGCAGACTCTTTGTGACAGGCACACAGATTAAAGAGTGAAAGAAAAGTTATTATGTGAACTTGCAGGTAGGTCCACAACTGCAGCCAAACCGCAAACTATTTCTGAATTTCTCATTTGACAGTAAAAACTTAATGGATTATATCCTGACCTAAGAGCGAGGACATGGCAGATTGCTCTATTAATAGCACTGCAAATAACACTGGACAAAGCAAGACAAAATTTATAACAGTTATTTTATAATTCTGAGAAGTATCAAAAAATCTTGGTTTACTATGAAGTGTGACATTACAAATTAAATATGGGGCTCCGCCACAGTCTAGATAACAAATGGCAAACACTGCTTGATTCTACAGCCACATTTTTTCATTAACCATAATGCATCAACATTTATTTCTGCTGCTGCTGCCATCTTTTGTATATTGGATCTTATCCCACTCCTCTCTCAAATTGGTGTGACTCTCCATTGATATGCTTTCTCTGTTACAAGTTATTCATAGTTATTTTTCATCTCACACAATGTTGTTCTAGTTCATCACTAGCAACACATTTTGTTTGAGCACCGATCCACAATTCCTACACTGACAACCACTGCCTGACCATCTGTGACGATCTCTTATCACCTACCTTCATCTTTTCAAATCACCTTTCAGAGCAGTGACATGTGTTGAAATGTCAACTGCACTCGTCCGAACAAGTAGAAGATAAGCTATCACTGTGGATGGGCTCTTCTCTGAATGTTAGCAGACTATTTTCATGTTTTTTGTCAGGAAGCTGGAAACTGAAAATTCCATGAAAATATGAATGTAAGCTTAACAAAATATAACTATTCCATTGCAGCCCAACAAGGACGTGAATGTGGAAAAATTCTTCACGGTGGATGAAGAGGATGCAGCCAAACCAAAGCTACCAGATACCAGAAAGGTAACTCGTTTTTAAACATTTTCTGGATGTATCAACATTTATTTCCCAAGTTATAATGTTAAAACTGTAAATTGTTGCAGAGTCCACAAACATTGCAAACCGGTCTCGCTGTTATTTGGTTTAGCGAGATGGCGGTTGAGCTCTGACTAGCTGCTATTGCTAACTGGCAACATAAAATACAATGCCAAATATATAGTTTTGAGTACTTTAAGTCTACAAATCTGCATAAGTTAGCACAAGGGACACTTAGGGTTTGCAGGGCCAGCTTTGATTGTCAGGCACTATTTAACCAACAGCTTGTCGTCAGCTGCTTATCAATTATTGTATTGTCGAAATAAAAGTTCAATAAAAATTTCACATTCACTGCTCCTCGTTTGGAGCAGTGAATGTCCAGAGGAGCATTAACAGGCCTTCAAACTGTTGGAATTCTTTCAAAATCCTGGTTCAGATCACTGGTTAAAGCAAAGAACTAATGTTAGTCTTTTCTTGTTTCTTCATTCCAGTCTCCATTGACTTCATAACAACATTAAATTGGCTGGGACAAATAACAGCTTACAAGTCTGCCTTTGAAGTTGAAGCCAAACTAGAATAGCACTCAGACGAGCACATACATCCATACATCCAAGCTACACCAAATTTGTTATCAACATCTTTGGATTATTTGAGCATTGGACAGCTCCAACGTGTGAAAGCCCCATGAATCCACAATATTAACACTGGCCAGATTACAAGGACTTCAATTGATTTAGTTTTTACTAGTGCTGTCAATAGATTAAAATATTTAATCGCGATTAATCGCATGTATGTCATAGTTAACTCAAAATTAATCGTGATTAATCGCAAATTTGTATCTATTCTAAATGTCCCTTCATTTATTTTTTCCCCATCATTTTTTTTTTTTAATGCTCTATCAACATGGACAAGTGTATTGGCTTGCTTTATGCAAATGTTTTATTTTATTGAAAAACAACATTGCCAAACAGGGCACTACAAAATAAAATTATAAAGTGCACATTTCAGGTAAACAAGGACTCTTCTGCTCTGATCGAGAAGCTGCGGCGCTGATCAGCTGAGACCAGAGAAACTCTGTGTTTCCATAGTCAGTCACTGAGCTCTGATCTCACTGTGTCTCTCTGAGCGAGTGCGCAGGTGCAGGGGGCGGGACTACGGTGCGCTATCTGGAACCACACACACACAGACGCACACACACACTCGCCCGCTCCTTGTACTTCATTACGGCCTGATACAATGATGTTTTAAAAAATTATTGTGACTTAGTCAACCACCAACATGCAAAAGCGTGTGTCACACGGCGAAAGCGTGAGAGTTGGCAGCTCTGCGTTAATCTCGCGATAAAAAAATTAACAGCGTTAATATGGGTTTGCGTTAACGCCATTAATTACGCGTTAAACTGACCGCACTAGTTTTTACCAATGGGTAAAATATCACTGCAAAGCTATTCACATTGATTCACCCATGCCTGTCTCTGATCTTCCCTTCTCTCTATCGCATACTGACAACAGATAAATCTGTGTACTCACAGTGGTTAAAAATACCATCATTTTATTTTTACAAACAGAAATGACATACACATGTATTATAGAAAGCGAGATCTGATCTCAAGTGGCCACAGGAAACTCATTACCACTCAAAGGATCACAACTGCAATGATATCTTTAAGAAACTCCTCATTTTACAGCATCAAAAACATTTATAAAGGCTGGCCGATGAAAAAGAACAGAAGAGATCAAAATAGAAGTTAAGGCTGTGAAAAAATCGATCTGTTCGATCTCCCAACAGTTCACTGGGGACCGTTTCAAAAATAATCTGCAGAGAAAAGGGAAAACGTTTATGTGGAGGTGGAATATATCAATATTAGCTCAATATTAAGAAAATCTAATACAATATCAGATGGGATTGATAAGTATAAGTATATATTGTATAAATATATGTTGAGTGTAGCATTCAGCTTTCAGAGTCAAATAATTTAATACAAATAGTCCTATCAATCTTAGAGATGATTTTAATGTGCATAGCTTTAAGAAATGCCTTTGAAAGCATGAAACAGATCTCCGTTGTCCAGCGGTAGAACATTTGTCACCAGAGCAGCAGATAGTCCTTTCCCCACTCACTCACTTATTCTGCTTTGTATTGTAAACAACTGATACTAAACTTTAAACAATTACAGAAGAGAAGAAACCTGTGTTGGAGAAACAGATGGAAAATATAAATGGTTTTCTACCCACACACACACAGACACAAGTCAGCAAACATGCACCTGAAAGTAGTTTTCTGCAGTTTGTGTGTGTATGTGTGTGTTTATGTATGTTTGTGTGTGTGTGACGGAAGACGGCATGGGGCGAGGGAGACAGAAACAATCACCTGCTGTTCAGTCTTCCAGCACTTCATTAATTGCCCCAGATGTTATCTATATCCTGGATTAGTCATGGTTTACCAAGACTAATTAGACCTGACTGTTCAGCTGGGGGTACCGAGCATCTTGACCCTACTGTTAACAAGACACAAACACACACACACACACACACACACACACACACACACACACACACACACACACACACACACACACACACACACACACGCGAGGCAGACGCACACAGGCAGACAGAGCAGTCATAGTAAAGCCTGGTTTGGAGCTCTCATTTCCCTGCAGCTCAGACTACCAGAGGTCAATTTACAGGACATGCACTATTACCCCTATGTACTTGTATCGTTTTCAAAATGGGATTCTGACCCTTATAACGTTTACATCAGTGAACATTAACGAAGAGAGAAAGTATGTGCACCCCCCGGACAGGAGAAGCTGCAGCCATTGGAGTTTTTGGTCGAAACCGTTGGCTAACAAAGCAGCAATCACATATACAATCCAACTTTATTAGTCCAAAAGGCAATAATATTAACAAGACGAGCAAACAACAAGATACAGACAGGTACTGACAAGAAACCACTGACACAAGGACTAAGTAAAGCTGGTTTCAAAAATCCAACCAGACTTTCACACATGAACAGCGCAGCAGGAGATTCTCCAATCAGACACGTTCACAATAACAAAGAAGTCTCCGGTGCGTTCAGGTTAGGGGTGGTGCACGATGTATTGATTTTAATTCTGCTGCAGCGATCACATGTTTTCTTGTCAGCACGTGGCCAGTGTTGGCCATTATCCCCAAAAGCTCTCTTGACATCTTAGCCGGTGTCTGCCTCATGTATGGCACCTCTGTTTCACCCTGAAATGTTGCTTTTGTTTTTTACATTTTTGTATCCGTCACATCATAAACGTCATAAACACTTCCATTCGCTTGCTGTGAATCATGCAAAAAACTCCAGAGTACCAAAGCCATTCTGAAAGTCTCCAGTGGCTCCATTTTCTTTTCCCCTGTGAAGAAAAGGTTAATGCAAACCAATTGTCAATATTGCGGGTCCTTCATTCTACCGTGAACCATTTGTCCTGATGGATGTGATCTTTTCAAGGAAGACCGGCCCCATGCACACAATGTCACCCGATTTCTAAACAACAGAAAAGTCTCCGGAGCGTTCAGCAGAGGGGTGGTGCACGATGTATCGATTTAATTCTGCTGAAGCGATCACATGTTTTTGACAGCACGTGGCGAGTGTTGGCCCTTATCCCCAAAAGCTCTCTTGAAATCTTCGAAATAATGGTTCTTCAACCCACCAAAGCAGTTTTCCCCTGCCACACATTTTAAAAGTCTCAATGTACCCACTTGCTCACAGTAAATGCTCTGGATGATCTCTTGCTGTCTCCTTACATTAGCTCAGTCAGACATCAGTATTAACCAGGGGGCTGGCAAGAGAAACTCCGGAGAATGTCAGCAGCAACTCTGACATTTGTCTTCTCCCATACATCACATCCATATAAGACCTCCACACTCAGTCTACCTCTGTCTAACTCGTGTCTCTTTTTTCATCTCCACAGCCTTCCACAAACACCTTATTCCAGTCAACGTCTCTCCAAAAGCCCATTGCGGCAAACCCTGAGGCCAAGCCGAGCCCTGAGGCCAAGCCGAGCCCTGAGGCCAAGCCGAGCCCCGAGGCCAAGTCGAGCCCGGCAGCGCCCCCCCCGACCTCCAACAGCATTTCTCACAGCGGCCGAGGTCGGCTTGACCCTGAGGAGCCGACCTCCGAGCTGGACGACTTGAGGAGCCAGATGAAGGACCTGCTGATGTCCGTGGAGCTGCTCAAGGGCCAGCAAATGTAATGAGACTCGATGGGCATCAGAACAGAGTTTGAATATGTTGCTGTGAAGAGGAAATAGAGTGAATGTGTGACGGAGGGATTTGAGCTTGTGGACAAATATTGCTACTGGGGTTGTGTATCATTTTGATTTTTTCGATACTAGAGCTAAATCCATATTTTACGGTAATGCAAGCAGTGCCAGAATGATATTTTTTCTTTAAAAATGCTTATAACGATGGTCAGAAAAGCAAGATGTTTTTCATTACGTACAAAAATGTAATTTTATTACATTTTCTATTTAAAACGTTAACTGTTAAGACTTAAAGACCATGTAGAGCAATTAAGTTAGTTAGAAATGTGTTTTCACTGAAAGATTTTGTTCAGAAAGTCTTGCATAACATATTCAGATAAGTTTGTCGTCTTACTTCCTTTACGCAGAATTTGTTTAAAAAAATCTTGTTTGGCTGTAGGCATTTTGCTGCCTCGTCAACTTGAGTTGGAGGTAGCTTCCGACTTAGCTGTAATGCTAACTCTGCACTAGCACCAAAATTCCGCTGTGTAGGAACAGGCCCCAGATTTCAGTACCCAACCGTAGTTGTTCTATTTATTCACTATTATAGTGACTGTATAAGGTGTGACATGAATTATGAGCTGGTTTTGTGAACAGCATTCTCTGTTCACATCCATGCAAAACTCATTCAACAATCACTTTATTACTCCTTTTAAATTCTGTATAATTATATATCAGAATATGAGATATAAAGGTCTGAGCATGAATCATTGGGAGAGATTTACGGTGATACAAGGCTTCATGCTGAGCTGCTTTCTCATGCCTACAATTGACATTTGGTTTTGATGGACATTTAGCTTGCAGTGTTTTAGCATTTCCTTTTTGTTTTATGTTCAAAAAAAACATTTGCCCACTTTTTCTTTTTTTTGTTCATCTTCAAAGAAAACAGACAATAGTTACAACACAAACGTTTGAGCCTCATATATATATGCTGCAGCAGTGTACCCTAATGAGTCTGTAAGCATGTGTCTTTTTTCTCTTTTTCCAGGAAAGAGATTGCGGAGCTACGAAGAGAGCTGGATGAGGAGAGGATAAAACGTGTGACCCTGCAGGTAACATTGATCTCCACAGGAACGCATGCTGGGCTGTCTACATGCATTACTCTGCATTAGTTTAGCCATATATCGATGCTGATTTTTACACACGAGGACCCAAACAAGCACATGGACTTGCATGATCACAATTCCTGTAGCACATGCACCAATGGGCACATACAGTATTGACTTTTAAAGTCTATTGTTATTTCAAACAGCCAGATTGGAAGGGACAAATGTTGCACATGGAAAAGAATTTGAGAAAAAAGCTCAAACTTTACTTGTGAGTACAACTAAAACATGTTATTAACATACAGGAGGATACTGTTTCCTCTGTGCCTGAGTGCAAATTGAACCATGCCATCGCCTTTTTTAAGGAAATTAATTTGCTGGAGGAACATAATCTTCTTCCAGTGCTTTGGGGCCCTCAGGCCACGTGTTTCATTATTTTGAGATATATCTGAGATTCTCAATACACAATACAAAGCACTGTTTGTTAAAATATTCACTACCTCTCCTCTTCATGTTTCCGTCATACAACTCATAAAATATATCACAAAAACTCAACAGAGTCTGATATACTGTATGTATGTTGGGGTATTTTTGACCCTGTGAAATAATCGATGGATCCAAGTTTCCATGGGAATCTGAGATTTCTTTCCCTAACACTACACAAGTTACAGTTGGATATATATATATATCCCTTTGTGGCCATTTATCAGACTTCAAACTGACACAAAAGGCTCCATCCACCTTTAGGCTGAACCTAATGCTACACCGATGCATGTCCATGAGTGACCAAGTGAGTGAGTTACACCTCACAACAGACTGAATGTTGGACTCTTCCCTTTGGCTTTTGTTCTTTTAACAATGAACGATTTAAACAACTAAGTCATCAGGGAGTGCGACTCGTTTCTGTTGGTTGCTATCGCTACTCTGGTGTCAGGTGCTTGAGATGTTCCGCCTTTCATCCCTTGCACATTGTGGAAAACCGCTGACCGAAAGTGGCAACCTCCAGTGTGGTGCCAAGTTAACACAAGCTGACAATGCTAGCAGTCCAGTAGCAGTGCAGTAGAGACATAACCAAGAAGTCTACTTTATACGACGAAACTAGAAGAGTGCTTATGGAGCACAGATCCCTGCAAAGGCCAATGCCCTATCCAACTATGGTAAATAAAGTAGGAAAAAATTCCTTGATCCACCCTTTTATCCTGATCTACTCCAAGATTCTTTCTTGTGCTCCACCCCTCCATACACTGTCACGGAAATTGTTTCAGTAGTTTTTGCATAATCCTGCTAACAGACTGAGAAACGCTGATGAAAACATAACCTCCTTGGTGGAGGAAATGAGCAGACGACAGGACGACTTTTTGATCTACTCTTTGTGATATGAATTACTGAATTGCTGGAATTTCTAAGTGTTCACAATTTCTGTGGACAATTGTTGCTGATAACAGCCATGCCTCGTAACAGAATTTTCAGGATTCATTCACAAGAAATTAATAGCCTGGACAAGGAGATCGAATTGTATTATTCAAACCAATTTCTAAATGTTTTTTAGTTAAGATGGTGTGTTTTATCTCCCCTGAGATGAACAGCTCAGCCGGTATTAGTCAGCTCCGGTGAGACAGCAGCAGACGCAGCCCAGCAGCAGGGCACCGATACGAATTACATGACAGGAGGACAGAATGCCCTTGTGTGTGGAGCAGTGCTCCACACACAAAGATCATAGATTGGTTTAAAAACGTTCCTCTATCTCCATGTTCTCAGTGTAAAGTAGTAGTAGTAGACAAACCGGTAAAAAAAAGATGATAAAACATTATGAAATTACCATCCCTCCTAGTTTCATAGATTGCTCCTGGTCTGTTGCTGGGTGAAGCTGCAAGTATCTCAAAGAATGTGTTATGCAGCATCACAATCAGCTCCAGTCTATTGTTAAGGCACATAGAAGAGGAGGGGGAGGTGTGTTAGGTTAGTTATAGCAATTGGGTCCCTCTCAGCATGTGATGCCTTACATTCATATCAATATCATCATCGTGTCATGCTAACTTCAGTACGGTGCTTCTTTTTTTTACCTATTTTCCCCACAACTTCCCTAGTCGGTTTCTATTATCATTCATATAGTATGGGTGTGGAACCTTTTGCTTATCAAGGGCTGCTTCAGTTTTTATAACATCCTTCAGGGGCCATTCTAAGTTATTGAATATGAATACAATAATAACCTCTGTTATGTAATGCCTGGAACGTCTTCTCTTTGGCATCTGATGTCAGATGGTAGTGGTGATAATGATAATACCCAAAGCTGGTTTTGGCCAAAACAACTTGGACGTATGAGCTAGACTGAGAGAGATTCTGTATATTAGCATTCACTTCCAGGTCAAAAGACTTTTTATCGGCTCTGGCTATGATATGCAGTGATGGAAAAGTGACACCATGGCGAACGTACTAATCTTCCAAGAGAGTCAGGTGATAGAGCGCCTCAGTTTTTGGTGCTTTGGTGACGTCTTGTCTTGTCCTCAGCCTTTTTAATATTTAGTTTCAGTGCTCAAAGATACCTTGATAAAGATGTTCTAATGTAATGTAATGTAATGTTCTGCTCAGCTCAGGGTTTTACTCCAGGTGTGGCTTCATTATCATCTCCTCCCCTTATTCCTTTCCACTAAACAATCTGTTTCACAGCTGGGGACGTCGACTGCTAAATCATGAGCTCAAGCTGCTCTGGCAGATGCAGACCAGTGCTGATTTAATTTGCCCCAATATCCTCTCTGAGAGTCTGTGCTGTGCGTTTGTGTCCCTACAGATGGAGATAGAAAAGCTCAAGCGAACCGTCCACTCGACGTGAAGCTCGCGCAGCAATGACCAGCGGGCCTCGAGGCAAGCTTCTGTTTGGACCAACCAGAGAGCAGGAAGGTGGTGACAGACGGAGAGAGGGCGGAGAATCAGACCAGCCACCTTGAGCACAATCTCTTTTCAGTGATCTACAATAATAAACTCGCTCCATAATTGTAAGATTTACATTTTGCACATGTATTTTTTTTTTTTTTTTTCAATCTAGATGTTATTAAGTTCCAGATGTATATTTTACCTTCTTTTTTATTTCATTTTTTTTAATTTGCCAACACAAACTGAGGCCTTACTTCAAACTACTGTGCTGGACTTGTAACTCTTCTGCTCACGCTCTCTCTCCCCTTCACTCCACCATTCCTCGTACTCCTCAGGGAGGAGCTTCACTCTCAGTACTACTGACTTTGTATAAAGCAGGGGGCGCTTGTTTTCCACGCCTAATGTTCTTTCTCCTCATTTTTTTTTTTTATGATGCACAATAGTTGATTTTAAAACGTGAGAAAATAATTAATTTCATTTAACAACCTCGTATTCTCACGATAAACATTTTTTTTCTTTCTCATGCGGCGCCTGGCAGCAGTAGCCTCCACGGCTGCAGTGCTTCAGAGAGAGCGCTGTGTTCGTTTCTCTTTGTCTTTTATATGTTTTCTTTAGCATTCCTATCCAGGGTAACACTACTGTGCCTGATTTAAAAAAAAAACAAACAAAAAAAAGTAAATTCTATTAATTGTTTATAATGGGAGCTTAAATTTTCCACGATGGTGTCTGGAATATGTGCAGCATGATGATATTGTATATCTATATTTTTTAAGTCTACTGACATGTCTAGTCAAATGCTATATAGAGGGCCTCTTCTACGCGGGTCTCTTCTATTTTTGTGAGGTTTGGATTTGTTGAAAACTTTGAACTTTAGCCACACAGTCTGCAGGTGATGCAGATACATACACACACACACACACACACACACAAAGAAGTGGCGTCATTCCATGGTTGCTGAGTGACTCGTTGGTCAGTTCATGAAAAAACGGCTCTGTGTTTTTAATCTGGCGTTCATCCCTCTGATCCCTGTCACGGTTCACCCTGCCACTAACTCCTTCCTCCCTTCCTCCTTTGACTCGCAGGGAAATGATTTGAGAGGAGCCTTGTCTTCCTGCTCTGTATTGTGTTTTGTATCAGCTTGCACAGCACTCATCAGATGTCCTGAAGTCATTGTACATGCCTGTACACTAGTTCAACTGGAAGCATATTTTAAGAGTGTAGAAAGAACAATGACAAAACCTCACATCACCTTCTCCTCATCTTAACTCTAGTAGAGGAGCAAATGGTTATAAGAGCTCCACTATGTCGTTTTTTTTCACTATTTCGTCGGGCCCCCATCGCTAGCCACCTCCCGGAAGATAAAAAAAACGCATTAGCCTCGGCAAAAAATGTAGAACGCAACATGGATCATCAATTACAAAACATTACTGAGCATGTCTTTGCTAACACTTGTTGTGCAGATTAAATTCTGCAAAAGCAGTTGTTTTTTTACTTTTCTCCATTGCTACTTATTGTTTGTAGCCTAACTCTTTCTGCAATAACATGCAAATGCTTCCTCCTAAGGCCTGTGCATGCACAGTGTACGTGAGGGGTCATGTGATCTGCCTTTTTAGGCGGGTTAGTTTGGACAGGGATTAAATTGATATGCAGCCTAAACGCTTGTGTGGACAGATTTATTTTTTCACTGGAAAACAAATGTAGTCTTACGGATGTATTGCCACATCGAGCCCCCGTTCCCTGCAGATGGATATGCTATAATCCCCTATCTCTCCACTCATTCTTCAGTTTTTTCTTTAATTTGTCATCTATTTTGTGGGATGCATCGCCTAGAAGTTTGATACAGATATTCACTGGTTCATATTCATGTACCAGTGTACTCACACACCCTGGAGCACATTTCGACATCATTCCAGCAATGAATTATAAAAAATATAAATATATATAAAAACATGATAAATACAGTTGTGACCAACCTATGCCCTGAGGTTATTATACAGTTCAAAGAGAATAAACGTGTAAGTGCTGTCTTAGGTCGTGCTGTCAACAAACATATATTTTGTGTATGTTAAGCTGTTTGCACAGTGTTTTTTTTTTTTTTTGTCTTTCAGCACAGAACTGTTTGTCTTCAGGACACTAGTTGCTATAAAATTGTTCTCCTTAGCTTGTGAGCATGGTGTTTCGGGGCTGCAGAAATGTGGAGCGCGGTGCGATAGGAACTTACTCAGTGTAGGATGCAAGCTGCCCTCAGTAACATCTGACCTGTAGCCCCAAACTTTTGGCCTGCGGCTCTGTGCAGACATTAACCAGCTTATCTCTTGGTGTGGAGATGCATTTTGAAAAGCCGACAGCGGCACAGCATCGACTTCAGCCCCCAACAGCCTCAGCACGGGTTTGAGGGATGTTATAACTCTGAACACTGATCAAGAAATAGACTGCAGGGTCCTGTTCCAAGTTAAATGTCCTGTCGTTGTTTCACATCTACTTTTGTGCATTACTAATACTCTTCTTAGTGTTTTTTTTATTTTAAATTCTTACAGATACGTCACAGAGGTCTTAAAGAAGCGTTACTTTAATTTGAAATCATCCTCAGGCTTGGGTTTAAAGTGGCCTGTGTGTGTGTGTGTGTGTCTGTGTGTGTGTTTATATGTGTGTGTCTGCCCGCAAACGTAACAGTGTCCATGAAGTGCTGGACTGCAGAGTGCATTGACCAAGTTGATAGTATATTTTTGCCCTTAATGATGCAGCTACCATGCAGTGAATGGATGCCTGATGTATAACAAACACAACTCTCCAGCAACATGGCTTGGCGAAGACATAATTACAATGTGGGGGAACGAGGGACCATGGGGGGTTTGGGTGAACATCTTTTTGTGTAATATCTGTAATGCAGCTTAAATTCCACATATTGTACATTCCAGAGTTTGACACCAAGAAAATAAATCTGTGCACATTTATAACATATTTTCAAGTGATTTTGTTTACAAGAGCTGTATCCTTGCATGAGCTGAGAATCTTTCCAAAAAAAAAACAATAAATATCGTCTTTATTTACTGACTCAGACTGTCCTTGGATTTTTGGAAGTGTCATTCTTAAAAGTTTTCACAGCCTCACAACAGCCTTGAGCCTTTTTCATGCTTGGATTCCTGAAAATGCGTTCTTGGAAATATCGAGTGGAAAATCGACCGTTCAGGGGACAGAATGAGTTTCTGAGGAAGGGCAGCTCCTCACAGTTTTTCAATTACGCATGGATGATGTGTTCCATCTATTATTGTATCCGACATCTGGCTGTCTAGCCTGCTGGTTGCTATGTGTACCTTGTGCACTTATGTGTTAATAAGTGCACATGGTCTGTTCAAACAAGAGGATGTGGTTATATATACACATTCATCTATCTGTTTTATTTGTTCATGAGTAAATAAGACGCTCTGATCCTGCTCCATGACATCGATCTCATCCATCTCTTGACTCCTCTCTGAGCATCTGTAAAACCTTCCGATGGTTAATAAAGATGGAAGACGTGTCTCGACTTCCTCTCTCTGTCAATGACTGAAGCCCAAATATTCTGGATTCAGTTGCTGTCATTTTGAGCTTTTGATGCCGGAGTTGGTGAGGGAGTGAAAGTGGAGCCGCAGTATTGAGGGCCTGCTGATACATGCACCTGACCAATTGGGAGTCAGTCCCAGCTGTCAATCATGACAATGTATTTTCAGATCCCTTTTAAATTGTTAAATTTATCTTATATATGACCTTTTATTACAAGCCTTTTGTCGATGGCTTTAAAGGGATAGTTCACCAAGAAATGAAAATTCGCACATTATCTACTCACCCCTATGCCAATTGGGGGGGGGGGGGGGGGGGGTTACAGTTTGAGTCCATAAAACACTTTTAGAGTCCCAGGGGTAAAAGTGTAGCGCATTAGTGACCTATCTTCAGACGCTATAAACAAGGTAATTTATATCAAGTTTCAAGTCTTAATCTTGTATTGTGTTGATTAATAAATATGAGGGAGGGAGGGAGAGAGGGAGAGAGAGAAAAGACAACGACGTGCTCAGTGCAGCAGCCACGGCCTGTAGAAGCACAAACCTGGGCTGGTTCACATTGCACCTCCTGACAACATTGCCTATAGGTGCAGCACAAGGCAGAAACATTGTCTTTCACATGTCTTTGTCGGGCTGCCACGGCCACCTGGGAGCTCTCATTCATCTGGTAAAGTGAGTGCAGGGATTCACTTCTCTCTGACCTTTTCTCATTTACAGTTTGTTAGCGTAGTAGAGCAGCGGTAGCCTGCACATGTGCGCCCAGATCAAACCACCAGATCCCTTCTCACTCAGGAGGACGCAGGACGCTCACTTGAAAGGGAGAAGCGCTTTATCTGGAGAGTTAGGAGCGGTGCACGGGCACACGCAAGTGGAAAGTACTGTCCAGGCTGAAATGGTTAAAGTTGTGATGTTAGGACTTTGCCCTCTCTGTCACTGGATAAAGGGATGACATGAAGGAATGGACTGTAAAATCCATGTATACCTTGTTTTCTCTACCGCAGGAGGATTGGAGTTTTATCAGGCTTCTTGCTCAAACTTTTATTTTACAACACAAAGTAATTGTTAAACGCAGGTGCTGACATGGGAGAGAATCATGCAGAGAGGTCAACTAAAGACAAAAATATTTTTTTTTAATAATAGTTTGGTTTGCTTTATTGCATTTGTTGAATTAAAGCTACTCTTTTATATAACGTATAACAATATTTTGACAAATGATTATGCTTAAAGGTCTTTAAAGATTTGGGTGAAAGGGAACTATTAGAAGAGATTACATTTAAAAGTGATGTTTTAACTATTGTGTTTTATGTAGATTGCACCAATTTATGTTTTCTTACCATAGAATGAGCCCTTTGTATTTAAATACCCTAACCCTAACCCTTAAATACCCTTTATATTTACATCAGGGGTTGCTCTCTACGGAAGACGCCATGTTTTATACAGTGGCCCAAACTCGACAAACTAAACACCTTTTGAGTTTTATGACAACTTAAGGCTACCACAGGTTCGCTCTTCTTCGGCAGCAACAACTTCACCACTTTATGTCACTAATCCCTACACACTGAACTTTTGAATGGTTAATTGTCTGTATTTATATTGCACTTTTCAAGTCTTGGTGACCACCCAAAGCTCTTAACAATAGTTATTTCAATCACAGTAATTGCACATGAGATAATTACACTGTCACAGAAAGGGCAGCAGGTTCAGACTGACAGACTAACACCTAATGGAAGGAGCCTATGACGATGTGAAAGGTTAGTGAGGGAAGACTTTAATTTCTCTTCAGTATGATTATATAATGACCCTCAGTTTGACTCTGAGAATAATATAAGCATAATCATAACTTTAAATATATTTTGTACTATTAAAAAAAACACATATATATATACGATTTATCATTATATATATATATATGAATTATCATCCACTGAACAAACCACACAGATCTTGAATTAAACACAGAAGAAGAGTTCATCATTGGGCTTGAAGATCTTTGTGCTGCCTTCAAGAAGCTGAACCACACCATCTTTAACACTGCCTTAACCTCTTCATTATGTGGCCCCTGCTTGGTGGATGGCACTGTCATGTCACTGCAAGTAGGTTCCCGGTTCGATTCCCAATTTGGTTTAGATTTTTCCCAATTTAGGGCTCATATCATGGCATTTATTGCGTCCGTTCGGGTTACCAGTTTAATTCAAGATTCATTTTAAGACTTTCAGTAACTTTTAAAGCTCAACATGGGCTGGCCCCCGACATACATTTCAAAGCTCTTGACTCCCTTTAATCCACTCTTCCACATCAGATATTTAACAACTTACTTTACAGAGTCCTTTAAAAAAAAAAGGGTTACAATATTTAAATGATCAATTTGCATGAACTAGACCTAGGCCTCAATCTTCATCTCCCATGTTAATAAGAGTTGATGTGGTGTAAACATCCAGTTCAATATACTTTCTTTAACAACGCCTCAAGCACTGCGTGTTAATTGAATGTTCTTTTGCGTTCAGAAATCAGAAACCGCAGCTCCATACTTCATTCAAACACATGACATTACACAATGAGGATACTGTTTATATAAAAAATGCAACTGCAAGGCAGCCATTGGCGACAGAACTTGAGGAAAAGTTACTTGTGAGCTGCTTTGATGTCTTATTTGTGCGCACACAAACTGATTGTCTGGTTAGTTTACTGGCACAAAATCAGTTTGCTCTCTGGGACAGAGATTATCCAAAGTGTCTGTGCTTTGTTCTGCAGCCATTGGTTTCACCAAACGTGGAGAAGACAATGGGCTGATCCACGATGATGGAGTCAGAGGATGGAATCATCCTTTGAGTCGTCCGTCTTGCAGGTGATCATCATATTAAATGGTCCATGCGCACTTAGAAAAACAAGACAAAGACATAACTCAATCAATCAGTATATAAATGTGTAAATTTATCCAATCATGCATCTGTCCAACTCTGCTGATAGCAACACACAGTCACTTACTACAAGCTGGTGTCCAGCTCCTCATCTATGTGTCTCATGGTCACAAACGGGTGCTGCAGAGCCTCAGTAGCAGTGATCCTCAGCTCAGGGTCCATCTGCAGAAGAAGCTTCAGCAGGTTGACAAAGGCTCTCTGATCGATCATCTCTATGGGCTCCTGGATCTCTGCGTAAATCTGTATTTGAAACAAAAATGATCGTTCAGTTTATCTGCTTCCTGTCTCTCAGCAACAGAACTTGGCAGACGTCCGCTAACAAGAAGGTCGGCGGTTTGATTCCAGTCTCCCCCTTCCTCTGTGCTAAAGTGTCCTTTGGCAGTGTGTGATTGATGTGTGATGGAGAAAGTGCTTCACATCCGCCTCTGAGTGTGTATGAAAGTAAATACAGACCATTTGCCATTTTTAAGAAAAGAAACTTACTGTTTAAAGCTGATGGTCGCCACCTCTCTGGCCACATCTCTCAATTCCCCCAGTGTCCTGCCTGAATTCCAATGGGCTCTGCAACAACAGAACCTATATCAGATACTTCCTCCTAAAGGTGTCGACCATTTCAAACTGTTCTCTGGATACAGCTCAGGTAAAAGAAAAACAAGGCAAAACGTACCTTCATTCATCCATTTAGAGATTTCCCAGGACTTGTTCTCCTTGAAGAACCTACGGGTGTATTTTCCTGCATTGAGGAGGTGGTCATCTGGTTTGCCCAGGACATCGACCATGTTCCTCATCTGGAGAGAGAATATAAAGAATCAACTCAGCTTACATCCTACAGCAAGACTCTGGTTGGGTTTGGACAATTGTCTGTTGCTGTTTGTCAGGAGCTGTGGAGTCCAATCTAGATTTATTACATTACTCACCATCTGATACTGGCCGTATATACTAAACAGGTGCCTCCTGAGGTACAATAATGACAGAAGACACCCAAGACCCCACAGGTCGATCCTCGATTTCCTGTGTAAAGGATACAGAGAGCAGAGTGAGCAGTGCTTAGTTCTCAGCATAGTGGTCACACAATCATGCTTTTTGAGGTACATTTCGAAATGTGCATTAAGGATAGGATGTCTATTAGCTGATGTTGAGCTTATTCACAATGATGGAATCTCTCACACACACCGCATTTTGTGTGTTCTGTGTACGCTTTTCACTGAGACATGTACATTTTTATATGAAAAAATATAACACTAAACACTAAAAGCTGTAAACCTAGGGGAAACCCTGAAACGTGAATTGTTTCCTGCTCTACAGCCCTGAAATAAAGTAGCAGCTGTTCTAAGACATTTATTTATTTCAGAAGATAAACATCTACACCTTCAGGAGGAAAATGTCACAAATTGCTTGAGCCTTTATTGTGTGGACCAAGGCTGATTTATTGAATGTTTTTTTTTGAGTCCAAGTCAAAAGCAACAAGTAACAAACTCCCGCAAATGTAATTTGCATTCACATTTCCTTCACTTATTTTGAAAAAGTAATTAATTACACAACTTGTTACACTCCAAAGTAACAATAATTGTTACGACAGAGTAGACAGAGTTTTATTTCTGTAAATGTGCAATTATTTCCTCTCCTGACAGTTTTCCAGTACCACTGAGAGGTCTTGCCTTGGACCTTGCAAACCCAATGCTTACATTGAGTCAACTGTTTGGGACGTCTTTACATCATGACATTCATATTTGAAAAAGTTAACGCCCCTCTGTTCATATATGGACAATAGAGCTCAACGCACTTTTGTACCTACTGTTACCTCACAGCGCTACAGGCAATGCTGTGGACTCTTATTTGATAATTTGGTTTTATTGTCATTTCCACACATGTGCATGTCAACAAAACAAAACAAAATGTGTCTGTGGCTCAACAAGTAGAGTGGAACGGATTGGCTAAACTGAAACGAGATGGTCTGGTCTACTTATTGTATGACCAGGTTGTGCCGCCCTTACAGCCATCACCTAGCACCAGAGATAAGGACAAAAAAGTTCATCTGTTGATTAAAAGTGATAAAATATGTTGTTTTTTCATATTTGTACCATTGGCTGTCCAGTTGGGTCCTACATTTTCTGATGTTTACAACTTCGCTTGCTTTTGCCATTACCTCTTTGAAAAATAGTCTGATGGATCCACCTGGACAATTGACAGTAACTTGAATAATCTTAGTCATCTCTATCGAGTTAGAGCCATTTTGAGGCCAAAGGTCATCTTGGTCATCCCAACATCCTCTTGACGACAAATTTTGACTTCTGCCATCAGGAAGGAGGTAAACTTCCCCAGGGCTAAGGTCCAATTTAAGATCATTTGTCCCCTAAGTGGACTATATAAATAAGCAGGCCAAGTGATATTGCACACCAGAATTGTAATATAAAGTTGTAAAAAAGGAATAAGAGATTTTTAGTGCTCTTTTTATGTATTTCATGTACTTGTTATGATGTGTATGGATTGTGTGTGACTACTGTTTTGCAAACTAAATTGCTCCTCTGGGACAAAAATACTATATTAACCTAGGTAGACTCAAAATGACCCAGATTTGGGAGAACAATAGTGGTCCCAAGTTGACCATAGCATTGTTGGATAAATACAATATTGTTGAATAAAATCCAATAAAAACTAGAATAATGAAAAACTAAATAAGATATGAAAATATTAAAAAAACAACAAGAATGCCATCTCTGCCATCTACCCCCTCAGACTTCAGAGAAGAAACGGTACTGTCCGTTGCTTTATACTCTGTTGCTTTATACAGGCTGGAATCTAAACCAGGAGCCAGATGGTAGAACTTGAGCTGTGGAAATGAGAATTGACTGATATAAAAGATTTGGCTTTCATAACGAAACCTAAGAGTTTACTGCTGACGCTCATAATGAATTTAAACTCAAAATAACGGATTGCTGAAAAAGTTGAAACAAACGATATAGGATTTTGAGAAAAGAGTGAGACTCTTATCCACATTAAAGTTTGCCTGTTTGTAAAGTTAGAACAAAGGTTGCTGACCTTTTACAAAGCACCCCTGCATTGGCAAGGAAATGTAACTTTGCGTCTATCAAACTTTCCAGGTATTTGTATGTTTCCATAACCTGCACCTTGATGGTATAGTGCTCTGAGGAGCAGCGGGTTGAAGTCGAAGAAGTGTTGTAAATACATTCCTGTCATAGAAGGATAAACATTATGGTTCACGGCAAAATGAACAGAGAAAATGATCTTTCCCCTGAGTTTAAATGTTTATCTGATGAGTTTAAGTCACAAGCATAAATGGTTGCAACACTCTCTGTTTGTGTTTCAAAATAAAAGCACTCCTTCTGCATTTCTTTTGACAGAATCCATTCTTTTGTTTAAAAAAGTTTTTTTTATTGTGAAATATTTGCAGAAGCGGAAGATACAAGGCTTCATACTGTATAGTACTGGTATTTATTTGAGTACTCAGGACTACATACATTTTTATACAAGGAAAAAGTCATATGTATGGCCATATTCAAGGTAAAACATTGTGGTGCAGTAGCACCACCTCTGCAGAAAACATTGTTGAACCAAGAAGCAAAATCTTGTGCATTGAGCAGATGCTGTAATTATTAATTGATATTAGCGTGAATATTGTGCATTTAATAGATAAAGGTGCATACCTGCCTTTCTTCATGTATATTTATGCTCGTACATTGAGCCTCTAATAGAAATTGCAAAAAATAAAAAATATGACCCTCCTAAATATGTTTGTGGTAAGATGTCAGGATGGTAGATCTCGGCTTATGTTTGGAATTCAAAAGTGATCTTGGGATCGATAAGGCTGGTGACCACTGCTATGATGACATCTCCTCAGACAAGCAGTCATTTATCCTTCCTCTCTGGGTGCTGTGAGTTACAAAGTTAAGAATGGTAAATGGTCTGTATTCTCTAGTGTTTCACAGCAGCCGTCATGGGCAAGTCGGGGTTCAGTATCTCAGTATATAAGCCGCCCCACCAAATACAATCCAAAGCTTGAAACCATCTAGGGGAGGGACAGTCTTCCCTGCTGGGACATTGTTCAACTTGTCCAATTTCCTACCTGGAAGGGAGACAGAAATCTCACGTGTCAATAGTGGAGCTTTATTAAACTTTTCTTTATCAGTAAAGTGAAGAACAATAATATGTGGCTCTGGAGGGAGAGCAGGTCATCCACTAACCAGGAGGTCGGCGGTTTGATCCCTGGCTCCTCCAGCGCGACACTCAGCTAAATTCTTGATAAAAACAGTCCATTTCTATAGATTGAGTGTCTCTCATGCCCCAGAGAGGTCATGTGTAAGTTATTCTTGACATTTGGATGATCATGATCATTACAGTTTTTCCCAGAATGCTATAATTTATTCCAACGAGAGCCAGTAGTCAGGATCTGATTGAGCTATTCCTCGGGCGATCACAGACACGGATAGAAACATGGATCGGGGACAATCAGAACAGAAGCTCCATCTGAGAACCATTTGATTGTCCTTGACCTCAATTTCAGACCTTTGCTTAAAAAAGCAACGTTTGATTACAGTTATATGATAAATGGTCTGTATTTATATAGCACTTTTCTAGTCCTGATGACCACTCAAAGTGCTTTACGTCACAGTTTTATATTCATTCAATCACACACACACATTCATACAGTGCATCTATGTGCAAACTAGGGAAAACTGGGATTGAAGTGATCGCTCTATAACCATCGCCCCATATTGTTCTATGAATATTTAATACATGGTGAAGCACCTTGAGTGAATAAAATCAGCATTAATACAACATGGTCATGCATAACGTCATTGTAACACATAATATGGAATTCATTTGTACTGGTTTCCTGATGAGTTGCTGCAGAGTAACACATAAAATCCTGATAAAGTTAACATGGTCATTTTAAACTCATTCTGGCTAGCTACTCTGTCCTTGCATAATAATAATAATAATAATAATACATTAATATTAATTCTATATTATCATTCATTTGAAGTTTTGTTTGAGCCTACCTGATTGAATTTGCCATTTCATTCACCACTGAGGTTATGTGCTAAATACTCCACAGCTAGCAGAATGTTGTCTAATTGCTTGGTGCAGGACAGTGTGACTTTGACTCAGTGGCTTTATTGGTGTACAATATAGGCTATTTTGCTAAAGGCAATATAGGGATAAGTATATATATTGGGATATTACATTCACAGCAGGGATGTGATCTTCGATCTACCTTGTTTTAAAATGAACTCCATTCACAAAAACTAATTGAAATACCGCTTATGGCATTTGTGAGGGGCCGAGCAGGAAGACCAGAGAGCCACAGAATTTCTTTGAACGAAAAGTGTGTTTTTAATTCAGTTCCCATTACCAAAAAGTAAAAAGAAAATCTCACAATTGGTAAAAGGCAAATTATCCTCCAGCAACCGCTGGCGACCAGTTGACAGCATCACCACAAAAAAAGCAGCCCCCCTCGACTGAGAGATGGGAACATATATGGTGGCTGGTCAAGCCACTCAAAACAAAGAGGGGGATACACATAGACAGGCTAACGCTGAAAACAAACTACCGCCACAACATAACACCCCGTATTAAACCATACTATATTAACTAAGGAAAATGAATTAAATAGAAATAGAAAGCAATAATTAAAGATTTAACAATTACAAATAGAGATAAGCCAACCATGTCCCCTCCCATGATGGCAACAGACATGGTGCAGTCCAATTAGGACTCACAGCCATTTAAGGTGGTCTGCTGCAGCTGGGCTTCCTTTTGCTGAACGGCCAGATGACTCCAGAAACAAGGCCCCAGGAACTGGTAACTCAAAGAAGACTTAATTATCACAGAAAGAAAATATTTAACAAATAAAAGTATGTTGTATGAAATCAAAATGTGTTAAGTTATTTGTGGGTGCATGTGCAAAAACAAACAACTAAGCAAACTAGAAATCAAGTTACCATCATTTTTTGGAATGTCAGTGTGTGGTTGCTGGTGCGGCCATCACAGCATTACACTCAACATTGATAGCAACTAACAGTTGCTGCATTTTTAGATAAAGTGTGGACGGTAATAACTCTGACTCCTTTGGTAAGACCTCATTATAAGAAACACACCATGTGGCTTTTCATTGATTCAGCCTCTTTTTCTCCCACTCAAGCAATCACATTTTTACTTAGCACCTGCTCTGACAGTATCATGTTGTTTGGTCGTATTTCTTAACACTTAAGGTGCAAATAATGTTGTGCATTATACAATTTGTACACTGCCAAGAGGTTCTGTCAAAGAGTCGATAGGTTTGTTAAAAACGTAACTTAATTTTGAAGACTCTGCGTAATACTGTGTCATCAACGCCAGCATGTTCTGCCTATATATCCTGTGCATGTAATCTGTTAAATGTTTCAGACAGGGAAAGGCAAGAAAAATAATCTGACCTCAGAGGCTGCAATTATTGAGCAGCACTTCCCGATGTTAAAAGCTGCGGCTCCCCGGGAAGAGGAAAAATTAGTGTGTTCGAAGGCAAATTCCTGCTGGGAATCCTTAAACCTGCTGTGCAGCTGCGAGATCAGTGGCAGGGAAAAAGATTCATCTCCTAAGATGTTTTCAATCACGCGAAAAATCTCAAAGTGGACGCATGGGCCTGAAGTTGATAGCCAACGTCATGAAGCGTGAAGCACCATGGGCCAACACCAAAAAAGTAAGGGTTTCAAATTTAGAGTCAACCAAATAAGCTACGCCGCTAAAGTGTGTTTACTCTTTGTAATATTTTAATGATTATCAGAATCTGCAGTCCAAATGGAAAACAATGATCTCCATCCCCCCCAAAAACACAAAACACAAGATCGAATTATGTTTCCTAAATAGTTTGAGATCCAACTAGTAGTTAAAACAGGGTAGATCAATGTTGCTTGTATCTGGCTTCCTTAGCCCTGGATACATCCCTAGATAGAGCTCAGGTGCATGCATTTAATAACAGGCAGCGATTAACTAGTGTACAAGTTTTCCTTTTTCAGTCTCGGAGCAGGCACATACCCTGCTGACGTTCTCACTGTATATGTAATATGTGGTAAGCCAAATCTTTCATGGTACCATATTTCATCTCCATCAGTCAGGGCGATTTATTTGGAGCCAGCAGGGTCTCCGGTTCATCATGTGAGTGCATCGAGCTTGACCTTATCACATGATCATAAGCTGCTTTTGAAAATAATAAAAGCCTTTCACTCTGAGAGGTGGTGAACCAATTCAGTGGAAAAAGATTGAAAATTACACAACAGGAATTTCCTTATTAGAGAACATTTTGTAGTGGGTCGGGTATGACCTTTGTGTGGATGAAAGTGTTTTCGTGTCCATGTTTACCATCACGTCAACACTCTGGTCCTAATGTGTCAATGAGGGTTACAGCAAACGATTAAGATATAATATCTAACTGAGTAACCTCTGGGTAAAACCCGGAGAATTGCCAAAGAGTTTACCCGTGGTCTTCCTTTCACACATGCACAACACAGCGGGAGGTTGTTTTTTGCACAGACTGCAACATCGAATCCTCTGCATTATTCAGGCGAGAGGTGGAGACGCTGGGTGAAGCAGACAGAGACAGGAAGTAACATATTAACTCAGCTGATTTTGGAAAAAAATGTAAAATATTTTTATAAAATTCAATATGGACCTGGTATAAAATACAGTATATGGATGATTAACCTGTTGCAGCTGGGTAAAGGGACAGGCTGGAGCTCAGAGTGTTTTCATGTCACCTAGCACACCACCCAATCCTCTTGAACCAGGCAGATATTTGGTGCCCTAATGGTGCTCTGACAATCTTATGGTGAATGACTCATTGAAGCTCTCCATCTGTAGATGTCAGCACTCAGCTTCCCAACACGTAGCGTCACATGCATGCTGAATGTGTGATATGTGTGCGGGCGGGCCATATGGATTCACGCAAACCCTCTTAGTCCACCTCTGTTACCTGTGACAAAGTGGTGAAGTGCAAGATGAAGGTGAACAGGTGTTTCCAGTCTGGGCTGCTGGGTGAGCCACAGTGTTGATTAGACAGGTGCAAGAGGAGTGCGCACCAAATAAGTGCGTGCGCAAAGATTCATGGCACGTGCGCACCAGACGATTTTGTTCTCACCACCGTGCGTCTCTTTGTGAATGAGAAACATTCTAAATCGGGAGGCTCGTGTCCGCTCTGGGCATTTAGCATACCGCCACGCCTCTATTTCTCCATATAAGGACATTGTTTTGTCACGAAGAGAGCGGTGTGCCGAGCAGTTGAGGTTATGAGAGACAATAAACACAATCACGTTTACACCTGCGACACAACACAATACATTACGTGACGCGCACAGACAGGACATCAGGGTTAAAGTGAGGGGAGCGATCCGGAGACATGAACCGACATCACCGATCGATAGCTAAATACATATGATTATCAGTTCCTGTCTGAAGAGGGAAAGAGATGAGCACACACACACACACACACACACACACACACACACACACACACACACACACACTCCTGCAGACAGATGAGTTCCTCCAGCAGATTATGATTTACTGCGCAAACCCAAAGGCGTTGTCTTCCATTTTACCCAATGACTTCATTTTACAATCCTTAAGGATATGCATGTGCATACACTCAGTACAATGAGAGAAAAAAAAAGCAAATGTGGTTCTCCCCAATTTGGAAATCTGTCATGATTTTAAAACTCCTGTTATCTTTGTATTGCTTTTGCCAGAGGATGTTCTGGAAATATGCCTCAACTTCAACTGTCAACAGCTCATATCTGGGATTTCAATCACAAGGATGGCTGGAGTTTGACTGAGGCCTTCCTCTTGCATGTGATCTATGTTCCAAATGAAGTGGTGCTCTCTTTTTCACAGTTCACAGATCTGTAAAAAAAAAAAGATCTGCCCTAAGACTGAACCTCTGAAAGGATCCATTAAAGGTGTCAAGGCCAGCAGGAGTGAGTAAAGTGTACAGAAGGGACTGTGGTGGTGCATGGAGCCAAATGCTTCCATGCATGATGCTGCACGTCTCCTGTGAACTCATGGGGTAAAACACTTCTGTCAGCTGGTCCCAGTTACTCGCACCTTTAGAAGGAACAGGGACTCATTCCAAGAGAGAGAGACGTACACTGGAAATAAATAATGGAAGAAAATATGACACTGGAGTGGTCAGGTGATGCTGTGTCCCTGCACGTAAACGTATCAAGCGATTCAGGGCATTTTTATAATTTTTGTTTTATAATTAGTTTAAAATGTATCAACAACCAAATGTTGGTTTTTACTCTAAAAGAAGTGGATGCTAATTTCCCAGAATGTTGCCTGGAAGTACAATCCTGTGCTATATCCCGGGTATAATGTTTTTACTTCAGGATAGATTGTATCTGGATAGAGTGTGTCAGTGATCATTGCAGCTATCTACACAGGCTGTGTAATGTCTCACATTATCATTATCTACTCACCAGTATGCCTATGGAGGCCTGGGTGAGGTGTCCACAAAGCACTTCTGGAGTTTCAGGGGTAAACAGTGTTGCAGTCAATTCCAATACAATTTAAGTAAATGGTGACCACTTCTTCAGACCTACTAAAACAGCAGGATACAAACATAAAGAGGAGTTTGTATTTTTCTGTGAACTAACCCTTTGAAGTCCTTTTACCATTTACTTTCGGCCCCTGTGTAATGGGCTCTGAGTGCTGCCAGGGCAGACTGGCAACGTCAAACAACTTGTAAATAGACTTAGAACCCCAATTTCAAATGTTCTGAGGGAAAGCAATCACTCTCAGCCAAAGAACCAGAGCCATGTCTCCTAAACTCATTTCTTAGTTAAAGGGCTAAGTCAACACAGGACAAACTGTGTTCATATTGTAGTGGAGAGATAAGTATAAATATTAAGTAATATTAAGAGTATAAAAACTCTCTTTATTCATTGTAATATTACAACCTCCTACTCGAGATCTCTCTCTTTTAATTCAACGTGGCCCTGATACTCTGCCATGACAAATAAATCAATGTCTGGTAAAAATCGATTCATTATGAAACTGTAGCAGGTTAGAGGACATGTTGCAAGGTCTCATTTGTGTTACCGCTGCTAAATCTGAGTGATTGGCTCGTCAATGTGTCCACAGCATGTGTCTTATACTTCAAGCTGTCCCCTTGTAATCAGATTACCTGAGATGGATGTTGATGCCTGGTCTGCAGAGGGGCAGTGAGGGTTAGTGTAATCATACATGGGATTACTTGTTACTCATACCATATGTTGGGTCGTAGGCAGAAGGCTCTCGGGATGCCTGAGTTTTGTTTTCAGTGCTTGACTGCAACTTCGTGACTCTTCATCCACAGACTCCCTGCGCTGTTTGACATGAGTCTTACAAAGGTTTTTAAAAAAGGTTGGCGGTGCTTTGAATCGGTTGTAAGAACCGGTCTGTGGCATGATATTCAATGTTGGGCTTTCTGGTCCGTGTCAAGCTTTTTATTCCCAAACCACATCCATGTGACCGAAGCAGCCCCTCTGCTCAATCTGTGCCATGTTTACTCTCCATGTTTGCCTTCATGCAGATTTTCTGCTGGCCTCCATGTTGTGTGAAACAACACACACAGATGCAAATGACATGAAATATTGCTGTGACGAGTTATTTGCAGCACAGCAAAATAGAGTTATATGAAGCCACAGATGTGTGAAATGAAGCTCGGCTCAGACCCCATTCCACTACCATTCAATCCCCCCCAAGAACTGGAGGGAAAATCCTGTGTAGAACCTTGATTGATGCAGATGTTCAGTCCAGATTATGTGATAGTGTGAGAGATTCTCGCTGAAGAGCAGACAGGCTGTATTGACCACGTCTCCGCAATCGCTCTCTCATCAGGTCTCTGTTCTTCTGCAAAGCATTATAACAGATTGAGCAAGTTGTCACGCGTTTGATGGCCGCTTCCTCCTCGTGAGATTACGTCTCCTTTAGTGTGTGATGCAATCGGATGACAAAATGTGTCCAGGTTTTTAAAAACTGCCGTAGTCTGAGTCCGGCTCTTCACGTCCCTGCCACAGAATGACGTGACTTTCAGAAAATTGTTTGACAGGTGAAGAACGGAGCAGGAGATTGTTCGGGTAAACTGTAAATGGTTTTGTATTTATATAGCGCTTTTCTAGTCTTGATGACCACTCAAAGTGCTTTACAGTACAGTTTTACATTCACCCATTCACACACACATTCATACAGTGCATCTATTCGCAGCACTTAGTTGTTCTATGGGGGGGGCGGGGGGGGCATTCAGGGTTCAGGATCTTGCCCAAGGACACTTCGGCATGCAGATGGGTCAGACCCGGGATCGAATTGCCGACCTTCAGGTTGGAGGACGACCACTCTACCCCTCAGCCACAGCCGCCCAAATCGGGTCAGATGTTAAATGTGCAGAACATTCAGACAATGGGTGCAGCCTGGGTAGAGCGCGCAGGATGCATTTCGGATGTCACGTGTATCAGAATCAGAATCAGAATTCTTTTTATTTCCATGTATATTTGCACATACAGGAAATTGCCTTGCTGTGGTTGGTGCACTTTACAAACAACAAATTAACAACAATATCGAACAATATAAGAAAACAACAATATATACAGTTAAAGAATTACGTGCGGTTTTAAGGTGCAGAGATTGTTATCGACACCGGTGGCCCCAAAACTCTTTAATCTTGTTGTCTTCCCAAGTTAACATAATCGTCTTTATCTTCTGTGTGTATGGCACTTATTTTTATTGATTTTGACATTGGCTTTTTCTGCTGCCC